>NW_022900949.1:53731984-53745162 GCF_012274545.1 Fukomys damarensis
TTTTTTTTTTTTTTTTTTTTTTTTTTTTTTTGGTACCGGGGATGAAGATCAAACTCAGGACCTTGTGCTTGTGAGGCAGGTGGTGGCACCACTGAGCTAAATTGCTGGCTCCTCCCTTTCCTTTTTATGCCATTCAGGCTACAAGCCTATTGATTAGTGCCACCCACACCCAGAGTGGACCTTCTCATTACCCACACCCAGAACTATCCTAAGCCAATCAGTGGATTAATTTAGCTATTACACATCTTTAATTCACATTCATATACTCTAGATCCAGCCACTTCTAAAAAGCAAAAAGTCCCACCTCTGAGTACATAAGGCTTTGGGGATACATCTAAATACAAGCCATAACAGAAAGAAAACCACTAATTACACCAAGGTTCTGTGTTTCACTGATAGACTCAAATACAATCCTAAACTAGTATGAGCAGAATGCTGGGGTGTGCCTCTGCAGCAGAAATTCACAAGCCCTTGCCTAATTCCCAGAAATTAGACACTTCTCAAATCCATCTACAAAAGGGTAGATCAGGTCACACAGATGAAGAACCCCACATAAATAGTGAAAGTAGCATTTCTCCCAATTCTGACTCCCGGGGAATCACCAGACCTTTTCCAGAGTACACCAGGGCCAGGGCACATCCAGACTTTTAGAGTAGTGCTGCATTTGAATTGAGATGTGACACAGACAGCAAGGAAGTGCCACTCCCAGAGATTTAAAAGATACAAACATCCCTCTTAAGTCATTGGCACAACCCTCCAAAACCAGATAGATGGAGGTAGATAGTGGTACACTTAACAATGGGGCAGCCACATTGGCAGCCAGCATCTTTATTAGAACAAACAAGCACAGCCTCTGATACCCAAATGCAGCTATGGATCTGGCCCCATTAGGAAGAATTCATGTATTCCTGTCATTTGGCAGTTACAGTATAGCTCATCTGCTCTGTTACAATAGTCTAAAGGAAACTTAAGCAACCTGACATTTCAAGGTTGGTCTAACACACTTCAAAATCAAGTGCTCATCCACTTTGTGTTGAGGGAGAAGTGTCCTGAAATAAAGACTTCTAGGTAGTGCAGAATGGCTGAGGTTCTTGGTCAAAAGCCTAGAAGAAGCAAGTCTGAAAGACTGGAAATAAAGATGATTGAGGGAAAGGCATAAAGCTATGGGAATGTGCATATGGTGCATCAATCTTTGTGTCAGTGTCCACGAAAGAGCATGTGTGCCATAGAGCTGGAGAAGCTGGTAGGTGGAGTGACAGACATCCTACAAACACTACAGCCTGTGCCCTTGGCCTCTCACTCTTCACAATGGCCCTATGAGCAAATCAGTGGATTAGGGATTATCCCCAGACATGATGGACTACCCCTGAGCAAGGCTGGCCTACTTATCACCTTTGCTAAGGTCCTGACCATTAGGAGCAGAAACCAATGCTAAGTCCTTGACACCATGCCATCGAGGACATAGAAAGCCATAGTGGCAAGTTTATTACTTTGGATCCCTTCCATCTTGAAAGGGGCAATGATTCATCCTACCTAAGAATAATATATATTTTGGCTATATGGGTTTGCTCTCCCTGTCCACAATACTTAGTTTTTTTGGTTGGCGGGGTGGTGGGGGTGGGGGAGTTCTGGTACCAGAGATCAAACTCAGGACCTTGAGCTTGAGAAGCAGGCAGCAGAACCACTGAGCCAAATCCCCAGCCCTGTCCACAGTACTTTGGCCAGCACCATTATATTGTCCATTTCTGGGGCAACCAAACCTAAAGCAGTCAAGAAGTCAAACAGTTGGTTCTTTGAAAAGTCTGATAAAATACACAGAATTCTGGAAAAATTTGACGAGTAAAAAAACACAAATAAACATCATCGATTTTTAAAAGATGAAACTATAGACACTATTTAAGAGTAAAAAAGAATGAGATAAGATAAATAACTGAGGGAGAAAGGAATACTGTCTTATAGTAGAATACCACCTAAAAACATAAAAGAAATAGTGGTGTTAGAAAAATCATTGTTTTACAAATGTACATAGCAATGGTTGATGTGGGTAAGAGTCAATAACAGATGTTAAAATTCACAAGTAGCGAGATATTTATGTCATGTCAGTGTCCCTCCTATACTTTTCTCATTTAATACAGAATGTAAACTAGTAACTTTAGTGAAGAAAACTGTTGAACTCCACCTTAACTGAGCAAAATTGTCATCTTAAGTCAACAACCACTGAATCCTTATATTATACACTGAGAATCAAACAGTATCACTTCTGTAGCACTCCTGCCAAAAATGCATAACCCAAATCTAACCATAAGGAAAAATGAGAAAAACTCAAGATGAGGGACATGTACAAAACAACTGTCCCTGTACTCTCCAAAACATAAATTTAAAGAAAGACCAAGAAATCTCTGAGAGACTATTCTAGATTAAAGGAACTCCAAGAACTAAGAGTGATGACATTTAAGTGAAACCATCACTGAATCTTAGGTCAGAAAAATAGTGACAGACATTACTGGAGTAACTAGTAAAAGAAGAATGTGGACTATGTATTAGATAACATCAAACTGCCTAATAAGTAAATATTTAACTTCCTGGTTCCATTAACTATACCATAATAACTCAAGAGAAGTGCTCTTGGTCTTAGGAAATAAACACTGAAATACTAATATTTGAAGGGGCACAGTGTCTGCAACTGACACTCAAATGATTTAGAGGAATAAAGAAAATATATAGGCATAAGAAAGATAAATGATACAGCAAACATGGCAAAATAGTAATAGTGAATGAATTTAAGTAAAGAATACTGTATTGGTCAGCTTTCTGCTGCTGGGACAAAATACCTGACATCTACAATTATTTTTGGCTCACTGTTTCAAAGGTTTTCAGTCCACAGACAGCTGGCTCCAAGGAAGAAATATCATGGCAGAAGGGCATGACAAAGAAAGCAGCTCAACTCATAGCATCTGGGAAGCAGAGAGCAGGGGAAGAACCAGAGAGGAAGGGGCCATGGACCAGATATAATCCCCAAGGTCACACCCCAGTGTCCCATTTCCTTCAATGAGAAGTAACCCATTTGACTATAATGGGTTACTATATGACTACCAATGGGCTAGTCAATGAGGTTAGTACCCTCACGATGTAATCACCTCTTCAGGAGTCGCCAATCAAGATTAACAGGCACAGCTATATAGAAGTACTTTTGTGTATTTCTTATAACTTTTCCATAAGTTTCAAATATTTCAAAATAAGAATGTACATGAACTTTAAGAATAAAAGATTAAGAAAATATTGTGAACAATGTTGAATCAGTAAACTGCAAAACATAAACAAAATGAATAAATTTCCAGAAAAATCTACATTAATAAAATTACTAAACCAGACATCATGAACTTCTTGATTTGCTGCAACAGAAAGTACAGTGTCACCCTTAGAGGAATTTTGCCACATAAATAGATATTTTAAATTTTTTTAAGGAAATGTTTAAATCTAATTCAAACTGCTGTTCTAATTACTAGTTTTCAGCAATAGCAGGAACAGGCTAATATGTAAAATAATATGTTATAACGTGGAAATAACATTTTAAAGATTAAATCAAATACTAAAGGCAAGAAGTGCTATACTACAAATGACTCAATAAGCATTTATAAAAAGAAAGAACTTTTAAGGATTTAAAGAGACTTAAGAAACATACTAAATGAAGGAAATGTGCACTTTTTGCATCTGGTTCAAATTAACAGTAAAGTATGACAGCTTGATAAATCAGGAAAAAATGAACACGTTAGATATTAGATGATTAAAATTGTTATTATTTTATTTCTAGGATTGTGGTCATTGGTTTGTGCTATTCTTAACATCTCTCATCTGTTACAGGTACATATTACTGTATTTACAAAGGAAGTGATAAGATGCCTGTATTACCTTCAAATACTAAAACACTAACAACAAAGAAATGGGGATTTAGCTCAGTGGCACCGCACTTGCCTCACAATCAGAAGGTTCCGAGTTTGATCCCAGCTACCAAAAAGAAAGAAAGAAGGAAGAGAGGGATGGGCAGATAGAAGAAATGATACAAAAATGGCAGAAAATTGGTAACTGTTGAAGTCATGAGGATTAATTATAATAGTCCCCCTACTTTGTGTTTATTTGAAAATATTATAATAAAAAGTCAAAGATGTACATATGACCACCTTAGATGCAGAAAGAAATTATTTGATCACATTCAGTATTAATTTATAATTGCTATTCTCTATAAACTAGGAATAGAAGAGGATTTATTTAACTGGATAAAGTATGCCTATCAAAATCTAGAGCAAATATTAGAGTCCATACTGAAACAGATGCCTCTTGTTCAAACCAGAAATAAAAAAGACTCTGTTATTGCCACTTCTCAGTGATGCTGAATCAGGTATACTAATTAATATCACAAGAGGGGGAAAGTATAAAGATTGAAAAGGAGCTGTGCATGGTGGGCACTTGTTTGTAATCCCAGGATTTGGAAGGATGAGCCAGGAGGATTGTGAGTTCAAGGACAGCTTGAGCTATGTAGAAAAACTGTCTCAAAAACCACAATACAGATATAGATGTAGTTATAGAGTGAGAGAGAGACAGATGTATGTGTGTTATTTTCTCAGATAAAATGACTATTTACATAAAAACCTAAAGTATCGTAAGAAAATTATTATAGACAACTAAGTTAGCTAGAAATATTATAGGCAGTCAGATAGGGTTAGATCCTCAAGAGAGTCAGGACAAAGGAAAAAACACATCAAAACCATGGCTGGAGACACATCTGTTGGAAACCAGGACTCAAGATAAAGATAAAAAGGCAAGTTTGCATACTTCCTCAAAAGACAAACACCCAGCCTAACGAAGTCTAGAAAGACTGCAGTCACCCTATGACCAAGACCTCTGGACTCATCATTTCCTAGGAAAATATGTGCTCTTTCCACGCACTCTTGTAATGTAACTTGTTTCCCCACTGGATCAGTACTACCTAAGAGACCATGCTTGTAACCTTATTTGTTAACCTTAGCTGTAACCCTTGCTCTACAAAAGCTCCTTGTAAAGTGGAGTCCCCAGCTACCCATTCGGATCCCCCCCTGCCTCTCAGGTGCTATCCTCTCAATAGATATTTTCCCACTCTTAACATCCATCGTTCCTAGAATTCATTCTTCAATTTTAGAGAACATGAACTCAGCATATCAGACATTTAACAGGTTGGAAGATATAATATTTTCACATTTCATCTCCTATATCAAAATCACTAAGTATTAAGCAAAGGAATGATACAGATTAGAGTGTGGAATTTACCACTTACTTCAGTGGTACGTTAGGGAATGGGGAGAGGATTCAACTAGGGTAGGATACAAATAATGGCGAGAAAGCTGTTTATTACTCCATACACTTTATAGTGTGTGACTTTGTGTATAAACTATTACATAAAAATTAAAAGAACCTAAGAACATAAAGGATTTTTCATTTCCAGAATTTCTTTTTTTGAGATGGTGTCTCATTATGCCGTCCCAGCTGCTGTTCTTGAATTCTTGGGCCTCAATGATTCTCCTGCCTCGAACTCCTGAGGAGCTGGGACTTCTGGGCATTGCTTTTCATAGTCTACCTCTGTTTTGGGGGTGCTGGGGATTGAACCCAGGGCCTCCTGCATGTGAGGCAAGCACTCTAACATTGAGCTATATCCTCAGACACTTCTGAAATTACTAAAGCATAGAACATATGCTCATATCTGTTGGGAGTGTTGTAATGATAATTTTCACCTTGCCTGGGTAAGTCACAGTAACTTTAATATCACTTATCATTTTCAAAAGTTCTCTAAACAGTCATTAGTATCACTAGATTTCTGCCCAAATATAAAGTTGACTTTGAGTACCCCAATACTCAGATGTACAAGAAAATAATTTTTTTAATGTATGCAACTAATTGAACTATTTTTGAAATACTAGATCTACACTGTGAAGGTCAAACAGAAGACATCCATATGTTGGTCAGCTGTGATTTCCATTCTATATTCAAGGATCTAGAGGTAGTTTTCCCTTTTGGGTACATGGATTCTCCAGTGTGCCCACAGTTCCCCATTCTTCTCATTTTTCTCTACTATACTTCCTGCCTGGCCCCAGGAGATGGCTGAGTTTGTGAAACCTTCCAGATCTATGAATAATCTGCAATAAAACATAAGATCCTAATAAGATTACTGTCATTTAGAAATGAGAAGAAAGGAGCTAAAGGTGTAGGGAAGGTGGGATGGGTAGGGGAAGGGCAATAAGGGAAAGAAAAAAATGTGAGAGAATGAAAAGATGGAAATAAAGTGTTTGTAGATGGGGAGGGGAGGAGCGGGTGAAGGGAGGGAAGGGGTAAGGGGAAAAAGTGAGAATCAAGACTTGTCATGTAGAGGTAAAAGATCCCAACAATGAATGTAACTGTACTGTATTCCTAAAATGTACCAATAAACTCAATTAAAGCTGAAAATAAAAAAAATAGGAATCTATCTGTACTCCTCTAAATTTACCACCAGAGGGCAGGAATGGAAAACAAAAGGAAAAGAAACATTTTTTTCCCCCTGCTGCGACTGATAGTTTCAGGCAAAAGAATCCAGGAATTAACCATAAAAGTCATTTACAGGACGGAGATGTAGCTGAATAGCATGGTGCTTGCTTAGCATGCATAAGGTCCTGGGTTCAAGCATCAATACCAAAAAACATAAAACTCATTTTACATGTTCATATGAATATAGACTACAGGGAGTGAAAATACGTCGTCACACAATGCCAGAGCTCATTAAAATCAGTAGTACTAGTTTAAAATGAGGATTATGAGGATTCTACCCTAAGAATCCGAGTTTGGTGCTACTCAGAAACATGGCTCAGGACAACCAGAAATTCTTACAAATGTGCAAGTAATGTAATATGCTCCCTGTTGAACATGTCTCCTGATGAGAACTTTTCTGGTCTGTTCTCCTTGGATAAAAAAATTAAATTCTTAGAGGAGACTTATGTAAGGATAAGCCACCATCTTTCAGTGGACAGTGCATAATCACACCATGCACAGTGTCCCGATAATGTTTAGCAACTAAACAAACAAACAAAGCTCTGATTTGAGCACTTGCAGGTTGCTATAGTATAAAGTCTCCTGCCTTGACCAACTTCAAGCTATCAACATGAAGTCACTGAGCATGGTCTTGAGCAGAGATGCGCACAGTGACTCTCACCAGCTAGAACACACCCACCTTCTCAAAGCACTGGGTCCCCTACCCCTACCTCCATGTCCATTTCAAAGTTAACTCTTTACCTCAGAAGCAGGCCCATCCCTCACATTAAAATACTTCAGTCTGCGGCTTCCATAACTACCTGAAAAGTCAGGATTATATTTAGAACATAGCTAAATGTAGACTCATAGAGGAAATCATCTGTGCCCCTCCATTCCTGGCCAGACCCTCTTGTTTTCACCTACAGCACATATGAGCTCCAATCCATCTTCATGCATCCTGGGCATGTTAGCTACATGGTCAGTGCACAAGAAAATGGGATCGGAGGAGAACTCACCCACCAAAAAGTGGACATTTGGACAGGGAATCACAGAGCCTCAATCACTTGCAGCACAGAATTGGGGCTCATGTCCCAAGAGGGAACTTCCCAGCTTCCCTGGGAACTTCCCACGGAGGGCAAAGCAAAACCAAAACCAGTAGGGGAAGTGGGAGAGGTAGGGGAAAGGAAAGAAAGAAAAGAAAAAAAAATATGAGAAATGGAAACAAAGTCTCTGTAAATAGGAAGAGGTGGAGGGGTTGATGGGAGGGCAGGGGAATGGGGAAAAAATAAGAACCAAGATATATCATGTAAGGGTACAAGTTCCCAATGATGAATGTCACTGTACTGTATACCTAAAATGTGCCAATAAACTTTATGGGGAAAAAAAAAAAACATAGCAGACCCTTTAAAATTCAGGGCTCAAGACAGGGTGCCAGCTCCCCAGATCTGAGAGTGATGACCCTCCTGAAGTCACCCCTGCCCGGATCCCCTGACAAGCCTTACTTTATACATTTCTGGAGGACGTGAAGGGTGCTGAGTTCCCATTGCTCAGACAGAAAGCACTGGTAGTGAGCTGAATGTGAAGGGATGGACCGCTTTCCACCACATTTGGGTCTTGCTTGTAATTTAGAGCCAAGGTCAGCAAACCAGGCCTGAGACCAAATCTTGCCTGCCTCTTTTTGTGCAGCCCAGAACATTGTAGGTTTTACATTTTTAAAGAACTGGGAAAAGAAATCTAAAGAACGACAATATTTATTAACATGAGAAAATTACATAAAATTCTAATTACCATGTGCATACATGTGATTTTAATGGAACGCAGCTCTGTTTGTTTGCACACTAAGACAGCGCTGGATGGTTGAGACTCTGTGGCCCACAAGGCCTCAATTATTCGTTCTCTGACCCGTTGTAGAAAAAGTCTGCCAACCCCTGCCTTAGAGGTAGCTGTCTTTCCGCAATTCAAAAACACAATTTCAATGCTGGACAGACCAGCACTCTGCATCTCTAGGAAAGGGAGGCTACAGAAAGTCAGTGAGGGCAAGCAGGAGGGCACATTAACACAGAAAGAGCAAGGAGAAGCACAGCTGGTGTTTCTCTCACTTCATCAATAGCTGAGGAGTCTTTGTCTTTGTTTTCCTCATTAATCTCATTTATAGCCTCCACATAATTGGGGCCTTAAATTTCAGCTGTAGAAGTCACCACGGTTCTAGGCTGTGGAATTGTCCTTGTTCAAATGACACTGGGGCTCATCATGAAAACGTTTACAGCAGCCAGTCTTAATAGAGTGATGGCAAAAGCTAGAGAATACTATAAACTTTACTAATTCCTTTTTTCACAGTAAGTCTTTGATATCTTGCAAATATGTTAGACTTAATGCACATCTCAATTTGAAAATTTTATGTGCTAAATTTTCATCAGAAATGCTTGATCTGTATTTATATTTTATAAAATTAAAAGTTTAAAAAGTAGATAACATTCAAACTCTTTTAAACATACTTAAGCGTTTTATAATAATTGGGTCAACTTTCGGCTTTTAAAAGTAAATTTAAATTAAATGAAAATTGAATTAAAGTTTAAAGTTTGGTTTCCAGTTGTACTAGTCACATTTCGGGTTCTATGTTTGTTTCTTTGTTTGTTTCTTTTTTCCAGTAGTACCGGGATTGAACCCAGGGCCTTCACATTGAGCTACATCTTCATCCCTTTTTATTATTTTTTATTTTGTAACAGGGCCTCACTAAGTTACTAAGTTGTTCGGGCTGGGCTCAAACTTATCCTCCCTCAATCTCCCAGAGAACTGGAATTACAGCTATGTGCCATTGTGTCCATATAAGTTTCAGGTGCTTGATGCCTCTTGTAGTGTGACTACTGTATCGAACACAGTAGCTCTAGACAAGTTTATGGACAAAGAGCTGCCACGCATTGCTCTTCTTTATTGGTATCTGTCAACAGAGGGCAGTAATTAATAATTACAGATCAATAACTAGACAATGATATTTCTACAGCACTATTCCTTTCCCCCTAAGCCGTCCAAGTCACAGGAGAAAAGGATGTGTAGTATCCCCCTGTTGGTTTCCTGCAAAGGTGACCCTCCTAGGATCATCTACACCAAAAAGGTGTTTTATCTTGAGAATTCCAAAAAGCCACCAGGAAGGACAGCCATTTTTTGGCCAACACAGTCTTCAAAACACAAAGGTTTGCAAAATTTTCCAAGGTTGTTATATTTCTATCAAATCTATAACCAAATGTTGTCAACTTTTCCTATAAAATACAAATTTTAGCTAGAGGACTCATACTTCCTATTTTCAAAACCCATTACTAAGTTACAAAAATCAAGACTATATGTAAATGGCATAAGAACAGACCCTAAGAATAGACATAAATCAAAATAGAATTGAGAATCCAGAAATAAATCTATACATGTATGGCCGATTGATTTTTGACAAGATACCAAACCCATCAATGAAGAAAGGACATTTTTAATAAATAGTGCTGGAAAACCAGATATCCATATGCAAAGGAAAGAATTTGGACTCCTAAAAAAGATAATGCAGGGTGGGGGATGTAGCTCAGCAGTTCCGGGATTTAGCCTGCCTTGCAAGTGCAAGGACCCAAGTTCGATCCCCGGTACCAAAACAAAGCAAAAAAAGATAATGCAGAAAAAAATAGCTAATGCAAAATTGATAAAGACCTAAATGTAAGAGATATGACTATAAAACTCCTAGAAGAATATAAAACACTTAATTTTTGTTACCCTAGGTTAGGCAATAGTTTCTTAGATTTAACACCAAGAGCATAAGCAACCAAAGTAAAAACACATAAATTGTACCTTATAAAAATCTAAAATTTGGGGTTTTAAATGACATAGCAAGAAAGTGAAAATCAACCCATTAAATGGAAGAAAATACTTGTAAATTATATATCTGATAAGGATATAGAACCCAGAAAATACAAAGAACACTTCCAACTCAACAATAAAAGCAAACAACTTGATTTTTTAAATGGGAAAAAAATTTAACAGGTATTTCTCCAAAAACATATATGAATGACCAATAAGCACACAAGAGAGCTCAATATTATCATTGGGAAATCAAAATCAAAATCACAACTTGCAACTACTAAAATGGTTATAATTTTTCAAAATGGAAAATAAGTGTTGAAGAGGACATTAAGACATTGGAACTTCCATACGTGGCTGGTGGGGATGCAAAATGGTACAACCACTGTGAAAAAGAGTTTGGCAGATGCTCAAAAGGCTAAACATAGGACTGGGGATATAGCTCCATGGCAGAGCTGGCTTAGCATGTGTGAGGACCTGGGTTTGATCACTAGAAACATAAAATATCTACATACACACACACACACACACACACACACACACACACACACATACATGGAAAGTTAAACACAGTTACCTAATTGACCCACAATTCTAATGTTAGGTATACACCTCCAGAATTGAAAATATATGCTTATATAAAACTTGGCACATAAAAATTCATGGTAGTATTATTCACAAAAGCTAAAAAGTAGAAATGACCCAGATAGCCTTCAATTTGGCCAGTGGTTTTATACAATGTCTCTGTACTTGGATTGGTCTGATGTTCACCCATGATTAATTTCAAGGTAGGCATTTTGGGCAAGAATACTATAGATGTAATTTGGTGCCCTTCTCAGTCATCTTATTAGGAGGAATATGGTGATGATTTTCCAATTAGAAGCAATAAAGTTGATCACTTGGTTAAGGAGGCATTTGCAAGTTCCTCCCCTATGGATGTATGAATTTTTTCCTTGTAATGAATAAGTGTCTTCACAATCCCCAATTTAAACTAAACCACAAAGCCACAGTGATAAAAACAGCATGGTACTAGCAAAGAAACAGACCTGAGGATCAGTGGAACAGATTACAAGATGCAGAAACAACTCCTAACATACTTAGCTACCTCATCTTTGACAAAGGAGACTGGAAAAAAGATAGCCTCTTTAATAAATGGTGTGGGAAAAACTGGATCTCAACCTGCCGAAGATTTAAACTAGACCCCCATCTTTCACCATGCACTAAATTAAAATCTAAGTGGATTCAAGATATCAATATTAAAACAGAAACACTAAACTTGCTGGAAGATAAGGTAGAACTCTTGCAGATATGAGCATAGGAAAAGACTATATGAACAAATCTTCAGTAGCACAGGAACTAGCACAATGAATCAACAATTGGGATCTCACCTTTTTAAAAAGCTTCTGCACTGCCAAAGAAATCACAAGCAGAAGAAAGACAATCCACAATGTGGTGAAAATAATTTACCAGTTGTTTCTCAGACAAAGGTCTACTATCTAGAATATATAAAGAACTCAAAAAAATCAGACCCCCCCCCAAATATAGACCCAATTCAAACTGGGCACCTGAAATGAACAGAAATTTCTCAGACAAAGAAGTAAAAGTAGCAAATAAACATATGAAAAAATGTTCCACATCACTGGTCATTTAAGAGATGCAGATGAAAACAACACTGAGATTCCACCTCACCCCACAAAGAATGGCTGCTATCAAGAAATCAACCAATAATAAATGCTGGCGGGGGTGTGGGGATATAGGAACCCTTCTTCATTGTTGGTATGAGTGCAGACTGGTGCAACCACTGTGGAAATCAATATAGAGATACCTCAAAGAACTAGGATTAGAAGTCCCATTTGACCCAGCTATTCCCCTGCTGGGCATCTTCCCAAAAGAATTAAAAGAATCATACCACATGATATATGCTTACCCATGTTTATAGCAGCACAGTTTGTAACAGCTAAAGCTTGGAAAAAGGCCAGTTGCCCATCAACTGGAGACTGGATAAAGAAGATGTGTGTGTGTGTGTGTGTGTGTGTGTGTGTGTGTGTTTAAAAATAAAATGGAATAATACTCAGCCATAAAGAAAGAGAAAGTAGAGATATTTATAGCTAAGTGGATGCACATTGAGGCCATACTCTTAAGTGAAATTAATAAGTCACACATGTACAAATACCAAATAGTTTCTCTGGTGTGAAAAACTAAAAGTGTAAATAAGGATCAAAATGTATAACTGATAATGTGTAATAGGAAGAAAAGGTCTAAAACAGTAGAGGAAATAGGAGGGGTAGGGGAAAGGGAAAAAAATATGTGAAAAGGAAAATGTGTAAACAATGTCTTTGTAAACAAAGAAGGGTAGAAGGGGTGAAGTGAGGGCTGGGAAATGGGGAAAAATAAGAACCAAGATACATTATGTAAAGGAACAAGATCCCAATGATGAATGTAACTACTGTATACTTAAAATATACCAACAAACCTAATAAAGATAAAAAATTAAGAAAAAAAGAATAAAAGTCTTGGAGGGAGATATTCTGCGACCATGCAAACATCCTTATCATTCTTTGCCTCACTAATTAATTTAGAAGGCACTTGCCTGGCATAGTTACTACTGAGATCTCTCCCAAGTGATCCTACACCCATTGTTCCTTCTTCTGCATTAATGAATCTCCTATAAGAAAGAGCTGTCCTAGCCAGGTGTGGTGGTTCATGCCTGTAATCCCAGCACTTGGGAGGCTGAAGCAGGAGGATTGCTGTGAGTTCGAGACCAGCCTGGGCTACATAATGAGTTCCAGGTCAGTCTCAACTACATAGTGAGACCC
>NW_022900949.1:53746687-53773212 GCF_012274545.1 Fukomys damarensis
CAGAAATGAACTCTGCCTGAGCAGCTGAGGCCAAGGCACAGTGTGAGCAGAGTGAGAATTAGCCTAGGTGAGGATGAGGATTGTTTCAAACAGGATTGTTCTCATGTTTGTGCAGTGCAAGGTTCTCTACATTCATTACCTTCCAATGCAGCAACCAGGAGGCATTAATAGCCCTATGTATGGCTAGAGAACCTGAGGCTCAGAGAGGCCATGCAACTTGTCCCAGTTATCGCTCAGCCTGTAAGTGGCATGCAAGTCCCCCAGTGTCACACCCTTGCGACAGGCTGCTACCTCACAGTGATTTGGTGGCTCAAAGTGTATCTGTGTGGTGACTTGGGAGGCAGGATGTGAAAGGAGTTTCCTTGACAAGGACAGGAATCGGCCCACCCTTGACAGAGTTCAGGGCACTGGGAGCACTAAGGAGTGAAACCTTGGTTCACAGTGGGGACATCACCTGTGTGTTCCCTGCTGTTCTATCACTTTCTGACTGTGCCTCTGCTCTCCCTGGACACTCTGGTTCCCAGCCTTGGCCCCGTGTTTGATCTCTCTGTGTAGCAATTAGGCTCCCCCTGCAGGAGACAGGCAGCATACTCAAGGGACCTTAATAAAGGAATTAATAGGCCTGGGTAGGACAACAACTAAGGAGTTGTGCGCTACTCAATTACTAGCCAGGCTGAGAAACCCCTCCTGCCCCTACACCTAAAGGAAATGGAATTACTGGAGTCCGGTACAAGCTGGGATGGTGGAGGAGGACTTGTCCCCCAGGAATTGGCCATGTGGCCCTCTGAATTTAGAAAGCATCAAAACCACCTGGAATGTATGATGTAGTAATTGCTAGAGCCTGAGGTGGGCCAAGAATTTGCATTTTAACAAGTACAGTGATGCGGATGATGCTGGTGCATGGGCTGGTACCCTGGGAGTCGCTGTCCAGAGGCTACGAACCACAGTGAGGAAGGAAGGCGCAAGTAATAAATAATCTGACCTATCTCTCCTTCCGACTTCCAATCCCCAGCTAGTTGTTTTCCACTGGCTGAACCCAGCCTGAGGCTCTCAGAGGGAAAGTAGTGGACTTAGAGTCCATGGAGGTCTCACCCCAGGGGCACGAACAGGGAAGACAATGAATCTGAGAGGTGGAGAGTGAACTATGAGAAACTCTCCCCACTCTTCCCCTGGCTGTCTTTGCACACAGTGTGCCAAGAACCCATTCTGATTCAACTATTTTCTGCCCTGTAGCTTCTCCGAGTTTAGTTTTTGAATGCTGCAATGCATAACTCTTTGCTCAGAGGCTTAAAGGAAATTATGATTCTCTCAACTCAATTTAATAAATAAGCTATCCTGTCTTAATGCCCTACAGTAATATTGTGCATTTCTGGTGTTGAGAAGAGTTGAGATTCACATCCAGAAAAAAAGCTAACCATTCCTCACTCTTCTATTTCCAGCCCTTTCCAGCTGTTTTCAGAAGGCTTGTTTCCTGATTAATACATGCCATTTTGTCTTAGTACTTGAGTTTTTGTTCTTTTTTTCCACCTAACAAATGATGAAAAATGATGAAATAGTATTTCTTAAACTAAGAGTTTCTTTTCTTATATTCCCTGCTTTCCACTTTGAGATGTATGTACATATTTTTTTATCAGGGAGCCTGAAGCTCTGAGGAGTCAGTGTAAAATTTTCAGGAGGTAATAAATTAAATTCCATGTCTATGAATGAAGACATAAACCATTATTAGCAGTTCTTCAAAAACTCTCTGAGTCTCCAGAGGCTATCCCTGAGATGAGATCATTTGCAATAGCAGCTTCCAGAATTCAAATGGATTGTTAAGAAGAAATCTCTAGTTGGCAGGAGCTGCAGGTCAGGAGCTGGGGAGAGATGAAATGTGTTCAAGTGTGATTTAAAGGAAGTCTGTCTTTGGAAGCTTCTACCTACCTACTTTGGAAATCCTTTTGCCCCTTTTCTTCACCTAATGCCTATGCTACCTTCAGCTACCCTGGGAGGAAGGGGGACTACTCTGTCTTCCTCATTGAGTAATCTGCTCTGAATCTACAAAGGCCAATGCCTTATCTTCTGTGCTAACTCTCTCCCACTGATGGTGGCCACCTGTAGTTTAGTTTTGAGAGATTGCAGGACCTTTATCTAGCCAGCAGACAAACAGTCCCATGAGTAATTAGCTCTAGCTAATTTCTACCCCTTTTTCCAAGAGCTGCCAAAGACAAGAGAGGGGAGTACATAGAATGTGCTGCCTGAGGTAGTTGGCATAGGACAAGCGACCAGTGACCAGCCCCCATTCCCTCCTGGGATTTGTACCTTCATTTAGTCCCTTCTCACTTAAGGTGCTTCTGTCTTAAAGAAGCAAGTGGCCTGCCTGCCTCGCAAGCACAAGGTCCCAAGTTTGATCCTTGGTACTGAGGAAAAAAAAAAGAAAGAGCAAGGTGCCATGCTGTAAGCACCAAATTCTCAGCCCCTAATACATGCCATTTTGTCTTTGTACTTGAGTTTTTGTTCTTTTTCTTTCCACCTAACAAACGATGAAAAATGATGAAATAGTATTTCTTACTAAGAGTCTATGAAGTCCAGTTCTCCAAGATTTTGCTTTCAAAAGACTTCAGTAACATTTCTCAGAACTCAAGGTCCCCCAAGACAGCCGAGCCTGGCCAAAGATATCCTTCCAAGTAGTGAGAAAAAAACATCAGGATTCAAGGCACCTCTTAGTTTCTCTTTATCTTTCACTCCATGCTCATTTTCCCCTGTGACCCCTTTACCATCTATACATATGCTCCTGCTCCCTTACCCCAGTGTCAGCACTTCGTGAAAAGGCAGCTATCTGCAAGCTATAAAGAAAGCCCTCACTGGAAACCTGTTTTGCTCCTCATTGATCTTGGACTTCCCACCCACCCTCCAGAACAGAAAGAAATAAACATCTGCTATTTAAGGCGCCTCATCTATGATATTTTGCTATGGTGGCCCCAGCTCACCAATGTCCACCCCTTTTTCCAAGAGCACAGGATAACAGCTTATCTTTAATTGAGTACTCCCTTCCTGTCAGGCTCTGTGTTTAGCCTGTGTATTGTGTCTTTGTAGCACCACTCTGAGACAGTGCCTACCACAGGCCCACAATCACACATCCACAAGGCCAGAACTTTTAGAAGAGAGCAAACAGCTTAGTTCTTTTTTCTAGAAAATTTTGATCTGAACTAATTTAAGACTATCTGTGTACTTATTCCACATAAGTGTACCAAATCACTGCAAAAACATTAATGTCTGACAATCAAGGTCTGACTCAGGTCCTGGTAGGAGAGTTAGATAATACATACTATACAGTACTCCATGATTCTAAAATAGGAAAACTTCTAAGTTCCAAATCCATGTCCCCAGGAGTTTTAGAGGGGGACTGTATTCTGCTATTGTTATTCACATTGGACACATAAGGAAACAGGCTTATAGAGGGTGCCTAACTTTTCAAGGGACCTGGTAAAGCTAGGAAACAAACACAAGGAGTGAGACCCCATGCTAGCTCTTGGACAAAAAGCGGCCACTCTAGCTTACTTTTATTTTTTAAAACTTTACCTCTTCCAGGCCCAAATGTACATCTTCAGTAATGAGAATGTGAATTGGCCCAGCATAAGTCAGAGATTCAGATCTGTCTAATCTAAAATAGTGAGTGGGTAAAGAGCAGCGCTGTGTGATGCTAATGAGGCTTCCAGGTCCTTCCCAGAGTGGAGGTAAAAGAGGGTGTGGGCTGGGCAGGCAACCACAGAAAATGTCATTGCCTTGTAGTTTCAGAAACAAACAAAACCAGAGCAAAAAAAAAAACAGAGTATCTTTGCTGGACGATACATCTTAATGGTATAGCATGGGCTTTGCCTGCACAAAGCTCTGAGATCAATCCCCAGCACCACAAAAAATAATAATAATAATAACAATAAAGTTTTAGGGGCCGGGGATTTAGCTCAGTGGCACTGCACCTGCCTTGCAAGTGCAAGGTCCTAAGTTTGATCTCCAGTAACAAAACAAAAACCTGAATATCTTCAAAGCCATACAAATGTTAATGACGAATGAAGGATATTCTCTGAATACTCAGAGTGCCATCTTCCCTCATGAAATTAAAGAAAAACCAAGAACCTCTTATTTTGACCCGGTAAAGAAAGCACTTCCAGTGGAGCCTCTGTGGCTCATCTATTTTCTTAAAGTCCTCTTCCTTTGGGACTGTAGACAGTATCTTCACCATTCTGGCCCAAATTTGGGGCACCTCCTGGGCCTAACTGCCCTCCGAACAGCTAGTGCACCTTTGGATACTAAGAAGACAATGCCAAGAAGGACCGAAATAGAAATGAGCAAAGAATAAAGAAGCATGAAAAGATGCCTACCTTATAGGACTGGTATAGTCAGGGTTTTTCGTTTTCAGAACTCACAGTTCTGTCCCAGTTCACACGATGTCTGCAAAAGCTACACGATGGTCACCGCAAGGCTAGGACATGGTCCCAGGCTGCTGCCATAGAAAGTGTTCTTTCATTCATCCACTGTAGGAACAAATATACTTCATTAAGCATCTATGATGAATTAGGTATTACAAGGTCCTAGGCACGTAATAGAAATAAATCAGATTAAATCATTGTCTTCCTAGTGTTTATGTTCTAGCGAAACAAATAAATGCAGAAACAAGATAATTGTAGTGAGGAAAGAAATCCTAACAGTGATGGCGGCAACATTAAAGAGTGGACCAGAGATTTAGCTCAGTGGTTCCGCTGCCTACCTCTCAAGCACAAGGTCCCAAGTTCAATCCCTAGTACCAAAACAAACAAACAAATAAATAGGGGGTAGTCATAGAAGATTATTCAATGGCAGTTGAACTTAGAAGAACGTTATTTTAATTTGCCTTGAGAAATAAAAACCTGGCATGTAACTGTCACAGGAATCAGTGGCCTAGAGGAAGGAAGGGATGAGAACATTTCAGGAACAGAAGGAGGCCAGTAGAGCTGCAGAAGAATGATCAAAGGAAGGAACAGTATGAGAGAAATTTGGAGAAGCTAGCCACACATGAAGTAGCCTGAAGGTGAAATGTATCAGTTTTTCACAGCTGTGTAACAAACCAACTGTATAGTTAAGAGTTCTCTAGAGAAACAGAATTTATTTCTAAAATGTATAACTATTCAAGGGGATTTACTAGGCTTACAGGATCAGAGACAGGAGAATAAAATGGTAAGAGAGCCATGCTGGAGAGCCAGAAGACTCAGTAGCTGTTTAGCCCAAGAAGATGGAAGTGACAAAACAAAAGGGATCAAGAACGAAGCACCAGGCCAAAGGTAAAAGCTTAGAAGCTTCCTGGTGAGTCACTGGTAGGAGTCTGTATCGAAAGGCTGAATAAACGGGAGTCTGATGTCCACAGCAGCAGCAAAAGATGCACCTATTCAAGCAGAATGGAGCTTCCAAAAAACACGCTAACCTCTTTCTTCTTTCCCTTTTATTCTATACAGGCTACAAGCCTATTGGATGGTTCTACCTACAAACAGAGAATCTTTTATCAGTTTGCTGTCCTATATGCCAGTCATCTCTGGAAATACTTCATAAGCATAGCCAGAGTGCATTCTATTAATCTCACAGGATAACTCCTTGGCTGTCAGTCAAGGAGGACATTCCCTCTTACCCCACAGGGTAGACAAGAGACCCTACAAAGCCAGTCCCAGTCTCCTATTTCCCCCATGGGTACTGATTGGCTCAGGGACAGCATGTGACCCAAGCTGGCCTGCTCACAGTCATTTTGGGAGGACGCTAGGGGTAAAAAAGGAGCCCTCAAATTAAGAGATCATGAGCTGTGAGGATCATATTAGCCTAAAGCTGCTATAATCATCCTCCTATTAGGGAGAGAGGATCTGCTTGGAAAAAGAATGGAAGCATTTTAAGCCACAGGGTCAAATAATGATTTGTGTCAGGTAGACACACAAAAAAAATTAGAAACACTAAAAGAAGTTCTACTTTTTTCTAAAATTTTATTTTCCGTTTTCCCTTGTGAAATGGTGTTAACCTAAGTCTCATTCTAAGCTTAAACAGAGAAAATTACTTTTTCCCCTAAACGCAAATTCAACTGCTTTCAAATTCAGTGATTTCCTTTTATAGCGTTCTAGAACCTCACCCAAAAGCTGCCCTTACAGTACAGATCTCTGCACTTCAGCCCTTTAAGTATGTGCTTTGGGAATTTCTGCAAATACTTGCCTTGGATGGGATCCAGGCAGACTTCTAGGGAGACCTATTGTGTACAGAAGGTATCTGTACGACCTGTCAGTACATATGCTTACTCAGCAATGACAGAGGTCAGCAAAGTCAAGAAAAACCTAGAGCCATGACCTCCAGACCAGGCACTAGGTGAAAATCAGACCACCTTGTATACAACCAGATGCTTTTGCAGTTTCCTGTGCCTGTAGGTATCGATATGGTATTATTTCTATAACTGGGACTCTCTGTCGCCAGTAACAAAAACCTAAGTCAAACTAGTTCAAGCACAAAGGAAATTTTGTTGTCTCTGTAAATGAACATGTTAGGGGGATGCTCAGGCATGACTGGGTCAGCTGAGCAAGAATCTCTTTGCACCTTAGAAGCTCCTGTGTTCCTTTTTCCTAAGGTCACCATATTACAATCCTGCTCAAAAGTCTCTGGCAAGCACAAGCCCAGTATTTGGTCAGAGCTCACTTGGAGACTGTGTCTATTCAGAAAGTCATTCTTCAAGCAAGAGGCAAAGCACAAGAGGACATGGGTGGCGGCATACCACGGATGGGAGCATCTGCCCCACAGAAAGGAGAACTTCATCCCTGACATTATACAGAATTGCCTGCACTGATGATGATGGACAGCAGACTTTCAGTTTCATTAGTTTTAAGTTATCTGTGGACAATGCTCTCTTAAACTCCACTCCCACAGCCCTGCCTTTGGTATACACTGCATGTTGGAGTCCCCCTCTCCCTCAGTATACTTTCTCCAAGACTTATCAATAACCACAGTGTGTTCGTTACTTTTCTCTCATTGCTGACAGAAAATGCCAGATACCCAAAGTTAGAGAGGAAGGGGTTTATTTGGCTTACAGTTTGTAGAGGTTTCAGTCCATAATCAGCTGGCTCTGAAGCTAGGATGGTACATAAGCATCGCAGCACAGAGACAACATGGTGCACACAAGGCAACAAAGATAACAAGAGAGTTAGCAGTGTCTTCCTGCCCTTTTTATCTTACACAGATTACTTAGGGCACCCTTAATCCTAGTGCCCTTGAGCCTAGCACTGCGTCATGAATCAATTCCAGCTTCACACGCTCTAGATCAAGCCTGTGACCACATGAGGCTTTGGGGGACATCTAGACCCAAACCATAACACAGTTTCACATATTCATCTTGTCAAGGGCTTCCAAGTCCTCTCTCCCTTAGTGAGATTATCCAGCTTCCCAGAGAACATCCCACTTGGTCTGTCTTAGTCATTTTCTCATCACTGGGACACAGAAAAAGAGAGGCTTATTTCGGCTCACATTTTAGAAGTTTCAATCCTTGCACGGTTGGTGGCATTGGTAGAAAGATCTGGCAAAGGAAAGCTGCTCACCTTATGAGTACTCAGGCACTCAGGTACATCAGTACTCAGGAAGTACTCATGGTACTCAGGAAGCAGAGAGTGAAGGGAAGAGCCCCAAAGGGACATATAACCTCCTACCTAATGCCCCTAACTGTTCAGACCAGACCCCACCTCCAAAAAGCAATATTCCCCCATAATCAAATCACCTTCCAAACACACCAGGTTTTTGGGGCCACGTTATACCTAAAGCATAACAATGTCCAGTGGTAAACTCCACGTTGGATTCTCCCCGTAATTCTGATCTCAGAAGATGCATCTACATAACAAGCTTGATCTTTAAGGGAAGGCAGCAAGAGCCTCCCTCAAAGCTTTCCTGGAGGCCTCTTAGGATAAGGTTCTGTGCTACACATTTGTGTTGGGCTGAAGGAACGTGACCTGGCATTGACATCAGTTATTTATTCATGAATCTTCTCCATAACTGTCAAAGGCAGAGACTAAACTTTCCCCCTGCCATTTCTCTGAAAAGAAAGGGTACAAAACACTGGTCATGTTCTTTGCTTCTTGCCCACTGAATCCATCTGGATTCCTGCTTTCCTGCCATTATGTGGTCCCATGACTGGAGAAGTCATTAAAGAATGTCTCAGAGGTCCTTCAGAGGTCCTGAGGCTCATTTTAAACAGTAGAGAGGCAGGCTTTGGGTTAGGGGAGCACCACAGAGTTCAGTTATCTGAAATTTATCTTCAACTCTAGACACCAAAGGGGTTATTTGGACTTGACTCTACAATACCCTAACCTCCAACCCCAAATTTTGACAAGGCTAGCCTATGCACAATATTACAATATTTGCTAAAGGCTTGGGTTTGTATTTCAGTGGTAAAGTACTTGCCTAGCATGTACAAGATCCTGGGTTCAATCCCCAGAACAACAATGAAAGAGGCCAATTCCCAAAATTTTTTTCACATTTGCACACTCACCTATTCTTTCAACCAATGACACTCTGAAGGTTGGGAGAGTTACTGCCCCACTTTAGAGAAGAAAGTAAAGCTTAATGAAATGTATAAGATTTGGCTGAGATACTATAGCTGGTGAAAGGGAGAGCCAAGTCTCGAACTTAGATCTTTGTTCTCCAAGACTTCATGCCATTATCATTAGCAGGGACAGGTGAAGACCCTGAGCAGTGCTACCTCCTCCACAGATGTGTTCCCCACTGGTCTGTCCAAATGACTACCCCTGGAGAGTCATGGCCATGCAGAACAAAAAGTTGTTATTATACATTGGCTAGGATAATTTCCTTTATCACATCACCTCCTGAGAGGTTGTTGGGAACACAAGGAAGATGCAGCAGCCAGTTCTTGCATGGAAAAGGGAGTTAGCCACGAGGGTCCAATGGGCACTGAGCATTTTTGGGCAGGGTGATTCCTAGAGTAGAGCCAGGACAGCAAAAGAACAGTGAGATTGCTTTCTGATTGTGTTTCTACCTTAGTTTCTATCTTCAAAGAGTAAGGATTTAAATGTCCACATACCTCTTCTCCTTTGCATTTACCCACCTGCAATCCCAAGGCAAGGCATGAGGAAGGACAAAAAAGATCATATATGAAACTGTCACACTGGTATTGTTCTCTAAAACTGCCTACCTGTCTGACTCTGTCATGCTCTTGGAGAGTCACCATCTCTAACCATGTTTTTCAACAGGATTCCCTGAGCATCCATGCTGGCTTCACGGACCATACTCTCTGGGCCCTCACTGACTTCCTACCTCCAGCTTCCTAGTTAATGGCCAGCTTGTATCTCTTTCTAGAACAACAAACTCAATGGTCAACTTGACCCTAAATTAGTTTCTTTACCTAGCAGCCAGTGACTCTTGGAAGCAATCAGTGAGTGGAACCCTTGCACATTTTTATTTATAGGTAGAAACTTTTCTGGGAAGCAGAACCTTCTTTGGACTCCTTTAACTATCCACAAAATGACCCACTGCTAAGGTCATTACCAGAGTGCTGCTGCAGTATTATTCTTATATAGAATCTTCCAGCAACATATAATGTGCTACAGAATGAAAATACTGTGAGTTTTACTGACAGGCTCTATACAAGGACTGGGTGCACAAATGAATCAATCCTACAGTTCATTTTTTATATGAGGACTAATTTTATTCACATTTGGTAACAAGTCCCTAGAGCTGTCAACACAGGTATTTATACATATCACAAAGACCCTAAAATAACACTTGTAGCCAACCACTAGATTCCAGAAAGCTGATGTTTTAATGGAACCATTCTTTCACTATTGTGAAATAGTTTCCACATTGATAAACATTTTGTCAACTGATGCAAAGAAACAGACGGGATTTTTTTAAAAATAGTAACAGTGCTGTCTTTTAGGACGAACTATTTATATTTTATCTTCAGGTTAATATTAGGTTGACATATTTTAGGCAGAATTTTGAAGGGTGAGAGCCCATTTTCCTCTGCAAAGACAAGATTCACGTTGTTTTAAAGAAATAAATCCAGTCTCTTGATAGCCTCCCTGCTGTTTGCTAGCTGCACTAGGGGTTCTAGCAATTAATTTGGAATCAATGTAAAATAACACTTTGTCTGCAGAGAAATTCCTGATGTTATTTATACTTAGTACCCTGTCTCTCTTCCTTCCCTTTTTATTCTTATTTAATAGTATTCTGAGGGCAAAGCAGGGGATCTATTTTCAGACAGATTCCCAAGAATGTTTGGTATGAAGTAATTACTGAGTAACTGTCGTATGCCCTGGCTTGTATTGGGCATTATTAAAGGTACTTCAGGAAAAGATAGTACTTAGCTCTAAGAAACTGAAAATCTAAATGTGAAGATAAGTATGACATACATGAAATAAATTGAAAGCAATGTAAGATTATAGGAGCTAAATACTAAATTGTGTTTTTTTCAGGTTCAGAGAACAGAGATGGTTTGATTCTTGGAAGGATTTAAATAGATATAAATAATGTTAGACCTTGAAAGAAAAATGGTACCAGTATTTCTAAAACCAATACAATTAGTAGAAAAATTAAAGTACCAATTTTTAAAACTTATTATGTACCAGCGAGTGCTTTGTATGAACTGTCTCATTTAATCTTCAGAATAACCTATTTCACAGATGAAGGAACCAAAGTTCAGAGAGGCTAAGGATGTAGGCCAATGACGGAATCAGGTTTCTCAGCAACCTAAGCACATGTTCTTTCTACCAGCTCCCCCAGAGATGGACAAAAACACTTTTCTTCTTCTCTTATGAAAATTATTTTAGTATCTTAGAGCTGTAAAACTAAAGATTAAGGGCTGGGGATTTAGCTCAGCGGTTCGGTGGCCTGCCTTGCAAGCTCAAAGACCCAAATTCAATCCCTGGTACCTTAAAAAAAAAAAAAAAAACTAAAGAATGAGGAGGAATCTTCCTTGGCTATACCTAGACTTTCAGAAGGTAGATATGGTTTGTTAGCTGAGTTGTGTTCCTTTAATGTAGAGTGTATCCTAAATCTCTCAAGAAGGGGTGAGAAGTAGAGATACCTACAAACTAGAGCAGAAGCTGAGAGACCAAGAGGAAGGCTCTCCCTCCCAAAGTAGGAAGAGGCAAGGAAAGTAAGCTCTCTAAGAGACCTGACCTACTGTTAATGGGCTTTAGGTAAAAAAGATGGATCCCAGTGAAGCAATATGTATGTGTGCAAAACAAGTCAGTATGATACGATCACCAGGGATACAATTCAGTTTAACCAAAGAACGTGCGGTACCCAGTCTCCAAGATGGCCCTAAGGATTCCCACCTCCTGGACTCACACTTTTGTGTAGTTCCCTCCCTTGTTACATCAAGATGGTCTGAGGGATAGGCCACATGGTGAAAAGCAGAAGCTTGCTGACAGCCACACGAGAGAGCTTGGAAACAAATTCTCCAATCTGAATCAAACTTTAAGATAACAGGCACTGGTGACATCTTGACTGCAACCTCATGACAGTTCTTGAGCCAGAACCACACAGCTAAGTTGCCCCTAGAGTCCTGGACTCAGAAATGGTAGAAGACAATAAATGTTTGATGTTTTGAGCTGATAAATTTTCTGTTAGATCTTGGAGAGCTCACATAGGGTAGGATGGACCTTAACAATAAAAAAAAAAAAAAGAGCAACTCCTGAAAAACATAGCTGAGCAGAGGAAAACGAGATGGGTATTTCTGCCACCTCCAAGTCCAAAATCTCTCCTGTCTCCCATTTCCATATAGGCTGCTCCCTCCACCCAGGGTATTATCTTCTACCTGTCTCCCCGATCTCCTCTACTGGGCACCTTCTGTCTCTTCTAGGACCCCACTGCCCTTTACCACACCATCTTCCTTTTATCACAGCCATGATTTATTAGGGCCTTCTACTTGTCTCTTCACAAACAAATCTGTGAGCAATTTGAGAGCAGGGCTAATCTAGCTAAGTTTTTGCCACATAGTACATACACAGAAAGTTGAAGAAGGTTGTTCAGGAGCTCAGAGCCCTAGAAAGCAACCGAAAAAAGAAGGGAAGCAACTGGAAAACAGTGATTTGGCCTAAGGGCACTTTGAAGTACACAAAAAAGGGACTTTCCCTAAGAGAAGCCAGGCATCAAAGCTGCCTGACTTAATAAACATAATTCCAAGTGGACTGAAGGGGGTGATGTGAGGCTCACAATCTGGCCTGAGATAAGGAAGCCAGCTCTGGACATGATACAGCACCCAACCAGGCCTGGATGTAAGCCCAACACAACCGTCCTTGACCTAGAAGCCACACTGTCTTTATTTAGGCTCCAGAAAGAGCTGCCTTGAGGGAAAGGAGCCCAGGCCAGTTGTGTGATCAGCCAGGTTAGCAAGTGTAATCTTAGCCTAGGCTTTGGTTAATCAGAAACTATGCCTCTGGAAGACTCTTGGGCATAAGGGAAGGAAAGGGATCTGTGCACAGGACTATTCTGTTTCTTTTTAAGACTTGATTTGGAAAAATTTAATTAGAACTCAGAGGAAAAAAATTTTTCCTACAGTTTGATCAAGCCAGAGAGTTAGGGAATAAGAGAATAGAAATGCTCCTGGATTCCATAGTCTTTCTATTTAACCTTAATCAGCAGGCCCAAATATGATAAATTCAGGCCTATAAGGTCAGTATAACCAGTGGCAGCAGCAACACATTAGTGGTCTGAATCCCAAGTGTGATGTTAAATTAAAATGGTTGCCTCTCTCAATCCCAGAGGAGGGCTACTCAAATACTATAGGCCCTATAATTACCAACCATTGTACCCGCCCGCAGGCCACGCCCTCAGGATGAACCAGGCCCAACTCCAATCCCCACCCACAGTCTCCGGACTCATGGATCCTCCTCTCTCTTACCAAGCTCAGGTCTGAGACAACACAGACTTGGATATATATCCTGCTTCATTCAGAGTACTTAAAAATAATAGAATGCCAGCTGCAAATATTTTTGTTAGTTTGTCACTTATTTTCTTACTTTGCACATATTTCTTTCTATAATTGAATTTATCAGTCTTTTCTTTTATGCCATTTAGGTTTTATGCTTATTTAGAAAAGCCTTTTTTATCCCCAAATTATATATATTCTTTTTATTTAGTTTTTTGGGGGTACCAGAGATCGAACTCAGGGCCTTGCACTTGCAAGGCAGGTGGCAGAACCACTGAGCTAAATCCCAGCCCATGATTAATTATATATCTGTAAAGTCCCTCAGTTTTTCTTTTTTCAGGATACAGGGTCTTCCCATGTAGTACAGGACAGCCTCAAACTCACTATGTTGCCTAAACTGGTCTCAAACTCACAGTTATCATCCTGCCTCAGCCTCTTGTGTGCTGGGATTACAGGTGTGCACCACCACTATCAGCTCTTAGATTTTCTTATAAATGTTTTATGGTATCATTTTTATAACTTTTTGAAGTGTAATTTATATGCAGTAAAATGTACTCACCTTAAGTATATACTTAAATAAATATTGAGAAAATATTTATAGCCAAGTAATCAGTACTGAAATTAGGAGTATGTTCAGCACCCCCAGTATTCATTCCTTGTAGTCTACACCACCCTCCCCTCATGCTCTGATGACCACTGATCTGCTCCCCACTTTTGGATTAAATTAGCCTGTTGTAGAATATCATAGGGAATTGTACAGTATGCTTTTTGTATTGGGTTCTTTCACTGATCATAATATCTGAAATATTTATCCATGTTATTTGTATCTTTTTTATTGTTAGATAAAATTACTCTAGATTTTATCCATTTGCCTGTTGGATGTTTTCCAGTTTTAGGTTATTACGAATAAACCCGCTTGTCCTCACTTTGTTTTCTTGTGGATTAATTTTAAATAGATTTTATTTTTAGAGTGGTTTCAGATTCA
Source organism: Fukomys damarensis (assembly GCF_012274545.1). Classification (NCBI taxonomy): domain Eukaryota; kingdom Metazoa; phylum Chordata; class Mammalia; order Rodentia; family Bathyergidae; genus Fukomys; species Fukomys damarensis. The sequence goes on from NW_022900949.1 coordinate 53,760,589, forward strand.
CAACAAAAACAACAGAGTTCCCATGAACACCCTTTTCCCACACATGTACTCCTACCACACTCTCAACATCCCACACCAGTAGCACATTTGTTAAAAGTGATGAACCTGCATTAATGCATTATCATCACCCAAAGTCCAGAGCTGACATTAGGGTCGCCTTGATGTTGTATGTTCTATGAGTGTCAACAAACAATGACATGTACCCACTATACAGAGTAGTTTCAGTGCCCTAAAATGTCAGTGTGGTCTGCCTATTAATCCTTCCCTGCCCCCAACCCCGGCAACCGCTATTTTCACTATCTTCATGGTTTTGTTTTTCCACAATGTCATATGTTTGGAATCACACGGTATACAGTCTTTTCATTTGACTTTTCACTTTGTAATATACACTTAAGATTCCTCCATGTATTTTCATGCCTTGATAATACATTACTTTTTAGCGCAGAATAATATTCTATTATCTGGAAGTACCACGGTTTAACCATTCACCTAATAAAGGACATCTGTTTGCTTCCAAACTGGGGCAATGACAAGTAGATATACCATAAATATCTATGTACAGGTTTTTACATGTTTGTAATTCATTTAAACAACAAATAAAATAACATTTGAATAAACAACAAATAAGAAATAAAACATGTTTGTAATTCATTTGAATAAACAACAGAGCTAAATCATATGGAAAAAGTACATTTAATTTATAAGAAACTCCCAAAATGCCTTCCAGATCAACTATGCCATTTTGTATCTCACTATCAATGAGAGTTCCTGTTGCCCTAATCTTTACTAGCATTTTATTTTGGCCATTGTGTATAACAGTACATCACTATTGTTTTAATTTGCAATTCCCTAGTGACAAATGATATTGAATATCGTTTCACATACTTATCATCTGTATATCTTCTTTGGTAAAGTGTCAGGTCTTTAGTTAATATTTTTTTAATTAGGTTGCTTTTTCCTTATTGCTGAGCTTTAAGAGCTCTTTGTACATTTTGGACTTGTCTTATTCTATTTCCTTGGCTGCACTTTCTGTAATTAATTCTCTGATCTATCTGAAACTTATTTTGATCCAAGGAGTGAAGTGAAGAATCCAACCACAGTCATGCATCACATAATGACATTTCAATCCCATGGAATACTGTATATTGATGTCATATACATTTTATTTTGTGTAAGTATACTTCATGATGTTCATATAACAATGAAATCACAACACATTTCTCAGAATATATCCCCATTACTAAGCAACATGCAACTATATTGCTTTTTTACAGATCAGATAATGCAGTCATCCCAAACTAACTTACTGACTAAATCATCTTTTCCCATGGATTTGAAATGCCACTTTTGTAACCAATTCCCATATGAGTTTGACTTTTAAAACAACGTATCTCAAAGTCTGGTTACTTAAAACTAAGAAGTGTCTGAATATCACCTACCAGTTCTCCAAAAGTGACAAGGTATCCAAGTCATTTTATGTATGTGTTCACCATATCATGGAGTTTATTGTAAAGTGCTATTGTGTAACCACTTTGGGCTGGAATTTCTCAAGGACATTTAGGATTGCTTGAGAACAAATATCAATAACCTGAGAGCTTCTTCAAACCAGGCATTCCCTAAAGCCAAGAATCCAATTACCTCAATCAGAATGCCTTCCCACAAAAAAGATATTCTTTCTCCATCAGGTGAAAAGGCCCTTTTGCTTTTTGAAGATGGAAACGCTCAGGGACTGAGATTGTACCACCTTCACAAATCACTGGATACCTGCCTGAAATACTGGCCACTCCCTCCTCCTCACTAACTTTCTCTCTATTCCTTAAAAAGGCCTTGGGCCTCCTTGAAGAGAGAGTGGCATTGTGTGCTGTGGGTAAAGTAAAAATAATGATTAGCTGTTTGATGTCCAAAGCTAACATTCCCGCAGGCCAGCAGCAAAGGCATTTGTGGGTGGAGGGTGGCCTTCTCTCACCCCACAGAAAGGCATCTCAGGAGGTCAAGAACCTGGCTGTTCAGTGGTCTGGGCAGGGAGAGGTTTTCAGATGAACCTCTGCTCACCCCACACTTCAACTCCTTTGGATTACCTTGCTTTCCCCATAATCACCAACTGCTGCTCTCACCACCCTGGAGATTTCCCTCCCTTTCTTTCCAGTATTTTGTTTTCCTCACAAAAATAAGTTGGCAGATATAGCTAGGAGGGCAGAAGGGTAGAGTTGGGCAGAGTCTTCTAGAGTGGTTAGCCTTGTGGGACAAAAAAGGGGATCATGAGACAGAATATAGCTCAGAAACAAGAATTGGGGGAGTTTCCACGTTTTTGAGAATCATGGGCTGGGGATTTAGTTCAGTGGTGCAGTCACCTGCCTCAAAAGCACAAGGTCCTGAGTTCAATCCCTTGTACCAAAAAAAAAAAAAAAACATAAATCAAGCTTACTTCCTGTTGCACAGGCTTGATGTTAGCAAAGATTCATGATTAATACTTCACAAAGAACAAATTACTATAATAAAATATACAATTAAGTTCCCTTTTAGCAACTCTACTTAAGGCTGCAGTCCCAGGTGAGAGTACCCAGGGTAGGGGACATGTACTGAGAGGTGTCAGGGATAAAGTGGCATGTGAAACCTCTAACTTTGATGCTTACTAGTGGTTTCACCAGTGCCTCTAGTTTCTCATCTCTACAGTGATGGTGGGGATCCCCATGGGTAATTGTTACAAGGAGGAAATGAAGCTCCAAAAAACGCAAGTAGCTGATTCATAAGGGATTTGATGAATGGAGCTTCCTATTCAATAAAATCATCCCAGACTCATTGGAGTTACCTTGCTCATGGAAAACAGAGACTAGTGCCTCCTTCTAAACATGGTAAGGCATTTGGTTGAAAATTGTATTTTCATAAGAGGTACGGTGCCCTTTCTTTTTCCTTCACATCCACCCACACTTTCCTCACACCTAACCCTCCCATCATCCAACAGAAAATATTTGTTCCTCTAAGATCACTGTGTGCAAGTCACCACCAGCCATACTCCCCTGGCAGATTTCTTGTTTCCTCTCTTGGTCTCCTTCCATCCAGTTTCTACACTCCACCAAAGTGATCTTTGGGAATTGAAAATGGGGTCTTCAAGAGGGTGAAGGGAGGGCGGGCACAAGGGGAAAAAATGAGAACCAAGACCTGTCATGTAAAGGTACAAGATCCCAATGATGAATGTAACTGTACTGTGTACCTAAAACGTACCAATAAACTCAATGAGAGAAAAAAAAAAGAAAGAAATAAAATGGGGTCTTCATATCTCTGCTTAAACTCTCTAGGGCCTTTTATGTCAATGGCAATAAAGTTGTTGCCATAACCTACAGGGGTCTACATGAGCTGGACCCTGGCTAGCTTTATCCTGCTCATTTTGTGCTGGGCCCACTGGCTGCCTTTGTTCCTTAAACTCAATCAGTACCTTTGTACTGACTGCTATTCCTGGAAATGGACCTCAGTCCTGATACGTCACTCTTCCCCCACAAGGTGAGATGGGTAAATTATGACCCCTTCCCTCACAAGGTAAAATGAGTTTATGAGGATGGCACTTATCTCATATGAGTGATGTCTTTTTTTAAAATGGGGTCTTGTTATTCAAGGCCTTGAATTCATGGCAATTCTCCTGCCTCAGCCTCCTCAGTGCTAGGATTATGGGCATGCACCACCACACCCAGCTGACGTCCTTATAAAAGGAGATTATGACATAGACATACACACTAAGGAATAGCCGCATGAGGTCACAGTGGCTATCTGTAAGCCAAGGAAAGAGGCTGACAAGACACTCAACCTATGCATACCTTGATCTTGGACTTCTTCTGGCCTCCGGAACTATCAAGACAATTCCTGTGCTTAAACCACTTAGTCTGTGGTACTTTGCTATGGCAGCCTTGGAAAACACAAATCACCATCTTCATATGGTTGACTCCTTTTGATCATTCCCAGTTCTAAACACAAAAGTCATACTCATAGAGGGGCTGTCCCCAACCACTCAATTCAAACAACACTTTCCTTTTGCTTTTTTATAGTAAAATCTCACAAAACAACATTTTATCCATTCACCAGCATATTGTTCTGCACTAGAATGTAAACTGAGCAAGAACTGGCTTTCTTGCTGCTTGACTAGCATGGTGCCTTGGCACAGTGAAGGCACATGGATAACACATACTGAACGTTCACATCGCCAAGCACTGAGGAGGCTCCACAGACAATAATGAGAGTCTCAGCAGGGGAGGTGCACTGCCTGTTGTGTGCCAGGAATCCTGCCCTTCAGGGTGTAGAGAGATCACCGCAGAGCTGTGAGAGATCTGAGGGCAGGGAGGAGCCAGAGGGGTGGCAAGGGTGAAAGGCCAGAAGACTCGAACAACTGGGTAAGCGAGGATAAGGCCAAGGGCCATCGACCCGGAGTCACCTGTGCCAGCAGGAAAGGTGGGAGGAAAGGGGAGGGAGGCAGGGACATCACCATGAAAGGCTAGAGTGCCAAGTGAAGGGACTCGAACGTTCTTCCCTCTCTCCCACACTTCTCCCCTGCCTTACATGTTATTAGTAAGTAGGAAAAACAAATAAATTCAACCTCATAAGTTGGTTGTGAAAAACGGAATGAGAGAATACGTGTGGCAGCATCCACCGATGTGTCTGATCCACAGTTGATAGGAATTAGCTGAACACAAGTGAGCTGCATAACTGTCAAGGCCTTTTTATTTATCCATTAACTCAAACAATGGTGCAATACTTCTCACTCACACTCACAATTTTACCAATTCATCACTTCTTCAGTTGTACACATCTAGCAATTTCTTCAATTTCATTTATATATCCTGTCTTTACTCACGTACAAGTGCAAGTATGCACATAATTTATAGGAATCAAATTAAATAAGTAGTGGATACATTCAAGTCTGAAACAAGTCTATATTTTGGTTAAAATTCTTGTTTCTAATTCCATTGTGTTCAGAAAACATAACTGGTGTGACTCGAATCCTCTTAAATGTTTGCAGATATGCTCCATGGCTCAGAATATTATCTGGTAAATGTTTATGTGCATCTGAAAAAATGTGCTTTCTGCTGTCGTTGAGAGGTGTGTTCCATTGCATTAGGACAAGTTGGTTGATTGCATTGTTCAAAGTTAACAAGTCGTTTTGGATTGTCTGTCTACTTTGTCATTTAGACAAGGGTATTAAAGTATCTCACTCTGGATTTGTCTACTTCTCCTTTGAAGCACTATCAGTTTTTGCTACATGTTTTTTGTATCCCTGTTATTGAGAAAGCATTTAGAATTATTCTATCCTTTTGATAAATTAGCTCCTTGCCGTAATTAAACTATTTTCTTTATCCCTAGTAATATTCTTTGGTCTGAAATATACTTTGTCATATGTTAATATAGCCACTCTGGCTTTCTGACTAGTATTAGTGTAGCATATCTTTTGCAGTATTTTTGCTTTTATAATACTTGTCAATATTTAAATTTGGAGTTTTAAAATGTGGTTTACGTTATTTTTAATTTTTATTGTGCAGGACTCAACCCTAAGACACTGAGTTACATTGTCAACTCTAAATTTTTGGGAGGGTTATTTTTTTATTTTTTATTTTTTCCAAGAGGGAGGGAGGGCCCAAGCACATATATTCCATGAGGGCCAAGATTTCTGGCATACAACCTGCAACATATAGTTAAATCTTGCCTCTTTTGACCAATTTGTCTATCTCATCCTTTCAATTGAAGTGTTTAGGTCATTTACATTTAATGTAATTGTTGGTATAGTTAAGTCTAAGTTTACCATCTTAATATTTGTATTTTATTTGTTTCATCTGGGCTGTGTGTGTGTGTGTGTGTGTGGCCTATCCCCCCTTTTTGGCTAATTAGCTATAATTTTATGTTAACAGGTACTTCAGGGTTTATAGTATACATCTTTACCTTATCAAAGGTTATCTTCAAGTAATACCATACTTGGTTTATAACATAAGAAATTTATAATAGTATATTGCAAGTATTTTGATTGTTTGCAAAATATTGTATATTTTACCAAGTCAGGTTCTGAGCATTTTTGTATTCCTGTATTTTTTAGCTTCATTCTGGAATGCATTAAATTGCATACACTGTAATCCTTTTGCCACTATGCTTTTAAGATTTATTAGGCAGGACCAGACCGTATTTATTTTAAAGCTCATTCTTCCCCACAAGGGAGGTAAGACCTGAGTACTCTATCCAATCCCCCCCGATTGGTGGGACTTTCCATCTTAACTGACAAGAAAAAACATATTCCAAACCCTGTGTAAGGGCCACATACTATTACATCTAATTCTTTGAGGTGATATTCTTCAAATTTCCCTCAGGCAGTTTCCTCACATGCCATGTTCTGATCAGTACTCAGCCAAAAACTCAAGATAAAAGTGCCAGTATCTGGAGTTTTTGCTGCTCTGGCCTATAAAACCTCCCTGCCTTTGTCTCCCTTGTGTATTTTTGACACAAGATGTCTCCCAGATCCTAATGGTTTCCATCTTCCTGTTCTTTCCCTGGAAACTCTCCAGGCAATAATCCAGAGCAATCAAACGGCTACATTGTTTCCTATCTCTCAGGAATCAGTCTCCAGTTGCATGATTTTTAGTGTCTTAAAAGCCATAGGTTTATATATTTTGTTTGGTTTTAATATTATTTCTGATTATTACTCCATCTTATTTATTTATTTATAGTTGGTTTTTGTTTTTGTTTGTTTGTTTGTTTTGGTATCGGGGATTGAACTCAGGTCCTTGTGCTTGCAAGGCAGGCCACCAAACTCCTGACCTAAATCCCCGGCTGCATCTTATTTAGATATAAAGGTCATAGATAAAATTATGGGAAAACTGTGAGGACAATTTTATATATTTTCCATCAACAAAAGGATGAAAACCCAATTGTTTAGTATGACCTGTGATTCCACTGACTTCCTGGAAAAAAAAATTAAGAACTGAGGGGCATAGAGAATTATTACTAAAAAATACTTAGTACTTGTACTTTGAGGAAACAAAGCCTTTTCCAAAATGATTCTGACTATGGGTTGTGGGACTTTCCCTTTGGGGCACTGTCTTAGTTACTTTCTTGTTGCTGGGATACCAAAACCCAACACACACAACTTAAGGAGAGAAAGTTTATTTTGGCTCATAGTTTATAGAGACTTCAGTCCAAAGTCGGCCAGCTCCAAGGCAGGAGGGCATGGTAAAGGAGCAAGGCAGAGGGGGCTTGTTTCCGGCATGGCAGTCAGGAAGCCAAGAGAACAAGATGAAGGGAGAAAGAGGAGGGGGATAGACCCTTCCAGGCCATGCCTCCAGCGAACCACTTCCTCAGACCTGGCTTCACCACCCAAGTCACATTTAGTCACTCATCAGTGAACTAATCCATTGATAAGTATATCACCCCATGATCTAATCACCTCCCAAAAGCGCGTGAGGCTTTGAGGGGACATCATAACAGGCCCTAATCTTGGATGCTAACACCAAGTATAATAAGACTCTCCACTCCTGTTTTCCATTTCCTTCCTACTCACTCAACCATTAAGTAGGCTAAGAGGTCTTGGCCTGGAGTGGCAGCTGGAAACTGAAAAGCTACAGAAACAGTTCTACCAAGTCCAAAGGAACTGGAAGCCTGTAAGAGAAAGTGGCTATCACATTCTTCACCAAATATTTGTTGGTACTACTTCTCATAACATTGATGTCAAACCAGAAGTAACTCACTATGTAACTAGTAACATACTATGTTTATCTGGGTTTTTTTAAACCATGTGCATTGACTATATTTTTTATTGTGATATCTTAACTACTACTGTGCCTATACTATAGTATCGCTGAGTACATTTACATTATAATCTAACCATCACCCCTCTCCATCCTCTGAACTTTTATCTTAACTAAAACTTGTACCCATTAAACAATAGCTCTCCAGTCCCACACTGCTGCCCTAGTCCCTAGTAGCCACTATTCTACTTTCTTTCTTTATGAAGTTATTCTAGGTTTCTCATGTAAGTGGAATCACATATCTGTCCTTTTGGGTCAGGTCCATTTCACTTAGCATAATGCTTTAGTTTTTTTTTTTTACCACACTGTAGCATATGTCAGAATTTCCTTCTTAAGGCTAAATAATATTCCACTGTACATACATGTCATATCTTACTTATCCATTTACCTACTGATAGATATGGGGAGGGGTTGTTCCCTCTTATGACTATTACGAATGTTTCTATGAACACTGCTGTACAGTATCTTTGTGAATGTGCTTTCAAGTAGCACCTCATTGTGATTTTGATTTACATAGCCCAAGTGATTAACAATATTAAGCATCTTTTTATGGGCTTACTGACATTTTTATAACTTCTTTAGATACATGTCATTCAAGTTCCTTGTCCATTTCTGAATTGAGTTGTTGGAATGTTTTATTTTTCAATAATGAAGAATCAATGTTTAAAAGCAAAATACAAATGCCAACAAGTAAGTAGACACCCTGGGTGAGCACTTTAGGCAGGGTAGTACCTTCGATACTTCTTGGGAAACAAGGTGCTACACTGGATTAGCACAGTACTGAGGTGCCAGGCCCCAAAAAAAAAAAAAGTATATTACACCTTTATCTGAATGAAATGTACGCTTATCTTCATAACACCTTCTTACCCTTCTACTACCCCTCTTCTAGGAAGTAGAAAACAGGTTTGTTTGGGTTTTTTTGTAATTTTTGGCCATTTTCCATGGATCCTGGGAGGCTCTCCTGAATCAGGCCCTGAGAGATACAATGTTTTCCACAAGAATAATGTTAATTTCTATGAGGAAATTTTGCAAGTACAGCTCCTTCTCTATCTCCAGGGCTGTCTCTGTATGCTTATCGTTAGTGTACATATCTAATGACCCATTAGTCATTACTGAAAATGTGGATCAGAGTGGCTGACAGGCGTGGCAGTTCAATCAGAGCAACTGCCCTGTGATTTTTTCCATCTGTGGCTCTGATGTAAGTGCTTACTTTGTCATCTCTAGCACCTTATCTTTTGATGTCCCTTCAAAAATTCCTGGGTTTTTATTTTGTGTGGGTGGGGGATTATAGCTTATATTCTCTGTAAATTAAAAAAAAAAGTCAAAAGTATTGAGTACAGAGACAGGGTAACAGTACAGACTTTGGAGCCAGACTACTTAGATTTCCAGTTCAGCTCCTTACTAGTTGGGGTAGCTCCATGAATCCCCTAGTCATTCTGCATGTCACTTTCCTCATCTGTAAAATGTTTCCTTACAATGGTGCCCGTCAATGTCTACAGTGGCTTTATATGTTGTAACCAAATGCTATGCACAACCTAATAATCCATCACAAAAGGAAGAATGAACCATTGATTTGTAGAACTGCATAAATAAATCTCAAAATAATTATGCTAAACAAACCAAAGGGGAAAAAAGGACATTTTCTTTTAATTTAACAAAACTCTTTAAATAATGCAAAAGAATCCATGGTGACCAAGCAAATAGCAATTGCCTGGGAGGTCAAAAACAACTGGAAATATTACAAAAGGGTATGAGGAGATATTTCTAAAGGGAAGGTAGTGGTGGATATTTCAATCACTTTGAGTATGGTAATGGTTTCCAGGTATATACATCTGTCAAAACATATCAAATTGTATACTTCAAATACGTACATTTCATTGTATGGCAATTAAAACTCAGCAAATCTTTTTTAATTTAAAAAACAAAATCAATACCTGGCCATTAGAAAATGCTGCATAATCTGACACCCTTTCAGACTGTCATCATCGTGGCACGAAATAAACAGAACATTCACACAATTCTTCACAATGGTTTCTGCCGAGGAGTGCACAAGAAGAAAGGCTCACAAAAGAATTTTAATTTTTACCCCATCCCCCTCAGTATTTGGATTTATGACTTATTATTAAAAGTAAGATTAAATCAAATGGCAACTGGCCAAGAGAATGTAAGCAAACTCCCACAAGCAAAGCTAAGAAGACACAGATTAAACAACAAGAAGACCACTAAATATTTAAAACTGATGTTGCCAATCAAGGACTTAAAGCCTATAGAAAACTTCTGGACCTACAAGACTCACAGAGGCAATGGACAATATGACATCAGTCCATCTAAACCCTGATGCAACTCCCATCCCTTTACAGATACTGAGAATTTTCTCCAGCCCTTTAGCAATTAAAATTAGAAACCAGTACCAATTGAGAAAGAGCCCCCTTTATTTTACAATCAGCTTATTTGGTTTTGTGTGTTCTGAGGCAGGTATTGAGTTGCAACCACCCTGATGAGGGTCAGTTTCTTTCCGTCTTCACTGAGAAACTACAACTCCCAGAAGTCCTCTCCAAAACAACAGGGAAGGGTAACACCAGATGAATCTTGAAAAAGTTTGATATCAGTCTCACCCAAGTAATTCTCCTGGAAAAAGTATGTAGAAGCTTATTTGTCCAAGGGGCAAAGGTTTATCTTTAAGGAATCACTTAAAAATGTGCTCTAGACAAGAGGAATGAGGAAAGGTTATAAAAGAGCAGGCAGAGAACAGTGCTGTAGAACCTCAATAAACAGACAGCCAATTTAACCCTCCAACCTCAGTGAGGCCTTCAGCAGCCTCACCTGACAGGGCGGCTCCCATGGAGCACCAGACGGAACCTGCAGGAGCAGAGTCCACTTCCAGGTGGCATCTGAATGATGGTCACAGGAAATAGCCACATTGGGCCAGGGATTTTGCAAGGGACCTTGCAAGTGCAAGGTCCCAAGTTTGATCCCAGTACCAAGAAAAAAAAAAAAAAAGAAAGAAAGAAAGAAAGAAAGAAAAGCAAAAAACATGACCACATTAGGGACTGTCATTGCTCATGGGAATAATTATTACTGTACATAAGAACTCTGGTTCCCGCTTTACCAGTTTGAAAAAACGTTATTCAATGTAATCGCTATGGCAATCCCTACACCAAAAACACTGAGCTATAGGTATTAAGTGGAATGTTCTTAAAATGGTAGGGCTACTTTGGAAAAAATTGGTAATTCCTCAAAGGTAGAGAGTTATCACATGAATCCCAATAAAGCTGTTATCCATGAGAAAAATACCCCTTGATTATTAATACAACGGTTTTTGGCAACAGCCAGGGGTTTTGATTTGCTTCTACTTTTCTGTTTTTGCCAAATTTTCCTCCTCTAAAGGGCAGCTATTACTTTACCAATTGAGGCTCTGGAGTCAACTCTACTGGACTCAAATCCAAGCTCCTCCAGGATAGACCAGGTAACCTTGGACAAGGCACTTATTTATTCTAAATGTTTTATCATATGAAATTAGAAGCATAATACCTACCTCAGGGACTAATTATGAAATGATGTTATAAAGCATTTAGCTCTAACTTCGGAATCTTAGTGAGTGCTCAAGAAATATCAGCTTTCATTTTTGTTACTAAAAATACAAGGCCAGCAGATGCAATGGAATTGGATTATTGTCCCAGTTCCTGGGGAGGCGGGGTCAGAGGATCACTTGAGCCTAGGAATTGCCTAGGCAATACAGCAAGGTCCCATCTTTTTAAAAGCATTTAAAAAGACAGTAAAAAAAAACCAACAATAATTACAGCTAGCACTTACATAGCGCTTCGGTAGGTGTTTAATTTCACACTTTTGATTCTCTTCTGTGGAGTGAATGAAACCTTGCAATTTGTATGTTTTGTAGGAATTTGGAAGCAAATGAAGAACACAGAATGAAGGAAATTGAGAGACTTCATGAAGGAGGTGGGTCTGGGAGGAAAGGAAGGTAGGCCATGGAGAATTCTGCCTGTTTGGAGAGGGCCATAAGGGCCCTGCAGATGAAAAAGGAGTTATGTGCATATGGAGATAGAAATACTAAAATTTGTTCAGTCGGGACGATGAACATATAGGTCTCATTTTCTGGACTTGTCTGCATTTTAAAAATAATTACTAATTAACAAAATTAATATTTAACCATCATGCTCTGGAAAAAGAAAAATACTTTTTTTCCTGCAGTCTTTGATCCTGCTATGTATGTATAGTACTTGTAAGAAACATCTGCTGATGTAGGACGAACAAATGGCCAGTTTATTCTTTCTACAGTGAACTTTCCCATTTAATGCTTTACTTACTACACCTTGAAGTTCTTTCCCATCTCTACCTACTTCATCCCGTTAGGACCGCACAATATTCCATAGTAAGAAAGTTCCATGATTTCTTCACTCTTCCTGTAGATGCCGATTTTCCGCTTCTAGAAGGATCGTTTGTAACACCTTAGTGTTTGTGGTACCGCACAGGAGCACTCGCACAAAGCGCAGTATGGATGTTACTCTCACGTTGATTTCAGGAAGTGGAAAGGTTGGCCATATGTTTGATTTTTTTTCCCAAGTAGTCCGCCTGTGGACTTCAGCCCCAGCGGTTTTTCCCGTCCCAGGTGCCGAGGCACTGGGGCTCCTTGGGCCCGCGGGAGCGCGCAGCAGCCTTGCCGTTTACGGGGTTAGGTGCGAGGGCGTAACGACCTACTACCCTAGGCACGCTCCTGCCCTTTTCCTTGAGAAACCCCTTGACGATCACGTGAAAGGTGCGTGCGGCCTCGTGACGCCACGGAGCTCGGACCAATGGGAGCCTCTGTTTATGTAGGGGCCCCAGACTCCTGACG
>NW_022900949.1:53773737-53778365 GCF_012274545.1 Fukomys damarensis
GGCCTCCTCACGTCGCTCACGCGCGGAGGTGGCGGCTTCCGTCCAGGCTTTCGGGGGCGTGCCCGGGACGTCGGAGGGGCCCGACCTGGGAGGACTCGGGTTTGGGTTTGGCTACAGGTTATTAGCAGCTCTTGGGAGATTTTCTTCCCGAGCTTTCCAAGCTGCAAGAAGTGCAGAGCGGCCTGACTTTGGGATCGGTGTTTCCCCCCCGCAGGCAAACCTGTTCTCTTGCACATTCGCTGCTTTTCGGCTGCATAAAAGGCATAGTGAGGGTGGAGAGAGGTTAAATATTTTGGTGATAAGTTTTTTTTGTGTACTATATTAGGACTAAGCGTAAAGCCTTAGTTCCCTGGTTGTTAGTATGAGTGCTCCAGCCATTTTGCGGAGCCAGTTGTCCTCCCGTTAGATATGCTCCTTCCACATTATTTGGAGACTTATAGCAATCTTGAGTTAGTTTTATCTGTAGGTTTATGGCGTTGTCCTGCCAAAATTGGCTAGAGTGACTTATGTTGACTTTTTTTTTTTTTTTTAGAAAAAATCTGTATAGTCATAAAAAGTAGCATCCCCTTAAACCTTAACGCTTGTTTCTGGATCAGCCCCTCTGAGCGTGTTAGCGCAGTTCTATTTATAGTGTGTTGCTTTGAATTGGATTTATGGACTGTTTCCACTGATGGCAATACTTAGTGAGTACACTTTCACTCAACGAACATTTATTATACACCAGTATGGGCCAGCCACTGTTTTGGCATAAAGGCAGCATATTTCCAATTTGTTAGACCCAGTTTGCTTTTCATATTTCTCAAATGTGTATTGCCAATAATAAGGCAAGTTGAATAATTTTTTAATCCAGTAGCTATGAGTATGTTCTTGGAAAGATGTCGTGCATATAATTGGATTCACTTGTGTAGGGTAATTAAATCTTAATGACAACACTTGAAAGTTAGACCACAGACATAGGTCCACTTTTTAATTTGGGTATAGCATTGACAGGCCTGTTGACTTTAATTGCTTCATCTGTAAAGGGAGGGGATTGTACTGTACTTTATGATCTCCAAGTTCCTTCTCAAATCCTAACGTCTTTATTCGTCCTTATTGAGGATTCATGTCAAGTTTTGTTAAAAGTATAGAATTTATATTTAAAATAAATATTAGCTTAATTGTGCTAATTTCCCAGCTTGGATTAGAATCATCTACTTTATTTTTATTAAAAGGTGTTTATTTAGGTTTTTCTGTTTAGCTTGCTCTTTAAGAATAGGAGTGGAGCGTTTTTGTACTATATAAATACAGGTTAGGAGCTTCCCTTTCCTCCCAACAGAGTATAGCATGTACTATGGATTATTTTGTATCACTAGTAGGTAGACTCTAGGATAGGTGCTCAGGCTTGTAAAATTCCCTTCTTTTGAATTTCGTTTTTTTTTGTTTCTGTGTGTTGGCATAAGTGGTTTCTGTGAAACACGCTTTATCTTTTTAGAGAAGCAGTAGAATAAGGAAGAATGGTAAAGGACATCTGGATTAGATCTTCAGAAAATATGAGAAAATATTCAGGTGTAAAAAATTCACTTACCCTAAGGTCAAACGGCTTTTTATACATGTAGATGAGGATAAGTATTCTTAAAACGTTCTGCCACTTCTATATTAAATAAATTCAATTTTAAAGAATATCCAAGGAATCTTCTATATGTTAAGCATTATAGAAGTACAAAGTAGATTGAGCTGGTAATCTTATTAATTAAAGGTACCTAATTCTTTATAAATTAATTGTGCATATCTAGCCTGTAATTTTTAAAACATCCTCATAAAATACTAGATTTATTTCTTGCCCTGATAGAATTCTATACATTGCAACTTGTGACATTTATTTACTTTAACAATAACTACATAGGGAAAGAACAGTTTCTTTTATATGAGTTGTTTACCTGGGCTACTTCACTTACAAGTATACTTTGGATTAAGCCCAGTATATTTTAAAGGAAACAAGAAAACCTTTCACAGTATTTAAATTAAGGCAAGGATTTTCTTAATATGGGAGCCTTTGTGGTGTTTTACTGATTATTAAAATTGTATATATTCAAACATATTTATTAGGATATCAAAAAGATTTTTTAATAGCCTGAGACCTGTATTGTTAAATAGTAAAATTTGAAATAGACCAGTACTAGACGTTGGGTCTGGGTGACACACTCACGTGCATAACTCGTGTTTTCTTTAAGTCACCCTTTGGTCTTACGCATTTGCCAGAGTTAATATTCAGAGTTTGTGAAGTCATTGGTTAGGTTAATTGAGTTACAGAGGCATATCATGGCAGACTGCAAAAAAGGATGTAAGTATGATTTAGTTTTAGCTGCACCTCTAATATATGTCTGTTTATAAAGATATAACAATATGAAATGCATTTTTAAATACTTTGACAGAATTACAAATTGTCATAATTATTGTATCAGCTATATAAGTCTACCAAGAGGTCATCTTCTCTCCTATTTTTAGAGGGGGAAGTATTTCAAATGGAAGCAATAAACATTCAGTTTTCTTTTTTCCAACTCAAGGTCTCACTCACATTGTGGCCCAGGCTGGCCTCAAACTTGCAGTGATCCTCTAACTCAGCCTCTCACATGCTGGGATTATAGGTGTGGGCCACCATAGCCAGCACACTGAGAGTTAAGTGGATAAATTTTTTTTTTTTTTTTAGTTCTTAGAGAGCTTGATATAGTTATTACTGCAGATTATCTAAGAATCTTTCTTATGATATTGTAGAATTCATTTTTTTAAATCATTTATTCAATGAGAAACTTCCATGCTCTTATGATGATTTTCATTTTCACTTGCTTCACTGTAAGAACAGGGAAGCAGTAGAGAATACGTATAAGAGTAATAAATGTGGTTTTTATTTCCACGATAATGTCTTTTTTCACCTCCCTACTATTCCCATTTCCTTGATGTCTGTTATCTCTCAAGATTTTCCTTTGTCTTAGTCCATTTGGGCGGCTGTAATAAAATACCATTTTAAAATAAAATGAAACAGCATAAATCGGTTGCTTATAAACTACAGACATTTATTTCTGACAGTCCTGGTGCCCAAGAAGTCCAACATTAAGACACTAGCAGACTCCTGTCTGGTAAAGGCCTGCTTCCTATTCAGAGACTGCCTCTCACTGTGTCCTCTTATGCTTAAGGGCTTTTTTTTTTGAGACAGTTGAGACTGACCTGAAACTCACTATGTAGCCCAGGCTGGTCTCAAACTCACAGGGATCCTCCTGCCTCAGCCTCCCGAGTGCAGGGATTACAGGCATGTGCCACCACACCCAGCTTTTTGTTTGTTTGTTTTAAATAAGGACACTAATCCCAGATGTTAAGGCTCTGCCTTTATTAATTAGTTAAGTACCTACTCTTAATATCACTCTAAGATGATAATATTAATTTGGAAGGACACATTTAGATATCCTCTTTTTTTTCTTTTCTTTTCTTTTCTATTTTTGCAACAGGGGTTGAACGCAGGACCTCATGCTTTCCAGGCAGGTGCTGTGCCGCTGAGCTATATCTACATCCTGACCCCTTTTTTCCCCCTTCTAAAAATTTCATTTTCCTAATAAGTTGGAAAACAATGATTATTCTTATATTCTCAAGAAACTATTTCTTATAAACTGATTAGTGTAGCATAGTGGGTGGGGTCGAGGACTTCTGAGAACTCCCAAGACTCTGGTGGTCCAAGATATTAAAATTATTTTCATAAGAATAGTAAGATTGTGCCTTTTCATCACAAATTCATTGACATTTGTGATAGTGTAAAAGTGATGCTGTGTAAAGGCAGCTACATGGAACTGAATTAATTATCATTGTAATCTTCATCTCAAGGCACTTTAAATTTGGGGCGGGTACAGGGGATTGAATTTAGGACCAGTGCTTTCGAGGCAGGTGGTGAAACCACTGAGCGAAATCCCCACCCACTTGGAATTTTTTAAAAAGACTTTCACTTAACTTTTGTGAAGGGGTCAAAAATAGTAATTTTATTAACTTTTAACAGAAGTATACATCTTAACCTATGGTACCAAATTGAGAAATGGGTAGAAAGCACTTCTACATACCAACTTGTGGTTCTGCAGTTGTTTAAATTTGCTCGCCTTTTTCCTGGTGAGCTATTCTTTCTTAAACTACTAATAGACTAGACTGAGAAACATTTTTCTCAAAAACCACTCTTGGGCTAGGGCTTTAGCTCAGTGTTTCCGGTGCCTGCTTTGCAAATGCAAGGACCTGAGTTGGATCCGCGGTACCAAAAAAAAAAACAACAACAAAAAAATAAAAAACCACTCTTACCTATTTCTTTTGGAATTTGCTTTCATCCTTGTTAAGTATGTTATTTTGCTTTTCCTAGATTTTTCAAATTCATATTATAAATTTTTATTATAGGTGAAGATTTAGTTATATTGTACCACTTCCATTTCCCTTTCTATCTTTTCTGATATACATACAGTTATAACACAATTTTTTTTAGTCATCATTTACCTTATTGTGACAATATATTGTTCATTGAACAGCTAAGTTATGTATTCTGCTGGACTTCTCTGTTTTGTTCATTTTTCTCCCCCTGGTAATAGTATTTGTTAGTGTTTAATTTTTTTCTTTTTTTTTTTTTT
>NW_022900949.1:53779700-53857910 GCF_012274545.1 Fukomys damarensis
CTCTTTAATAAATGGTGTTGGAAAAACTGGATGTCAACCTGCCACAGATTAAAATTAGACCCTTATCTTTCGCCATGCACTAAATTAAAATCCAAATGGATTAAAGATCTAAATATTAAAACAGAAACATTAAACTTGCTGGAAGGTAAGTTAGGCAGAACTCTGGAAGACATTGGTATAGGAAAAGACTTTATGAACAAATCCTCAGTAGCACGGGAACTAGCAGTTAGAATCAACAACTGGGATCTCATCGTACTAAAAAGCTTCTGTACTTCAAAAGAAACCATCAGCAGAACTAAGAGACAATCTACAATGTGGGAAAAAATTTTTACCAGCTGATCCTCAGACAAAGGACTATTATCAAGGATATATAAAGAACTAATTTTTTTCTTAATTATGTAAATATGTACTCTTGAATATTCTCAAATGGTCAATATATTTATCAGGTTTTTTTTTTTTTCTTTTCCTAGAGATCTTGTCTTTCTCAACTCTTGATATTCTAATCACATCTAGATTGGTTATTTTTAAGCTTAGCACTTCACTATCATTTAGGGATACCTTCTCTCTTGCCTAGCTTCTGATACTGCAGTCTCATCCTTTTTTTAGTATACGCCTTAATTTGTGCAATACTTAGCTATGTAAGAAAATAATACAAGGTAGACCATTTTTTGAATATTTGACTGCAGGTGTAGTTTATCTGTTTGATAGTTTGGTTTTAGTTCACTGTGTAAGAAAATGGTACAAGGTGGACAATTTCTTGAATATATCTTTGTCTGCAGGTGTAGTTTATCTGTTTGGTAATTTGATTTGGTTTCAGTTAATGTGTAAGAAAGGAGTACATGGTGAGAAATTTTTTGCGTACTTTGTTTAGTCTGTTTTCCAGTTTGGGTTGGTATAGAATTCTAGGATAAATAATGTTCTGCAGTTGTTGAGAAATCTGATGGTATTTTCCTTTTATGTGTGTGTGCTCTGTTTTTCGTTCTGGAAGTTGATGAAGTCTTTCTTGTCTCCAGTACTTTTTTAAAGATTACAATAGTGCTTCCTAACGTGGAGGGGGGTTTTTGTTTGTTTTTTGCATTGAATGTACATGTTAAACCTAAAGCTTAGACGTCTTGAGTTCATGTTCTTTGGAGAATTAGGCTTCTGCCCAGGAACATGGTTTTACCTAGCGTGTGTGTGGGCGCACACGTGTGCGTGCATGCACATAGAGCATATATTCACTGGAGCAGCCTACCTTTGCTGTGTAGCCCATCAGCCAGTCATTTTTTCATTGTTTGCTTTATCTCCATCTTGCGTACTTGGTACCCTTAGTCATTAGATTTCTTGGGAACTTTTCAGGACAAAACTATTTGCTTCTTTTTGGTACTATATTTCCCTTTGGGAGTCTTTCAGTTTCCTCTTTCACATTTGCCTCATTGATTGAAATTTTGTCTGCTGATCCCCCAACCCCACCCCTCTTTTGCCATTTCCAGAATACCTTAAAAGTGAAAATGGTTTTCCATTGGTCATTTTTGTCTTACACTGAGAAGACCATTTATTGAGGGTTTCTCCCTCTCACCACCACCACCACCACCACCACCACCACCACCAGGGATCAAACTCAGAACCTTACACTTGCCACGCAGGCGTGGTGCCACTGAGCTGTATCCCCAGCCTGCATTTATTACGTTTTAAAAGGATAGACATTTGAAAGATAGAATATACTTAAAATAAAGGTAGAGGTTTTAACAGCTAATTCTCATCACTGGTTATATATTATTTTGTAGTTCTTTTTAGCAACTGTGGGCAATTACATGCAAATAAGTGAAACTTTAAGAATGTCATTTATTGTGAGTTGACTACTTGGGTTACAGGTCTGGGCCTATATACTAATTCACTAATTCAAGAAGTAAGTTGTGTTCTTCTCATTTCTTTCTAGATGTGGTGGCACAGTGGGAGCTATTCTGACATGTCCGCTAGAAGTTGTGAAAACACGGCTGCAGTCGTCTTCTGTGACACTGTATATCTCTGAAGTGCAGCTGAACACCATGGCTGGAGCCAGTGTTAACCGAGTAGCGTCTCCTGGACCCCTCCACTGCCTAAAGTGGGAGCACAACCTTCATAAGTTGTTATTTTGTTTTCATTTTAGTTTACCTTGATTCCCACATTTGTTCACATTCTGCCACATTTTGAGAGATTCTTAGAAACTGACTGGTTACTCTGAATTATATGCATTAGAAATGGTAATCCATAAGAGAGTAGAATCATTAGGAGGCTAATACAAAATGTAATATTATTTCCAGATCATATATTTAGAGTACTATACTTTTCTACATTTATCCAATAAATTTCTCAAGCTGCTATAGGTATTTTATTTTGGATTGTTTTTTTCATTTATTTCTGAAATGAGGTACTGTTAATGCCAACTCTGTGGTTTTAGTTTTCTAAGTTCTTCCATAAGTAATTACATTTAACAGTTGCAGTCTGTGGTTTTTATATAACCTAAACCTAATTTAAAACAGAATTGTATTGATTTTAAAATGCTATTCAGTGGCTGTTTGACATTTTCTGTTGGCTTGAAAAGATTTGCTTTTACATTTTACTATACTTCTTTATGTTGTAATAGGATTTGAAGTTTCAAAACTACTAAAATCAGATTTTACATGTTTAAACTTACGTGTATGACTGTATAACTATGTCTGCTTTATCAGCTCAATTGGACTTAATCTGTTTGAACTTAGTCCATTAGTGTTTATTTTGTAGAAAATAAACTTAGTGTGTTTACCTTCACTTCCAAGATTTCATCACACTTCTTTCAAACTTGGTTACCTAAGCACATGAATAGGTAGAATAAATGGTTGACAATTTTGAATTAAAATGCCATCATTCTAGATAAATATTTCAATATGCTTAGTAATAGAAAAGTATTTTAATATCATGATTTTGACAGTAATTACCACTGATTAGGTATCCATAAAATGCTTCACTTGACCTCTGTGATATATTCTTTTGTCTTAGTTTTTAATAGTTTTGCTTTCTGTTCTCCACAGAACTTGAAAAATCCCCTTTAGGCCCCATTTTAGTTCCTTGTTTTTTTTAAGCCCTCTTTTAAGCTCTTTATATATTTAACCCTCACAGCAGCCCAAGGAAGAGTTACTGTTTCTCCTATTTACTGCTGAAATTAGGATGAGTGAAAAGTTACTTTTTAAGTCATTTACCAGCATTGGGCTTCATAGTGAGAAGGCTCATCCTCTTTAGCCATTGTGCTCACAGAGATCTTTCTTAACCATAGGGGTGTTTGAGTATCATTTGGCCTACCTAGTCTGTTAACTATAAACTAAATTATCTCTCTTCAATTTCTTCTTTTCCACCTTGAAATTATTGAATAACTTAACTCTCAGAAAATATTCCAATACTAAAACATACTCGTTTTAGGGAGAGGGCTAGGATATATGTATCTAGCTTGTACAGTATTTGCTTGTTAATATGGTCTATTAAATTATTTCAGTATTTTTTTTCACAACTGGACAACAAAGTTCTCAATGTTAATGTTTGCTCTCTTCCTAGTCATAAAGAGTTCTTTATTGTAGTACATGAAATGCTCAATATAGTGAATGTTAACTGAGTGGAAGAAGAAATGATAAGCCAACCATTCTAGTATCCTGAAGAATGTTAGAGCAATAGATTTTTGCTATAGCATTTCACTGGAATAATTGAATGACATACTATTGTGGTACTGAGAATGCTTCTAGTATGAAGTAAAAGACCTTAGGAAGAAATTATGTTTCTGATTGGAAATTGAATTCGTTAATAAAGACAGTAAAATTGAGTCAATTTGAGATAACAGTAACATGATCATATGAACATACTTATAAATCTGTGCAGTGATGTCTTTAATCTTTTAGAAAAGATTTTGAACAAAACTTTATTATCACTATTAAGTCTGTTACCAGTCTTCGATACATTATGGCAGGTCATGAAGAATTTTCATAAGTAAGGAAAACTGGCTAGGAAAGTATATTCTATTACAAATGTGGAATTTAGTGTTAATCTTTACTGTGCTAAGTAAATAAAGTACTCTTTGTAATATTTTTTCTCTTTCAGAATAATCTTGGAAAAAGAAGGGCCTCGTTCCTTATTCAGAGGATTAGGCCCCAATATAGTTGGGGTGGCCCCTTCCAGGTAAGAAAAAATACAGGTTAAACAAAATTATGGCAGTTTTTGTTTCAAGGCATCTATATTTAAACATTTATATACACTTCTACTTATAAATCAAATTTTCAGTGTTTATGGGAAGTTTAAATTTGATTTTCTTTTCAAGGATTTCAGATGCTAACCAGAACACATTTGTAAAGTAATGTTTGATAGCACAGAATCATTCTACATGTTTTGGAGCTTAACAATTTCAGTACTGTTAGAAATTAACCATTATAACATGACAGGCGGGGATACTAACCACTATACTACCGAGGAACCATTAACCATTATAATATGAATGCAGTGAAATGTTCTATACTGTGATGGAAATAACTTTTTAAATTCTGTGGATGACTTGAAATTTTGGGGGGCAATATTTTTCAAAATTGAAAATAGTGTAGATAATATATATCTTTATATTGGATTATGTAGGCAGTATTAAATTAGTAATGTTTGCAAAATAAACCTGTAAATTCCCTTGTAGCTAGTGGCTACATATTGAGCCTGCCTAGAAGAACACTTCTGACCTTAAGAATTAGAATTAGGGAGAGGGCACTTGAAAATCTTTATTGCTAAGGCAGTAAACTACACATACTGATGTGTTTTTTTTTGTTTTTTGTTTTGTTTTGTTTTGGGGGTTTTTTTTTGGTACTGGGGATTGAACTTGGGCCCTTGCGCTTGCAAGGCAGGCTTCCGAACCGCTGAGTTAAATCCCCAGCCATACTGATGTTTTGAGATGGGTGTTTGATGGTTTTTGTGAATTTGAACCAGCTCTTACATCTTAAAACTTTTGTCTTTAAGAAAAAAACAAGTATTTTTTAAAGCAGAACTTTCCCTGCGGCTAAAGGCATAATATTTAAGATATGTATCCCTGGTCTTTCTGCTTCAGATAGCTATCCTGCTCTGTACTCTGCCCGAAATTAATGCTTCTTTCTGACTTTCCACATAGAAATTAAACTTCAGAGAAACAAGATGGAAAAGTGGAACCAAAGAGCTAGGAATAGAGACAGGTGTTAGAACAGGCTTGAAAAGAGGACAAGAAGTCTAAAATAATGGAAATTTGTCCTTCATTAAAGGGCAATAAGAGATACCCACAATATCTGCCATAGTAAAGGAAGCTCAAGGAAGGAAATACTGAAGAGAATCATGTTGGCTGCCAGTATGTTTTAACAGTAACCACCCAAATCGATGACCAGATTGAACCAGGCAGGACAAAGGACCTCCAACATTTGTGAAGCAGTTTTTGCACCAAGTTCAAAAGGCAAAGAACAAATAATTAAAGGAACTTAGCAGTAATAAATAAGACTAGAACTCTAAAACTAAACCATTTTTTGGCTTTGAATATAAGCTAAACAGACGGAAGTTCCATTTCCTATGAAAGTAGCCAAAAAGACTTGAACATATTACTTTGCCATTTTTATCATTTTATCATAGATTGATTTCATCTATGATAAAACACAGCATAAATTTTATAGAGTGAACATGGATACCTGACTGTCTTTATCCGAACCATGTACCATACACGTGTGTTGTTAATTACTGGATCTCACTTTTTTTATATATTCTTCTTTGTTTAAGAAATTGTCTACCAGCACTCTGGAAGGCTGAAGCAGGAGGATTGCAAGTTTGAGTCTAGCCTGAGTGCCTGAGCAACTGAGATCCTTTCTCAAAATAAAACATTTTTAAGAAAAACTGGAGATGTAGCTCAGTGTGAAGGCCCTGGGTTCATTCCCCAGTACCACCATGAATGAATGAATGAATGAATGAAAAAGATATTGTCTATTTTGCATCCTGATTGTAAAAAATTTTTAAAGTATAAAGTTGGCTATCTTAAACACATTGCCTCTTACCCATATACCTTTCAACATACTCTTCTCATAGATAGGCACTATTAAACAGCATGTGTAGTCACACCATAATTTTCCTGGGTTATCATATGCATTAAAAACAATGTATACTTATAATTATCATTTACATAAATTGTATCTTACTAAATATTTAATATAATTTGTGTTGAAGCTCTTTCACATGATATGTGGGGTGGTTTTCAATTGGAAGGTGTTACTTTCCCATAATTATCCCTTTATTGATATTTTTCAGATTTTTACTGTTAAAAGCAACAGTGGTTTTGTGAACATACCTGAACTATTATCTTTGAGTACTTAAGGACATTCTCTTAGGATGGTTACCTAAAGCAGAATTTCTGAATAAAAGAGCATGTACACATGTAAACTAGAGAATAATTTACTTTCTAAGAAGGCAGACAATATTTTATATTCAGGTAGTGAATTAGTTGGCCTTTATTCTGCATCTTTACCAGTACTGGCAACTATCTGCCCACTTATTACTTGGCAAGTTAACTAAAACTGGTTTGTGGCTGTTTAATGTATATTTGTTTAATGTTTGATACAATTATACCCTCTTTCTTAAAATTTGACATTGTGTGTTTCTACCTGTGAATTGCTTTTATATATTCCATGCCTATTTTCTCATTAGGATGTCTTCATTTCTAGGAATGAATTGTTTATTACTCTTCATATAGTGGCATCAAATGTATCTTGTTTTTATTATAAAGAGGAATATTTTTTCCTAACCACATAAAGAAACAATATTGAAACTTTCCTCATTTGTACTGTACTCTGTCCCTTTTGGACATACAGTTAGAAATAATGGGATATTCATATGCAGGAAAATCAAGAGCCTAGAAAAATTAAACAGTGAGCAGGTAGTGGAAATGTATGAAGTCATAGTAAGTTAACAGGAAAAATATTTACAGATCTACATTTACAAACATTGGAAAACATCTTCTCACCTTTTGTTGGGATTATTGTATCATTTAAGAATACTGTGGGGCTGGGACTGTAGCTCAGTAGTAGAGCACATGTTTAGCATGTGATCCCAGTACTCAAAAAGAAAAAGAATGCTGTGAACTACTCTGTATAATATATAGATTATAGTATACCACGGTATAGCATATACTTTGATTAATTGGTTCAGCTGTACTCTCCTTTCCCCACTACCAAAAAGTATATATTTAAGTGCTCATGGACCATTTACTTATTTAGGTATAATTCTATGGCCTTAGCGTACAGATTTCACAGCCTTACTCATTCATAGGTTTTCCAGTCATCAAAATTTTTGTCAGTTGTTAAGTGATTGTCCAAGTGTTGCACAGGGATGGGTTTGTTTGAAGACAGATGCTAAGAACTTTGCATTTGAGTTTTTTTTTGTTTTGGTTTGGTTTTGGTTTTTTTAATTAGTTGATAAAGCACTTCAGGGTATTTGTGGGGAAAATGTTGGCTAAATTACATGAGAATCTCGCTGTTACGTGAGAATGTAGCTGAGACTGATTTTAGATGAACTTGTATCTACTCTTACGAATTAAAGAACATGCATATTAACAAATTCTCTCTTTTAGAGCAATATACTTTGCTGCTTACTCCAACTGCAAGGAAAAATTGAATGGTGTGTTTGATCCTGATTCTACCCAAGTTCACATGATTTCAGCTGCAGTGGCAGGTATGAATGTATGATTCTAAAAAACGAAAACATTGTGAAGCCCAAAGACTTAATGCCAAATTTTAATGAGTTTATATTAAAAAGTTAAGATGACTAGTGTACTTTTCATTGATTAACATCTGCAAAGATAATTTTATACTTAATTGTATAAAACAAATTTCATTAGCTACCATATATGTAAAATTTGTCATCAGCATTTTATAATTAGGAATTTAAGTAATAGGCTACAGATAATACAATCTTTTATATTGCTTTGTGTAATCCATTGAATAGTGATTACTTTTAACAGCTTTAAGAATCCAACTGTAATTACACTGTAAGTTACAGAGCTGTAATTTACTCTTCTCTCCTCAGTTTCCGTTAGTGCCTTTTCCCTTTTTGCTGCATGTTTTGGCTTCTGTCTGAAATGTGCCAGCAGTTCTTGGTAAAGTATGTGTTTTGTCCTGTGCTCAAGTGCTGAAATTTTTGTGAGTGCTGTGTTATTGATAACTCAAACAGTAATGTGTGTATTTTTGAAAGTATGTGTATTCCATATAAATCAGACTAGATAGCACCTGAATTTTAGACCCTGGCTCTGTGTACATGCTTGTTATAGAAATAATTCCAGGAACTCTTCTGTCATCTTTGATGAGTATATACAATTCTGGAGTAAAACAACTAGTCTCAGGTCTGTGCAGTGCCCTAAACTGTGAGAGATTGGTTTCACCAGTCTGGTTCTGGAATCATTTGCTGCCATGCATGTTAGACAAAGCCAGGAATTTTAGTTCTCAATAGAAAATTCTCTTAATTTTATGAGATTTTTTTTTACATATTTAACCATATCTTACATTTCAAAATTATGCTATGACTTTAAAAGGAGACTATAGCTGCTTTCATCAGTTATTGATCAACAAATTTAACGACACTTACATGCGAAATAACGAGTACTGTAAACGTAGCCATTTTCTTTTTAGAAATTGGATCAGTTTGAACCACATATTTAACAACTCGTTTGTAAGTTTGAAGCATTACTTTCTGAAAGGGTGAAAGTCTTTACCATATAATACTTCTAGCATATACCTTACATTGTTTTGAGAGCTTTTTATATATGGCAGTTTATGACTGACTCATTGATGTTACAAAGCTGGAGGGAAAGGGACAACATTAAAGCCCAAGATAATGAATACTCTGATTTAATAGGAAAATCTTGGGCAAATTAGGTAATTTAAGTGAGCCTCTGTTAGCTTTATTCATAGAGTAGGCTGATCTAGATGCATTAAGATTTTGAGAACTAGTCCTTTTATTTAGTGTGGTAGAGATAATCTAGTTAGGTAGAATTATATTTAATATACTTTTATAGATGTTGAATTAGATATGATTTCCCCCTAAAATTTGTGTGTAATAAGGTACAAGTTGGTGGCAATAACAAATGTATTAACCACTGTTTTAGGATCTTTAAGAATATATTTCCAGATTACCAGTGTTTATGATTTTGGTTTTTAACCTCAGTAAATTATAAAGAAATACAGTGTTACTTTTTTAAAGAAATGAAATCAAGAAAGTATCTAGGCAATTGGCTTTATGTTAAAAAAATTGCTTTATGTTGAGAATATTAAGAATTGTAAATGTAGAGGTATAGGGTATCTTAATTTTTCATTAGAATATCATTTCATTAGAATATGTCATCACTATTTACTATATTTGTATCACATTACAAAGAAATTCAGAATTGTCATTTTGTACTTTTTTCTCAAATGTGTAGCAATACTAACTCAATTTTTTTTCTTTCTATACATTGATACTGTTTTGCAACTTGAATTGCTTGAATTTTGGTAAACTGATAGTTTTATGCTTGTTCAGAGATTATTGCATTGTACACTTAACTGTGTAATTTGAAAATATTTCTTCCATTTGTTTGCAGTTCCATTGTTCTGAGAATTGTGCTTTCAGAGCTTCCTTGCACTATTCATGAGCATTAACATTTAGCTTTGCAGTTTTTTAATACATTTTGATGAAACTGAATGGTCCAGTACAGACTCATGAAGGTAGTCTTTTGCCCCTTCATTTTTAATCTAGACCAGATCGCTCTGGGTCTTCACAATCATTTTTACAGGTGTAAATGTGAATGCTTTGGGGTGTGAAATACTTTCAGATAGTCATGTGGAAAATATTTTAACTGACTATTCAAGAAAAAAATGCTAACCTTGTCACTTGATTATTGAAAATGCACTGAAATAAGCAATTAGCAAAAGTGCCTAGAATATTTTGTCACATCAAGTAGCACACACATTTAGGATTTAGTAAGCTACCCAGGTGTGTAATTTAAATTCCAAGTAACCTCTCAGTTCAGTCTGCGTTTTACAGTGTATCTATACCAACACATTTAATTTAGGTACAAAATCTTAATTTATTAAAAGGACAGTTAAAGTGGGTTTTTTTATTGTTAAAGTGTTATAAGTGAATATTGTGAGAATATAGTACAAGCTTCTAAGATGTAGCTATAAGCTTCCATGCATTAAAACATTTTTCCAATTATGAGGATGTTTAATCAGACAAAGTAATGCTGACTTATATTTTACCTGCCTTTTTTTTTTTTTTTTTTTTTTTTTCCTGCATATAACTTCTGTCACGCTGAATTTACCCTAGCTGTTAAGCGGGTATCTGTTTTGTATCTGTTTGGTTTAAATGAACTTAGATACCCGCTGTATACGCATAGGCACAGATGTGGATAGAAAAAAATTAGATTGTTTCTTTTTCAGTAATTCTGTTTTTACAAGTTTATTTGGCATGTACATGCTCTTTTTATATATAACATAAAGAAAATCTGCTTTTTGTTATGTGTTCATACAGTTGGTGCTCAATTTTTAATATATCAATAATGTAGCATTTAATATTTCCTACATACCTACTGGATTTTGTTTACAGGGTACATTTATTTTTCAAGATAAATTTTTCTATTTGACTTATAGTTCACAATTAAAATTTTTACTCATTAAATACAGATTTTATCTTCATGTATAAAATGTTTTTAAAAACAGTATTTTAATTGTCCATGGCAGTTTATTCAGCCAGATGGGTGGTTGGACAGATGTTTATGTATAAACATTCTTTGTTTTCTGTTTTGTAGAATATAAAAGATTAAATACAAAATATTCCATAAATATGGATGTACAGTATTACTGGCTAGAGTGCAAAAAGTGAAAGGTACTATGGTAAAAACGTTTACTTTATTTTAAAATTTATAAATAGTTCCAAAATGAAGTTACTTAAATATTCTGTCAGGGTTTTTAATTTGTTTGTTTTGGTTCAATTTGGGGGTTTTTTGTTGTTGTTGTCATTATCATTCTGTGGGTTTTTTGTTTGTTTAATTTTTAATTCGGTACCACGGATCAAACTTAAGACTGTGCACTTACGAGGCAGGCATGGCACCACTTAGCAAAATCTCCAACCTCTCAATTTGTTTTTTGAGACAGGGTCTTATGTAGTCCACTCTGGCTTTGAACTCACTACATAGCCCAGTGTGATCTCAAACTTCTAGTGTGCCTGCCTCAGCCTGAATCTTGGGATTACAGGTGTGTGCGGTCAAGCCTGTCTTTAAGTAGGCTTACTGAAAATGGATAGAAAATTGTGTTTTTGGCTCTTTGACAGTGAAAGATAGTAATAATAGGAAAATAGGATATAATAATCAGCTCTGAATGTTTTGTTTTTAGATTTCCCTCTGACAAGGTTAGCATTTTTTCTTTAAGATAAAATTGATCTTGGTTTAGGTAAGTATTTGGACTCAAACTCCAGGTGGGATTTTCAGTACTCGGTGCATTTTTTTAAGGGCCCATTCTGATACTCCTTTCTCTCTCTTTTTTTAACTTAAAATTTCACAAAAGTTAGATCTCCCAGTAAATATTTCTCAAATCCTTCCAATGGGATTCAGTTTGTACACATGTTTCTGATGAGGTCACTGCTTGTTATTGTGATACAGAAAAGCCTGTGTCTATTTTAGGCATTTACTGTACATTTCTCCCGAGAAAAGAGTGAGATCGTGTCATCTCATGCTCCCCATCCGCAGGTCACTTCCTGTAGAAATATGGACTAACTTAAACCTCGTGAGTACTGATCTGAGCATCTCTTGCAGCCTCTAGTATAAGAAACACATCCTGGGATTTTATAGTAGCTATGGAATTAATAGAAGGCGGGAAATGAATTTTTATTTCCTGAATTTGTGTGTGCATTATTATTTTATAAAAAGTAATTGTGATCCCTTTGTAATCCTTTCTAGAAGGAAGAATGGGTACTTTTCAGTCATCATGTAAGCCTGGGGTCTTCAGCTTGGCCATAACAGCCTTGACCTCCAAAGAATTTCATAACAGTGTATATGTATAGTTGTAAATGGTACCATACTGTCCTGTAGCATTTAAATAAAATAGTAACTCTCTTTGCTTAGCTAACATATTTAAATATCTAATAACAGTGCTTTCCTGTCTTGTCTGTTGATACTTGGTTTTCTACTCTTTTGCAAATATATTGATCTTAATATCATTAGTATTTTCCAAATAAATTGAGGATACAATATATGGGATCTTAGCTGTTTTAGTTTTAATTGACTTTTTAAAAGTTTTGTTTTTTTGGGGGGTAACATAAGTTTTGTTCTTGTAAAAGTTAAAAAGTACTGACAAATGCAATACCACAGGTATCACTCACTTAATGAAATAAACATTTTCAATAAGGAAATTTATCAAGGATTATCTGTTTACCTGGTTTTTAATGATTTGTACTATCAAGTATGAGTTTTATATGAAGCAAAACTTTAAAAATTGAATTTAAAAAATTTAAAGCTTTTTAATAAAACACTAACCACACTACTAACAGTACTAACAGTACAAGTAATTAATATAAATTACCAGTTCTCAGTGTCTCAAAGTTAAAATTTAACAAAAAATAATAATAATAATAATAGGCAGTTTCTAAATTTCAGGAGCAGCATTCCCAGTATTTTTGTGTGTACTTTGTCTTAGAAGTAGGGTGAAAATAAGTTAAGCTTTGGCTAGCCTCAGATTGCATTGCAGTTTAATTTTAATTCTAAGTTAATGGTAAATTTTTTTCTATTTGCTTCATTTCTTGAGTTAATAGGTTATATATATTTCTAGATTTAATTAGCCTAACAATGTCCAAGTGTATTAACTTATTTTTTGGTTAAGAGAAAGTAATAGAGTAAAACTCAAGGACTGACCAGAGTTTTAATTGCTCAAGGATAGTTAAAAACCTGTGGGTTATGCCTAGATTCCTTATCTGACCTCATACTTTGTTGGCCATTTGACTGGTGTCTTTATTAAGAAAGTTTTAAGAGCTGGGGATTTAGCTCATTGGCCCCACCACCTGCCTCGCAAGCACAAAGACCCAAGCCCAATCCCTGGTACAAAAAAAAAAAGAAAGTTTTAGTTATTGGAAGAATTGAGACAGAACAATTAGAACAAGCATGGTTTACTGATAAAACAATTACAAGAGATAAGATCACAACATTCTTTCATTTACCTGAATTTTAATGTGACCTCTGTTAAATAGGTTAATTTGTACCTGGAAGTGAATTTTAGTTAAGTGAGAAATACCTGTTGTTTGCTTTCTGATTATTAATATACCCATAGAATAAAATTATAGTTCATGAGTCTTTAAACCTTTTTATCACTAGTAACATTTATAAATATTTATTGTGTGTGTATATGTGTACGTACACACACACACACACACACACACACACACACACACACACACAACATATACATGGTTTTTCCCAGGTGAAATTGAGAGACTGACTTATTGGAATAATATTACATGGAGAAACTTGGGTACTAACTTTATAGTCTTAGAATAGAACTTTTATTTAAAAAGAAAAAAAGTTGATGCTCATCTTTCTATTGAAGTATAATGAATTGCAATTTTTTATTTCAATAAGCTGTTTTTTTAAAAGTTTAAGGATTTCCAATTGTAGACTTCTAAAAGTCAACTGTTTTTCTTCATTAAAGTTTCTGCAAAATGATTTATAAAAAGTTATGAATAATGCAAAATATTTTATTGGTTAATGCTGCTTAGCAACTTCTTATTTATAAACTTTAATTCCTTAATTTTACAATACAGACATCTAATATATTTACAAAATAAGAATACAGTTCTTATTTTTAAAATGAGAATCATTAAATTGGGATTTGGCCAGAATATTGATGTTTACTTTAAAATTTAATTTGAATATCTTTAACTTTTTCACTTAGAAAAACAAGACTCAAAAGAAGAAGAAAAAATACTGTACAACTTTGTTCTCAATTAAGCCAGGCCAGGCCAAACAAATATTTAAACTAGTCTGATAGTTCCATATTTTTTCTTTTCTTTCCTTTTACCAACATATACCTATAGAAAGAACCTCTCATTGAAAAATGTTCCTGGCAACTTGTTCATCACTTTACATTTTTATTATTTTAATACTGACTGATGCTTCTGAAGTTATTGGTCCCATGCTAGTTTTGTGTTTACATATATAGTATTAAAAGCATTTAAGATAAATGGAAGCTATGTAATTTTTATAAAAATATTAAATGAGTTACTAAAACAAAATTCCATTTATCTTTCCTGCTAAATAGGTTTAATTGGAGTATCCCCTTGGCATAACATTCTATTTCTACAGTATTAAAACAGTGTGTTAAGTAAATTTTGAATTATCTGACATCATAGAAGAAGAAAGAACCTAATGAGGCCAAATTCAGTTTTATAAATAATTTAGTGAATTTATTTTGTATACATAGACTGACTCTGAAAGCCAAGAAAGTAACTGATTGGTTCTACATTATATATTTTAAAAACAAAGTACAGTGGTACCTTGGTTCATGAATGCTTTGGTTTGCAAACAGAAGCATTTGTCACATTTTTTGTTTACAAACTCTGCATTGGATGACAGACATGACCATGACCATCTTTTCCAGAATTGTGGAACTTTGAATCAAGTTCATGAACTGAGGTACCATTGTATTCCTAAGTATATCACAATATTTTTGTTCTTGAAAGTACTTATATTAAATCTGATTATAGTACATCTTTCTAAAAATAATGTGCTTGACCTGCTTTTATATGGTAGAGAATATTAAAACAGTTAAGATCCTTAGACATTTCTTCATGGAAGTTTTTCATTGAATTTAATCATGAGATGAATAAATGTAGCTAGTTATGAGGAATTCTGTGAAGTTTTATACCCAGTCTTAAATGTAAAAGCAAACTATGAAAACCCTGTTTGTATAGACTGAGCAATCTTACAAATTCCCATGATCAAGATTGCATTTTGGGGCCACGGATTTTGCTCAGTGGTTCTGCCACCTGCTTCATAAGTGCAAGGTCCCAAGTTTGATCCCCGGTACCAAAAAAAAAAAAAATTGCATTTTGTGTTCTGTTTTTTCCAAAACTAGAAAGATGACACGTAAAAGATATGCATAAGAATAGAATTGTACCGCTCCAGAGATCTTAATTTACTACCTGGACTCGAGCCATCTTAGGTGACTACCCTTCTGTAGCAATAGTTATAACATAGCACATTAGCCTTAAATGATAGCTACCTTCTACCCTGACTTACTTTCATTATCTATAAAAGTGAGAGGGAAGTTCTAATTTGTAATCTTTTAAACTTGAGTTTTGCACATGTTTAAGTGGATGAAAAGTAGATCTGTCCTATTAATCCTAACAGAAACTTTACCTCTGTGATACCATTACTTTTAATAGTATTAGTAAATTTGTTTGTAGATAAGTATTCATAGGGCCCAACAAGTCTTATGTGTTATACAAATCAAAATATAACCACCATTTATGTAGAATTCATTTTTAATGTAGTAATCTGTGACATGAATTGCCTTCCCAAGTAGTTGCTGTAGAATGCATGCTTTTTAGCCCAAAATACACAAAATTTCTGTTTGTTCCTGGAAACAGGTTTCTGAATTCAGTTTAGGGAGTAGAGAGTGCCCTGGAGGATAGTCTTAATAGGTTGGGAGAGCACTTTATATGCAATCAGATTTTACTCTTAAAAGAATCTTTTAGTTAAAGTCAGAATTTGAGAATTTTTGTAAACAAGTAAAGACAAATATTTATATGGATTTGTAAAATGAAAATGTAAAGCATATATCAATAGTTTAAATATTTACAGACGTTTTCTTTAACATAGATTCATGTAAAGAATCTTAAAACTAATGTGTGCTTTAGCTTTACTGAAGTTCATTTTAAACATATTTGTTTAGGTTTTACCGCAATCACTGCAACCAACCCCATTTGGCTTATAAAGACTCGGTTACAACTTGATGCAAGGTATGTTAAGTTTTAAAGTGGATATAGTTAATCCTTTCTATAAATTTATATTAGTAAAGCCTGGTATCTCACCATGGTTTTCCCTTCTTACCTCTTCCTGTAAATTTGTTCTTCTGTTTCATTTTTTGTTGAAATTTGGGTCTGCCATTTGAAGCAAAAATGGTAATAGTTGACAAAGTGAAACTTTGCAAATGAAAAATGTGTATTATGTATTGCTTTGTTTTCTGTCTTTGTTTTGAGATAGCATCTCACCACGTTGCTCAGTCTGACCTTGGACTCAGGATTCTCCTATGTCAGCCTTTCTGGGTAGCTTGGATTATAAGAATGTACCACCATGCTTGGCTGTGTATTATTTCTTAAAAGAAGGGGGAAAGTCTGTAAGTCATCTTTTCATTGTTAGAAGAAAATATATGACATATACAACGTAAAGGAGACGGGGTTTATTTTGGCTCACTTTTAAAGGTTTTAATCCATAGTTTGATGGCTCCAAGGCAGAAACAGAATGGCAAAGGAAGGCTACTCCCCCTATGGCTGCCAGGAAGCAGGAGGGTTGGAAAGAGTCAGAGAAAAAGGGCAGGGCTGGTAATGAGCTTTACCCTTCAGATGCACTCCCTCCAGTCTCCAGTGACCTGCTTCCTCCTAATAACTCATTCAGCTATGAACTTAATGGATTGATCCATTAATGAGACTGGCACCCTTGCAATCCAGTCACCTTCCAAAAGCCCTACCTCTGAACATGATAGTTGAGGGACAGAGTGTATTAACCTAACCCAACAAGTGACATTTTGCCTTACATGAATGCTTATAATTGACCTCCCAACAGCTAAAGAAGTCGCATGGTCAGATAGTCTAGAGTGAATCTTTGAGAATCATTGCTCAAATTAATTGACCTCAAGTATCCTTGGGCTGGAGATAGCACTCTGTGCATGGGGGTGGGTGTCTCTCTTTGTGTCTGTTTCTTTACATTTCCATCTTTTACCTCAGCTTTACAAGAGTGAGATTTCATTCATTCAGAACTGTGGAGCAGATACTGCTACATGCTGGAGATAAAACAGGAATCAGTAGGGACCAACTTGAAATGGAATACATCAAGGAGTGGTTTGTTTGCCCGTATTAAGCAGAGGAATAGTGGAAACCCTAGGGGATCAGAGATACAGGATCTTGGGCATACTCTGTGGACTGAGAAAAGCAGAAGCATTGCAGCAACTATCTGATATGTTACAGTAATATTAATGTTAATAGTTTTGGACTCTCTTAGGCTTTTAATCTGGAGTAGGCTCAGTGTATGACATATTTCTACTGTTTTTGTATTTTGTGATATGATAAGTATTGTTATCTCCTGTAGGCTATAAATAAAAGTAGGTCATTAACAATTAATTATGTCTGATTAAATATCTTCTTCACATTTTGTCAAGTTGAGCTATATGCTGGTTGGAGAGTTGAAAAGAAAGTTCTAGCCAGGGATTTAGCTTAGTGGCAGCACATCTGCCTTGCAAGTGCAAGGTCCTCAGTTCTATCTCTGGTACCGCAAAAAAAAAAAAAAAAAAAAAGTAAAGAAAGAAAAAGGTCTAATTGTTTCATCTAGACTAGTTAGTCCTTTTCATGAAATCTTAAGTGTTACAGCAAAACTTAATTTATCTAAAAGCCAAAGATCTGAAAAGTAATGGTAGATAAAACTTAACTCAAGAGTTAAAAGGTATGATATGCTAGCCCACATTTTACTATTGTAAAACCATAACATTGAGATCAAGAATAGAGCTGATGTGTTTACCTGTCACTCTTGAATGCTCGTATCTTTTAACTTTCTTGTAAAGATCTCTGATGTCAGAAAATAGTTACAGTTGGTTACATGGATCATTATACTAAATAAGTATTCAGTAACTAAAGAAAATCATTAGTTCATAAAAGTGGAGGAGCCTGTAAGTTATCAGGTGGACCTTTTAATTGTTTCAGTTGGTTATGTCAGAAACAGGTTAAATATGATTTATATTAGGTAAATTTTCTATTTCTTTCCTTGAGGCAGCATTTAAGCTCATTTCTCTTAGGGAACATTTTGTTGGGGGAAATAACATGTTACAGTTGATTTGTATCCTGTAAGAGTAGCTACTGCACTATTAAGTAACACTAAGGGAATTGTATTGGGAACAATACTAAATGAACACTTGGTAACTATACAGGTTCTCATTCATTATTCATCAGGATACTGATATGGCCACTGCTTTTAAATAGTGATAGAAAGTTTGATTTATATTTGCCCAGTCACTTCTGAGGGACAATCTTGGTAGAGATGGAAGAACTTCCAGGCTCACAGAAATTCAGTTAATCATACTCCTTGCTTTATTGTGTACTATCATAATTAGTGTCTCCATCATTGTTTTTATGTTATTAAATGCAAAGAAATTCAACTTATTTTGAACTGGAATTAGTATAGTGTAATGTGAAGATCTTTTTGTACTTGTTTTGTTTTTACCTTGAGCTGCAGCCAGAGTGTAGAGCTAAAGGAGTTTGTTGGTTATCTCTATTACCTAAACCCATTAGGAGGGTGTGAAACTAAAGAATCAGTGTAGTGTATTTTGCATTCAGTAAAATAAACTGTTTACATGTTATCTGATGAGTGTGACAAATTTGGGACCAAAAATAAATACAGGAATACATGTTATTTTTAAAATTCTGATTTCAGCTGAATGTGGTGGCGCATGCCTGTTATCTCAGCACTTAGGAGGCTGAGGCAGGAGGAGTCCGTGATTTCGAGGACAGCCTACACTACAAAGTGAGACACTGTCTCAAAAAAAAAACAAATTCAAAAATAAAAAAATGCAATTCTGACTTCACTTTGAGTGAAGACCATATTTTACTAGAGTGACTTTAAAAATCTTCTGCTTAAAACCCCTGTAGCAATTAACGTCAATAACATTTTCCCTTTTTGCCCTCCAGGAACCGTGGGGAAAAGCAAATGGGTGCTTTTGAATGTATTCGTAGAGTGTATCAGACAGATGGACTTAGAGGATTTTACAGGGGCATGTCTGCTTCCTATGCTGGCATATCAGAGACTGTCATCCATTTTGTTATTTATGAAAGTATAAAGCAAAAACTACTGGAATGTAAGACTTCTTCTATGATAGAAAATGGTGAAGAGTCTGTGAAAGAAGCATCAGATTTTGTGGGAATGATGCTTGCTGCTGCCACCTCAAAAACTTGTGCCACAACTATCGCATATCCACATGGTAAGGGAACCTGATCTGTGGGAGCAAATACTTTGACACAGAAACACTTTCCTGTTCTATCTGATGTCCTGCAGCTTACAGCTTGTTTAATTTTACTTAATTCCAATATAAAAAAACAGTAGTTCATAGAGTAAAGGCTGGATAAGAAGGTCAGTATATGCTGTCATATATCACAGTAGCAGTCACACATGAGCTCTGGAGCCTGATAGTCACCTTCTAACCCTGAAGTTAAATTCAGCCAAGCTTAACCCTAGCTAGTAACTGTCCTTTCGGCAAGCTTCTGTTTTTGAAAAAGTATGTATGTAAATGTAAGTGCTCTAGGTATATTAGAGCATAACCAGAATAGTCTTCATTTTCAAATGAGAAACTTGAGGAAAAAATGTAAAAAGTAAATAACTTGCCCAAGGTCACATTAGTAGTTGAAGCCAAATTTAAGTCTAATTCTGAAGGCCAAGCTATTTTATATTATTTTATTTTGACAATTATATTTTATTTCTTTCATTAAATTTTGTATTACTAGTCTCGTTAGTAACTGAAATCACTGAAGAACTTATATACCGGGGTTTTTGGTAGCTTTTATTTTAACTTGATTTTTTTATATATGTTTTTCTTTTAATGTAAGTATAAGTAACATGATGTTACTAGAAGAAGCACTATTGATAAAATTTTGGAGTTAAGTATATAAATGGCATGGATCTTTAAGATAGAACAGGAGATTTCCAATAAAAGCTTGCATTTTCCATAGGCTGCTTTAGTTCGTCACCCCAGCACCATAAAGGGTACTGTGTTGGGGGAAAAACTGAGAATGAATGGATAAAGAGCAGTTAATTTTTAAATAGAAAACTCTTGATTCTTTATGTAGGCCTGTTCCTCTAAATGGCTGAAACCTCTCTGGAACTTCAATTTCTTTTTCTTTCTGTTTTGTACATTAAACCCGGGACCTCACACATGCTACTCTACCACTAAGCTTTATCCCCCCACTCAGTTTCTTAACATTTAAACTGGAGATTGATCTTGAAAATCCCTTCCACTATTAAAGTGTTACTATTTTTTTACTTATTTGATTCTTATCATTGATTTTATCAGTGACAGCTAGGGTCCGAGACATCTTCAACTTCTTCGTCCACACATTCATTGTTTTATGTTACTATATGTGGACTGTTGCAAGTACATTAATAACATTTTCTTTGCACTGTTTGCTTTTTTTAAAAAAAAATATTTTCTGTCACTGTGTCACGTGTTCATCTTTAATACTACTCACACTTCCTCCTTCATACTTTTCCCCTTGTCAGATCTATTTTCCCTTGTGTCCATTTATTTTATATATAACTGTTACTTTTGTGTATATGATTTTGGCTATATTAGAAATTAGCTGTTACTATAACGTGACTACTTTCAGTAAGCTGTACATTAAAAAATCATTTATCCTGAGCTACTTATGTACTAACAAATGTGGTATACTGAGTATGATTAGGAGAGTATAAAGAGATCAATAATTTTTAAGTTGATTTTATTTCTTTCCTAAACAGAAGTTGTAAGAACAAGATTACGTGAAGAAGGAACAAAATATAGATCCTTTTTTCAGACACTGTCTTTGGTGGTTCAAGAAGAAGGTTACGGGTCCCTCTACCGTGGTCTAACAACTCATTTGGTGAGACAGATTCCAAACACAGCTATTATGATGGCCACCTATGAATTAGTGGTCTACTTACTCAATGGATAGCAGCACCGGCTGCCACACTGCAAGAGGGAAGACCAAAAGATTACAGTGGATCATGGAATATTGGAGTCAGCACAGTAGACAGAAAGAATAGTAGTTTGGGAACATGTCCCACAGCTATGCCCAAGTGGAAGTTTGGTTAAGATAGCCACATCACATTACTTAGTCTTTCAGTAATGTTGAAAAACCTTAGCCACCTCTAAAGGAAACGCCTTTGGAAAAATTGCCATTTCTCTACCATGTCCACCAGATACAGTTGTGTTTTATTGACATATAACATTGAGAGTGTAGTGTTTATTCCATGAGCATTTTTCCAATCTTCTAAACAAAGCCATCCTTAAATATATACTGTACTGTAGGTAACATAAATATCTAACTTGACTTTTAATTCCTGTAATACTGTAAGGTAACAATAATTGGTAGTTACTCTCAGTATTCCCATTTTGCTGAGATGACTTGGCACAATATTTTAATTTAATTATTTGGCACCATTAATTGCTGTTTTTGACAACCAAGGAACTGTATTCTAAATATATTGTGTATTAAAATGTTAGAGTCTCTTCAGCTAACAGGTGCTTGATGTTTGGCACAATGTAGGCTTCACATTGTTACCATATAAAACTCACATCATAATACTTTGCATATTAAGAAATTAACCAATAAAATATTGATTCTTGACCATTTCAGTGACTTGAATGTGCCCTCTTCTGTATTGTTATGGAACATGAATGAATGCATTTATCTTTTTAGTAATTTACTAGTTTTAAACATGAATTATCACCTATCAATCGAGGTATTATTTTCTTAAATTATAAAAATTTACTGCTTCTTTTTGCTTTACATTATGAATTTGGACCTGAATTTATTTCCAGGTCAGTATAGATTACACTTATTTGGTAGAGAAAGTGGTAATTTTCAGTTTGACCCTTAAAATTTTTTGAAGGTGATTATTAATATCTGGGACAAAATAAATATTATAGAAGAGGGATCCTCTATCTAATTCAGCAGGCAGTGTTTTTAATTGATTTTTTTGTAAATGAACAAGGTGATTTTGACAATGAAATTTATTCTGATCTAATTTCCTGAATGGTATATCATAGAAAGATTCAGGTTCATTTGGGTTAAATGTGCTAATAGGATATAGTTTTTAAATTTTGCTGTTGAGTCATCTGTACATTTTAATACTTTAAATGTATCATATGTATGACCCTTATGAAGACGTTTGCTATAATACTGTTAGGAGACTGCCTATAGATACTGCTCTCCTGGTGTATGAGACTTCTGCAGTTAAACTCCAGTGTGTACTCATTTCAGTATACGTTAACTTCACATTTTGTGCAATGGCTTTATCTTAAGACTGACTTTTTGTGAATGCACTTTGTGGCCTTGCGGGGCAGAATTTCATGTTAAGACTTTAATATACTGGTCATGTATTAGGCAGAAACAGTATGTTCATAACATTTTTCAGAGTTCTGGTTATGTATTTGGTTTAAGATCTTAAAATGTGTTAAGTATTCTGTGTATACTGTAGTGCCACACATTATGGAAAAGCAGCAAGTCATTGCAAGCTTTCTTTACTGACACCAATGAACATTGTACCCTCTTAAATTCCCCCACCTTGATTTCCCTGTGATCAACAAAACTGGATGTTTTTGAGGTGCTCAGTTGGGAGACCAAAGGCAAATTTAGTTGTTACTTTTGGTATTATGAATATATTTTATGAGAAATTTCAGCTTTGAATTTATTGTGAGAACATTACCTCCCCCCCAAAAAAAAAAATCCCTCCCCAAGCAGATTTCTAACTTCAGTCTGTAGAGAAAGTCTCAATTTGTAATGTTTGCCTTTTCAGATGCCATTTATACTGCCTAATACAGTGCCATCTGCTTTGTGAAGATCCATAAATACTCTCCCTAGGCTTACTCATATCAGTGCCCCACAAATGATGAAGAATGATACGAAAACCAGCAGCTAAGAATCATCTTACTTAGTTACAGCAAATTCATGACAAGTGTCCTTCTGTTTGTATTTAGCAAGTAAAACTTACATTGACCTTTAGTGCATTGTATCCAGCTTTAAGTACAGTGGATCCTCGGTTATGACCAGCCTGACATACAAACAACTTGGGTTATAACCAGAATTTTAGTTTTAACTTAAGACCAAATTCTTGAATTATAACCTGATTGCTGCCACCTGTGCTTTCAGATGGTCTCAGATACTGATTTAACCCTTAAAAGAGTTCTGGAAGGAACATTATAACATCCTTGTGTGGGGTTACTTGAGAAATCCTGGGCCTCTGTCTCTCTAAGGACACAGATCTGCCTGTATACAGGAGAGAGACTTTGAAGGCTGTGTAGAGGACCCTCATCCTTCATTGATAAACTTGAGTTACAGTCAGCCCTGAGGAACGAATTGATTTTGTAAGTAAAGGGCCCACTGTGTTATGTATGTAGTAGAAGGAAAAGAGTAATTTTAGAGTTACAGATTTTATTTGTGCAGCAGCTGGAAAGGAGCAATGAAGTCTTTACTGTTTTGTTTTGTTTTTTCTTTGAACACAATCTGCTATAGTTTACAAATGAGACAATTCAAAAAAGAAAACTAAAAAGGTTACATACAGTTTGTCTCTCAAATATTTCTTTGAAGATTTAAAAATTGATTTTTTAAGAAAAATGCATACTCAAAAGTATCAGACAAACTATGGGTTGTATTCATTTGTTTGCTATCAGATAACTTAAAATTTCTGATAACAGAGGTATCAACATTCCAGATTGCTATGTATTTGTGTTCTAGTTTTCTTAGAAAATTGAATTGAACTCACTCAGGTTCAAGCAGTAGATACTGAAAGTACACACTCATATAGAACACCCTCCTAGCAAATAGAACTTTTCTGTTCATAACTCCTAGAAATGGTTCCACGTCCTGAGGATTGCCAACCCTGTGATTGAGCTATAAAGTGCTTTTAATTCCAGAGGAAAAAAACTACCACTAAACCTCTGTCATGATTCCCACTGTGTAACTTTGTAGAACCAACCTTACTAGGTGAGGCCCAAACAGATCTGTAAGTCTGAAAAACCATGATAGAGCCTTTTGTCTCTTAAAACCTAAGACCCACTGTGGATGTTAGGACCAGCAGAGTTTGGGTTGTTCAGAATAAGGAATGAGGGATGGGGAATTAGCTCAGTGGTGCCATGCCTGCCACACAAGCACAAGGAGTTCAATCCCTGGCACCAAAAAATAATAATAATGTTTAATCTTTCACTAGAGTATACATTTTGGCGCTCTTACATATGTTTTTAGTCACAAAATACTGATTTGAATTTGAAGGAGTTAAGTGCTGGAAATAAATCTGTCCCTTCCTCTTCTGGAATTCTTTATATGTATCTTTTGTTTACATGCTCGTCTGCCCAAATTTAGTGTTATAGGGAACTCTTTGGGGGCTGAAAAATAACAGCCTTTTTCTCCTGTAGTATCGATCATGACTTTTGACATTCCTAAGAATATACATAATTCTTAATTATTTAAATTGAAAGAAATTTTAATAGATAAAATACAATGAGCTTACTGTCCATTCAGATCTCAATCATGTGTTTATATTTCCTGTTAATCTGTACACTAATTTTTTGCTACTCTTAACTGAAAAATCTAGTTATGTTTATATGTTATACTTTTTGAATGTGTACCCCAGTATATGTGAACAATTATGACACATAAGTCATAGCTAAATAGTGAACTTCAAAGAGTTGATAACTTTTGCCCATTCATGTGAGTTTTGCTGTTTCATTTATGTACATCGCTGTAAATTTTGTGCATTTATTTTGTATTTATGTTAACTAGCTGACTTTAAACTTGAATTGTTAAAATTCAAAAAATTAAAATAAGCTTATGAAACTAGTGATTGTTTTTTCCATTTTGTATCTTAATATTTTGGCATGGTAAGAGTAGAATCACGTTTTCCTAGAATTATCTTGTATTTAAGCAAAAATGCATTGCCATATTCAAGATAAATGTTAGGCTTGCTTATTATTTTTTTTTTAATTTTATTGAGTTTATTGGTACATTTTAGGGATACAGTACAGTTACATTCATTGTTGGGATCTTGTACCTCTACATGACAAGTCTTGATTCTCATTTTTTCCCCTTACCTCTGCCCTCCCTTCACCCCCTCCTCCTATGTATCACACCTTCCCTACAACAATGCATAAGATTCTAATAAGATTACTGACATTTAGAAATTTGAAGAAAGGAGCTAAAGGCTTGCTTATTATTTAGCAAACATTTTTGAGGCACCTTCTAGACTTAATGATATCTCTAGAAACCAAAAGGTCTTAAGTAATCTAATTCTCTCATAGTTTGTTAAGAAATATCTGTTCTTGCGTATTTTTCACAGATTTAATGATACTTAAATCCAATACTTTTCATGTATCAAATTCATTTTATGG
This sequence comes from Fukomys damarensis, assembly GCF_012274545.1. Classification (NCBI taxonomy): domain Eukaryota; kingdom Metazoa; phylum Chordata; class Mammalia; order Rodentia; family Bathyergidae; genus Fukomys; species Fukomys damarensis. The sequence goes on from NW_022900949.1 coordinate 53,805,080, forward strand.
AGAACATTTGAAAATTGAAGGGTTAATTATTAGATCAATACCCCCTCTATCTAGGTTGTGATTTTGTGTGTGTGTTTGTATAGAGACAAGATCTCCCCATGTATCCCAGGCTGGCCTTTGAACTCACTGTGTATTCTAGGCTGGCCTTGAACCCATGATGATTCTCCTGCCTCAGCCTCCAAAGTGCTGGGATTACAGGTGTGTACCACCATGCCTGGCTTGTTGTGATATTTTTAACATGCAATTTTGTTTTAATTTTAGATTTTAGGAAAATTAGAGATATTAAGTACAGAGTTGAGAACTTGTGAGAAATAACCAGATTAATCCATATGTGTTGGGTTGAAACACGTGACATAGATAAGAGTACTATGTAATACCCATCCTCTTTACATTTTGTTGTATTTTAGGTTTCTCTGAATTGTGGCTAACATTACTTATCTTACAGGTAAGGAAACCAGCACAGATTTATTATGTTCCCTATCTCAAAGTTAATATAAAAACTGAAATTCTTCTTAGTGGCATTCTGCACTGAATACTAGCAAAATAATGGTTGAGGTTGTAGCTCAAGTGTCCCAAATTTAATTGTGCTTATGTTCATTACCAAATATCAGGATAGATTAAATAGAGAAGGAATCTAGTTCATAATACTTTGATCATTCAAATGTAACATCTCTACAGCTCTTAACAGGCAGAGAAGTAAAGTATAGTCAAATTCTCCCCCCGCTTTTCTGCACCACATTGACCATCTAGCTGCCTTAGTGTTGCATCAATTCAGAATTTATGCTCCTAGATTACTGTGTTACCAGCAATGTCATGTGATACTCCAGATTTGATGAATAGTTCATGTTAATCACAACAGGATTTTTGGACTTAGGTCTTTTGAATCGTAGTCCTGTGGTTATTTATTAGATTATTCACTATAACTTGAAGACATTGAGATGATACTTTAAAAATTCTTCATTTAAAGAAAAGCTCTGTAGAAATAGGCTCAGAATGAAGCCATATAGGGAGTAATGAGAAAAAGGGCTGGATGTGTAAAGTGAGCACTGTGAACTGTCATGGGATCTAACCCTTACAGACTTTAGATTACATCCTAAGGCCAATAGAGTTTTTCACCCAAGAGTAATTAGTGACACTGTAGGAAGTCAGACTTAACATATTGAGCTCAATTTTATGTAAGGTGCCCTTGATCACACTATCTGAACCTCAGGAATGTCTGAAGATGAGCTAGCCCTGTTAAGTTACAGGGGTTAATTCTTTTAGATATGCAGAGAAACAGCATTTTAACTATGATTCGAAAGAGGTTTAAAACTAGGCTGATACAGATGGAAGCATTTCTTGGTAAAGCAGATAGCAAAATTTAAGCCCCAGTAAGAAAGAATTTGTGTGTGTGTTCCTTTTTAATTGACTCAAAAAGTAATGAGACTTTGAAAGTAGAAGCAGATTCAGGATTCTAAGCCTAGTCTTAACTCAGGAGTTTACACCTAACCTAACAATTTAGTATTAGACCCATTGTTTCCCAGTCCCTTACTCTTTCAAAGCCACCTAATAATCCCTCAAGTCTGTCAAGGATAAATAGCCCATTTTCTTTTCAACCACTACTTCTGAGTCTTAGCTTTCAAGATTCTCCAACAATCCCTTGCATAAACTGAACTGAGGTGTCTTAGTAGCCCAGGTTATGTAGTCAGTACGCTTTTCTCAATTGCATGCTCATTTTTTATCTTCCCCACCTCCAAAACAATATGCATTTATCTTGTGAATGAAAATGAACCATTACCTCTACACCAAAGGTGAATGATGGGTCTGAAGATGAGAGTGCAACTGCAAACCGTTTAGGAGAAAATTCCTTTCTAGGCAAAGATTAGAGTTTGCAAAAAGCACTAACCTAGAAAAAATATATATATTAAAAGTAAAAATGCATCTCCAGAACAGGAATATTTACATCTTCACAATCATTAACTTGGAGGGGCAAAAAATTAATAATTGAACCATGTCACAAAAGAAAAGGATTAAGCATATAGTAAGATGCTTATAGTAATAACAAACTGAAGCCAAAATGAAAACATTCTCAGAAGCACCAGTAGACTTATATCATCCCAAGGATCTTACAAGTATGTCTTTGTACATAACGGGAACGTGAAATGATAACACCAATTTGGAGAGGTACAAGTTTTAAACTTTTAAATGCACCTCCTACCCCAGAATTTTTGCTTGGCTGTGGGAAACAGTGTTCCCAAGAAAAATTAAAACATCCACAAATGTTCACAGCAGCTTTAATAAGAGTGGCTATCGAGACAGCAATTCGTGGTGGAGTATGACAGTGAAACAAAACGGATTACTGGAAACATGGAATCTCAAAAATTAAAAGAAGCCCAGACCAAGTATATATATTCTTCCATTTACATGAAGGCCAAGAACAGGCAAAGCTAGTGATAGAAGTCAAATTAGTGTTTAGCTACGGAGTGCGGAGGGAGCTAACGGGGCAGAGTTGCACTTCTGAAGTAAGTGATGGAAATGATCCATATTTTGATCCGGGTAGTGGTTTACTGTATATATGAAGGGCGAATGTGCCTCTCTGCAGTTATAAGTCAGGCCTGGGATAAGTTTGCCCCCCTTCCCTCGACGTGTCAAGGCTTCCTTAGCTCAGCACTCCCTCTCAAGCACCTCAGAAATTCTCTTTGTTCTCAGTTTTGTCACCTCCCCACCACATGTAAATGAGGTGTAACTCCGTGGGCTGAGCTTGCTATCTGTAATGCCTAATAAACAACGGATTTGCTGAGCCCATACGACTTGTACGCTTCGTGACTCCGTAAGCCCCCCTCCCCTCTGGAAAGTATAACCCGCCCTGTTCAACCCCAAAGGGGGGTCAGTCTCTTAGTGTGTGAACCCAGACCCACTGGTGCCAAGAATAAAGATTGTTCTACACTTCGCCTCTGAGACTCCTGGTGTGACTTCCATCCTCCTGGAAGAACTGTGGCATGCAACAGAACTTTCTGCTTCACATGCAATGTGAAAATTCATTGTTTCATTTTAAACTTTTTTTTAAAAAACGTAATGCAAAAACTTGGAAAACAAGTACAGGTAAAAGCTACAGAATTAAAGACATAAGATACTGAAGTTATAAAAATATAGTTCAAAATAAGCATAGTTTGCCTGTTTTAAAAGAAACAAAATAGCCAAGCGTGGAGACCCACACCTGTAATCCCAACACTCAGAAGATTAGGACAGGAGGATTGCAAGCTCAGAGCCAGTCTGGGCACCATGGCCAAAAAAAAAAAAAGCCTTTAAAGATGAATATCTGGTGTCAAGCACTGTCCCTGAGAAAATTTAATAGCCCAAAACAACTAGACTTTTGAGGCATTGCTCGCAAAAATTCTCCAATAACTTCCTGTTCCCTTCCCTCACCCTAAGCCCGAACAAACTCAACTATTAGAGCTGAATGTAGACTAATCTGAGGAGGCTGGTGCTGGGGTAAATGGCCAAGAGCAGTTCTGTTGGGTCTGGGGCTAGAGATAAGGGGAGGCAGCATCCTGAGGTGTTTGGGGTATAAAGGATGAGCTTGCTCAGTGGATACCTATAAAACAGAATCATACCTTTGGAGGCCACTGAAGCAGGACAATCATGAGTTCAAGGCCAGCCTGGGCTACATAGATCTCATCTCAAAAACACTTTAAAGGAGAACTTAAAGGTAGGCCTGGCCTACAGAACTCCCACAGTACTCATCACCTGGTGGTGATGACCAAACATAAGGCAGGCACCATGAATGGCTACAAAAAATGGAAAAAACGAATTTGTGCCTTCCAGGATGAAACTTGGAAATATATAAAATGGAAACATGAAGATGAACATGCAGCAAGACTTTAAAAAATAAAGTGAAAATGAGAAAGGGCTGACACCAAGAACTCTAAATCAAAAGTGGGCTAGATACCATTGAAGTGATTTTGTTGCAGTTCATCAACATGGCACAGCTCAAAAAACAAGCAACTACTAGGAGTCAATGTCCAGTTCAAATTTCAACTAGCCCCAGAGGGACTGCCCTTAACCAGGCCCCTTCAGCATGACAGTCTCATAAAGACAGCCCCAAACTGAGGCTTCTGTGGCTTTTTGATCCACAAAGCAAGGATAAAGGACAAAAGGACATCAGTGCAGGGATTCATGCAGAGAGGACAGGGGAAGGACAGGAAGGTCAGGGTGGTCTGTTATGTGATTGACTTTAGAGACAATCCACGAAATAGGACTATGAGGAAGAAAAGGCTAGAGGGTTCACTCCTTCGGGCAATGTGTTTAGATCCTATTTGGATTTGTGGCCCTGTAGGCTTTTAATCTCTTAACCATGCATTCCAGGAAATTCTGGGCATGCCGCTCCAGAAGTCCATTATCTCTGCATATTCATCTCAAACATACCAATGGCCAACGCCCCCACATGATTTAAACTTGAAGCTATATATCAATAATTTACCAAGAAGACAGTGATACCAAACAAGGGCTCACTGCCTGGTGCACATAAAAGCACCAGTTTACGCATAAAGAAATAACTTGCTTAAAAGACAGGGTCTCACTGTGTAGTCCAGGCTGGCCTTGAACTCACGCTGTACCAAAGACTGGCCTCAAACAGTAGTCCTCCTGCCTCAGCCTCCCAAGTGCTGAAATTACCTATGTGTGCCACCAAGTCTGGCCTTAAGAAGTAACTTTATCTCATCAAAAAACAAGGAGGCAGGAGGTGCACTCTGCTATCCTGCAGCAAAGGGAGGTAAGCTGCATGGGGGTGATACAGGATATTACCAGAGGTGAAATATGAAATATATCTCCCAACCTGTTAGATGTCTGATAAGCCAAGCTCATGTTCTCTAAAAATCAAAGAATGAATTCTAGGAATAAAGGAGGGTAAGAGTAGGAAGATATTTATTGATAGGATAGCTCCTGAGAGGCTCAAGGGGTTCCAAATGGGTAGCGGCGAGCCCACTCTACAGAGGAGTTTTATGCAGTAAAACCCATGTGGGTACAACATGGGCCACAGATCAACCAATAAGGTTTCAAGTATAATCACTTAGGTAATAGTGGTCCAATTAGAAAACAAGTCACATAAGAAGTGTGGATGGAAAGAACAAAGGTGTCTCCTAGGAAATGGTGGATCCAGAAGTTTCTGGCCACCCCCTGGGGTGGCTGACATCTATCTATAGACTTCCTTAGGCCCAGTGTTTGCCCTTTGGGGAAGTATGTAGATCTGATCATCTTGTCTTTATCTTGAGACCCAGTCTCCAACAGATGTATCTCTGGTCACAGTTGATGTGTTTTACCTTTGTCCTGATTCCCTATCGATGATCTAGTCCTATCTGACTGCCTATAATGTATCTACCTAACTCAGCTATCTATAACCGGGTGCAGGGAGATGTAGGGCCAATTGGTCTTAACTAGTAGCATCGGTGCAGTAGTCCACATGGGACACGATGGACCGCGCAGCAGAGGCGAATACCTAATAGTTGGGAAGTTTTACACATGGCGAGTCCATCATGCAACAGTTGACAGCACCCCTCACTTTTAATCTAGCTCCATAAGGCCCTGTGCTTGTTCTTCTAGTTCGGCTCATTGGAGCCTGTGGTTCTGCCAGCCTCTCAAAGTCATTTTAGGCCAGTTCCTAGGGCTTTGTGCTTGCATCCTAAGAAAGAGCCAGTATTACAGTTTTTAGAAATAGGAAAATTGCCCTATTATGGCCCACTTTCAACAACAAAGATAAGAAAGACTGTAGAAAGAAAAATTAGGCAGCATGGAAAATGAAGCTGTCTAATGTACTTCCGATTGGACTTCCAGAGTAAAAGAAGGGAATTCCTAGGTTTGATTTAAAAAAAAAAAAACCATGGACTTAAAACATACCTGTAAACATTACAACAAAACAGAAGGACATCAGAGCAAAGTGAAGTTCTTGACTTCTGCTACCTACAGTTGGTTAGGAAAACAAGGATAGAATAAAGAAGTTTCAGAAAAATTAAAACTAGGGAGTTTTCTACCCATAGAAACTCACCAAAGGAAATTCTAAAAGATGTCATATTTTCAGCAGAACTGTAATACCAAATTAAAAGCCTGAACTACAAGGGGGAAATGGTAAACAAAAACCAGTAACATGTGCACAGATGCAAAGGGTCACTATATAAAAGTAATTAACAGTGGGATTGTAAGCAAAACAATGAAGTGTAACACAAGATTATGAAAGTAGGGGTGGAAAGAAATGGGATTAGTGTTCTACAAAATTTATGTTGGCCAGAAGTAAGAGGAAAATTTAATCAATTTTAAATTTTGTTACGTATACATAACATATTAAGTAGGGCAACCATAAAATAACAAATATACAGTATAACTTCCAGATTCACAGAAGGGGAAAATAGGAAATAAATTTTTCTTTAAAAAATCAGTTCAAAGAAGGTCAGCTATGAGAAAAAGCATGAAATAATGCAGCCTTAAATCCAAAAGAAGTGGAAATAGAGCAAATGTCCTGCTTTAGAACTTAGACTCGATTCTGAAAATAGGACCAGACCAAGATGACTGAAACCCGAGAGGATATGTTAAAGTTGAAAGTAAAGGAATAAAAATTTTAAAAATTTAAAAAACATGAAAATACTACCTGTTATGGCTTGTGTCTAGATGTCCCAAAGCCTCAGAGGTGGTCATAGGTGAGGTTTTTCAGAGGTGGTTGGATCTAGAGTGATGCTGGGATTAAGGATGCTCCGCTCTGCCCAAAGGGTGGCACTGCCCAAAGGGTGGCAAGCCTAATAAAATACAAAGGCAGGCTTGGTTACTGCCACTGCTGCTACTTCACTGCTTTGCTGCCTCCTGCCTGCCCTGCCCTGCCAGGAACTGTTCTTCTGTGATGCCCTGCTGCCCTGCCACCCTGCCTTGGAGCCAGCTAACTACAGATTGAAACCTCTAGAAACTGTGAGCTACAATAAACCTTTTATGTTACTTATTTTTCTTGCATTGCTGAGACAAAGTACTCGGCACTTGAAGGGGAAGGGATTGTTATAGCTTACAGTTCATAGAGGTTTCAGTGCATAGTCAGCTGGCTCCAAGGCAGAGACGACAAACAAGCATCACAGAGGAGAAACAACATGGTGCACACAAGGGGCCAAAGGCAACAAAAGGGCTTCACCTCATCTTCCTGCTTCTCTTATCCCAACCAGACTACCGAGAATAGGGCAGTGCTAAACCACTCACTCATGTGCAGTGGTTTAGTGACCCTTAATCCCAACATCACACATTCTAGATTCAGCTACTTCTGACCAAATGAGGCTCTGGAGGTTAATCCAGACACAAGCACAACACCTTTCCTCCTTTAACTTTGGGTGTTGGGTATTTGGTCTCAGCAATGAGAAGAGTAATGAAAACAGGTTTTGGCACCTGTAATGGGGCCACTGCTATGACTTTATCTGGACACGTGGTTCAAAAGCCTTTGGAACTTTCTTTGTGGGAAGAGTTTGGGAAGGTATGGAGAGGCTGGCTGAAGAAGTAGCCCTGAAATGCTGTAAGCCAGACACAATGGGAAGTTCTGGTCAGAGCTTTCAAGACCATAATGCTGATAAAAATGCTGCTGGTAAAGAACAGGAGGTGTCTTTCGGGAAGAAGGACTGCTTTGACACAAAATTTGTCTGCACTCTGCTCTTATCCAGAGACTTTGCCTGAGGCTGAGTTTAAAGATAGTGAATTAATTAATCTGGTGGAAGAAGTTTCAAGGCAGTCCAATGTTGAGGCAGTGGCATGGCTGCTGTTGGGGGCTTTTAGCCACACCTGTGTTGAGAATTAAGAGCAAAGCTCCCAGCAGATTTTAAATGTTTTGAGTTTGTCAAGAAAGCAAGCTCCAGTAAAGTTGTAGTTTGCAAAGATGGAGCAGAGGAGAACTTGGTTGCTAAGAAGGAGCAGGACAATCGAAAAGATGGCTTGAGGACATTGCAAGAACCAGCAGAACTCCTCCTGACTCTGCAGTCTCCAAATTGCAAAGGTGAAAGACTGCTCTGAGAAGAGAGCTCCAGGGCACCATGTTCTGAATGGCCATGGCCTAGGAATTTGTTCCTTTGAACTGGGCTCACAGTGCTCAGCAATCTAGGTATTCAACCCCTACAGCTAAGACAGAAGGAAGCCTGACTACTGCTCTAGCTGGCGGCAGACCTTACTGTCATCCACATGGTGCTGTTTTCGATGCTGGCAGAATGCAAGAGTTGTGGGGTCCACCCAGAGTGCAGAAGCAGGCCTGAGAGACCAGGCAGCGTGCTCCTGAGAGGGCGGTGTGTGAAGCTGAAGGTGCAGTGGAGACCTCAGAATGTCGGAGAAGCCAGTAATGGGGCTGTCTGAGGAAAGCCGCAAGGAGTGAGCAGATCTGAACCGCGAGAGAAGCTAAGGGAGCTACAACCACCAATAGTGACACAGGGGTGGAGCCATGCAAGCCCTTTGGACTTCACATCTTGCCACAGATTACCCTGGATGCTGGATACAGGACTATGGGGTGTAATGTTTGCCCTGCTGGATTTTGGACTTGCATTGTTCCCATTCTTTTCCAGCCTCCTATTTGTACATTTTGGTTTACTTTTCTTTTTCTTTTTTTTTTTTTTTTTTTTTTTTTTTTTTTTTTTTTTTTTTTTTTTTTTTTTTTTTTTTTTTTTTTGAGATAGGGTCTGACTGTGTAGTTGAGACTGACCTGGAACTCACTATGTAGCCTAGGCTGGTCTCTAACTCACTGTGATCCTCCTGCCTAAGCCTCCAGAGTACTGGGATTACAGGCGTGCATACCACACCCGGCTATATTTGTACCTTTTGGAATGGAAATATTTATCTTGTGTCATTATATTTTAGAATTGTTTAACTTTCTTTTCATTTGCACAGGGGCTGACAGGTAAAAGTTTGCCATAAATCTCAGAGGAGACTTGGACGTGTCAGCAGTGCTGAAACTGTTTGGACTTGAATAACTCTTAGAGATGAACTAAATGTTTTTTGCCTAAAGGGATGTGCATGAGTCTTTGTGGAGTCAGGGGCGTGGCTTGTATCTAGATGTTGCCCCAAAGCCTCATGCAGTCGTAGCTGGGGTTTTTTACAGGTGGCTGGATCTAGGCTGTGTGATGCTGGGATGTGATTCTGGGATTAAAGGTGCCCCACTCTGGGTGTGGGTGGCAATACTCAAAGGACAGGTAGCCTGGGTGAAATGTGAAGGCAGGCTTGGTTGCTACTGCTGCTACTTTGCTGCTTTGCTCCGTTTTCCATGCCACACTGTGAACTATCTTCATCTGTGATGCCCCTCCACCTTGCCACCTTGCCTTGCATCCAGGTCACTGTGGACTCTACAAACTGGGAGCTACAATAAACCTTTCCTCCTTCAATTTTGAGTGTTGGATGTTTTGTCTCAGTAACAAGAAAAGTAACTAAGATACCACCTAAAGGAAAATACGTGTAACTACGTTACTACCAGAAAAAGGCCAACAGTAAGATAAAGCATTACTAGAATTCAAGAAGATCATTTCATAATAAAAAATTCATTTCACCAATGATATAATAATAACATTTTCATAAATTTTTAAAAGTTGAAATTGAATCACATAAATTGGAAAAGAACCATGAAAAAGAAAAGAAAAATGCCCAATAATAGTGGGAGATTTTAACAAACTTCTTTCAAATTGATAAAACAAGCCAAAAAAAAAAAATTCTACAAACTGGGAGCTACAATAAACCTTTCCTCCTTCAATTTTGAGTGTTGGATGTTTTGTCTCAGTAACAAGAAAAGTAACTAAGATACCACCTAAAGGAAAATACGTGTAACTACGTTACTACCAGAAAAAGGCCAACAGTAAGGTAAAGCATTACTAGAATTCAAGAAGATCATTTCATAATAAAAAATTCATTTCACCAATGATATAATAATAACATTTTCATAAATTTTTAAAAGTTGAAATTGAATCACATAAATTGGAAAAGAACCATGAAAAAGAAAAGAAAAATGCCCAATAATAGTGGGAGATTTTAACAAACTTCTTTCAAATTGATAAAACAAGCCAAAAAAAAAAAAACAGTAAGGCTACAGATTTCACAAGTAGAATTAGTAAACTTATACCAATGGAAATGCATAGAACACTGTATTCAACAGCTATGGAATATGTACACTTTTTCAAGCATACAAAGAATATTTAGGAAAACTGAACCAAGCATTCTCAACAAATTGAGATGCCTGTGAAAAACCAATTTCCTGGGCCGGTGATTTAGCTCAGTGATGCCATGCCTACCTCACAAGTGCAAGGACCTGAGTTTGATCCCTGGTACCAAAAAAACAAATGTACTTTCTTGTTAAAACGCTGTTTTCCAAAATCATTTAGGTTTGTTCTTCAACCTCTTCAGTTTAGTTACTTTAAGCAACCCATTTTAAATATAGAGATAGATTACAAACAATTAGATAGATTAGAAATAAATAGAGACATATTGTGTAAATACTAAACATAAGAGAGTGGAGTGGCTATATTAGTATCACCCAAAGTAGAGGTACTCTTTATAATATAGCAAAAACTTACATCTGAAAGTAGAAATAGACAATCAGAAGATATAGATTAATGTCTTAATCAGTAAAATGAGCATAAAAAATCAGTAAAGTTGTAGAAGATCTGAATAGTGCTATCAATTGACATTTATGGAATAGTCCATCCAATAATGGAAAAAATATTCTTTTAAAAAAATATGGCATATTCCCCAAGGCAGACCATATATTGGGTCATAAGAAGTCTCAGTAAATTTTAAAAGATTTAATCAGCTATGGTGTCACATCTGTAAATCCTAGTACTCTGGGAGGCTGGGGTGGGAGTTTTACAAGTTTTAGCCCAGCATGGGAAAATTAGTGATTTAGCAAGACCTTATCTCAAAATAAAAACTAAAACTGGATTGAGGATTTAGCTCAGTGGGAAGGAACTGGGTTCAATCCCCAAAACTATGGGAAAAGTCTTTAAAAGATTTATATTGTAGTGTATTATCTCCATCTGAATCAAAATTAAATAAGAAAGTTATTGCAGGAAGAGCCTGAAATATCCCTCTAGGCATTCTGAAAGTAAACAACATACTTCTAAGCTACCCACGAGTCAAAGAAGAAATCACAAGATTTGTCAGGAAATTTTTGAACTAAGTGGTATCAAAATATGTGAAATGCAAATAAAGATATTGGGAAATGAATAACTTGAATAGTTACAGCAGGGGGGAGAAGTACAAAATCAAGGATCTAAGCTTTCACCTTAAGAAGCTAGAAAATCAAGAGCAAATTAATTCCTAAAGAGAAGAAAGTAAATAATAAAGGCAATAACAAAAAAAAAATCAATGAAATACGAAATGAAAAACATCTATAGCACCACAAGCTACTTTAAAAAGACCAATAATATTGATAAAATTCTAGCTGGACTAATAAAAAGAATAAAGCCCAAATCAGTAATAACAGAAGTAAAAAGAAACATCCTCTAAACAATAGCGTTATTGAAAGGATAATAAAGAAGAAAACCTTTCTGCCCCCAAATGCGCCAACTTGGAGGAAGTGGGTACATTTCTGGAGATGCGGATCCATGTGATCCCAGCACGCCCTGGTCCACCGAAGTCTACCCGCTTCACTGCTCTACTCAACTTCCGCCTGTGGTGCTAAAGCAACTCCAGCGTTCCAGGGGGTTACTCCTCATGAGGAAAACTCAGAAGGAAGCTTAGGTGAATTACAGCCCCAGCACTGAAGGCGGCCTTAGTGCTACAACTCTCTTCCACTCGCCAGTCTACATTTCCCTACTCTCGGGAGGCACATCTGCGCTGGTCTCAATGGTGTGTACGGTGCCATAATCCAGACTCATCTTGGAAGGGTCTCAGTGTCTGCCTACCACACCCTTTTCAGAACAGGTCTGCATTTGTGCAGTTGTTATCAAAGATATGCAAGAGAAGACCAAGGGGCATCCAAGTGTCCAGAGTCTCCCTCCCACCCTTAAATCCCTCCCTGATCTCCTTATGCAACCAGAAATCCTCCAAATGCCTCTTAATAAAATGGTGACTTTTCTTCTTGCTTTTTGGTCTCTGGACACAAGTGTTGAGGTGACAGATACAATTCTAGTTCAAGTGGGTTGTTGTTCTACTTGGCTGTGAGAAGTGTTCCCCCCTTTGGGGACCAGTCCCACTAAATCAGCAGAGCCCAGAATGCAGAAAGATAAAAACTCACCAGCTAGAAGTGATAGTTGTGCTCACCCATGTGGACCCATGTAACTCTTCTCATTGGTGCAGAATCATATCATAGTTCGGGAGTTGTACACAACATCCTGACAATGGAGTCATCCTGATTATCGCTGTGATTGGCACTTCACTGTGCCTCCAGCAAGCCATCACAATGATTTTTGAGGCTAGAAGTTTTTGGTGGTGCATAGTACAATACAATCAGTGAATCCATGGTCATAGGCTGACTCTCACACATCCTTCCCTGAAAGGTGTCCCCTCCCTTCAAACTTTTTAAATTCTCAGATGGTAGTGTTGGTAAGGTTCTGCAGGCAAGAACAGCAAACCCACACCTGAAATATGTGTCTATTAGAACACACCGCTGGTCCTTCTCAAAGTCAACTTCTTGCTTAATGATGCTTGGTGCCCACAAAGAATAGTGCCACGTTGGGTACTTGGCGTTGGCCGGCTGCTGGAGAGTTGGCCACTAGGTGGCAGCAGTAACTAGTTCAGGCTTAATAGATGGGAGCCTGTGCTGTCCCACCCAGGAGGAGCCTCCCTCTCTGCCACTGTGCTCCCTTTGTCTCTATCTACTGTCAGCACAGGATAGAAATGTAAAAATTTCAGGGTACTTAACCCAGCTGACCCTATCACACGTGTCAGGGCCCTTTCTTTCCCAGTCACAGCCCTGACGTGGACAGCAGACCTATCTTGGGAATTTAATCTTTTTGAAGCTTACTATTCCTATGATTAAATCCCGGACCTGAGTTTTCTTGCCTCCATACGCAAAGAAGCCCTTCTCTGGGTGCTGCCAAGGAAGCTCTGGTTTTCACACTTGGCTTGATCATACTTAGCTTTGACTTCTTCTAGAGCTGTCAGAGAGCTTAGAAATGGTCACCTACTCCATCTCTTTGTGGTTTCTGCTTTACCGTATTTTTCAAATGCATGCTATGCAATCACTTGGTGTCTTTGCCTCCACAGCTTTAACGATGAAATGGAAAAGTGTGCCAGGTGGACCCACATGGACCGTGTCTTACTCCCTTTTCCTTTCTACTTCATTTTGCCTTCAGTGAGGCCACTGTGCCTAAAGCCAAGCAACTGTTGACAAGGCAGACCTAGGCGCCAGGGTATGCCTGAGCCGAAGGACAAAAGAATTGGGGTGGAACCACTGTACCGCTCTGGGCAACCAATCTTTGATCTTTTCACTTCACAAGGGGGGTAAAAAAACCACTGAAGCTGCTAGATTTGGGATTTCTGTTAAAAACAAATGCAACTCAACTGTATGATTTATGAAAATGCAAATTTAGATGAAGTTAAAAATTCCTAATAAGAACCATTTACCAAAAATATCTACACTGGCTTAAGAAGAGAAATTTAATCTGTACTGTACTTTTAAATTTTCTCACAGAATAGACACAGAAATCCTAGGTTTTTAACCATCATGTCTTACCACCCACCAGGTCCTTCCAAATTTACCATTTTGTTTTTGTTTTTTCTCAGAGAATAGGAAACAAATATTCACTCTCCATTTTTGGATCAGTACATTTTGATTGTGAAAGCAGGCAACAGGAAAATCTCATTCGTGGGCTTAATAAATTCAAAGCAAACTACATTTATTGATAGTAGCTTTTAAAGGTGGTACATTGTGACCAAAGGGGGTTAACCCAAGAATCCAAGTTTCATCTAACATTAAATAAGTTATGAATTAAATTTGCCACATCAGTAGTCTAATGAAGAAAAATCATATGATCCTTATAGATGTGGAAAAAGTGTCCAGTGAAACTTAATATTCATTCATGATTACTCTGAAAACTAGAAATAAAAGAGGAATTCTTTAACTTGATTTAAAACAGTCACCCATAAGCCTCTAGTTAACATCACACTTGTAAATGAAATGTTATAGTAATTGCCTTAAAATCAAGAACAAATCAAAATTGTCTAATATTCCTGTACTATTTTTATTCATCATGGTATTTAAGATCTTAACCTGAAACAATTATAAAGGAAGAAGCTAAGTTATTATGATTATCAACACAAAAAATGCAAAAGCATTTATAGGCAAATTACTACAATTTATGTATCCTGAACAAAGTAGCTAAATATATAGCAAATACTGCTTTATAATAATAAACAAAACAAAAATCAAAACAATAGCATTTATTATAGCAACAATGAAATGTAATTGAACATAAAGCTCAGAAAATGTACCAAGAAAACATGGAGAAAATTATAAGACTTGGAAAATTATTAGAGCCCCAAATAATTGGAGAGAAACAACGTGTCATATGTAGGAAAACTCAATATTGGAATTTCTTCCAACAGACGTATTGTTTCCACACAGTTTAATCTCAATAGGATTTTTTTCATAGTATGTTCAGATAATCCAAAATGTACAAAATAGAACAAATGGCCTAAACGTTTCTGAGGAATAGGATGGAGTGGCATCATTATTACAAAGTTAGAGTGATTAAAGACAATATGGTTTTGGTACAGAGATACAGAGACAGAACAATGAGACAGAAGGCAGACCCAAGAAACACATTCACACACTTATACAAAAACTCAATCTGATTGGAGACAGCACAACAAATCAGTGACAACCAGAAAGATGGACCATCCAACAAAATGGTCTGGCTCAAGCTTATCCGTATGAAAAGATCACACTGGACATTCACATCCAAGTAGTGGCTACCTCATACCCTACTAAATAAATCCACTTCAGATATATTAGATTTAAATATAACAGGCTAAATTTTTGCATCTTTAAGAAGTAAATATAGGAGAAATTATTTTTTTGTTTTGTTTTGTGGTTTTTTTTGTTTATTTGTTTTGTTTTGTTTTTTGAGACAGGGTCTCACTATGTAGTTGAGACTGACCTGGAACTCACTATGTAGCCCAGGCTGGTCTTGAACTCACAGCGACCCTCCTGCCTCAGTCTCCCAAGTGCTGGGACTGCAGGCATGTGCCACCATGCCTGGCTTAGGAGAAATTCTTTATGAAGGTTTTCTTAAGCAGGATATAACAAGGGCACATCATACAGGAAATGATTGATACATTAGCCTACATTAAGCTTTAGAAGTTATTTTCCTCAAAATATTTCACAGTGAATGAAAAAGATACTCTATACACTGTAAAATATATTCGCAATATATTCAACTGACAAGGGATAGAATGAGAATATACAAAAAAAATCTATGAATCAATCAGTTAAAGACAATCCAATAAAACCTGGACAAAAGTCAGAAGCATTCCACAGGAGAATAAAACCTAATATGCAATAATTATATGGGGGAAAGTTCACTTAATAAATAGAGATCTTTAAATTAAATCACAAAAAATGTCACTTTAAAACGTTTGGAAAGGAAAACTTTAATAAATCAGGCAGTATCAAATGGATGTGAGACAAAGGAATCCTTATGTAGTGCAGCTGGGAATGTAAACTGGTATTCAACACTTTGGAAAAAGTTTGGATTACATTATAAAGTTGAATATGCTCATAACATATAAGCTGGCCCTTCCACGGCTAAATACAGACCCCAGAGAAACCAAAGCTCATATGTTCCAGGAATCACACAAAAATGTTCATAGCAGCCTAGTTGCCATAGCAAAACACTGAAAACATTCTAAGTGTCCAAGAATAGGAGAACAGAAAAATTCACATGAGGGAAAATGAACAAACAGATTTTCTCCTGGACCTTCCAGAAGAGAATACAGCCCTGCTGACTTGATTTTAGCCCAGGAAGACCCATTTCAGAATAATGACTTCTATGATTGTAAGACTATAAACCTGTGTTACTTAAAGCCATTAAGTGTGTGGTAATTAGTAGGGCTAGCTTTCTATCACTTTAACAAAATAACCAAGAAAATCAACTTACAAGGAGAAAAGATTTATTTTGGCTCACAGTTTCAGAGGTTTCAGTCCACTGTCAGTTGGCTCCATTGTTTTGGGGCCTGGAGGTGACAGAAGACCACAAGGTGGGGTGTGGTGAAGGAAGCTGCTCTCTCCTGGCAGCTGGAAGCGGGGAAGGAGGGAAAAGAGAGAGGTGCCACTAGGATCCCAGTGCCCAGCGCAGGTGATCTGACCCTTTCCCAAGGCTCCGCCTCTTAAAGGTTCCAGAACCTCCCAACAGGCTGAGTGACAAGCCTTCAATACATAGACCTTTGGGGGGCATTCTAGATACACACTATAATACTCATTCAAGCAAATCATATCCATATTTTCATTCAGTTTTCTCCCTTTCAAGTTGCTTTTATTTTTTCCAGTTAAGAGTAAGTTACAAAGCCAGGTGTGGTGGTGCACTCATGTAATCCCAGCACTCGGGAGGCTGAGGCAGGAGGATCGCTGTGAGTTCAAGACCAGCCTGGGCTACATAGTGAGTTCCAGGTCACCAGGTCAGGTGAGGCCCTGTCTCAAAAAACAAAATACAAAAAAAGAGTAAGTTACAGCAATTAGTGTATTCTCATATGTAACCATGATGTGATGATCAAATTCGGGAAAACTGATTCATGTCACACTATTATCTAATGCATCATGCATATTCAAAGGATGACTGTTGCAAAGATCCAGTTAAAAATCAGAAGTTACATTTAGCTATCATGTCTTCTCAGTCTCCTTTAATCTGGGGCTTTTCTTAGTTTCTCACTTTTAAGACACTAATATTTTTGAAAATACAAGCTAATGTCTTGCACTTTGGATTAGTTTTATTTTATCCTCATCATTGTATTATTGTTGCAAGATATTTAAACTGCTGATCATTTTAGTCCCCTAAAAAACCTAAAAAATAATTACCAGGGCCGGGGATTTAGCTCAGTGGTTCGGCCGCCTGCCTCGTAAGTGCAAGGGCTCGAGTTGGATCCCCGGTACCAAAACATATATAAGAATTAATAATTACAATAGTAATTTCCAGTGCAAACCAACTTTCGGCTTTGGTGAAAAATAATTTAGAAAAAAATCCATCCAAATATTTCTGGGTATCTAAACGGGTTTTGAGTGGAAAAGGCTTTAGGAACAGTTTGGGCTTGAGATTTAAATAGAAATAAGGCGTCATTCCTCTTCGAATCCCTAGGGGGCGGCAGCAGCTGGTGTGGGGCCTGGAGCAGCTGTCCAGGTGCAAAGTGGATTCGGCCCCTCAGAGCTGAGTAGTGAACCAAGAACTTCCCGAACCGGGAAACAGCGTCGCCCACAAAAGAGCTCCTTGAAATCTGTTCAGTTCTCACATTTTAGGAAAATTCATGAGATGCCCAGGAACTTGATAAATTACAACGGTTAAAACAAGAAGAGAAATAAAGAATTGTTTTACAGTCTGTAATGACAATGTAATGATAAAGCAAATTAAATGTAATTTGTACAGATATATTTACTATTAGGTAATTGCCCTTTAACATAACATACTACTTAGTACCACTGAATACATCCAAATTTGCGCTGTGTAATAATAATTTTATGATTTATTGGTATAATTTAGCAGAAATGAGATTATGAAATTGAAAATAGCCGCTGAATACTCCCAGATTCCCTATTCCATAGCATTAAAATATCGACATTGTGCCTTCAAAAACAAATTCGAATTATTCTAATTGCAATTACGGCAAGTACCTCTTTCTGTCTGCTGCTAGTCCCTCTCCTGCTTTGGGGGGATAGGATTTCATGCTGACTTGAGTGTGCAACAGCTCAAATGCTTCGCCATGTCATGCAGGAAATCAAGGATTTAAAGTGATATTGTGTTTATTGGTACAATTTCCTCTTCGTGCCCAGGGGGTTTTGCTTTAAAGCAGGTGGGACAAGGAGAAGAGCTGGTGGGGGCAGTAGCTACCCCTGCCCCTCCCCGGCTCTCTCTCCTTGACAGTGTATTCTCAGTCTGCGGAAGCAAAGAATACAGTCGTCAGCTTTCTTGTTAATTTGTTTCTTCATACTCAGCAAATGTTCCCCGAGTTACAGAGCTCGCTGGAATTTAGAACTACTTTCAGTGGTTCTTCAGCGCACATACGGAAGATCACTGGATTGCGCTCGCAGTTACATTTGTGAGACGCAGAATCAGGAGGGAAGCTGCTTTTCAAAGGTCCTTGCCGAGAGAGTCGGCATTTACGAAGCACCCTGAGGTTTTACATGTGGAAATTGTGAGCTAATGCAAGGGCAGACTATGAACACGGTGTAGCATGTGAGAGAGCGTGAGGCAAAGGCTGTCAAGAAAAGGATCACCCAAAGGTGCCACAGCTTTGCCATGGTCTCCTTGTTCCCGCGGGTCTAGTTCAGCTCCTCAGTCTGGCTCCTGCTGCGGAAACTCGAGCAAGTCATCTCCTCTTTTCCCCAACTATAAAGTGAGAATTATGATACTTGTAGCAAGAGGGCTGTTTTGAGCATCAAGTTTAATAAACGCCTGTAGCAAGGCCTGGTATGTGGTAGAAAACCAACAGGGGGCAGGGTCCCTCATGGCTCGCTGATTGGCCTGCTCAGAGGAAAGCAATCAGCTTCACTTTCCTCTAT
Organism: Fukomys damarensis; assembly: GCF_012274545.1. Taxonomy (NCBI): domain Eukaryota; kingdom Metazoa; phylum Chordata; class Mammalia; order Rodentia; family Bathyergidae; genus Fukomys; species Fukomys damarensis. The sequence continues at coordinate 53,823,750 of NW_022900949.1, forward strand.
GACCTTCTTTTTCCCTATTTGCTTATTAGTATATGTTTGTGATGTGTGATGAATATATTCATAGTAGTCTATTGGCACATACACATTCCGTGTCTTGATCCTTTTTTGTTTCCCCTTCCCTTTTTCTCCCTTCTGTCTCCCCATCAATCTGCCGATCTCTTAAGTCCTTAGCCTATGCTTAGAGAAACTTCTGCCAGCCTCAATCTTTGCTCTCTCGAGGAAGAAAGAAAAAACTTGCATTGAAAATAAAATATGTAATTAGATAAAGAAAGCATTTTTCTTTTCTTTACAGTGCAAAATATATGTGACAACCATGAGAAGGACTGTGTCAGTATTTTCTATGTTCATCTGGTACCTACAAAGGAGAGGGTAAAAGACACAGTGTAAATTCACCTATATTCTCCAAAGCCAAGCTAGTGTTGGAAGATGAATAAGTTGGTCATGTGTTTTGGTAGAAGAAATATGGATTCTGGGCATTTTGTAGAAGTTGTTCTCGTGGTGCTCTTGGGAATTCCTCTGATAAATTCCTGCCTGCAGCTGGTTACCAGCCGAGGGCTAGCTGTCTAAAGAGAGATCCTGCTCATCCCTGTCACATCTCAGGCTGAATGGCCTTAGTACAAATGCACATCAGAGGCATTTTTCCTTTCTACCCTTATGATACCAGCAAAGCATGTTATTTCACATTATCCAGGGGTTAATTATCCAACTCAAGCTAACTGGCAAGTGTCCTGTGAGAAAAATATGCAGTGTTGACTCTGTGCTTCTGTATCAAAGGGGCAGTTTGTGTTGATGGTTATGGTCTTTATTTTTTGCTAGATCTCTTAGAGATTTGGGATTTAAACTCTAGAGAGGGACTCAAGGCATGGCTGTTTTAGCACCAGCAATTCGATAGTGTCTTCTGCTTCCTTGTCTTGCAAAGGGTAATGATGATACCTGTGAATTCTGACAATGGTACCAAAGTGATGCTTATTCAGTACAAACCATACTTCAAATTTTGGATATGGAATTTGTCCCAGGAGAGCAATAAGTGCTAACCATTCTCTTGCAGTGCTGGGCAGCAGCAGTAAACTACAGCTCCTGGTCCACCATGCCATCGTAACCAATACTCTACAACACAGTGCGTCGCTAAACTATAATGTTCTGTAGAGAACATATACGAAACGCATTTTTTTAGTTATGGTATTTTCAACTTATGATGGGTTTATGAGGATATAACCCAGTGGTAAGTTGAGGGGCATTTGTATATAGATTTGTATATATCACATGACAATTTTATTTCAAGATGATAGAGGAGAGCTTGTAAAGTATCTGTCACCAAAGAGGAAGTTTTATCAGGAAAGCTGAAAACCTCTGACCTAGGAGATCACTGAAAGTTTAGAATTCTGCATCACTTCTTTTGATGCTCATCACACAGAGCAAAAATACCCAAATAAGTGACTTATATAAGACAGGCCTCTCTCTCTCTCTCTCTCCCTCTCTCTCTCTCCCCCTTCACCTTCTCTCCCTCCCCTCCCTCTCTGCCCCCTCCTTTCCTACTTCTCCTCTCCCCTTTCCTTCCTTCTTCCTCTTCTTGTCCTTCTTTCATAAATGAAGTGAAAGGACGGCATTTGGATCTGGCATGGCAATCCCAACAGCAATCAGGGACCCAGCCTCCTTGTATGTTTCTGTTCTCTTATCTTCAATACTGGGTTTTCATTTTTAAGGCTGGGGCAAAAATAACCCTGGGCCTCAAATCATTATGGCCACAGTCTCAGAAATAAGTTAGGAATTGGAAGGTGGGCAATGGGTTACCCGGTCCCCTGCTGTCTGTCCCCTTCCAAAGAGTTTACCCGGAAATCCCATCCAACAACTACTGCTTATATCTGGTTGGCCCCTAAGCACAAGGGAAGCTGGGGAATGTAGTCTTTCTGCAGAGCACATTGTTCTGGAATGAAATCATTCTGATAATAAGGATGGATTTAGGAATGGCATTTAGCAACTTTAGCTACTGTTGCTGCTAGTGTCAATACTGTAGAATGCCTCCCTTCCCATACTTCGGGAGCTCATGGTCCTCAAAAGAACAAAGCCCACAAACAAAGAGACACAGGTCTAATTGTGACCCCTCTGCTTCATGTGTGTGGTGACCTTAAGCCAAATGACTTAACCTGTGAGCTCTATTTTCCTCAGCTATATACCAAGGACAGAAATAGAACCTATGTCCCAGGGTCATTGTGAGGTTTAAATTAGAAAGTGTTGGCAAAGGCCTTACCAAAGGCCCCTAGGAGCCATTCACTTCCCCTCCACAGGGTCCTCACACTTAAACAACAGCACCTCTGTCCTCTGTAAGAGAGATCCTGTGTGCACTGATTCAGATACAGCCTGGTGAGCAGAGGAAGCAGGTCTCTAGGAAAACACCCGCCTCACACCTGTCACTTCTGGCCAGTTCCTCTGTGGGAAGGATGCGAAGACAGCTGGGCTTGGTTTTTCTGGGCTTTTCTCCATGATCCTTTCCGGCAGGGCCAGCCAGAGGCCAAAATCTTGAATGCAATGAAGTTGCTTTGCAGGGTCTGCCTCTCCTGCTGCACCAGCAAAGGTCTGACTGAGCAATAGAGGGAGCTGCTCATTGCTTCTCTTCCAAAGAGGATGTGCTTTTACCATGACTGTTCGGTCCAGCACCACTTAACAGGAACCGGGACTCCTCAGAAACCCAACCAGTTGCAAGGCCGAGTGCACAAAATAAGCCAGGGATAGCGTGTGCCAGAGAGCAAGTAAGCTACCGGGAAACGAGGCCACGGGGAGAGGACACAGAGCCCAACCAAAAGGAGCTACTAGGGGCCAAAGATGAGACTACTTCAACTCAAACAAAAGTGATTAAAATACATGAAAATGTCATATTTATATATATAATAAGTTATAAATGATACCAAAAACTTACTGTGGGTTTCTTGTTTGTTTAAAACTGTTAGGGAATAAGTTACTATTATGAAAAAGGTACATGAAAGAATCAAGTAAAGATTATTCTGTCTTTACTAGATGGACTATATTTCAAAGAAATCAAATGGTTAATGGGAAAATTTTTATCTTTATGGAAGAATCACAGGTAATGCAAGCAAAAAACAAGATTGAAGAAAAAAAAATACCATTTTACAACCCCTGCTGAAATAACGGATCTAAGTCACAACTCTCAATGCTGCTGAAACTACTAGGTGAAAGGAAGGGGACTTGTTGATGGAAACACCTAAGTAGAAAAAGATATTTTAAGGTAATTTGTAACATATTAATGTGGCTTGGGTATTGGATGATTTAAAGAAATCACTATAGTTTGGGGGAATATGATAATGGTATTTTCTAATTGCTTTTTAAGTCTTTATTTGACAGTAAATGATAGGATGTATAGAATTTACTTTAAAAGGATCCAGCCCTCCAAAAGAAAAAAGAAAAAAAAAAGGAGAATCGATGAAAATATTGTCACATGGCCAACTATCTGCTGGGAAAACTGGGAAGTACTCTGCCTCTGTGCAGATCCTCTGTCCCTAGGCATTCCTGAAATGAGTGATTCTGCATCACCGTGCAGGAAGAACATTAGTCCCACCGTCTCTTCCTGAGGTCAACAGGATGAGAACGGGGATGGAGAAGGAAAGGGAAATCGATAGAAAAGGAAAACCAATGGGTTTAATCAAACCTAGGAATTGCTTTGCTCATATACCTGAAAACCTTCAAGCAATATCCGATACAGAGTGCCCTCTCTTTCCCACTCCCACCCTGCCCCAGGCGTCCCTCATGCCCTGGCCCTCCTCTCTGTTGGGTCACTCACCAGGATGTCCAGCCTCTGGAAGCCAATCAGCCACCCATTGGTGTGACTGCCATTATAGTGGAGAGCGGGTTCCTCTTACCCGAAGTGCCAGCGGCATCCCAGGGTGGAATTGCCTCAACTGGTTTGGGTAAACTGCACATTCCTGAGCCCATAATTGTGATCCAGGGATGGAAGAGGGTGAGAGGCTGGCTGGGCCCATTGCCCATCCCAAGAGTCAGGCAGCCTCATGGAGTCACAGCCACAGTGGGCTGTGAGTGGGGCATGAAGACCGGGCTGCCAGCACCAGCAGAGGGAGAACTTGATTCTCAGAGGAGACAGCATCAGGTAGCCCTCTCTCACTTCCCCAGTTCAACCTCCACCGCCTCATCTGTAAAACAGGTGACTCTGCTCAGCAGAGGACTCTGTGGAGACCTGACCTTCCTGGCACTCAGCGATGTTGGGAATGCAGCTGTTCTTGTGCTCGCTCGCTCTAATGCTTCCATCTGTAGTCCTGTTACTGGAGACACAGCTTGTCCTCCAGACGCCCCTGGAATCGGCACGTGTGCCTCATGACAGCCACCTCCTTTGCCACCTTCCCCCTCAGTGGTATTAGATCAGCTTCAGAGAGCCCTATAATTGACAAGAAATCCCGGTGGGGGGTGTGCTACACAGAAATTGTGCACTCCGGTGGGTCGGATGAGTAGTGGTTCTGTCCAAGTGTGTGCTCACAAATCCTCCATTTTAGAGAAACAATTATTTTAAACATCTGAAAACAAACTTCTATTGTAACACAGCTATGTCTCATCTGGCAACTGGGCAGCTTCATTCATTTGTCCTCATTACAAATTCTGGTGTTTCCTGGCTGTGGGTGCCACAGGTTGAGGAATTTTTAGTGTTTTGTCTTCTTACTTTGGATAGTAGTCAGTGCCAGGGGCCACGAGCTCAGCCTTCAGCACATATTATCTGGTGAAGCTGATTAAGAATTTAGGCTTTTGGCCAGGGATTTGGCTCAGTGGTTCTGCTGCCTGCCTTGCAAGTGCAGGGACCCAAGTTCGATCCCGGCACCAAAAAAAAAAAAAAATGGGTTTAGGCTTCTGAAGCAGCATGTATTCCTGGTTTAAGTCCTACCTGTGATCTTGGACCAGCATTTCTGAGACCTCCTATAAAATGGGGATTAGTCTTTGGCTGTGAAAATTAAACCAAGGAACTGGGCTGCTCCCAGCTCTTGGCGGCCCTGTCTGTCCCTCTGTGCTGGTGATGGTTTGAGGTGCTGTGTGTGCCTGCTGTGAGGGCAGCAGGCCCGGGCCCTCATTGAGGACTGAGCTGAGCGGCTTTCCTTCTTTCTGTGTCCCTTTTATTTGCCATCTGTCCAGGCTGAGGTGCCGCCTGCCATCTGAGCCCACTTGCTGCGCCTCCCCGCCTCAGGCTTTCCTCAGAACAATGCCTGGGATGCCTTCTTGGCCTGGGTCAGGCCCCTACTTTGTGTCCACCTGTCCACCTCCCTCCCTCAGGGTGAAGCCCAGATGGTCCACATGGAGCAGGATGTTGGGGACAGAAGGACGTGGATAGCCCCAGGAAAATGCAGCACCCTGGACTTCTCTCTGCTGCTCACCTCAGACCTTGGAACTGTCTCTTGGGCCACTTCTGATGGACACACACACACACACACACACACACTACAACTGAGCGGGTCGAGGCACAAGTGTGTCTGCATCTATGAAAGCTTCGTGTACAGTCCGCCCTGCCTCCTTTCAGTTCTTCTCCCACTTCCTGGTTGTGGCTCTCCCCGCATCGCTGTGTCCAGGGGTGCTCACCCATGCAGTTCCCTCTCTCGTATGATTTCCCTGCAGTGACTGCATTTTTCTCAGGCTCTGTGCAAGGAGATGGCTGAGGGGAGATGAAGGGGAAGAGGAAAGAAATTCGAAAAAATGGAGAAGGAAAGAACTTTCAAATAATTGGGGGCACAAGTTTCCCTTTTATTTGCATAAATAACGTAAGACTTTGAACATTTAGGTTTTAATGTTTCAAAATAAAATGAATGAAGAAATCAAACGAACAAATTCGTCTTCGGGGAGAAAAAAATCAAATGAGTCTTGTAGAACAACTGTACATTTGATCGTTATTATGAGCCTTCAGAGGCAGGCAGTGATACCACCACCACCGAGCAGAAGGAAAATGTGACTCAGACTCAGGCTTCTCTGGCTCCGAAGTCCCTGCTTGTCTCAGCAGACACCAGTCCCTGTGAGACGTGGAGCACGGTGAGTGCGGGGTGTTGCTGCGTGCTTGTGGATGGGGCATGACTCAGCCTTCTCCCCTGGAAAGTGGGGATGTGATTGTTTCTATGGTACAAGGTGCAGCTAAACCTTAAACGAGATAACAGATACGGAGGACCTTGTGTAGAACAGTATTTCTCTGTGTGATGCTGCTTTATGCTCAGTCCCCGAGCCTTGTTATTTATTTTAATCAGCTGCACTTGCCGTCCAGGCACAGTCCATGCTGGCTCGGGGTCTCCCTGGATTGAGGAGTGGGGACACAGTAACTCTGGACATGGAAACACAGGCTGACAGGACTCCACAGAGGAGACAGAGGGCACAGTGAGCAAAAGCTGAAAATGCAGATGAGGAGGTAGAAGCGGTCAAAGGCAAGAGCAAGAAGAACGACCCGGGCTTGGGGACAGAGCCAGGGGAAGGGACACATGTGCCAATGAAGGAAAGAAAGCCAGGGAAAGGTGCCATGTCAGCATCCTGACCTTTCATGACCTTGGATACCCACAGCACACTTGTACTGGGTGCCTTCCTTTAATGCTTTCCAAGCCCAAACCCAAACAGCAAAGTTCTGCAGCAGAGAAAAGGAGAGTTCAAACTGCCAAGGCACCACATTGTTTTCCTTTAAATAACAAAGTGAGTAATTTATACTTCTACTAACATTCAATATTTTGTACATATTCAAATTTCATGGCCTTCTTAAAAAAAAAAACAGTGACTCATTCGTTATCTTATTATTGAGCTGTGAGAATTCTTCCTACATTCTGGGTATAAACTCCGTAGGACATACATGTTTTGTATGTATTTTCTTCCTACTGTGGCTTGTTTTCTCATAGTCATGCAGTCTTTCCAAGCACAATTTTTTATTTTGATGAAATATAGTTATCAATTTTTATTTTAATGTTTGTATGTCTTCTTTAAAAAAATTCTTGCCTAAATCTAAGGGCAGAAAGAGTTTATGTTAACTCTATGATCTATTTTGAATTAATGTTTTTGTGGTGCAAGATCAAGATTAATTTCTTTTTTTTCATGTGGATATCCAAATGTTCTAACATTATTTGTTGAAAAAACCATGCTTTCTTCATTGGATTATCTTAGTGCTTTTTTGAAAATCAGTTGTACAAGTCTGTTTCTGTTTTCTTATTTGTTTCATTAACCTATATTCCAGTACCAGCCTTGATTTTATAACTTTATTGTATGCTTGTAAAAGTAGATAATGTGAGTCCTCTAATTTGTTCTTCCTTTTCAAAAAGGTTTTGGCTAATTGAGTTACTCTTCCTGTTGCTGAGACAAAAGGCCAGATACCCAATGTTAAAGGAAGAAAGGTTTATTTCAGCTCACAGTTTGTAGAGGTTTCAGTCTATAGTCAGTTGTCTCCAAAGCAGTTGGCATGGCAGAGGGCATCACAGAGGAGAAATAGTTCATGAGAAAGCAGACAGGAGGCAGAGAAATCGTGAGCAGCAGCAAGCTACCTTCCCTCTCTCCTTTTATATTCCATTCAGCCTATAAACCTATTGATTGATTCCACCCATAATGAAGGTGGGCCTTCCATTAGCCATACCCAGAACTATGCTAAACCCATTTAGTTATCACACACTGCTAATCCCACTATCACACCCTTAATCCATGCTCACACACCCTAGATCCAGCCAAGTCAGAAAAGCCACCCCCCCACCCCGCCATGACTGCATGAGGCTCGAAGAAGTATCCAGATACAATCCATAACATTCCACTCCTAGCTCCCCAAAGACTCATGCACATCCCTTTATGCAAAAAACAAAAAAACAAACAAACAAAAAAAAACATTTAGTCCATCTCTAAGAGTGGCCAAAATCCTAACAGTTTAAGCATTGCTGAAAATTCCAAGTCCAGAGACTCTTCTGAGATTTAAGGCAAACTTCTAGCTGTCAGTCCCTGTACAAATGAAAAGAAAGTTAAGCACTTTCAAAAAACAATGACACAAGTAGACATTCCCATTCCAAAAGGTAGAAATAGGAGGATAGACAAGAATGGACTAAAGAAAGACCTAAATACATCAGGGCAAACATTAAATTCTATAATTTTATTGGGTCAAGAAGTGAAGTCCAAAGGGCTTGGGTGGCTCCATCCCTGCATCACTATTGTCCAAATCTGCTCACTCCTTGCGGCTTTCCTCAGACAGCCCCATTACTGGCTTCTCCGACATTCTGAGGTCTCCACTGCACCTTCAGCTTCACACACCGCCCTCTCAGGAGCACGCTGCCTGGTCTCTCAGGCCTGCTTCTGCACTCTGGGTGGACCCCACAACTCTTGCATTCTGCCAGCATCGAAAACAGCACCATGTGGATGACAGTAAGGTCTGCCGCCAGCTAGAGCAGTAGTCAGGCTTCCTTCTGTCTTAGCTGTAGGGGTTGAATACCTAGATTGCTGAGACTAAATTCCCTAGGCCATGGCCATTCAGAACATGGTGCCCTGGAGCTCTCTTCTCAGAGCAGTCTTTCACCTTTGCAATTTGGAGACTGCAGAGTCAGGAGGAGTTCTGCTGGTTCTTGCAATGTCCTCAAGCCATCTTTTCGATTGTCCTGCTCCTTCTTAGCAACCAAGTTCTCCTCTGCTCCATCTTTTCAACCTACAACTTTACTGGAGCTTGCTTTCTTGACAAACTCAAAACATTTAAAATCTGCTGGGAGCTTTGCTCTTAATTCTCAACACAGGTGTGGCTAAAAGCCCCCAACAGCAGCCATGCCACTGCCTCAACATTGGACTGCCTTGAAACTTCTTCCACCAGATTAATTAGTTCACTATCTTTAAACTCAGCCTCAGGCAAAGTCTCTGGATAAGAGCAGAGTGCAGACAAATTTTGTGTCAAAGCAGTCCTTCTTCCCGAAAGACACCTCCTGTTCTTTACCAGCAGCATTTTTATCAGCATTATGGTCTTGAAAGCTCTGACCAGAACTTCCCATTGTGTCTGGCTTACAGCATTTCAGGGCTACTTCTTCAGCCAGCATTGAACAACCCCACTTCCAGGAATCAAAATCAGTCAGTGCTTTTTAGAGAAACAAATTTAATGAAAGATACATAAATAACTAAGGACTACAAGGTAGGCTTACAATGGCCACCTGCAGAGTCAGGCATAGAAGGGTAAAAAAGGGCTGTCGATGTGCTGGAGAGCCAAAGGATCCAGTTGAAGTTTCAAAGGCCCGAAGCCAGGAGACAATGTCCAAGGTGAAGGTGCAGACTGGAGCTCTCTGAAGAAGCTGTCGATGTGCTGGAGAGCCAAAGGATCCAGTTGAAGTTTCAAAGGCCCGAAGCCAGGAGACAATGTCCAAGGTGAAGGTGCAGACTGGAGCTCTCTGAAGAAACAGAACGGAGCCTTCCTCCTCCTTTCCCTTCTATTCCATTCAGGTGACAAGCCTATCCAGGAAGGGTCTTCTGTCTTGGGTAAATCCTGCAGCCACACCCAGAACTTTGCTGATTCAATTTAGTTGGGTGTTTCTTACTTAAATTGACACAATCAGTTATCTATCACACTAATCTAGGCTTTTTATTTTTCCACATGAATCTTACAATTGGCTTGTCAATTCTGAAAAGCCTCCAAGAATATAGTCTAGGTCTATTTTCCATAGCTATAACAAAACACTAAAGATTAAGCAATTATAAAGGAAATAAGTTTATTTTGGCTTAGTTCTAAACACTGGAAAGTCCAAATCCAGTGACTATATTTAGTAAGGGCCTTGTGCTGCATCCTAACATGGCAGAAAAGTGGAAAGGTAAGGGGTGCGTGCAGAAGAGGCTTACAAGTGGGGCTGGGCTCACTGCAAAGCCTGCTTTCAGTAATTTAATCCAGTCCCATGGAAACCAATCCAGTCCTTGTAACATGGCATTTGTCCCTCTTAATGACCTAGTCAATCTTCATAGACTCCACCTTCAAAATTCAACATGAGTTTTGGAGGTGACAGACCATATTCAAATTGTAGCAGATATTTATTGATATTGAGCTGAACCTATACATCAATGTTAGAGAATTTCATGACTACTGACTCTTCTATGAATATGTGTATCTGCCCACTTACTTGAGTATTCACCGATTTCTCTCACACAAATCTTTCACATGCTTATTGGAACTTTTCATTTTGTAGTTTATGTTTTTTATGATCACAATGGCTCTGTTTTATTGATTTCAATCTCCAACTGCTCTTTGGTAGCATATAAAATACAATAGGTTTTTGCAATAGACGTTCTGTGCTGCTAAGGCAGCTGACTTACTAGTCTTAAAACCTCTTTTAATAAATTCTTTTGACTTTTTTTAACCTACATAATCATGCTGCTGATAAGTAAAAACAGTTTTATTTTTTCCTTTCCAATCTGCCTTTAATTTCTTTTTCTCACACTTGAGAGGACCTTTAGTATGGTGTTAAATAGAAGGGCTGAGATCTTGAAAGATCTTGTTTCCATTCTTGGAGGAACAGCTTCTGTCTTTAACCAGTAGTATGAGTGTAACTATAATTTCTTCTTCATATTTTTGCTTTGTGAATTTTGAAGCTGTGATGTTGCATCTATACATATTTATGATCAGCATGTTTACCTGATCAATGATCCCTTTAAAGTTATTAAATGACACTTTTTATCTCTGCAATAATCTTTGTGAAGCTTACATTTTCTGCATTAATTATAGTCACTATAGCGTCTGACAGTGTTTGCCTGCTATATTTATAAAAATCTATTTTCTTTCAATTCCTCTGAATTTTTCTTTTTAAAGTGCATCTTAAAAGCAGCATTTAGTTGGGTATGTTTTCTTCAGTATACTCTGACAATCTTTGCCTTTCAACTAGATTGAACACATTTGAAATAATTATATTGTTGAAAGGAATTAAAAGTATAAATCATAAGGACAGGGACAAGGGGAAAAAATGAGAACCAAGACCTGTCATGTGAATACAGGATCTTCATTAATTATAGTCACTATAGCGTCTGACAGTGTTTGCCTGCTATATTTATAAAAATCTATTTTCTTTCAATTCCTCTGAATTTTTCTTTTTAAAGTGCATCTTAAAAGCAGCATTTAGTTGGGTATGTTTTCTTCAGTATACTCTGACAATCTTTGCCTTTCAACTAGATTGAACACATTTGAAATAATTATATTGTTGAAAGGAATTAAAAGTATAAATCATAAGGACAGGGACAAGGGGAAAAAATGAGAACCAAGACCTGTCATGTGAAGGTACAGGATCTCAGTAATGAAGGTAACTTATTGTATACCTAGATTATACCAGTAAACTCAATAAAAAGAAAAAAATATATAAATCATAAATACCTGAAAAATAGAGAAAATAGTATTATGGTTTTTAAATTTACTTAAAAGTCATAAAATTTTTCAAACAAAAATTATATTAACTTGTGGGATTTATGATGAATGTATTTAGGTAAATAACTATGCTTTGTTTTCTGTTTTATCTTTTTAAAACTTTTAAAGAATTTTTCTATCCTTCCTTCCCATCTACCTTCAGATTAAGTGCATTTTTCAGCATTCCATTTAATCTATCGACTGGCTTTTATCTCTGTGCATTTCTTTTTGTAGTTGCATTAGGGATTCCAATGCACTGTATATTCTCACTTCTTCATGGTCTATTTCAAACGTGTGCTATGCCACCTAGCTCCATTCTTTTGCCATATAAGTCACATGTATATCTTCTTACATTCATCATTTTACTTCACCTTCAAGAATTTTCTAGTTTTCTCTTGGTTATTGTGTTTCTATTTGTTTGTTTCTATTTGTTTCTCTTGGTTGTTGTTATTTTCCTTTATCACTGTTATTTGGTACTGTACTGGGGATTGAACCCATGGGCACTCTACCACTGAGCTACATCCCCAGTTTCCCTCACACCCCTTTTTATTTTGAGAAAGGGTCTTGCTAAATTGCCCAGTCTTGCCTCACACTTTTCATCCTCCTACCTCTGTCTCTTGAAGAGCTAAGATTATAGGAATACATGATCATGCTGGGTTTTGTAGTTTTTATTTTATCATGTGTTGTCATGCCAACAAGTTCTCTTAGTCTTCTTTTATCTAGAAATATCTTTTGCCTTCCTTTCTTGAGGGATACTTTCACTGAATATAGAATTTTGAGGTGATTGTTTTGGGGGACACTTAAAACATTCTTCCATTGTCTGGCTTCTAAAATTTCTAACAGGACACTCACTGACATTTTAATCCTTGTTCTTTGACATGTAGTATATTGTTTTCTCTAGTTGCCTTCAAAATTTTTCTTTATCTTTGGTTTTTACAATTTACCTATGATATGCTTAGATGTAATTATCTTCATATTTATCCTATTTTTGGCTCTCTGGTCTTCTTAAATTTTTAAATGTATGACTTTCACCAAATGTGAGATAATCCTAGCAATTATTTATTTACAGGAAAAATATATTTTAAAATATATTAAGTTTACTTCTGCCCCACTTTCTCTGTTCCTGTCTTTGAAACCCCAACTGCATTTATATTAGATTTTGTATATTGTATCTTACTGGGTCTCAGATTTTTGTTCATTTCTTAAGAACTGAATTTTTTCTTTTTGTTACTCAGCCTTGTCTTAGCTGTTTTCTGATGCTACAACAGAATATCTCAGACTGAGAAAATTGTAAACAACAGAAGTTTATCTCACAATTCTGTGAGACAGGAAGTACTAGATTTCATTCAGGAAGCACAAGATCAAGGGTCTGTATTCAGCAAGGGCCTTCTTGCTGACTCATAATATAATGACTGGTAGGGCAAATTGGTACTCAGGAAACAAAAAAATCGGGTTGAATTCCTTCTTTAACCAGTATCTCACTTCTGTAATAACTAACCCATCCCCCTGAAACCTTAATGCATGTATAGGACAATTAAATTTCAACATGAATTTTGGAGGGTACAAACCAAAGCAACACTGAATAGTTTCTCCTGATTTATCTTTAAATTTACTAGTTTCTCTTCCATTTCCATTCTTTTGTTAAGCCCAACTCTTTAAATCTTTAGATGTTGTACTTCTCATTTCTAGATTTTCCATTTGGTATATATCTACAGAGGAACCTATTTTCCTCTTGCCTTATGGTGGCATTCTATCTTCATAAAAATAAATTTCAAATGCCTTCAGTACCCTGATAAACCCATTCTGCCCCATTTTCTCTCTTCCACTCCTAGGGGCCTCTAGATGTTCCTTAGGTTATAATCGGTTGCATCCTCATAAACCCATTGTAAAATTTAAAAGTTGAGATAAAACCATTGGAAATTGAAGACTGTCTGTATATCTGTATCTCTATGTAGGCTAATAGTTCATAGTTTTTCATTCATTTTGAGTATATTTTCCTTTATTTGCTTGAGTATAGTTAAACAATGACTTAAAAATCTTTATATGATTATTTGAACATCTGGATTATCTGGAAGTTGATCTCTGTTGCTTTTTTAAAAACTTGATGATTGGTCACATTTTCTGATCTTCATATGTCAGATACTTTTATAGTATGTCCCCAGTATTGTGAATATTATGTTACAGAGACTTGTTTTGGCTTATGTTTGTTTCTTAGAAGGCAATTCTATTTGTTGAATTCAGATTACACATTACACCTCTTGGGTCACAGCTCAAAGCTCGGATCACTTCTGTTTTTCTTAACTAGGCTGCTCACAATCTGTCCAGGTATGAATAAGTCAGGGATTATACAGATATTTTAATAGAGATTTTATACAGAATTTGAGACTTTCTTTCTCTGGTTCTCTTCTTTATAGGATCCTCTATTACTTTTTAGTGAGTGCAGTTGCCCTGAACTCTGTCCTCTACTTTTCAGGCCAGAAAGCCTGTAAGTTTCCTAGAATAGGCTCAGCTACTTTGTGTGGTACTGACTTATACTTAGGCAAAGGCTGAAAGATACACATACTCATGAGTTATGTGCCATTCATTTTTCCCAAGTCTGGATTTGTCACCAATTTCTGCCAAATTTTGTTCATCATTTAAGGACTTCAGGTCATTGCTTTTAGTATATTCATCTGAAGTTTATACTGTTTACTCTGAGAGGGTCAGGACTTTTTGCTATATTGGCAGTGGGGAATTTCCTTTTGCCATTGTTTTGTCTATGTAGTTGTTCTTATTAACTTTATTTTAGGCCTTTGTTACTGACTTATGACTAACAAAATATTGTCCAACATAAAATGGACTTTCATTTTGCTGAGTTTTACGGTACAACATCAACCAAAATCTCTAATTAGTAAAATGAAACCTATTGATACCCCTTGCAGTTTTTGTGTGCTCTGATCCTTCTGAGGGTAAGTGTTTTGCAGAATACAGTACTTTTATTTGTGAAGACAAAGCTCTTTGAAGGAGACTGTTGATGGAGAGAATTTGAAAAAGGAAACATGGATAAACAACGCCCCTCTCCCTGATTGGAGGCTTTTGCCGGAGTATCTGCTTGATTTCTGTACTCAGTAGTCTTTATACAGCACCTAATATATGTGTGGAAGATAAGAGATATGCTTATCAGCAAGGCAGATAGACACAAAACAAGAACCTGAAGATATGGAGTTTTTTTGTTTTGTTTTGTTTTGTTCTGAGACAGGGTCTCACTATGTAGTTGAGACTGACCTGGAACTCACTATGTAGCCCAGGCTGGTCTCAAACTCATAGCGATCCTCCTGTCTCAGCTTCCTGAGTGCTGAGATAAAAGGCATGCCCCACCACACCCGGCAAGATATAGAGTTTTAAAGCATAATTTTAGTGTCCTGCATAGAAAGCTATGTCAATGCATCATGGGGAAGTTGATCCAGCCTAAGAAATCAGAGAAGCCTTGCTCAGGAGCAAGAAATCATTTGAAAGAGGAGCAAAAGTTAACTAACTAGATGTATATGCTAGTGGGGTAGCTCTAGGCAGGAGAACTATCACATGCAAAGATCCAGGGGGAAGAGGGTACACTGAAGGATTAAAGAACTGACAGAAAACTACTAAGCTGGAGTGTACCGGCCAGTGAGGGCCAATGGTACTTCAGAACACAGGGCACTGACCACGCAGACTTTGTGCAAATTCCAGTTTAGGAATTTGTTTTTCCTTCCCCTCTTCCACAACTGCCTCCTCCTCATATCTCTTTGTTAAATTATTAAGAAAATAACTGATGGATTTAACTCAAAGAGAACTCATTGACACCCTCCACCCGCATCGTACCTGTTCCACTCCACAGAGAGAACCACTGTCAAGGTTTCTCTTTCCAGAACTAGTTCACAAACACACATATAAAAATATACGGTCTCTTAAAAAAATAAAACTGATACGTGTGGGAAAGGGGTCTGTAATTCTTCACACAGACATATTTGGGTGCACATGTGGGGATATGTACAGGATAAATTCATTTTACTGGAATTTCTTGGTGAAAAAATACGCACATGTATAATTTTGATAGACATTTTTCCCCAGGGCCTTTAAATATATTCCGCAGGTGTGGCTTCTTATTCAAATCTAATAAAATGGTTGGGCACTGAGAAACATGTGTTAGCTTCCTATCACAAAGGGAAACTGAAAATTTGAGATCGATATTTAATTAAATATCTCTACAATGTATTACTTGTAATGTTATGATTCCTAAAACGTTCACTATATTAGAAAACAATTTGTAGGTTGTTTGATTCATTTTATAGAAATTCACAAATATATATAGTGAATGTTCACAAATAGCCTATCATAAATAGCCTGTCATAAATTAAATTGGCTGCCATAACTTAAATAGCCTATCATGAGTTATTTATAGCTATGTCATTTTAAAAGGAAAATTGGAAAAGACCTCTCAATATTTTGATATCAGCAAAGTTATACTTAACTTAGATGCACATATATTTTAACATTCTTTATGAGATAGGTTAAGGCTTCCAAAACTAAAAGTGCCCGAGACCTATGAAGGCCTTAAATGGCCTTTACTATACCAACCATGTGGGAACTTGGTGGTGTCCCCATACCCTTTCTCAACAACATTATGTATTTTTAAAACATTTAATCTATGACAAAATAATAAATAATTTTTTCTTAGTTTCATATTTGTGAGGGAAGTTGAGCATGTCTTTTATGTTTCCATATGCCATTTTTCTCTTTTGCTATGTACTGAATTATTTGTGTACTCTAAATCCATTTTGCTATTGGATACTGATCTTTCCCTTGGAAGTCCCTTTGATGTAGTGAGGATGTTCTGGTTTAGATCTAAAATGTTGCCCCAAATTTTCACATGTGTGGAAGGTAATTGGACCATAGCATGTTGTGCGTATGAGTGTGTTTGTCCATTGATGAGTTCAGTAGCTGAAAATGCTGTTAGGAAGTGGGGCCTGGCTGGAGGACAGTAACCAGGGCGTGACCTGGACAGGTGCATTCTTGTTCCCAGGTCCTCCCCTTTCTCTGCTTCCTGGCTGCTATGCATTGAGCACCTTTTCCTCTACCATTCCCCTCTGCCATCCTGTTTCTACCTTGCCATGGACTCAAACCATTACCCAAATAAATCTGTCTTTTTTTTTTTTTTTTTTTTTTTTTGTACCGGGGATGGAACTCCGGTCTTTGCACTTGCAAGGCAGGCCACCAAACCGCTGAGCTACATCCCCGGCCCTTGTCTTTCTTTAATTTGCAGATGTTGTGTCTCATCAAACGGAGTGCCTAAGACAAAACACAATAGCTCTTAGTCTTGTGGAGGTGCAAATATTTCCCCTCAGTTAATTTGTTTTCAGTCTATATTTTCCCTTAGAAAGGGTTTTTTTGTATTTTTTTCTAGTTTTATTTAAATTTTATGACTTCCTAAGGGCAGTGCAAAAGAAAGGCTTGAATGGCTTTAAGCACAAAAATGATATGATCTGATTTGTGTTTTAAATGTGGCTCCTCATGAAGACCTGCAGAAGAAAGCTTTGGAGGGCAAGGCTAGATGCTGGACTGCATTTAGTTGATGAAAAGTGACCGTAGCTTAGGCTAACAGGGAAACATGAGAGAACCGTCAGGAGGCAAAGCCACCATAACTGCTGATCAAAAATAAGGCAGAGGGAGGACTCAAAGCTGAATCATGGACTTCTGGTTCTCACAGAGAAACGGAATGGAGCACCTGCTCTCTGACATAGACACCAGATGAGACCTGGGTTATGTTGGCTGGTTGGTTGGTTGGTTGGTTGGTTGGAATTGGAACTGAAGTTGGTGAAAACATGGGTTTGGTTTAGCACATGCTAAAGTTTAATTGTATCTGAGTTGTGCAGTAGAGAAGTGAAAGAAATATTTGGATCCATGGTAACAGAGCAAATATCTTGAAAGATGTTTTCATTTTGTCAATTTTGGTTTCCACATTAAGGATCGAAGCTCAGCAAATCCTTGCCTGGTCTTGACTCACCATATTTCACTCAGAGAGCTCCACTGGGGTCCACAGATTGGCACAGATTTAAGGGATTGCTACATGATTTTTCTGCTGGGAAAAAGAGCTTTTGTTAAATTAAAGCAGAATTATGCACCCCTGTCACCATTAATTTATGGCTCTAATTTTTTAAAAATTTAAAATAATATCAAATTTTCAGAAAAATTGCAATCACCAAGTAGTAATTATCTTTTTTTTAACATATCAGAAACTACCCCAACACCAGAATGGTGGTGCATGCCTATAGTCCTAGCACTCTGAGAAGCCGAGGCAATCCTGAGCCCAGGCTGAGCAACATAGCAACTTAGCAAGACCTCGCCTCAAAATTTAAAAATTAAAAAGGGTTAAGGATATAGTTCAGCCCAAAGTGAAGACCTTGGATTCGATCCCCAGTACCACCACCAAAAAAAACAGACAGAAAATAAAGTAAAATTTAAAACTACCCCAAAAATTGATAGCTTAAAATAATTACCCCTATATTACATATGATGCTAAGCTTTCAAGAATTCAGGCATCAGATGAGCCATCCCATGTGGTGTGAACAAAAGTCATGTATTTGGCCAGTAGATAAACTGATCTGAGGAATCCAAGATACTTCGCTGACATGTCTTGCACTTTGGTGAGACTAGTTAGAAGGCTAGGCCCAGCTGGAGCTGGTGACAGGGCCACTGTCTGGATCTTCTTCAGCAGGGTGATCTCAGGGAGCTGGACATCTTGTAGGTTCCCAGAGAAAGCATTCCAAGAGGCCAAGGTTGAAGGTGCCAATCTTCTCATGGCTCAGCGTTAGAAGTTCCAGAGTTCACCACCTATACATTTTATTTGTCAAACAAGTCACCTAAACCAGCTCAGATTTAAAGGTAGGAAACTGGATTCTCTTGCTCAATCAGTGAAATAAAAACATTTATCATTTTCATTGTACTACAGTTGACAAACTGCTAAATTTTGCTTTATCATTTTTCTCTCCAAACTAGTTGAAAGTTGTATGTATCACACTCCATTGCGTCTAAATATGTCCCTATATACTTCCTAAGAATAAAGAACTTTTACATATCTAGAGTATTGCAGGAATTTTAACATTGATAACTATTGTTTATTTATAGTCTATACTGTAATTTTTACCAATCACACAAATGATATAATTTATAATCATTTGTTTTCTGGTCCAAGATCCAATCCATAGTCATCTATTGAATCTGATGGTCAGTACCCTTAGTCTCTTTTAATTTGGAACAGTTCTTCATCCTTACATTTTCTTTCATAATCTTGATATTTCAAAGATTAGAGCCATATCCATTGTTCCTGAGAAATATCCCTCAATTGAGTTTCCCTAACATTCCCTCATCATTAGATTTAAAGTTGTTGTTTTTGCCAGAATACCATAGAAGTGATGTGTTTTCCCATCAGAAAGCACATGATGTTGATTTGCTGCATTACTAACAAAATTGACTTTGATTACTTTGTTAAAATGATGCCCGCTAAACTTTCTATTTTTCTTATTGATAACTATTTTCATTAAGAGATCTGTTAAAACTGTAAATACCTTGTTTCTCACTGACATATTTCAGCATCCTTTGATGACTCCGGCCTAAATCTATTACTATAATGGTAGCAAAATAGTGGTTTTTCTAATGCTATAATTTCTTCAGCATGTATTAGTTAGCTTTCTACCACAAGGGAGAGCTTATGGATTCTTACTACACTCAATTGGCTATAGTCCGTTACTGTCATATATTTAGAGTTGCCTCCTGTGTACTTTCAGAATGTTTCTATTATTTCTTACTTTCTATTATTGTGTGCTATTCTGTACTAATCTTGTACTTGCTCAGCCCCTGTCCTTGAGTCACCTATTTCCTCAAGTATTCCTGGTTCTTTTCAGCAGAGAATAGCTTTTAGAAACCAAGAATTTCTTGCTAGAGTGTGCTCATTATCACTAGAGCAATAGAATTTGGGGCCTTTCACAGAACAAAGCCACTGTTTGCCTGCCCACTTTATCGTTGTATCTCTTTTCTTCCACAGTGAGAACTCAGGTTCCCACTGAGATGGGATAGAAGACATAAAGATAGGTAGAAAGGAGATGAGAAATAACCAAAGCTTCCTAAGTTCATCCATAGTGTAATCTATGTCTTTCTTCTCTAGACTTGTGACCAGGCATTCCAGAAACCCAAGACTTGGCGTGTCCCTTCTCATATACTACTTTACTACTGAGCCAGAAAAAACTTACAAAGACAAACTCCCCAACACCTTAATTCCCTCAAGACTGAGGGCTGAACTAAGACACGGGAGGATTTGTAGTAGGAACCTAGGGGCTAGACCTGCAGGTGCCCAACGGATAACTAAAAGCAGGACAAACTTTGACGTCTCAGCCTTGAATTTTGTTTTCTCTTTTATAACCTTAAATCTTTGGTTCAGATCCCTGCTCAGCTCAGCACATGGGCATATTCATCACTTAAAGAATGTCTGTATTTCAAGGTTAATTAGCCTTACATTTACCTAGCCTATCTCTTCCCCTTTCAAGGCTTAGGATGCCAAGATAAGAGTAACTTAAACAATTTTCAGGTTTTGCAGGGACACCCAATTGTCAGCTTTTACAGCATCCACTTCCAGACCCCTGGAGTGTTGCCTAGAAGTTTCCAATCATTGTGCTAAACTTCAAATCACATCAGATTCCAGGAAAAACACAGCCTCACAAACCACCCCATAATGAAGTCGCCTCCCCAAGTGGGAGTAATTTCCCCATGACTGGAACCAAGGCTGCCCTCTCCGTAGCACTAACCATCTCATGGCAACCAAATCACCCCTCAAGCCATTAGGATTCTTCCAGAGCTACAAAACCAGAACTGAGAGAATGACCAACCCGACTGTAGTCCACCCCTCCAGATCTGTAAAGGTTGACCTTGTTTTGTGAGCAGGCCAGTCAGATCCTGTAAACCAGACCTGTGCTCTCTTCAGCTGCTCAACCTGGAGCCTTTTTTCCTCATACTTTCTAACTCTGGCTAATAAACCAGCCTGTGCCTCACCCTGATAAGTCCTGAAATGCTTTTCTGTGACAAGAGTCAATGAACCTACTCCTTTTTGGGGGACCGCTCAGACCCTGTCTGGTGATACCACAAACCCACATATCTTCAGTTATTTGTTCAGACTTAAAATCATTGTAAGTAATTTCAGAATTCTTATACTACCACAAGAAGCCAAGCCTAAGTCAAAGACAAGACTGAGTGATTTTTTTTCCAATTTTTTCTGTTGATAACTGAAGGTTTGCAGTCAAAATACTACGTCCAAAATTACTTAAATTGGTTCTCCCCCCCCCTTTCACGGTGGTTATTATTTTGAAATACAATTAGATTCGTTTGTTTGCATAACATTCTGTCATCCCCTCAGTTTTAAATTTAGAACTAAAGCCTCAGTTTTAGGTTTTAAATATATAAAGCTACACTTCCAAAATCCAAAACTATACAAAAAGTTGAACTCCAATGAAATGTTACTCTTTCTCCTCTAAACTTTTTTCTTCCTTCCCACTCACCTGTGTAATAAAGCAGCTTCAGTGCTTTCTAGCTATGTTCCTCTACTGCTTTTCAGAAGGAAGAGCAGATACATGTATATTTTCTTATTTTACCCTTTGTTCTAACATATTGTGGCTTGCTTTTTACTCTCGAAAATATGTCTTGAAAATCACCCTGCATTCAGGAGTATCTGTACTCTTTCTTATAGCTGTCCTTTTCCCCCATAACACTTATCACCCTTTTTAATATTATGTATTTTCCATTTGTGTTATATTCATTGTCTGACTTCCTCCTCAAATTAAATCTAAGCTCTATGTGGTTAAAAAAAATCACTGATGTTCAGCAATAGATTCTTAATTCCAGGAACAGTGCTTGGCACTCCACAATGGTGCTCAATAAATATTTGTTCAAAACATGAATCTAGTCATGGTTAGTTTATAGCTCAGTGATGTTACAGCAATGAGCTGCATCGATGGTTCTCCCAGCCTTGTCGTCCTGACTGAGAGAAGTCTACGGCTTCAAGCATCACATTCTTAAATGGCAAAGTCATACACTGGAAGGAAAAGGCAAGATCAGGAAGCTTTCTCTTCCCTCCAAGATGAAGCTTATATTGAAGAGAAAACCTTCCCCAGGAAGCCTCAGTTGACCTCTCCTTCAATGCCATTGACCAGAATTGGGCCATTTGCTGACTTCTAGGCTTTCTTCTGGTAAAGAAAAAAGTGGCCAGCAGAAATGACTCAGACCTACCAGGAGACTGCAGCTAAGTATATTTCTACCCTTAGGGCTGCTCTTCTATCACTATAAAAGGGATGGGGAGGCTTCTCAGTAGGTAGCCAGGAGTGACTGCCATACAACTCTGGGTGTTATTTGGAGAATGCAAGGAGGAAGAAGCAAGAAAAAGGAGAGGGCATGAGTCTGCCAGGGCCCAAGGAAGAGAAGATAAAGGCCTGACCCAAGGAAGCCTACTAGAGACATGTTGCCAATGAAACCAGCTGCATCCTTCCAGAGTCTTGCACATCCTAGTCTGTGCCAGATCTGTGGATAATACATTTCAAATATGTACTCTCCAGTGTCCGAGAAGGACTGGTTATGTGCCTTGGCTAGTTTATCCACCTCTCTTAGCCTCACACAGGTCACTCTGGCTCTAGGAGAAGGGGTTTGAGCCTATCCATAATACTGCTCAGAAAATTGCTCCAATTTAAGTTCTCAGTAATGGTTTTGGCCAATAGCATGCTTTTTTTCATATTTTTATTTTCACTAGTACATGTTCACAGTACACAACCATTTTATTCATTGTGGGGCATTGGTGCATGTATATAACACATCACAAGTCTTATTTCACCCCCTTTCCCTCCTCTACCTTCCCTCTCCCTTACCCTCTCTTGCTCTTCTTTCCATTTGCAAAGGATCTATCTCTCTGTTTCCTGTTTTCTGTCCTTTACTTTTTTGCTCTTTATTTATATTTTAAGTTTCTCATATAGGAGAAACCATATATTTAACCTTGTATGTCTGATTTATTTGACTTGACATTATGGTCTCAAGGTGCATCCCTTTTGCTATAAATGATTGATTTATCCTTCTTTGTGGCAGAATAGTACTCCATTGTGTGTAAATAACACATTTTCATTATCCATTTATTTACTGATGAACATATAGGCCACTTCTGAGATTTAGCTATTACTAATTGTGCTACTATAAATATGGGTGCACATGTATCACTGGAATATGATATCTTTAACTCTTTTGGAAACACACTGAGGAGGGGAATAGCTGGGTCACATGGAGCCTCCACGCTGATTTCTATAGTGGTTGTATTAGTTCACATTCCCACCAATAATATAGAAAGATTTCCTTTTCCTCACAGCCTCGTCAGCATTTGTTATTTGATTTCTTAATCATGGGCAATCTTTTTGGGGTAAGATGGAATTTCAGTATTGTTTTAGTTTGTAGTTCTGTAACGGCCAGAGATGTTGAACATTTGTTCATGTATTATTGGCCTTTCATACTGGCTAATCTCATTATTAACTCTAGGAGTGGTTTATTTTTTGTTTTGTTTTGGTTTTTTTTTTGGAACCGGGGATTGAACTCGGGTCCTTGTGCTTGCAAGGCAGGCCACCGAACCGCTGAGCTAAATCCCCGGCCCTCTAGGAGTGTTTTGATGAAATGTTTTGGTTCATCTATGCAAAGGATCATGTGATCTGCAAAGAATAACAATTTTACCTCTTCTTTCTTTTACATTCCTTTTATTTCTTTCTCTTGCATGATTGCTGTCTAATGTTTTGAGTACTATATCGAACAAGAGTGATAGTGGACATCCTTGTCTTGCTCCTGATATTAGAGGAAAAGCTTTCTGCTTTCTCCAGTTGAATATGATGTTGACAGTAGGTTTCTCATAAATGGCCTTATCAGATTGAGGTAAAGTTCTTCTATGCCTATTTTCTTCGGGTTGTTTTTGTTTTTTGTTTTACCATGAATGGATGTCAGATTTTGTCAAAGGCTTTTGCTGCAGCTATAGAGTTGATCATGTGATAGATGCTTTTCTTTAATTGGCAATCACATACTCCTTTTAACATTACAAGAATCCCAGATCTTTAATAGATGGCATTGTAATTGCAGTTTTCATCTTAATCCACTTTGTTTTTAGAGAGAATGAGCCACTATTTCAAGAACATATAAGCTAATTCATTGAAAAAGATAAAACATTTGACTACCATACAGGTAATAGCTAACAAAGGCATCTCAAATGATCACCTATCAGGTAGCATGGCATGGTTAATTTTTAGTGTGTAGTGGAATACATTCCAAGCTCTTAATCCCCTTCCTCAATGATAGCTTAACCTGCTTCCTTTCTAAAGGGCATTGTTAGTCCTGTTAGTGAGATGAAATGGCAGGAATCAGGGTTTCAGAGTCAGCAGAACCTGAATTGAAATCAAATCACAGCTCTGTCATTTATTGCTGTGTGATGCTGGACTGTTAAGTGGGGGTAATAAAAATTTTCCCCAAAGCTATTATTTGCTTTGGATGAGATGATGACCAATGAAAGCCAAGCTCACAGGCACCCAGTAAGTATGAGCTGCCTTCTCCTCCTGGGGCTTCCATGAATTTACTTCTGTGCCCTGAGAAAGCCCCGTTTAATCTATGAATCTTCCCAGCTGCATCCTGAGCTCCACCTAATGTACCATTAACCAGTTGAGAATTAGTGAATCGAAAGAATAAGAGCCAAGAGGAACTATGCTTTTTCTAAACTCCCACTCAGTATGTTTTTCAGGACTCACTGAACCACCTGCTTCTCTCTTTATAAAGAAAAACTGACGCCTAGACACAGTGGCACACAGCTGTAAACCCAGCACTCTGGGAGGCTAAGGCAAAAGGATCACAAGTTCAAGGCTAGCCTGAGCAACTTAGTCTTAAAACAAATAAACAGCTGGGGTTGTAGTTCACTATAAAGGCCCTGGGCTCAACCCCCAGTAAAACACACATATGCATATGCGCGCGCACACACACACACACGCGCACACACACACACACACAAATTGACAAATGTTTTTAAAGACCTGCCTGGTGGCCAGTTTTTGGATTGGATTTTGTGGGTGATACAAAAAGTATAAGATAAGGTCCCTGCTTTCCAAGAACTTAAAATAACCTTGCAAACCCGAAGTAAACATAATACAAAGCAGACAGAACTGAGTCTAAATTCTAGCTCTACCACACACGATATCTATGGCCTTAAATATTCACTTAACTTCTCTGTATTTCTATTTCCAAGTCTGAAAAACAGACAAAATTGCTTTAACACAATATAACACGATAGGAAATTTCACTTCTAGAAGAAGCTGTTAATGGCAATTATCAGCTGCGGTAAGCTGTGTTTTTATTTCTAATTATTGCCTGCCTTTTCTGTAGAATAAACCCACAGTATATCCCTTTTCTGCCAGGACTCTCCGTAGGGCAGCATGCAGCATCCCATGGATTTCCCACAACTGAGTAACTTGCTCTGGTCAACACACAAGGGAGGAAGTGACAGACACATCAAAGCACGAACATTAAGTGCCCTTTGATGGTTTACTTGGCCTCATGCTCTATCTTTTTCCATAAGAACAGCATCTCCCAGCTGAGGCTACTATGCACTCGGGCTCCAGGGTGAGAAAGTCTTGTGCTCAGGGTGAGTGAAGCAGAGCTGAGCCATGACAGAGTTAAGTAGATCAATAGATTGACAGATTTGTTACTGGGAGCTTCTGAGATGCAGAGCTTGGTTGTCGCCACAGCAAAAGCTGACTAATACATCAATATTAACTGAACATCTTTCCTAAGCTGGGACTGTCATAAGCATTTTGGATATGTTTTCTCATTTAAGCTTTACATTAATCACGTAAGCAGTGTTCCAGCCAAGACTCTTCATCATAAACATCACCAAATTACTCTGACTGTGTGCACAACGGAGGCTTCTGCTTCCAACCAAATTGGAATAGCAGAACTTGGATGTGCCTGCCCTCCCATATGAAAGAACTGAGAGGCCAGAAAAAAATACATGAAACAGTGATTCTCCAGATATTAGACAATAGGCAATATGGGACAGTAATCTCTGGGAGATGAGAGACGACCATTACAGATGTACAGTTGACCCACCAAGGCAGAAGTGAAGTCTCTTTGATTTGGGAATATGGAGCTGAGAACAGGGAGGCCAGTGTGACTAAATTTGCAGGACAGAATACCTTGAAAGGAAAAAACAGTGCATGGAAATTTACAAAAGATCCTTCTTGAAGATTCAGCTGATTACAGATGGGCCATACCCTGGCCTAGAAGATAACCCAAAAGATTACAGGGAAGTTCACATAAGACTAGGAATTGAGCAGTTCTCACCAGCCAGAGTGGATATTGGACGGAATATGCATAGGATCTTTATTGTGGGAAGAAATCACCAGACAAGCAAAGAGGCAGGCATATGCATCCCAAAATGAGGAAAATCAATTGAAACTGAGGCAGAAATGGCACAGAAGATAGAATTAGTAGGCAACAATACTATTTTAACAGTAGTGTAAGCCGGGCATGGTGGCGCATGCCTGTAATCCCAGCACTCGGGAAGCTGAGGCAGGAGGATCGCTGTGAGTTCGAGACCAGCCTGGGCTACATAGTGAGTTCCAGGTCAGTCTCAACTGTATAGTGAGACCCTGTCTCAAAAACAAAAAACAAACAAACAAACAGAAAAACCAAACCAAACAAACAAACAGTAGTGTAACATGTTCTTTTTCTTCTTATTATTTTTGGTCCCGGGGATAGAACTCAGGACCTTGCACTTATGAGGCAGGCACAAAGCTACTGAGCTAAATTCCCAGCCTTGTATTCTGTTTGTTGAAGAAGCTAAAGAAAACATTAAATATGGTAAGTATAAACATAGTAAATGTAATAAAACCCCGAGGTGAATTGTTAGATACAGCTACAATATATTAGATGAAAACTACCCTGGGATTAATAGCACATTAAACATTAAGAGGAAGGAGAAATAAACTTAAAGACATAAAATAGAACTGTTGAAAATGAAGTACACAGAGAAAAAGATGAAAAAAAAAACCGTATGAAAAATCAGCTATGTATGAACTTCAGCAGCCTATATGGGAGCTACTGCTGTTCTTTTAAAGAACTGGAGGGGAACAATGCTTGAATCTATGATGGTCACCTCTCCCGTGAGACATGCATCTTCCAACAGGGAAGAAAACTGTGTCCTCACATGGCAGGAAGAGGAAGGACAAGAGGATTGAATGCGTCATGAAGACTCTTTTATAAGGGCCTCAATCCCATCCACAAGAGAAGGAGAACTTATGATTGAATCACCTCTTAAGGCCCTACTTCCTACTACTGCCACATTAATAACACTTACATTTGGTTTGTTTTCTTTTTGTACCACAGGAAATTGAACCCACAGGCTCCTGTGTGCTAGGCAAGCAATCTACCAAGGAGCTACATATCCAGCCCTTTTAATATTTTTATTTTGAAATAAGATTTCACCAAGTTGCTCAGGCTGGCCTCAAACTTGTGATATTCTTAACTCAGACTCCTGAGGAGCTGGGTTTACAGGTGTACACCACAGGCTCGGCTTAGCAACACTTGAATTTTGGAGGGGAAAACAAAATCAAAAGAAAAAACATCATCCTAGAATTCTTCACCAAAGGAAACTACAGTTCCAAAATAAAGGCAAAGTAAGATTTTATTTTGGGCAACCAAAAACTGAAGGGATACATAGAATCTGCACTTTTGAAAAACTGTTAAAGGAACTCCTTCAGGCAGAAGGGAAATTATTACAAATGGAAATGTCTCTGTGCCTGTACAAAAGAATGAAAGTATTTGAAGTGATAATTATGGGAATAAGTATAAAGATTTTAAATCTATTTAAATCTCTTTGAAAGACAATTGCCTGTTTAAAGCAAAAGTTACAATGTATTAAAGGGTTTAATATATACATATACATACATATATATATATATATATAAAATGCATGACAACTATGCACAAAAGTTAAAAGGAAAGAAATAGAAAGAGACTTTTTAAAAGTTCTTATACTATATATGAAAGGTAATATTACTTAAAGACAAACCATATAGTATAAACTGAATCAATTCAAATTAGCACAATGACTTACAGGCAAAACAAAAAACAAAAACAAAACCAAAAAAACCCAGCAGATAAAATAGACATTTAGAAATCATAAAGAAGGCAACGAAAGCGGGGAAAAGTGACAAAGAACAATGGATGAATACAAAACATGTAGCAAGATCGTACAATAATCCCCATAGTCAATAATCACATTAAATGTAACAGTCTAAATATCCCTATCAAAAATCAGAAATTACCCAATCTGATGAGAAAAGCAAGTCACGGTGATAAGCTGCCCACATAAATCTATATTAAATATGAGCACACACATAGGTTAAAAGTGAAAGGACAAGAAGAGATATGCCACTCTGACTCTAATTTAAAGAACAACCTAGAATAACTATATTCACATCAAAAGGTAGAGTTCAGAGCAGTGAGTATTAGCAGGCACAAAGAGGATCATTTCATACAGGGACACAGCAAGTCAAAAGTGCAAGCATCTAAGACAAAGCTTCAAAATACCTGTTACAAAAACTGACTGAACTGCAAGAAGAAGCAGGCAAATCTATCAATAGTTGCAGATTTCAATAACCTTTTCTCAAAAATGGACAAAACAGGTCAGCTGAAAATCAACAAGAATATGGAAGACTTGAACAACACAACTTCATTGCCATTTCCAGAATAGACAGCAGAATATACATTCTTTTCAAGGGTGCCTGAAACATTCGCAAAGATCCATGAGCCAAAAAGTAAGCATCAATAAATTCAAAACTATTCTAGTCATACAAAGAATGCTCTCTGACTACAACACAATTAAACCAGAAATCAATGCCAGAATGATGTCTGGAAAATCTCTAATTCTTGGAAACAAAAAAAACAACACAATTCTAAATAAACCATGATTCAAAGAAGAAAAAGGTTATAAAATTATGATTTTTTTTCTTTTTTTGGTACTGGGGATTGAATTTGGGTCCTTGAGCTTGCGAGGCAGGCAGCAGAACCACTGAACTAAATTCCCAGCCCTAAAATATTTTGAACTGAAAGAAAATGAAATCACAACAAAGGAAAATTTGTATGATGCAGCTAAAACAGTACTTAGGAAGAAACTTACAGTACTAAAGCCTGCAGTGAACAAGGAAAAATGGTCTCAAATCAACGATCTCAGCTTTCATCTTAAGAAAGTAAGGAAAAGGGCTAGGGATTTAGCTCAGTGATTCTGCCACCTGCCTCGCAAGAAAAAAGAAAAGAAATAAAGAGAGGAAAAGAGGAGCAGATAGATCCCAAAGTAAGCAGAATGAAGGGAAGGCTAAACAGCAAAAGTATTGATGAAACAGAAATGAGGAAAATAACAAAAAACAAATGATAGCAAGAACTGATTATTTGAAGTCAATACAATTGATACATTACCTGAATAGCAGAGAGAGAAGAGAGAGATTATGAATATCAAGAATGAAGGAAGTGACCTTCTACAGATTCCACATATGTTAAAAGGATAATGAAATTATAAAGAAGACTTGATACTCATATGTGTCACAATTAAAGATTAATTTTTTGAAAGATATACACTAACACAGTTCACTAACAACAGATAACCAAAATAGCTGTATTCTCTATTAAAAACAATTCTTTCTAACTAAAAATCTCCCCACAAAGAAAGCTTTCAGGCCACTAGTAAGTGTTTTTGAAACATTTAAGAAAGAAATAACAGCAATTCTACACAAAATATTCTGGAAAATAGAAGAAAATAGTGACACACCTCCAATCACTCTTTAAGGTCAGTATTAATTTGATGCTATAGCCAAAGATATTATAAGAAAAGAACAAAGCACAGAACAAATTCAAGGCAGCTGAAGTAAGTCTGTATCAATGTTAGATCTAACCATTGAGGACACACTGTCACTCCTAACACAGGTCCCTAAATGTGGAGGTGGGCACCACTGCTAATGCTGCCCAAGGGTCTGGATGTCCTCACTGCCAACCCTGTCCCTACTAGAATGACTTCTCCCTCCTTGCTGTTATAGTTTGTGTCTAGATGTTCCCCTAAAGCCTCATATAGTCATAGGAGGGTCTTTTTGGAGGTGACTGGATCTAGGGTTCATGCTGTTTGGATCAAAGATGTGATGCTGGGCTTGATTCTCAGTGCAATGCTAGTATTAAGGGTATAAGTGCTAACAGTTCTAAGGGCAGGTACCTTGGGAAGATAAAAGGGGCAGAAAGAGCTGTGGTCCTTCTTCATACTGATTGCTTGCTTTTGCTGTCCTTTGCAAAATGAACTCTTTCTCCTCTGCAATACCCCTCTGCACCCTGTCTTGCAGCCAGCCAACTATGAACTGAAACCTCTGCAAACTGTGAGCCTTTTTTCCTCCTTTAACTTTGGGTGTCTGGTATTTTGTCTCAGCAAAGTAACTAAGACACTTGTTTTTTAGAATGAATAGTTCTAGCATCCGAGTCCCAAGAGGAAAGTTCTTGTTAGCTAACCTGTCAGGAAAGCTAGCAGGTAGTAATGAGACAGGTGATTAGGGTGTGGCAAAATGGCTGGGCAAGTGGAGATTCGGGATACATGCCCAGAACAGCTCCCAACACCTGCACCTGATACTAATCAGACAATGCTATCTTCAATTCTTCTGGAGTGAACTCAAGCAGGTTTTTGATAGGATGGGGCTTTTGATGTCAGAATGGGGATAAAAAAGAAGGTCACCATTAACCTCATGGACATTATAAGCTCTTTCAATGACCTGTTGTATACTCTGCAAAGGTACTTCTTTTCCTACTTTTTTTTGCCGCAGCGGAACCACTGAGCTAAATCCTCAGCCCTCTTTTCCTACTTTTAAATGGTCCCCACTCACTCTGCAGAACATACTTCTTTTCCTACCTTCAATACCTTTAATAAATGTAAAGTAATGCTATCTTTTGTGCCTGTTTTGACCAAACTTTGTTCAGAACAATAAGAACCTAGAAAGAATCTCTAGAAGGAGCCCACAGCACCCAGAAACATGGTTACAATAATAGTAACAGCAAAGGTTCTTAGTTACCTGCAATAGAATTCATTCCAGCTACTTGATTCAGGTAGGAACTTGGCAAGATGAAATAGTTTGCAGAATCATTAGAATTGTCAAAAACTAGACTGAAAACTAGAATATACCTATAATTATAAGGCAGAATTGGCTGTGTGAGGGAGCATCTGCCACAACTGAGGTCTGGAAGCTGCCACTTTTGCTACTGACCCCAGAAAAGAGCTGGGTCCAATTTCCCACACCTGCTAGAGTGTCCTAGGCCTGGAGAGCTTCCTCTAGAAGCACTTCTGAATCAGACTGCTGAGTGTGTTTCAGAATCCAAATTACATCTGCATCCAGGAGCAGGGAAGCCTAAGTGATGGAGGAGATTCATTTGTTTGATTTCACCAAAAACAAAATGTGAAGAGGATTTTCAAGAGATTTTTGAATGGGAATTTTGAACGGGAATCATGAATGAGTACTGGGCTTCTTGTGCATTAGCAGAAATTGATTGCTTCCTACCGATTCATGCAGTGAGGAATTTCTGAGTTTAGGAAGATAACTCAGCTGCTCCTCTTCCGAAAATGATTAATTCCACAGAAAAAGGCAATTTTATTAGTTCCTTTTATGGATGGAATCTAAACTGCCCAGACCTCTGGTAACTTGTGCAAGATCATGAGTTAAAAATGAAACATTTGTCAAGCCATTATATCTCACTCCTTTGTCACTATTTTACATAAGGGGAAAATGAAGATGATAGAAATTAAAAAGTTGAAAATCCTGTCATGTGTGCAGCCCCAACATGATCTGTCATGCTCACCCCACCACCACATCCTAGTATGTCAAAGTGTTTATAACACAATTCTCCAGACCCTTCTCTCTCTGTGTGCATTTGTGTGTTCTTAATATCTTGTTAATATCCAAGTTCAGTGCTCACTGATGAATTCTGGTAGTACCTCTGTCTCTGAACCTCACCTGTCTTCTTACTGCAAGCTAATTTAGATATTTTCCAGAGTCTTCCTGAGGTGCTAAGAACTCTGGGCTTTACTAATCCTAATTATCTAAGAAGAAAAGGGTGACGGGAGGAGGAATGAAATGGCTGGGTCTCTGCAGCCTTGTCAATATGCAAATCAACTATTTATATGCAAGTGACTCTGAGGAAATGAAGTTGGGGAACCCTGGGTTGATCAGTTTGTGTCTCCTACCTATGATGTAAATTACTTCGAATGCATACAATCACGCTTGTTCTATGGATGGGTTGAAACAATTTTTAGCATTTAATTCTGATGGGGTAACCATGCTAAAAGTGATAAAGAGGACTCCAAGACTCAAAAATCCCACTCCTAATAACAGACCCAAGAAAGAATCAGCACAGATGGGTCAGGGACCTGTTCAAGAATGCTCAAATTAGCACAGTTCATAGTAACCATAAATAGAATTGATCCAAATGGCTATGCAAAAAGCACAGGAAAATAAATTGGGTATGTTCCTCCAAATGAACTATTATAGAGCCATGAAAGTAAATGAGCTACAGTTACCCACATTGACATGGATGAATCTTGTCAAGTCCAACTATGGTAACAAAAACAGTTTAGTGCCTTTTAATAAATTCAAACAAGTAAAGCTAAATGAAATATACATACATATATATATATATATACATATATATATATATATGATTGAATAAATACCCTGAGGATAAAAGAAGTCATAAAAATCATGATAGGTTGGGCATGGAAGCACATGCAAGTAATCCGAGGAGTTTGAGAGGACAATACCTAAAAGTTTGAGGCCAGTCTGAGTTACACAGCCTCAACTATATATCGAGAACCTGTCACAAAAACAAAATCAGGATTGATACAGCCCAGACAGGGACACTGCCAGTTTGAATGAACCCACCCACCATCTTAGAGAAGCAAGCATACGTTTCATTTTACTTAGGTCACAAGCTGTCCCAAGAGGACACATCAGCAGGTCACAGAGGACACTTCAGCAAGCCTCAAGCCTGCTGTTTCTCCAACTCATCCCTCAAAAGCACACCAAAAAACACTACTTAAAAGACCTCAGGCCTGTAAGAGATATCTTCTCTGTTCTGCTCACACAGAGAGGTCCCTCTCAGGTTTAGCAAAAAACTGCTTGGACTATTGATTTTGCATTCCTTCTTTCCCGCTGAAGGATAGTCTTTTTTTGGTAAAGGAGAAACAAAAAGATGGATGAGGAAAGAAATACATGGTGTTGAGAATGGCCTGGGTCTTGGGTTGGATGCTGGGTTCACTAGTGTTCATTATGTTATGAGTAAATAAGTAAATAAAGGCCATGCATGCATGGGTTAATGTAAACGGTATGTCATAAACCAAGGGCTATGGCTAATATAATTCTGATTATTCTATTTCTTAAGTGAAAGAAAGAAGAAAGAAAAGAGGCCAATGGGGCTGGCCTTGGTTCCTTCCAACATTCACCTTTCCTTTCTCCTGCTTTGTCTTTAATCTTTTACCCCATAATCCTTTATTGTTATCTACTGTGTAACAGGTGCTATGCTGATCTACCATTGAGATGAATCAGACAAAGTCCTATCCTATGGAGTCACTGTCTTTATTGAATTGTACCCAATAAATATTACAGATGATGTGTCCATTTTTTTTATAGAAAATCTATCTGATGCAGAAATCCGACAATTCCCAAAGGGCTTGTAAGGTACTATAGTCAGAGGTAAGGCAACACGGTGCTATAGTCTCAAAGAAGGATCCCTTAGCCCAGCTTGGGCTCCTTGAAAGAATGTAGAGCTTTGTGCTTGGAGAAATTAGCAAGAAGAAAATGCAGGTGATTTACAGAAGCCATCATGAGAAAGACAGTTTTCTCTTGAAATGTTCATATCTTGGAGTGGGGCTAATAGGCCATAGCAACAGTGAGTTTGGGGACACAAGAGAGGAAGGCCTGAAGATGCATGCTGGAGGGGACCATGTCAAATCTGGGGTGTCAGGTAGGCTTCCTGGAGATGCCTACAGAGGACAGGGAGCTTAAAGGTAGATTAGAGCCACCTGAAGGATGTCTGTGCCAAGGAGAAAGATCAGTGGTGTCAATGCTTGTGCAAGAAAGAAGCCTGGTGTCTTAGAAGACCTCTGAGATGCTGGTGTGGCCTGTCTCAAAGCCCAGATGCAGGGAGGTGAAACTAGATGAGTGAGCAGAAGCCAAATTTCACTAGTAAATGTGAAAACCATGCTGTGAGCCATGGGGTACCTCTAGAGGGAGTGGCAGGAGTGCTTATTCTCTGACAATAGAGATGGTGGTGCCTGAGCTATACAGAGGAAGAGGATTCAAGATCTGAGCACCTGCTGGGCCACACCACACTGGAGGCTGGGCTCAGATAGGCTGCTTCTGAGGGACAAGGTGGAGATGTTCAGACCTCACACACCCTTGCTCCTCCCCTGGCATTGCACCTCTTCTGATCAAGCTTTGAGTTCCAAAATTTCTCAGAATTGAGAATTTTCTCTTAACTGCTAATACTGTGTTTAGAATTTTTTTTTCTTTTTTCTTTTCAACACCAGGTGTTAGACCCAGGGCATACACATGCTAGGCAAGCATACTAATACTAAGCTAAATTCTCAGCCCTTCCTTAAAAAAAATTACTAAATCACTAAACTGTCCAGGCTAGCCTTCAATTTACAGTTCTAGCCTCAGTTT
>NW_022900949.1:53857983-53859480 GCF_012274545.1 Fukomys damarensis
AATTTACAGTTCTACTGCCTCAGTTTCCCATGTAGCTGGAATTAAATGCATGCACCCTCATGCCCAGCTCATGATCAATACTTTTCAAGATAGGAGAATCCAGAATTTCGATAGCTAAAACCCGGTATGTACATTGAAAAATCAAACCCTGAAGGAGGAGGAAATAGGGTTGACAGCTTTGTGTGCATTGAATTATGACACTGTATCCTATAAATGTGTACAGTAAAATATTTTAAAAGGGGTTTTGGAAGTATGAGTATAGGTCAGCATGGCTACATAGGCCAGTTCAAATCA
This sequence comes from Fukomys damarensis, assembly GCF_012274545.1. Lineage (NCBI taxonomy): Eukaryota > Metazoa > Chordata > Mammalia > Rodentia > Bathyergidae > Fukomys > Fukomys damarensis. The sequence goes on from NW_022900949.1 coordinate 53,858,278, forward strand.
CATTTCCTCAACAGCTCTTCAGGGTAAGCATGGGACATCCAGAGATCAATAGGATACACATACTTGCCCAACAGGGTTTCACAGTTTTTAGGAGGAAGACTAACATGTAAATCAATGATGATGAAACAATAGAATAAGTACAATTAATACTTGGTTAACATAACTTTTTTTTTTTTAAAACCGGTGATCAAACTTGGAACCTTGCGCTTAGGAGGCAGGTGGCAGAACCACTGAGCTAAATCCTGGCAACACACCATTTTCGTTATCCCGCCATCCTGTTCACGAAAGCATCATTTTTTTGTTTGGTCTTCTACAGTAGTTCCCAAAGTGATTTACTCTAGCCATCCATCTACCCTGCTGCTGAGTGATTTTTCTGAAAAGCAAATCTGACAAGGTCAATAGGTTCCCTAACTAATAAAGTCCAAATCTTCTAGATAGTCCCTAGGACCCTAAGCAATCCTTCAGCTTCATCTTGACTTCCTTCTGCTCAACTCCAGTCATACCACAGGCTGTGCGTTGTGGTAGGTAGGTACCTACCAGGCTATGCTATCTCCCAGTGTCTACCCTAGGTCTCTCACGCTGGCCGCGCCCTCTTCCTTATCTCTTCGCTGGGGCGTGCAAGGACCTTCGGCGCCAGGAGTCCCAGGAACCCCCAGAGCTGAGATCCAGCTCCCTCAGCCTCGGGTGGGAGGGAACGGCGCAGGGAAGCAGGTGCGGTAAGAAATTGGATATTAAAAGACGTGTTGGAGCCGGATCTCAGGAGTAAAGTGTGAACATGTATGTCTAAGGCGAGGACATATTAAACCATTCGCTCTTCCCGGCTGCTGTTTCCCACGTGCCTTGAGTACAGGAACCGGAGCTGCCCAGTGACTGTGCCTGTCTCCTCCTCCGGGACGCCCCCTCTGGCGTTCCAGGCGTGCTTGAATGAATGGGGAGGGATCGGCGCTCATGAATGAGTGCGTGAGGGAGCACGCCGGTGAGTGAATGGCGACCGTGCGAGGTGCGGCGCGGGTTCCACTTCCCTCTCCCGCCAGCTGGTGGCCTCTAGAAGGTGGCGGCGCCGTCAACGGCCCTAGCTGGGACGGCCCGGGCGCGAGATGGTGGGGGAAGGGGCGTTCCCGGCGGCCGCGCCTTCAGCAGCTATTGGATTAGTGGCCTTCAGGGATGAGCTCAGCTGGATCGGCTTTCAGCTGCAGCCTCTGG
>NW_022900949.1:53859665-53873896 GCF_012274545.1 Fukomys damarensis
CCCGTCGTGCGAGCCCAGAGCTCTGGGGAAGACGCTGGGCGAGCCAGGGGCCAGCGGCCGAGGTTCGGCCCCGGCGCCCTGAGCGCAGGATTCGCTGCCCTCCGGGTCAGACGCCAAGCTTCAGAGCTGCTAGAGCACGGGCCTCAGCTCGCCCCTAGGATCGGCACAGTGAGGCGCTTTCCCCACTCTACATCCGACTCCAGGCGTCCTCTCGCAGCGCCCCAGCGCCAACTTCGCCAAGAACGCTCCCAACTCCTGGCCACCCTGCTGGGCAGAGAGGGCGCTGCTGCCAGGCACCAGCCGTGAGGACGCTCCGCTGGCTCCCTGGAGAAAGCCAGCATCTGTGGGGCTGCCTGGGCGCCCCGGAGTGGGCAGCAAAGGCGGCAGACTTCTCTCCTGAAGGAGCGGGACCTTCCAGTGCTGGGGATTCCTCCCGGGCGGCGCTTGCCCTCTTTTATGGTGAGTATTCTGTAACGCTTGGTAAGGGGCTCGCGGGGCCGGGGGCTGAGATTCGGCCTCGCGGACTTCACGTGGGTAGGCACTCGTCACAGCCAACGCTCCTGGCGTCCTTCTGGTCGCGATCCTCGGGAATTTTTCTCTGCGGATTTTGGCAGCCCAAGCTGGTTGGCTTGCGCAGCCTTGAGGTATTGGGGCCAGCCCCTGGGACCGTGAGTTTGAAGCCCACTGCTAATCTGTGTAGTACACGGAGCAAAATATCGCCTCCAAAGTCACTCTCCTGGGTTTGTGTTCAACATCCATCAGTCACTGGTGACCTTGGGCAAGGCGCCAAACCTCGGTTTCCTCGTCCGCGAGATGGGGATGGTAATTGAACCGGTTTTACACGGGTACTGGGGGGAATCTGTGTGATGGCTGGTAGAACTGTGCCTGGCCACAGGAAGCACTCATTCGTACGCTAGCTAGCGTAATTATGAGCTTCGCGAGCCTAGGCATGCCATCCAACTTTCCAAAGCTGCAGCAGCATCCTCTCTGTGAAATGGGGCAGTGATTCCTGGGGAGGTCTTTGCGTCCTGGGCTCAAAGCAGAAGTTAAATGCTTGGCACATAGTAGGCACTGGGGAAGCGGCTGCTGCTGTCCACTTATCCTTGTTTCTGGAAACATGAGGCTGACTGCCTGGCCCGAGAGCTGTTCGGAGCCACTTCCCCGCTTTGCTTGAAGACAAACTCGGTTATGCTCCGGAAGGGAGGAGATCGAGAGCTCTGGGAGTCCCGGGCTCGGGCTCTGGGAACGGGGAAGGAGGTCAGACCCTCCATTGAGCGAACGTACCGGCTCTGGCCGCACTGGACGCTCCCTGGGCTCCAAGCCAGCAGGGGCCGCCAAGCCCCGGACCTCACGCTGGAGAAGTGGGAGGAGTGCCTGCTCCCGCCGCCCCACGTCCTAGCGAGGGCTCCTACTGACTGAAAGGAAGAAGAGGGCACTTGTATACCTGGCTGGAAGAGATCTGACTTGGGTTCTAGCTCTACCTCCATCAGCCTGAGGTGTGACCCAGAGCAAGTTCTCTGACCTCTCCTGGCTCTTCGGTGCCCCACCCCCCTCCTAGAGGACTTGGGGGTAGTGAAGATAGGAGGGAATTCTCTCTTAGAAATCTGTACCTCCAGCCACTCACCTTCTGTGTCCTGTACCCGTCCCCACCCCCCCTCCCCAGGCAGTTCGATGAGCCTAAATCTGAAAGCAGAGAAATGGCTCAGGAAAAGCTACATGCTCCATGGGAAGAGGAGGCCACAGCCACTAGACTGACTTACTTCTGTTTCCTTCTGTGCTGCTATACTTCAGTTAAATCCAGAGGTTTCTGTCACTAAGGCTGATGGGGGAAGGCCCCAAATCCTGCTAAAAAAATCTTTTGGTTGACAGATAAATCTAGTTTGGAGAAAAATAAAATGTCAAAAGTATGATATGAACATGCTTTACACAAATGTGTGTTTGTGTGTGTGTGTGTGTGTGTGTGTGTGTGTGTGTGGTTCTGGGGATCGAGCCCAGAGCCTTCCCACTGAACTAGATCAGCCCTGTTAGATTTTGAGACAGGGTGTCACTAACTTGCCTGGGCTGGGCTCAAACTTTCCATCCTCCTACCTCAACCTCCAGAGTGCTGTGATTATAGGAGAGTGACATCACACCCAGCACTGATTCCATTTTTTAAATTTCCTTATTAAATGGCAATAAAATGAAATGAAGCTACCTTTGGCAGATGGCAAAGTCCAACTTATCAGCCACTGTACTCAAGTATTGTTCCAATTTGTATCTTCACTTAAAGACTGGTGAATTCAATGTATAAAATAAGATCTGTAAGGAAAAGAAATCGCCATAGTTAAACAACACGTGCCATTCCTTTAAAACAGTGGGCTCATCTCTTTCAGTGTGTAAAAGATTCAAGTAAACCACCACAAAACCAAACAGACAAAGACTAAAGACACACAAATAATGAAATAGAAGCTAGGTGTGGCGGCACATGGCTGGAATTCCAGTACTCTACAAGGCTGAGGCAGGATGATTAAAAGTTTTAACTGGGCAATTTAGTGACTTAGCAAGAACCTGTCTCATAATAAAAAAAATTTTTAAAGGCTGGACACTTAGCTCAGTGACAAGGTTCTGAGTTCAAATCTCAGTACACACACACACACACACACACACACACACACACACACGCACAGAATTAGTACTAAAACCTATGACAAGATGCCCTATGTCACTAAATAAGAAAAGTATAGGTTAAAATTGTAAGATTCAGTTTTTCACACACCAGATTAGCATCTTTTAAAAATGTAAATAGATCAAATTTCTTCCTATCTTAGAACCTCCTCAATGCTTCCAGGAGTAAAACCCATCCTGTCGCAGAGCCCCCAGACATGCTTCCTGTCCCCTTTACCCTTTCTCGCCGTTCGCCTCTATCCCCCCTCCCGACTCCCCTGGCCTTCTTGGTTTTGCTCCAGCATTCCGTGGGCTTATCACCCAATGGTAACTTTGCCTCCAGTACTTTTTCCTTTGGCTTCTCATAGGACTGGAACATTCTCACCACTCGAGTGCTCCTGTCTTTAGAGGACTCCATTCCTATCCCAGAAGCAGCCAAGGACTAGGCTAGTGCCGAGTCCTTGTTCTTTTAGGAAAAGACCCAGTACAACTCACCATGCTGCAGTGACTTAATTTTTTTCTAAGCTGCCTGCCCGGTTGTCAAACATCCAAGCTCTTGAAAGGTCCTTTCTCTGCTGGTACAGGAACAAGAGGTGTCAGGCAGCCCCCCAGCTTAAACAAGCTACTTCATGTGGAAAATCAAGAGGCTGGTGGGGCTGAGGTAGAAATCATCAGAAGTCTCTCTTGGGGTCTTGTTTTTTTTAACATGAACATGACTTTTTTTTGGCAAAAAAAAAAAAAAAAGATCAATCATAAAAAATTTAAAATTCAGCAACACATTTTAAATAAAACATGGTCCCTACATAAGCTAAATGGTTTTTTCTACTGCTGCTCAGAAATAGAGGTCTCTCTGTTCTAAGGCTGCAGGAAATAACTGTCTCACACTTTGGGAAAGACCAAGGCAAACTCCAAATCAGTTTTCTTGAACTTTGTGGACCTTCAGAAGACTTCAAGGGCAGTGTTAGTACATGTGATTTTTGCTTCACACATTGCTTTAGAACCAAATACCCATTTAAAAGGATGTGCAGGGTGGATATTCCTTCTGCAGTCTGAAAGGCTCTTCTTAGTGTAGCCCAGGTAGCAGGCACAGGGTAGTACACTGGTCTAAGAGACAGACAGAGGCTGGCTGGGCACTGGTCCTGCCAGCAAGAAACACAGCACATGATGCAGGAGATATTTGTGGGATTTAACAGCCAGGAGAGGACTCACTGCAAGGGAGGGTTATGGAGGGGGTCAGCTAGGCAGCGAAGGCCCAAGATACCCACCACTGGGGTGGGAGAGCTGTGCTGACCTGGAGTCTGCCATGTCTGCTCTGAGGTGGGTACTAATGAAAGATAAGTGCAGGAGAAATAATCCAAGGCAGATTCTGGGGACCCTTGGCTGTCAACCTAAGAGGGTTGAATGAGGAGAGTGGGCAACTTGGTCAGATTTATCCTCGGCAGCATGGATGGTGGTTGAGGACAAAAACTTAGGAAACTATGGCAGAAACCCAGGCAAGGTCTGAACTAAGGGAAAGTGGAAACCATAGAATGAACGAGACTGAGGCAGAGGATTCACTCAGAAACTGGGGCCTTCAGAGGGAAACCTGGGATGTAGGAGAGGGTAGAGGCTGAGCTCAGCCCAGGACTCATGATTGTGAGGTGGCAGTGGGCTCCTGGATATCCCACGACCCTGAGAGGGTAGGCTTGCCCAGTGTTGGAGGCTGTTGATGGAAAGAGGCCAGCTCGCTTTACAAGGTCACCTGAAGGAGTGCCCTGTCTGAGGTGGACAGAGGCTTCTAGCAGGTGAGGCTGGCACTGAGGAGGGCAGGCAGGGCTGGAGATCTTACTTGGAAATATGGCAGAGGCTGGAGGTGCAAGTCATAAGAGAAGAGGCCTTGGGGTGGCAGGACTCTGAAGATGTGACACTGGAATTCATTTAGGAAAGCTACTGTGGTGAGAGCTCCACACCTGCTCTGTGCAGAGAGAGGAGCCAGGTCAGTGCCAAAGTCACCCACTTGACTTGTAATGCCATGAAATGTCATTTATGATTAACTGGAGCTAGGTCTTCTCCAGAAATGAGTAGGCTTGACATCCAGCCCTTAGCCACATTCTATGAGATGTGCGAGTCACAGAGTCCTGGGCTGGATGGCTCCCTCCTGTGTCCACGGCCCCTCCTCTCTCTCTGCATCTCCCTCCTCCCTTCTTCTCTTGCTCTTTCCACACCTAAATGTCTTATTGCCCTAGGGACCCTGCAGGCTTAACCGAGGGACCTTCAGAAAACCCAGCAGGTCCTTATTATGGTCCCCTAGATTAACCCTGAGGCGTGAAGAGCTTTGATTTTCTTTCAAGCATCCTGATTTTCAGACAATCAATGATGTCAAATGGGCAAAGTTCACCTTGGGAGATAAATGAGGTTGGATGTGAAGATTATTGTGTTGTCATAACAGATGATTCCCCTAGAGGCTCCCATTAGGCATCCCCCTCTTTCAGCCTTTCCTGTCATGCTTTGCCCCAGCCTGAACTACGCTGGGGCACACAGAGGCCAGCTGTCCTGCAGAACAATTCTCATGTGCCCGGGACAGCCCTCTGGGCACAGGAGCAGGTGCATGGTGACCAGGCCCACCAGAACTGCATATGGCCTCACTGATTCAGAGATGAGTCCCTTTCAAATGACCTTGCAGAGCATGCTGGCCTGGTTACCTCCCAACAAACCTCATCCCCTCCCCTGCTCTCTTTGCTGGCTGACAGCTGAGCTTCTGCCTCGGGGGCCCTGGATCTGTCACACGTGGGAGGATTCCCATGGAAACCCCGGGAGGAGAGGCTTGGGGAAGCCTCATTGATTCAGCGCCAGGAAGATGGGTGTGAGACAGTTCCACCTGGAACCGGACAGATGGCTCTCTGTGAGCTAGGGAAGAAAGGGCTTGCCCAGCCAGTTGTAGCGTGAGCTCCCTGTGTGTATTATGAGGAAAGCAAATAGACTTCTGTGAATTAAGCCTTGGAAGTTCTTTAATTCATTTCTTGTTGATGGGTTCATTCTGAATGAGTGTCTTTTAATAAAACAGCCCCTCTGCTTATTATTTGTACCAAGAAAGTCTTACAACCATTTCAGTGGAACCAGGGCCAGGCAGGTATCATTGACATCATTTCACAGGAGAAAGTGAGGAATAAAGGCATTAAGTGAACTGTCTGAGCTCACAGGATTCTGTATTCCTGATTCCTTCCAGGCCAAGACTCTTTCTAACACTGCATGTTGCTTTTGAGCATCTCTGCACCCTACACACCCTAGAATTCACCCATTTTTCTCTCAAGAAGGCCCACATGAACAGTATTTTGGGGACTCCAGTGAAAGAAACCCAGCCCCAGTCCTGGAGCTGTGCCCAGTCTGGCCCCTTGGGATGAGTGTTGTGGGCTCTCTAGATGAGAGATACAGATGTATGCTGGGGGAGGTATGTGGGGAGCAGGAGGGAAGTGGGCAGCAACAAGTCAAGAACAGCAAGGAAGTTGAGGGAAGACGGAAGAGGTTCATGGAGGAAGATGGGCTGGTGAAGAAGTAGGGGACCCACTCAGAGCACTCTGAAAGCATTAAGGACAGGGTTAAGAATTAATTTTTTCCTGAAAGCCATAGTGAACCTGAGGAGGATGTGAAGCAGGGGACATGATGAGATAGATTGGTTTTGCGTTTTTACAGGAGTGGGAGTAGATATTTTAAAATCTTATGCAGTGCACTAAAGGAATCAAACTGTCTCTTTTTGCAGTCTTTGTCATTGTCCATGCCTGTCACTGGGTCTGACCCCTTTGGGGTGGGATACCCCTGGAGGGAAGTGATTGTATCTTAAACTTTGCTGCAGCCACGGATCCCCAGAGGGACACCATTACTGCTGGCTAAAGGGAAACTATGAAAAGTGCCCTTGGCCCTGATTCCAGCAAGTCCAAAGCCCAACTTCACAGAAAGGTGGGCATCACTTAGGAACCCCAGCATCTGTAGCCTCACGTCCCCTTGCAGATTCCATGCATGTTGAGCCGGCCCAGACAGGCCTCTGAAACTGTGATTTTGGGTCCTGGGCCTCTGAAGACAGCTTTTCTTAATTTGCAAACCACTGAGGCTTCTTAAAGAGTGTGGCATTGCCATTTCCTAACTTTTCATTTCCCTGTTGAGTCAACACCTGTTTTCTAGCTCAGCCATGATTGGAGCCCTGGAGCAGATCCTTTAGGATAATGTCGTTAAGTGTCCCTATCCAAGCATGCAGTAAGACGTTAAGTTTGGTTTGGGGAAGTGTGATAGAGGCACCCTTTAGCATGGTTGAGTGTGCCTGCTGAATACTAGATTCCGAGATGATGTTATTTCAATCAGGAAGTTAGATTCTATTGCATGTCCTGTGTGCCTGGCTTTGTACCATGTGCTGTGCTGGAAACAAGAAAAGAAACGTACCAAGCATTTGCTCTCTGTGGCTAGCAAAAGGGGGCAGGGGACAGAACCAGGCATGGCTACTGCTGTGTCCCCAGCTCTCAGCTGCTCAGTTCCTGGCATACAGCAGGCATCCACTAAGTGTTGAACAAACAAATGAGAGCTGGAAACTGGGAAGGTGTAAAGCACCTATCTGATAAAGGGGCAGAGAGGACACAGCCAGAGACAGTTGCTCAGAGGGGTGACCATGTCAGTGCAGAACTAGGCCCAGTGTCCCCAAGGCCCCCTCCCCATACTATCCTCTCGAGAGTCCAGGGTAAGCCCTCCCTGAGCCAACCCAAAGGTGTGTGTTCTGCCCTGGTTCAAGCCCTTGAGGGCCTTTCTGTAGACAGGAAGCACTTCTCAGGGGCAAAGAAGTGGAGCCATAGCTTCCTATCCTCAAGAAGTAAAAAGCATGGCCAGCAAGTTGTCCCTCCTGGTGACTTGGGTGGTCAGAGGCTGGAGCAGCCTCTGGAGGTCCATCCAGTGGATCCAGGGAAGCTTCTCAAAGGAGGGAACGTGCCTTCATGAGCTAATCACCTCCAGGGCTCCACTCCAAATACCTTCCCAGTGGGAATCTGGGTTACTCATTAGGGACATTCAGTCCATAGCAGAATGTGTCCAAGTGGTAAAAGGGCAATGTTGGAGGCGGTGTAGGATTTAAAGGAGCCCTTGCCTGTGTTGGGCACCTCCTGGGTGTCAGACAACATTGACATTGGTCTTGATCCTTACAAAGGCAAGCAGGGTGAGCAAGTCATCAGCAGCAATTTTCTGATGAGTCTCAAGAGGTTAAGGCCTTGCCCAGGGCCCAGTGGAGAGTCAGGAGGGTCATTATATGGTGCTACTGGTTTTCCTTAATGGCCTGCCATCAGGACATGAGCATACCTCTCCGGGCTGTCTGTGTAAATGCTACCTTTGCAAGGTAGCACCCTTCAGGAGCCCTGCCTGTCGTGAATAGGGACAGACTGAAGCTCTTGTCTGGAGTGGGAGCATGGTGCTCTCACCAGCCCAGTATGGGTACAGTCAAGTGCAAGAGGCTGTCCCAGGCTGCTGCTTTCCAAGGTATAAAAGATGCCTCTCCAATAACAGCCACTCCAAGGTTGTCATGACGTGCACAAGGATGAAGCAGTGGGAAAGTGACACAGAGTACGTCAGTCAGTGGAAAGGACACTCTTCTACAGTGTGGAAAAAGACATGAGAGCACAGGATTGCTCTGATGGCCCCTGGGTCACCCCAGTCCTGGGACCTACTGGTTGTGTGACCCTGGGATAGATCATGCAGCCTCTCTGAGACGGTTTCCTCTTTTGAATTTTGGGTTTTTTTGTTTTGTTTTGTTTTGGGGTTTTTTTGGTACCAGGGATCGAACTCAGGACCTTGCACTTGTGAGGCAGGCGGTGGCACCACTGAGCTGAATCGCTGGCAATTGTTTCTTCTTTTGAAAGAAGGGGCATGTGCTGCCCCCCCCACACCCACAGTGCCCATGGACGTCAGCAGGCTACCTGACACTGAATAAGTGCGGATACTTGAAGTTAGAGGTGGAAAACGCACAAGGGAGTAGAAGCAGAGGAGACTGTGAGTTCAGGCTGTCCAGAATGGGGCCAGCTCTGCCATCTTTTTGCCCTGTGAGTTTGATCAGGCTGCTTCCTGGGAGCCTCAGTTTCCAGTCTGTTAGTATAAGAGCATAGGTGTCCAAATGAATTGCAAAAGTGGCAGATTCCAGCCCCCTCCCCTGCTCCCTTCCTATTTCTCACCAGATCCCCTCATCCTTCCTTTTCCTCTCTCTCCTCAAAAGTAATGGAAGCTTGGTGCACATACTCTTCTGCACCTTGTTTCCTCTCTTTCTCACTGTACCGCTAAGCTATGTCCCAGCCATTTTTTTAGTTTTATTTGAAGACAAGATCTCTCTAAATTGCCCAGGCTAGCCTTGAAACTGTGATCCACCTGCCTTAGTATTTGGGATTGGAGGTTTGTATCGCCATACCTAGCTTCACCTGTCTCCTGAATTTTCTATATCAGTACTCTTCAGCGGCATACAGCTTCATTATACAGGTTTCTCATTAGTTGTCTTCTGTTTGCTCTTTCCTAATATTTTGCTATTACACACAATGCTGCATGTTATGTAAAGTGTAATTTGGTGCATTGTGAAAATTTGATTACCTAATTTTAGGTGAAATAACTTTAAGAAGGCCCATGACACAAATTTAAAAGAAAATAATTCACTCATATTTTATAGACAAAAAAAAGAAAATGAGATATAGCCACAGGCTATGTTTATATTATGTTATTTATAATATGTTTATATTAAAGTAATAGTTAATGAGATAAGATATTTTGGGTTTTGTAAATTTTTTGGTATTTTCTAAGATTGAAAAATTGATTTAAGATTTTAAATTAATGGTTTTTTTTTAGCATAGTTTTAGATTTATTCAACAACTAAATCAATCATTTGCCCAGTGTGCACAGGCCCTGATTTCTGTCTCCACACCACAAAAAAAGAAAAAAGAAATGGGAAAAACTAAATCCATAGTATAGAGAGACTTCATAGGCTTGCCTCATTTACTTCACAGTTCCTCCTATAATTAACATCTTAGTGTCAAATGTTTATCACAACTAATAAACAATATCACTGCATTATTATTCATTGAAATCCATACTCAGAGTTCCTTCATTTTTACCTAAAGTTTTTTTTTTTGGTCTCCAGAGTCCCCTATGCATAGTTCTTATGTCTTCTTGGGCTCTTCTTGGCTATGGAGGTTTCTCATACTTTCCTTGTTTTCAATGACCTTGACAGTCTTGAGGAGAACTGGTCGGCATCTTGTGGGATGCGGCACTAATTGGAATTTGTTCTGTGTTATTCTCATAACAATAAACCCACTGAGATTATAGGTTTGGGGAAGGAAGACCACAGAGAAAAAGTGCCACTGCATTATGTCCTACAGAGGATATGTCCATACTAACAATGTAATAAATTAATACACTAGGTGATAATATAATTAATAATGATGGATAATACAATGAGTTACATTGGATTAAATTATATATAAATTCAGTTAGTTTGGTTTTGGTGGTATTTTTTCCCCAAATAACTAACTTTTGGGTTTTTAAAAAATTAGTTTCATTGTTTTTCTATTTACTTATTATCCTTAATTCATATATTTTCATTTGAAAATGTATTAGTGTGAGTATACCAACCATGATTCCCTCTGAGTACAGCTTAGAGGCGTCACGCAGATTTTAATAGATCAAATGGGTTTTTTAAAATTATTTTCTAGATATTTTCAATTTTTTGGGGGGGGATCAAACTTGGGACTTTATGCTTGTGAGGTAGGCAGCAGAACCACTGAGCTAAATCCCAGCCTGATATTTTCAATTTTTATGTAGATTTTTAAAATCTGAGTTGTTTAAAGAGAGTTTTTTAAAAATGTCCAAGCGGTAGAGTTTTGTGATCCATAATTTTATGATTAGTTTCCCCTTTTTCTCTGTTATTAGACCCTATGTTATTTGTAATTTGGGGTGAGGTTTTATTTGTGGCCTAGTATGTGGAAAGTTGTTTGGATGGTTCTGCAAGCACCTGAAAGAACACACATTCTTTGCTTTAAAGGTATAGAATCTGATACGTACATCAATTAGATCTGACTTATTAATTATGTAAGTCTGGCTTTTTCTATGTGTTTATTTAATTTGGTCCATTGATCTGACACAAGTTGGAGAGAGAAATTAAAATTACCTACCTCTAATGTGTTTGTTTCATATTTCTTCTAGCTTTTGCTCTGACTTCGAGTGCTGTCATTTGATGTATTAAAACTTCAACTGAGGATCATATTCTTTATTATTGTATTTTCCTTTATTTTATTCAAAACTTTTCGCCCTGAAATCAAATTTGCTTGCCTAATACTAAGGTCATATTTCCTTCTTAGGTTGAATTTACCCTTGTCTGGATGTGTTTGCCTTTCTTTTATTTTCACAATTCTTGTGTCTTACACGTAGCACATGGTTGGAGGGCTTATCTTGTTCCTCAGTTTTAGAATCTTTCCTCTTCAGTGGTTTATTATGGCCATTCAATGACATGGTTACTATTTTGTTCCTAGTTTTACTATATCACATTTTATGTCTTTTGGGGCCGGGGATTTACCCCAGTGGTTCCGCCGCCTGCCTTGCAAGCACAAGGGCCCGAGTTTGATCCCCAGTACCAAAAAATAAATAAATAAATAAATAAAACATTTTATGTCTTTTGATTCAATTGCTTCTTAAAACAAAATCTCTTAATATCTGGTCTCTTTTATTTTGTGTTGTGTTCCTTCCAACAATTTGGAAGCTTTATATTATATTTTTAGCCCTGAAAATTACCTTTATGATGCTAATGTAAAAGTAATTTAATCTTCTGTTTCAATAGCAATAGCTGTCTCTTCTAAAGTACATAACCACAAAATTAGTTTACAAAGGCAGTCACAATTTTTATCTGCTTTGTGACACTTTTAAAAAATTATTCTCTGGATTTGCCAGGGTTTTTCCCATTCTTTTACACTTTCACTGCTTTGACAGCATCCTTAATGTACACTGTTCTGATGCCTCTTCGAAAGAGGTGAACTTTTCTTAGACCAGGATTTTACAGTCAGTGCTTATAGAGAAGGTGCCAGGAATAACTTCAGAAGGCAGAATTGCTCCCTGGTTCACAGAAAGTCTGTTCCCAGAATTGTAACAGTGATCTCTTTCAGTCTTTGTTTCTTTCTCAGGCAGTGGAGATCTGTAGCTGTGGGCTTCTCCCAATTCAGAGGCCTGCTGCACACTGCCTCACTAACACACTGCTTCCTGTGAAGATGGTTCCTGTTAGTCCGGGCCTCTTCATTCCCCACCATGTCAGTGAAAGCTCCCCCCACCAGACTGCAGATGCTCTTCCCATTGTTATCCTGATAAGAGCCACGGTTTTCCCTTCAAGGGTGCCAGCTCCTGCCTGGTGTTGCCCACTTTTCCCCAGATCCGCAGCCACAGGTGTTTTCCGGAGGTGTTTTTCTCTGTCTCAGATATTCACTGCTTTGGCAGCCCTTGACTGTTTCTGGCAGCCTTTCCCTTTACGCTGTGTTTCGGGTTACAAATGTGTTCCAGTTTTGCTGAAGTGGGAGTTTGTGTTTCTGTTTTTCTATCTCTTTGATTTGGGGTGCTTTCAGACATGAAAATGAATAACTTTATTCTACATCTTAAAACTGTCTAGCACTGCACATTTTTATGTGTTCTGGTATTCTCTCAAATCAAATATTAGCCGGAACTCTCTGAATAGGTTTGGCATCAGCTGAAGCTGAGATCTGATAGTCAAAAGGAAAGAATGAGAGTTGAGAATAAAACAGGAGGATTTAAAAGGATACCCACAGTAAGGTTGTTCATGCAGTGTGGTGGGGGTGCTCTCATTCCCCAGCTGGATAGGCTGGGGTGAACCACCGTTAGAATGGAAGGTCATGGACATATAAGGCAATGCATGGAAAACATCCTCTGTCTCCTCATCTGTCTCAGGGAAGTCGCTCAGAGCCCAGCAGCTCTCTGACCAGAGGGGTAAGGAGGCACATACCTCAGCTCAGGGAGGGCTGCAAGGCTCAGTTCTGCTTTCCCCGCACTCAGGGCCCTTTCAAGTAGCCTATATACCCCAAGAACTGGCTGGTACTGCAGTCCGGATTATTCTTCCTTGAAAACTGGAGTTCCTGCACCTGGGGGTGCTATCTGGGATAAACTCTGTTAATGATGTTTAAATAACCAAGAAAGTATGGGTGCACTCGAGGAGAGGGATCTACGGGTGATGCCCAGAGAACAGAGGAAGATCTGCCTGAAAATCCTTTATAGCATTGTCTCTCAGATTCCCATTTTACAGATGAGGAATCTAGAGTCACGGAGAGGCCTGGAGATAGAGCTAATCGGTGGGGAGGGATGTGGATGCAGTTCTGTCTGGATCCAGAGCTTAGACACCGGTTCCCTTACTTTCCTTTCCAGCCCCATTCATTTTCCTACAGAGACACCACCCCATCCTCAGATGATTGCTTTACGTTTGTGTTAGTTTCTTTTCTCTCCTCGCTGGCACTCAAAGTCAGAAGGGAAGGGGCTTATTTGGCTTACAGTTCGTAGAGGTTTCAGTCCATAATCAGCTGGCTCCAAGGCAGGGATGACAAACATACATCACAGAGGAGAAACACCATGGCGCACACAAGGTAGCAAGGCAACAAGGGAGAGCTTCACTGTGTCTTTTTGCCTCTTTTATCCCATCCGGACTCAGAGTTAGGGCGGCACTAAACCGCTCACTCATCATGTCATGTGTAGTGGTTTAGTAATCACACACCCTTAATGCCAACATCACACCTTTCTCAGCTACCTCTGACCGAATGAGGCTTTGAGGGGACATCCTGACCCAAACCATGACAATGTTCATGTTCCTGGGTGACCTCAAGGGGCTCTTCCCCAGGGTCTTCCTTCTCAAGACTGGCTACCTTTTAGGGTGCTTGTTAAGCTCCCCAGAGTAGCCAGGCTTGGGAACCAATGAACCACACCTTGAATGTCTATGCACCACCCCCCATCTTGGCAAACCACTTCTCTGGGCGCAGTCCTTGTCTCTGAAGCCATTACCTATGATTGCTCTAACGCAGCACACAGACTCTGAAACCAGCTGGCCTTGATTTGAATATTGGTTCAGTCACTCATTAGCTGCTGATTACTGACCCTTGCTGGGGTCTGTAAAATGGGAATAACAACCTGCACGTTTTCTAGGGAGGTCTAATGGGTTAAGTGAGTTAACAAATCTAAATCCTTTAGAACAGTGTCTGGCCAATGGCAGGTTCTAGTTTAAGTGCCAGATATGAAGATATTAATTAATTATTCTTATGAGGGATTCAGTGGGCTCGGCCAAGGCATGGGCATAAATGAAAGGGGGAGTAACAGGAGGTTGCTACTGCTAATAACTGTGGCCTTTGCTTCCTTCCAGGAGCTTGGGCTTCTGCCACAGCCTGGTAGAGGCTGTGGAGGTCTACAGTCCGGAATTCCCTGTCGCGAGGTCCACACGTGGCTGTGGGGAGTGGAAGGTCCCACGAGGTAGCGGTGGCCTGCAGCGGTCGC
Source organism: Fukomys damarensis (assembly GCF_012274545.1). Taxonomy (NCBI): domain Eukaryota; kingdom Metazoa; phylum Chordata; class Mammalia; order Rodentia; family Bathyergidae; genus Fukomys; species Fukomys damarensis. The sequence continues at coordinate 53,873,823 of NW_022900949.1, forward strand.
CTCCGCACAGCAAGCTATGGGCCAGAAGCTCTCCGGGGGCCTCAAGTCGGTAGACGTGCGCGAGCCTGCGCTGC
>NW_022900949.1:53874277-53882105 GCF_012274545.1 Fukomys damarensis
GCCCCGCTGCACTCGGTGGGCTACACCGCACTGGTGGGCAGTGACGCTGAGTCCTGGGGTTGGGACCTGGGCCGCAGCCGCCTCTACCACGACGGCAAGAACCGGCCCGGTGTGGTCTACCCGGCCTTCCTGGGGCCGGATGAGGCCTTTGCGCTGCCCGACTCGCTGCTGGTCGTGCTGGACATGGATGAGGGCACGCTCAGCTTCATCGTGGACGGCCAGTACCTGGGCGTGGCCTTCCGTGGCCTCAAGGGCAAGAAGCTGTACCCGGTGGTGAGTGCCGTCTGGGGCCACTGCGAAGTCACCATGCGCTACATCAATGGCCTGGATCGTAAGTGTGAAACGTGATGGGTTAGGAGGGCTGGGGTGCAGAGGCTGCTGTCCCTAGTGGGTGTGGGAAAGGGACAACACGACAAGCTGGTGAAACAGCAGTTGGGATGCTCTTCTAGCATAGAGTAGTGGTTGGGACCTAGACTTGAATTTTTACCTCCTTGTAGGCTTGGTGATCTGAGGCTGTGCTTCAATTTTCCCGTCTGTAAAAATGGCACGGTGACGGGAATCTAGCTCTGAACTGTCATGAAGATCAAATAAGATAATACTGCGTGTGTTCTCAGAGCACTGACTGGCACCTAATAAGGGCTTTGCGTGGTGATACTCCTTACAGATCTTTCACTCAGTGTCTTCAGATCTTTCAGGCTATACAGGAAAGTACAAAAGGACGGAAGGTAGTCACAGCAGGAGAGGAACAGGAAGACACAGTTACTGAGCTGAAATGCCATCCACACTGGTTACTGATGAGAAATAAGCTACAATCATAACAACTGTTGCTTATTAGCTACTTACTGTTCACAGGGACTAAACACTGAAATTCCAGCTCTTGCTGGCAAGCTGTTTGTTGAAGGAGGCAACAGCCACTCACCTTCAGCTTTTACCTCATGGGAAGGAGAGGTCTGGGTTGCAGAGTCTTTGGATTTTTCCAGGAGTGCCCAAAAATCTAGTTTGTGGGAACTGTCCCAGTTTTGAAAGTGAGCAGCTGCCGAAAACTCTGTGTGGACAAGCAGAGCACCTTGGCAGGTTGCAGACAAGCCCACAGGCTGCTGCGTTTGGCCTCTTGAAAACTCTTTGAGGTCTTAATGTGCACAACCATCCTGTGAAGCAATTTAAAAATCATAGTAACAAAAATGATTATTGGTTTTAGGGGGGCATCACTTGGGGATGCAGAGTGGCCTCCATACAGCTGCATGTCCTGTGCTGAATTCCTGCTGAGCAGAGCCAGAGGTCAGGCACTGACTGCGGGCTTACTCAGTTCCACACACCAGCACCTGCCCACCCTGACTTCCTGCCACACCCCTCCTGAAACAGGAGAGAGTACTTACCACCAGCAATCCAATTTATTCATTTTATTCTAAGTGAGAGATATAATTACCCACCAGTGAGGCATCTTTCAGACCCTTTTGGAGAGATGAGTCAATCAATAGCAGAGTTAGAGAGTCAGCATCAGGGTCTACCTCAGATCTGTTGGCCTCAGAAACTAACTCTTTTCCCATGTTCCTCCTTTGGTTGAGGGACTGATAGTAACACTCCAGAAAAGAACTCAAGGAAAAGCACTGAATCATGTGAAATTTGTATTTGTTTGAGCAAAGGGTGGGCTGCTGGTTTTCAGGGGTGGCAGGCAACAGAAAAGTAATTGGCATGCTCAGCTCTTGGGTATTCTTGGTAACATTCTGGCTCATATTTTATTTCCGTAGTTGCTGGAGTAAGATTGCTGTTGACAGCAAGTGTTGCCTCGTTTTCTCTGTGTAACTGGTTAAATCTCGCAGCAGATGAGAATGTCCTGATTTAGTCATCCCAGAGTCTGGTGGAAAGAGTCTGAAATGCTCTTAGACACAGTGACCAGTCAAACCCCAGTGGTAAGAAATGGAATTGGAAAGTTTACTTAAAATTAATCACTGGACCAAAAGAAGGACCCTAGCTAGCATAGCAAGGCTCTGGAGTCTGATCAGTCTTATTTCCAACTGTGTCTCCAGCTCTGAGTGGTTTTATGCCTTTGGTGAATTACTTTAATGCCATGAAACTCAGTTTACACATCTGTAAGATGGCACAGTTTTGAGTCCCTTTCTCAGCTGTGGTGTTATCTTATATGTTGGCTGGGATTAAAGACCTCCCCTGCAGGGAGCTAGCAAAGCCAACAGTTAGGTCCCTAAAGTAGGCTTCCTCTTAGCTATGAATTCATATCAGTTACTTGATCTTCCGGTAAATAATAATATTCTAACAAGGTTGCAGCCCTCATGAATGTTAGAGTCTCTTCCCTGGTGCACTGCTCAAGTAGGTAGGGGGTGGGAAGGGTAGTTGTGTTCTGGACATCTCTTTTAGGTCTTTTAGGTGATTAAAGAAGTGTAGTGAGACTGAAACTTGGAGTGTTTCATCTGCCTCGCTATTCTGCGATTTTTCAGTTAGGCAAGGAAGGGCCAGGAAGAATGCTGTGTCATGCAAGTCTGTCCATTTGATGACAACTTGGCTTGTCTGGTATACTCTAGTTTATACCCCAGACGGGAGTAACAGCCACTATGTGGGCAGAGGTGTGAATGCTCAGCTTGGCACAAGCTCTGACTACAGGGTAGACTATAGGACAGATTGCAGTGGAGTTCAGCGGTGGGGTGGTGACTAGAAAGGGACTGGATAAGACCTATAGTGGGTGACCATGGATCCCTGGGGACTGGGAACAACTTGGCCCAGGGGAAACCCTGGGCAATCCCCGGGGCAAGGAAGGTGATTCAAGGTGGAGATCTGCAGATGGAAAGAATTCTCAGCCAACATTAGTTGCAGACATGGCAGAAGGTTCCCAAACCCAGACTCAAATAGGGTTCAGGGGGTCAGAGTCAGAAACATGCTCAGAGGCAATAAGATAGGGCTATTCCCTGGGATTGCTTCCCCAAAAGATCATGGTGGAAGAAAGTTCTATGAGAGGACCCACACAGACTCCAAGACCAGATTAGGCTCTGAACACAGTACTCAGCAGAGGCCCTGGTAATTTGCACTCGTCTCTCTTAACCTCAGCATTCTCCTTGGCAAAATGGGGATATTAAAGCTCATTTGCACAGAGCAGACACACAGCAAGTAGAGCTCTTTAGTCGAGTGAACTAGGTGAGGTGGGACAGGTTCTGAGATTCACCTATGGAGTAAAAAAAAAAAAAAGAAGTGGTTTTCACAGGGGTTTTTCCTCTAATGTGATGGAAGCAAGTTAATGGATATCACTTTTTCAATTTCTGAATTTTAGGACTATAAAAGCATGGCTTAGAAAGGCCTTACCACACTGAACTCTGAAGCGTATGTTTATTGAGAACAAGAGCTCCTGACAGTGCAATTTCCTATTGCAATTACATAAAGTTGACAAACCTCTTGCAAGTGAAACTGTTCTTTCTCGACACTGTGGAGTGAAATGGCTCAGCATCTGGGACTTTACTGCAAAGAGCTGCAGATCCAAGGGCTCTGCCCTCTGAGTAAGCTGAGAAGCTTAGAAGCAAGTCCAGGCAATCGGATAAGCTGACTCAAGTTGTCCAGGGCCCAAATAATAATAATAGCAATAACAACAGCACCAGTTACCACTTGTGTAGCAATTAATCTGTTCTAGGCATTACAAATTTTAACTCATTTGATACTGGTAACAACTCTTTGAGCTAATACCTGTATTACAATCTTTAGTTTACCATGAAGAAATTGAGGCACAGAGAGCTTGAGTAAGTCACTCAAGGTTACACAGCTAGTAACTGTGTAATTGGACTCATGGGGAGCTCTCAAAGACATTTACAGACCAGGCAGGGATAGAAGGACCAGGAGAATCTGCCCCACCTGGCTGTGTGGCAGTGCGGCAGAGGGCTGACCTGAGGAATGAGACCCTGACATGCACTCTCTGTTGTTTTTTTCCCTCCCATTGCTTCATCTCCAGTCCTCCGAGCCCCTGGATTACCACGGAGCTCTGCAGGGTGCTCTGAGAAGCTAAACTGTATAAAGGCAGGCCCAGCTGTGGCTGTGAATCAGACACGCTTGATCACTAATGGGGGAATGTCTCTGAAATGTCCCAACTGCTGTGAGGTTCAGCCCCTGGGGTGGGATTGGGTGGGGGCAGGGCAGTGTGCAGGCCTTTGGAATCTGCTAGGCTGGTTTCCAGAATTTTGTCCTGTCTCCGCTTTCCACATGTTGGTGGCCGGGAGGGCGGATAGAAGGGCTTTGTCTCGTGTCTTAAGTTCTTGGGTGGTAAGTGGTGTGTGAATGATAGCAGGAGAGAAGAGAGCCCAGACAAAGGGCCCTGGGGTCCCTGGCAGCATAATATAGGAGAGTTAATAATCACGTTTTTTTGGCACATACCACCCATGTTCTGTGCCCTGTTTACTCATATTTTCTTTTTCCTTTTTATTTTTTTACTTTTCAGTCTCAAGTTTTTGAGGCACTGTTACTGTTATTATCCCAGTTTTATAGATGAGGAAACTGAGTCTTGGAAAGGTGAAATATTTGCCCAAGGCCACACAGCTAGCAAGCAGTGAGGTTGTGCTGAGATCCAGGTAGGACCCACTCCCCTGCCTACCCTCCACAGGCTCTGTACCAGCCTCTGAGGCCCAGCCTGCCTTGCACCATCTGCTGGAGTGTAGCTAGACTACTCAGGGGGCCCCGTCAGCATTCAGGGCTGGCTTCTGGGCTGTGAGTGAAAACGCAGGTGTCTTGGGACTGACCAACTGACGGAGAAGGCCTGTCCATCTGCACCAAGCAGAGGAAGCTGCATTTCCAGACGCTGTTCCTAGATGGTTTAATCGATCTGCCAACAAGTATTTATTGGCGTAATAGCACAGTAGAGGAGACTGGCAGCCAGCCAAGGCTTCTGGTATTGATGAAGGCCAGAGTGAGTTTTCTACCAGGACACTGCAAGGACACCACCCCCTTGTCAGAGCCCTCCTCCTGCTCAGCAGTGTATCCGCCTCCTTCCTGCTTCATGTCCATGCACTTCAGTGAGGTGGTGGTGTCCTTCTGCCTCCTGACGTCTGCACTGGCTCCTCCGCCAAGGTCCACGGCTGGCATCCTCTTTGTCCCTTCCCCTGGTACCATGTCCTGACCCCAGCTGACTCCCAGCCCTGTCTATGTAGCATCAGCTCAGCACCTAGTCCTTTCTGCCTGTGCTCCCATTCACTCACTCCACGTGGGTTTTCCTCTTTGCTCAAGCGAGAGGAAGTCTTCAGGCAGGAATGGGGAGCAGCACTCATACATGGTCAGTAGGGACTCCATATTTACTTTTGGAAGGTAAGCTGCGCATTTGGTAACATTCAGCACTACAACACTGCACAATGAAATAGCTTCCCAGTGCTCCAGCTCCCCAGGTCCCCTCCATTAGCACGTTCAGATATGTCCTTCCCAAATATTTACAGCAGGAAATGTTTAGGTCCTACTGTAAACATCCTTCAGCCTCTCTTTTTCCCTCCCTAATGGATTTTGGCAATTATTTATCAGTTAATGTAGAGTGCCTTTATATTATACTAACAGATACGTGTTTTTGTACTATGGTTGTATCATAATTTAATTATTTAGATCCCTAAATTTGGACAGTTAAGCAGTTTCCCTTAAGTACAAACTTTTTTTTTTTTCTTTTGGTGCTAGGGATGGAACTAGGTACCTTGCACTTGTGAGGTAGGCGGCAGAACCACTGAGCTAAATCCCTGGCCCGCACAAACTTTTGATCTTAGATTTGAAGCCATTTGATTTCCATTTCTTTCTTCCCCCTTCTGGCCACTTCACTGTCTCAAGTTTCAATTTTCCCATCTGTGCAGCAGGGATAATTGTACATATATTGTTTGGTGCTGTGTTAGAAATGAAGCCTGGCCCAGCTCATGGCTCACTACCTGTAGGAACTGTTCTTACTCGGGATATCAGGTAATCCTGCTGAGCTCATCCTGGGGACCTGGTGAATGCTTGTGAGTGATGTGATGCTTTGTTTAAAATACAGTACAGTCATGCGAATTTGACACTAACAAGCCATATACATTTGGATACTAAGATTATACTGTGCAGTCCAGCCTGTCCTCACTTGGTGTGCACATCAACGTAAGAACCTGGCATATTTACCTGCACAGAATAGGCCCATAGTACATGGTTCATTCTGTTATTGCTGCTGCTGTGAATGCTGAATGGGATAGCTCTTTGAGGTGAGGATGCATCTTAGCCTTCTTCGCCAGCCTTCTCATAGCACCCCATGGAGCAGAGCACATAGTAGGCGGTCAGTAAATGCATGTTAATGTATTGGCCTCTCACCACCTGAAGAGCTTTGCCTTTCTCCACCACAGTAGGACTCGAGTCACAGTTGGCTGGAATAAAGGGTGCTGCCTACAAGCTGCCAGCCCCCTTGAAGTCTGACCCTTGTGTGACCCATTGCCACCTCTCATTGTGTGCTTTGCAGAGCACATCTGTCCCCACACACAGGCGGACTGGAGACGAGGTGATGAGCCAGGCATTTCAATTCAGAATCCCCACATTCAGAAACTGGTCCCTATTCTTTGTTATCCACAAAAGGAACAGACTCTCCACTGAAAAAAAGGTCTTGCTCAGCTGCCCTGGCCCTGCTTTGTGGGAGAGTTTTCATGTTTAACACAGTCCCCAGTAGCTTCACACAAATCCCGCCTGTAGTAGGAGCCTTTGAAATTCTGGCTCCAGCACTTGAAAGCAGGCTTGGTCAGGACAAGCGTCCCCTGGGCCATAGTGTGGCCTCGTAGACAGCTGGGGCTCAGGGATCTCATAGCCCGGGACTCTAACTTGCTTCTAAGAAGCTGTGGCCCTGCACAAGTCATCGCTTTAATGTGCTCACCTGAAAAATGGAAATTTATTTTGCAGCAAAGCAGGGCCAGGGTAGCTAAGCAAGACCTTTCGTCAAATCGTGGAAAATACATAAAAAGTGACTGGTCTAGTACCTGACACAGAATAGTTATGAACAAAATGGTAGGTATAGAAATAGCTAATTCTACTTATTACTGTTCCCATGGACTGGCAAATTGCTGTGTTATTAAATGTGAAAATAACCACTGTGACTACATTTTGGTCTGCATTGTGAAATCTGAGGGATCCTGGCCTTGGGAGGTTGTGACTCAGTTCTTTAAGATGCATGATGGAAGTGGTTCCTGAGGTTCAGAGGCCACTGTGCATTTGTCACAAATGATCTGGGAGGTGTTCAGCTTTCTCCATGAGCAGTTTCAAAGGTTTCCTTGTAAGCATCTTATTCGAGTGATTCCCTGGAAAGCTGTAGCTCCCAATGGTGACTTGTCTATCCGGTGAGCACCTGTCTGACAAGAACACCCAGGCAAGTGTATCAGTTGCGAGGAGCTGCCAAGGTGGTGCTTCTGGGGAGACAGCTGCTCAGTCCAGCTGTGGGCAGACACTGTTGGACATTTATGAGAAAAGGGGGAGGAGACAAAGGGCCTCCATTTTTGGAGCCGGTGGCAGGATGAAGGCAGGGCATAGACACTGGAGTGAGAAGACCACCCCCGCCCAGTCAGTGCAAGACCCCCATTTTCTAAGTGGGAGCTGGATGGACCAGAGAACTGGAGGACTTGCCCAAGGTCATCTACCAATCAGCAGCAGAACCAGGATGGAAACCAAGGCCTCCACTTCCCCTTGAAAACGCTCCTTCCCAGAAACTGGAGAGCAAAATGTCGATGAGAACCAGGGAGCTGGCATGGTTACATAGGCCCACGATAATGGGTATGGTGCTGGTCCTCATCCCATAGAATTGTCATCATTGTTTCTCAAACCTCAGTGTGCATTCACCTGGGGACTTTTTTTTTTTTTTTTTTTT
>NW_022900949.1:53882202-53951832 GCF_012274545.1 Fukomys damarensis
TGACCTGGAACTCACTATGTAGTCCAGGCTGGTCTCGAACTCACAGCGATCCTCCTGCCTCAGCCTCCCAAGTGCTGGGATTACAGGCGTATGCCTCCGTGCCCAGCTGGGGATCTTGATTTTGACTTAGTAGGTCTAGGTAGGGCCCAAGATTCTGCATTTCTAGCAGCCTCCCTGGTGATGCCACTACCTGTCTAACCCTCACAGGGGCTGATCCTGCAGCCAAGCCAGTCAGCAGAGCCCGGTGTTGCTGAGCCTGGCTCTGTCCAGGGCAGCTCTGGTCCTTGCTTGCTGTCCCCAAGGCCCAGCTGGGCCTTCTCTATCTCCTCTTTCTCCTACTCAGTCCGGCTTCCCTTCTGAACCACCACGTGACTCAGTTTACATGTCACAGCTGCCAGTGGGAGGTACACATTAAATCCACATGAGGTCCAGGAGTTTCTCCACGAAGATGGCTTTGTTTGGGAAAGGATTATTGCCAGTGGGGACACCCTGTGTTAAACAGTCACTGCGTGAGCACTCATGAAGGGCCAGATACTGCTGGGCACTGCTCATGTCTCATCTTATTGATGCCGCCCCATCAGCACCCTCTGTTGTGTGGCCCATCACCACAGACATACGAAGCTGAGGGAGATGAAGAGCCAGCTCGTGGCACCTGCTCCGGAGGTGGCTGTCCAAGGACCAGAATCCAAGCCCTACTCCAGCACCTGAACCTCTAATCTCTAAATTATCTGGGTCATGTCAGGTTGTCTGTGGCCGAAGGAGGTCACAGGCCTTAGCTTTAGGATGCAAATGAAAAGAGCTCATCCAGACTGGTGCCAGCAATCCCTACTGCCATGGTGCTTAAATCTCCTTCCATGCAGTGTAGCTTCTCAGCCTACCTGATTTGTGTTGGTGACCATTCCTGAGTGGGAGGTGTTGGTAAAGCAGTGGAAGGAGTAAGCACATTTGCAGAGGGGATATCTCAGTGAGTGAGGAGTTCAAACCACCTGCAAGTTTGGCCGAGCATTTGTTTGCCAATAGTCAGGGAGAGAGCCGATTTGCCTCATCTTGTCCCTTGGTAAAGCCAAGGTGGCAGTTAGCATGAGTTATGGCCTGGCCCAGACACTAATAAGCTGCTGCTGAGGCCTTCCATAATTCAAAGGAAGGCTGTACTGCGTAATGGCCCTTCTTCGTCAGATCTTCCAGGACTTGGTGCCTCCTTAATGATTTATTTGCTTGGGATGAAATTAAGCCCAGGCATCCTGAGCTTGGAAAATACTGCCCTGCTGGCTCTCCCTGGTTCTTCCTCCTTCTCCGAGGCTGCTTGCTATAAATAGAGCTGTGAGAGCCCCACTTGTGACCTGCCTGCTGAGAACCCCAAGAAGCCAGGTCTCTGGCCAGCCACAGACCCCTGGGACCACACCTATTGTGCCCCTGGGGCCCTCCCTCCTGTCTCCCAGGCCCAGGACCCCTTGGGGAGGGACAGTGGGGGGTGGAGCTAGCAAAGATCCAAGGTTGTCTCAGCTTCAGAGTCACTTTAAGGAGCTGCTTTGGAGCTGCTCAGTTTGGAGTCACTGCTGAGTTCTAGATCTTGTCCTCTTTATCAGTGTTTCTCCTTCCAAATGTGTTTCACTCAGTGTCTCAGGGTGACAGCAGGTTTGCTTCAGCGGGTGAATGACAGCTCTGTGCCTGATGTCCGAGCCTCACTGGGATTGTGTGGGGTCTTGTTTGTGGAATTGTGTGAGAATTGTGGGGAGTGGTTGTGGCATGTCCAGGAGCTGGCGGGTACTTAGACATCCTATTGTAGCCTAAATTGCACATCTACCCCAGCCCCTCAAATTCTCTTGTGTCTTTTCTGTTCCCTCATGATTTGGGGCTAAGTGTGACCCTCCCCCTGCTCCTGAGTGCTGACAGCTTTAATGTGGCAGCAGGCAGGTGTTGGTCTAAAATCCCGAGTCTCTGGTGGGTCCAGCCATTCCCAGCAGCCTGCAGGGCTCCCACACCCTCAGACTGTCCACCACTGGGCTGGGCCTCCCTGCTGCAGTTAGTAGCATCCTGCCCACAGCTGCTCATCTGTGTTGGGGTAAAGATGTGACTGCTGTTTCCTCAGCCCCGCTCGGTCCTGTGTAGGTCAACCTGCTCATTGGCATCGTGGAGACCGTGACACCTGTTCATCTGTCCTGTCACCAGGTCTACTGAGAACCATCTGGCAGTCCAGCCAAGAACCTAGGCCTCCACAGAGCAGGGAGCCCACTTACCCCTATAGGCTGTGGCTTCTCCCTGTTCTCAGGTAAAGCCCAGGGGCAGCTCCAGGGTAAGGTTATTTGTGGCTAAGCTCTCCCTACCCCTGGTCCCCTGGGTGTGGAACCCAAGTGCTGGCCTGAAGTGGAGGATTGAAGACTTTATTTTCTTTTTGGCTAGCACAGGCAACCTCCCCTGGCCTTTCAAGGTGTTTTGCCAAAATAGATTGTTCGGATGTGTGAAGATTTCAGAGGCATTCTTATCTTGATTTCACCTGACTTCCCCAGAATCTGGTGCTGGATGTAAAGGAGAAAGAAAAGGGATAGGTCCTGGGAAGAGCACTGGACTCAGAGCCACAGAGCTTGACTCAGCTTGGCCACTGGCTGTGTGATTTGGGGTGAGTGACTTCCCCTCTCTGTGCCTCAGTTACTCCGTCATGGGAAGGAAGGGATTGGACCAGATGAACTCAAAGGGTCTGTGTAATTCTGTGGTCTGTCTCTGCTATGGCTGCACATCTGCTTTGTTGGAAGGCAAACATTTTACACTGCAGTAATGTCCAGTAGGAAGTCACCAGCCATATGGGGCTGTTAATTAAAGTTAAAGCATTTTGGGAAGCTGAGGCAGGAGAAGGATTGAAAGTTCAATTCCTGCCTGGACAACTTAGCGAGACTTTGTCTCAAAATGAGAAATAGAAAAAGGCTGTGGACAGGGCTCGGCATTAGTGCGCCATTACCAAAACAATAATAATGAAAATTAAATAAGATGAAAAATTTAGTCCCTCATGACTGGCCTCGCTCAAGTGCTTCATAGCCACACGAAGCCAGTGGCCACCATACCAGACAGTGCAGATGGAGACTGTTCCTACCACGGCACACATTCTGGGCAGTGCTGCTTTCGAGTCACTCCAGGACTGGGTGCTGACGGAGTGATGAGAAACACGGTCAGGAGGTACTTCTGGGCTCTCTCCTGGGCTCCTCCAGGGAGCTGGTGGGGGAAGAAGGTTCAGTCAGGTCCTGGAAACCTTAGAGAAAGTCAGGAGTCCTAGGTGGAGAGTGGAGCACTGACAGGAGGTATGCCAGGAATTTGGAGAGGGGCCCTGGGGGCTGGGGGGTCTGGAGCCCTGCAGGGGAGAGGTGGTGGGGGCGGGGTGGCTGGCTGGCTCTGAGCTCTTTGGCAAGCCGCCTTGGGTCCTTGTGGATGAAGTGAGAAGAGTAAAAAGTATTGTTAGGGAAAAGAAATAAGGTAAGACTGGAAAAGCCCCTCGTAAAGGGCCTGGGCAGTTGGAGATGGCCTCATATGGTACTCGTATTTGTCGTGGAAACACGGACTGTCCCCACGGTGGTTTGAAGGCTCAGAGGTGTCTGTCCGCTTTCCACTGGGGATGAAGACTGGAGAAGGACCAGCGTTTTCTTTCCATCTCACCACCGCCACGACATCTCCCATCCAAGCTGCCCAGCCAGTTAAACAGAGCAGTGTGGTAGCCCCTGCCGGGGAGGCTACATTGGCTTTTTCTCTTCTCCTCATGACCTGGGGCCTTTTGCCGGCACTGGTTCATCCCTAGGAGCTGTTAAACACATCCTAGTCCCCAACACATGTGTGCATCTGGTTGTGTCTGGTTGTCATTTTCCAAGCCCCAGGCCCTTCAGCTCCCACCCCAGCGCTGCCAGGTATAAACAAAAGGAGGGCAGAGGTCAAAGGCCAGAGTTGGGCTTGGCCTTTACCTCCCTGGTGGCTGGGCAGGAAGCAGCCCAGTGTCAGGTTTCTGTGGCTGCTCTCTCCCCAGTCTGAGACATGCTTTTCCATCTGCATTCCTAGCCGGGAGGTGACATTTCTGAGGGACTTGCTGGTGATGGATTGCTTGCTCATTGCTCAAATCTGGCTCCGGTTTTCATGAAGTCCTCACAGATGGGCAGGATGCAGAGAGGGGATATTGAATCCCATCAGAGGAAACTTTTCTGCCACAGACTTGATGCTGTTCCACAAAACTGGAGGAAAGACAAGTCAAAGTCCCCCCAAGCTAAGTGCTTATGAAGCTATATGAAACTCTGCTAAATCTTTATCCTTTTAGCCCACTTGGAGCATGTTAATAATGCCATTTCACAGATGAGGAAACTGGAGTCAGGAGCGGCTAACAGACCTAGGACTGAACTGGCTGTGGAGCGCCAGTCTCTCTGATTCCCAGATTTGGAGTTGCCCTTTCGGTAAACTTCCTCTCTTTGACCAGTGTCTCCTGTGGTCACAGCTACAGCAAGATTGTAAGCACATGAACTGTTCTGTGGAGTCTCTGCTCTTTGCTTGGCCTCAGCCTGGTGATCTGGCTCTAAGGTGGTATTGCTGACAGGTGAGATCTGTGCCAGCCACAGGACTGAGCCTCAGTTGTCCTTGCTCAATCGGGGGCCACCTGGCCAGCTTGCTTCACATATTTGGGGGAGGCAGGGCTGGGGCCAGGACATGGCCTCCTCTCTGTGGTTTGGAGCAACCTTTGGGGTTGTGACCGTGGTATCTGAGGACACAGTCAGTGTCTTCCTGGCTGCCCTCTCCCATTCCCAGCAGGGCCCTGGGTGATGTCTCTTTTAGTCCCAGACACACCCAGTACCCAACTGGGCCAGGTTCTCGGAGGGGCTGCAGCACATGGAGAGAAGGATGCTATTCTTAGCAGACCCAGGGAGATGTCCCCTGGGTGTGGTGTCCCTCAGCAGAGCCCATGTCTAGCTGCTGTGTTGTGAGCAGGTCCCATTTCTCCATCTGCCCAGAGTGCTTCTTTTTCCAGTCTCTAATGGGGGGGGGCAGTTTGATGTTTAAAGTCCCCTTCGGTGGACCCTGCCCATATTGCTCCTCTGTTCTGTGCTGCTAGGCAGGGGGCTGGGACTGTGATTGACTTGGCCACTGCTTTGCTCTCCTCTGAACCCCTACCCTGATGACCTGCAGGGCTGAGGGAAGGGCTCAGTCACGGGCAGAAAGCCTGGATTGGCTCCCAGCTCAGCCTAGACCATGGGTTGCTTCAGCGCCATCATCATGGGCTGATAAATGGCCGAGAGGTCCGAAAGCCGAGTGTGTGGTGCTGCTGGATAGCACTCCTGTGGGTGTTTTCTCTCCAAAATAGCAGCATCCAGCACAGGCCCGGATAGACAGTGGATGCACAATAAATACTTTTCGACTTCTTCCGTGCGGTACTTTCTCTTGCTTGGTTCGTGGAGGCTGGAAGCAGAAGCCGGGTGTTCGCTATACCTCGGAGGGGCCCCTGGCTGGCCCTTCAGCCCTGACCACCCCACCCCCACCTACACCCCTCCATGCCGCCTGGGTGGCTGCATGGCCTATAAATCAAACCAGTCCTCGGAGACCTTTGACCCAAACCAGATGGCTGCCCTGCGCCAGCCCAGAGTAAGCTCAGCACCCGACCGTGCTGGCCCCTCCCCCACCTCTCCTGGGCTTCAGCTTCGCGGGCAGCTGCCCTGTCAATCACCGCCGTGGGGTGTTCCAGGCCCGGCAGCCTCTGGAGCCTGTGACAGCTCCGAGCTGCTCAGGGCCGTCTTGGAGATTAAGTTGTATAAAGATCTTCTAGGGGTTTCTCTTATCTATTTCCCGTGCTGCAGGTCACAGCCTGGTGGGTAGCCTGCACCCATGTACCCCAGCTACCACCTCCCCGTCCTTCTCCCTTCCCTACCTGCAGCCACAGGAGCTCCTTGAGCTCAGAATGCTCGGCCCTTGGGCGTCCTGCATGTGTATTGTTCATCCTCCCACACTCTGTCCTAAACCGGGCGGGGTGCTGCACGCCTGTAATCCCAGCACTCTGGCAGGCTGAAGCAGGAGAACAGCACGTTTGGTCCCAATTATTGACTTAGCAAGACCTTGTCTCAGAATAAAAAATGAATGAGAGTGGGGGAGGTCGTTCAGTGAGAAAGCACTGGGCTTGTTGGGGTACCAAAATAAGCAAGCAAAACAAAACAAAGCCACCAAAAATCCTGCTTGCTATCGTTGCTGTGAGGCCCTGGGGCGGTGAGATGGTGCCTTCAGTACCTGGTACACCCAGAGATGGCTGTGGTCAGAGACAGTGGCCAGGGAGCTGCAGGCAGCAGGAGGCCCAGGGACCTCTGCAGATAGATGTGCTGTAACTTCAGCATCTGAGGCGGCTTCCAAAGAGGAGCACTCGAGCTGTGTGTTGCAAAATGGGTCGGTGTTTGCCCACTGGATTGGATGTTTGCGGTAGAGGAAACGGCATGTAGAGGGTGCAGGCACCGAACTTGAGGCAGCTCGACTAGTTCTGGAGCCTGCAGGTTGGAGACCATGCTGGAAGGCCACCATCATGGGGAAAATGAGGCCTTGGAAGTGTCAGCAAGGTCTGGTTGTCTGCAACTAAAACTACCTAGTAGTATAGCTTCAACAGGAATTGACATTTGTCTCTCACGTAAGTCTGGAAGCAGGTGCTCAAGGGTGTTGTGCCACTCTTTCTGCCTTGTGCTTCACCTTCCTAGCTTTTGGTTTCTAAGCCAGAAGGTACCTCATGGGGTCAAATGGCTGCCAAAGCTCCAATCATTCCATCCACACTCCAGGCATCAGGATGGAAGAATAGCTAAAGGAGGACACACACATTGTCCCTTTAAAAGATGTCTAAGAAATACCATACTGTTATCAAATGGCCACTCTTAGCTCCAATGAAGCTGAAAAATACATGGTGATCAGTAGGTATTTCCTAGAGCACTGTTCTGCAGAAGATCCTGAGGCTTCACCTCTCCTCTGTGGGAAAGCACACTGACCAACTGATGCCCCCTTTGGTGCTGGCGTGGCACTGGCACCATCCACCCCAGTGTTTTGCTTGGATCTGCTGCCAGAAGAGCCTTCCCTTAGGACTCCCAAGGTGTTCGGTGCAGTTCCTGTGAGCTAAGCTGGGCTCATGGCCAGCCCCTGTCCAAGCCCTAGAGCCCAGCAGCCAGCGGTTTCTCGGTGCTCTGCAGTCTGGTTTGGCTTCTGGTCTGTGGCCTCCACAAGGCGGCCATCCACCTTTGGCATGGTTGGAGCCTGCAGAGTGCTCTGTGTGGCTGGTGCATGGGTCAGGGGCACAAGGCAGACAGGTGGTGTCATCAGGGTTGCTGCAGCCTGACTGCCCTGGGGAGCGGGACCGGAGTGATGAGAGTGTGAGAGGTGCACTCTCTGCTGTCCACGTCATCCTCTCATCAGAAGTGATTGTCATCTGATGTAACCTCATGCCTGCTGTGTGCAGGGCTCTGGCTTCCTTAGTTATGACACGGCTCAAACACTGCCTGCCCAGAAGGGCTGATGACAGATCACTTGAAATCAAAGAGGGCAAAGCAAGTGGGAGACTCAGAGGCTGGCTGTTCAGGGCACGGTGTCTGGGCTCTGCCGCTTGATGCTGTGTGGCCCTGTACATGTTACCTAACCCATCTGTGCCTCTGGCACCTGGGGGTGGGTGCAAGGATAACAGCACATTAAAAGCCTTGGTCTTTGGGATCAGGCAGGTTTGAGCTGTGATCCAGGTAAATTCCTCCTCAGACTTCCAGTTTATTTGCGAAACATCTGAAATCTGAATTCCTTGCTGAGTGAAGATTGGTGACAGATTAGCTGTCAAGTTCTGATCCCTGGGCAGAGCCCAGTAAGTTAGAACCACAGTGAAAGCATACACTGTTTCCCAGGCCCTGTTATCTTGCTTTGCATGGGCCACCTTCTTTATCTCATGAAACTGCTATCCAGGCCAGTTGCCCTTCTCAGTCCTCTTAGGGAAACCGAGGCACGGAGATTGTAGGAGCTCACACAACTGGTGGGGAAGGAAGCTAAAGTTTGACCTTGCATGTGAGCCACCCCAGAGCCTGGGTCAGGCTGCTTGGGACCATCCTGTGCCTGAGAGTTAGAGGTGATGGGCTGGGTGGAGGTGACTCAGGGCAACACACACACACAATGCAAGGACCAGACCCTGAGGCCTCCTGGTCACGTCTTGCACAGGGCCCCGGCCTCACCTCTCTGAGCTGCTGTGAGGAAGGGTTGAACTCAGGCAGGCATGGCAGGCTGTGTGGATGGCGATGTCGCTATGGTTGCAGGGGCTAGAGGTCAACCGTGGGCAGTGGGGCCACAGTGGGTTGATGAAAGCCAGGCATCAGGAAGATTTCTTCACCTCTAGTGGAGGGTGGGTGGTGGGCACAGTGGCCTTGTGTGCACGGGACTGGAGGAAAGGTTGGGCATGGGCAGACCTTGCAGGGAGGAGGTCCCAGCAGGGTGGAGCTAGGGAGCCCCGGGCACCGTGGCGGCTGTTCTACACCCATGACCTCATCTGTGCAGTGGGTCCCACGAGAGTGACACACCCACTGTGCAGAAGAGCAAGCAGAGGCTGAGTGGGCCACGTGTGTGCCTGAGGTTGGCCGGCCGAGGACCCAGCTGCGGACGCCCCTCCACACCACCTTGCTGCTGAGGCCCTTATGGAGAGGAGCAGCAGAGCAGTGTGGACAGCAAATGTCCATAGCCACCTCCTGGAGTCACTGGCTGGGGCGTTTGGCCTTGTCCATGCTGAGGTGGGACATGTACTTACTTACAACCTTAAATGATAGACTTTCCTTTCAGAAGCAAAAAGTTCGCTTGTGCTCGGTGAGCAGGAAAATGGAGTAGCCCTCAGGCAGAGATTTAAGGCTCTGTTGGCTCTTCAGGCGGTGGCATGTATTCGCGGGTATCACAGCATCAGAGTGATAAATCTACTCTCTGCTATGGGGTGGGGAGGGCACCTGGAGTGCCTGCCCAGCTCCAAGGTACCGGCAGCTGCCCACCCTCTCCCTGGCCTGCAGCTGCTGTTAGTGCTGGCTTCCAGGGAAACTGGTGCCAGGTGACATGGGAACTCACAAAAGTACACGGGGTTACAGGTTCTGCAAAAGCCCACACTGCAGAAATGATGCCAGCAGGCTATATAATTGTCCCCCCTTATCTGTTGGATACACATTCCAGGTCCCTGGTGGATGCCTAAACCTCGAAGGACACCCAACCCTGTACCCGATCCTTCTTCCTACACAGACGCACTATGATAAAGGGTGATTTATAAATGAGGCACAGTAAGAGATTAACTGCAATAGCTAATAGCCTAGAACAATTATAACAATGCACTGTAATAAAAGTTATTTACAACTTGGGAATGTTTGGTTTTGGAATTTTCCATTTTGTACTTTCAGACTGAGGTTGAGCTCGGGTAACTGAAAGTGAGGAACTCAAAACCTCCAGTGAGGGAGGTCTGTGGGCCACCCAGGGTTTAGCCAAGGTGACCTCCAGGTGGCAGGACGAAGATGAATTTTCACTCTTAGATACTTTCCTAGACCACACAAGCACAGTGGAAAGTGGACAGCACTGCCCTCTCCAGCAGACTCAGTGCCTACACCATGCCTGGGTTCCCTGGGAGGAGACATCCTGCCCGCCCACCTGCTGGGCTTTCTCCTGAGCTGTAGGTGACGTTCAGCTGGGCCAGGCGGCGGTGTGAACATCCTTGGAGCACCCCAGGCCCAGGGAGACCAGTCTATGGATAGATGCCCAGGCCTCCGGGGCACACTGCTGCCTTTTCCTCTGCTGCTCATTCATACACCTTTTCCACTGTTCTCCCTTTCCGGTCCCACTCTTCTCCCTCCCTCCCTTTAATTTCCTGAAAGGAGCTGCTCCAAACTACCTGCAATCAAATCCTTGTCTCCAGGAACCCCACCATGGCCCTCTGACCCCTTTCTGGTGCTCCAGGCAGACAAGCAAGTGCACTGTGCCCCTGAGCCCTGTACCCCCGCTGCCTTCTCTGCAACTGAGTGGCCACACCCTGCAGCTTCCCTCCTCCAAGACTGACTGCAGCAAATCACAGAAATCTCAGGGCTGATCCTCCAGCCCAGGAGGCCATCCTGGCGACCTCAGTCCTGTTTCCTGGTTGGCACCAACCCAGCTAGATGTTACGAGTCCTCAAGGAGAGGGAGCGTGTGACCAGCCTCGTCCCCTTCCAGTGATGGGTAGTCCTTGTCTGAGCACAGGTCGAGCCTTCCCTTCCTCTATTGTGGCCAGTCCGGAACTGGGCCCCGTCGCTGCCGACACACTCAGCAGGAGTAACACAGTCCAGGAAGGACCCTAGGTGCCTGTGGGCCCCGAGAGGGCACCCAGGGACAGAGGAGGGGAGGAGAGAGAGGATTCTGTGGAGGACCAGGCAGGCGGGAGGGTGAGGCAGACCAAGGTGACAGGGAGCCGCCCATTGCTGTGAGGCAGGGTGGGGAGGGAGACAGACAGTAAGGGGCCGGTAGTTCTGACTGCAGGAACATCTATCAAGGATGTTTGCTGCAGCCTTGGTCAGGGACCAGATGAAGGGTTGGGTTCGTTTGGACAGAAGCCTTTATCTTATTCTCTGGGCGAATTTGTCAAAAGCCAGTTAACTTTGAGAACCAATTTTCAGGGATTCTTACAGAAATCACTCCAGAACTTATGGGTGCGCCAAGAGCCTGCTTTGGAATTGCTCTTTTTGCAAATTCTTTGAAAGCAGCCAGTCCAGTTTGGGCAAATGTCTTGTAGGGGGGCAGGGAGATCCACGAACACTTGTCCCAACTGGTGCCAGCCACTGCGCCTTTTTCCTGGGCTGCTCCTCCTTCCAGCCTGCTCACAATGATGGGAAATGATAACTGGACAGTTGTCTCTCTAACACCCCCTCAGATGGGGGTCAGCTCAGAATTTAAATGCCCAATCTGTCCCCCACCATGTGACCTCAGGCAGGGCAGTTTTCTTCCATTTGTTCTGGGTATGTTAATTGAGTCCCTGCTGTGTTGCAAGCACTATTCCAGGCCCCATAGGAACAAAGCAGACTAAATCCCCTGCCTTGCAAATTTACAAGTTAGTAGGTGAGATAGTCCATAAGCAAAGAGTAAAATGTTAGCTGGTGAGAAGCATTTTGGAGAACAAAGGAGGAAAGAGGATAGACTGTGTAGGAGTCCATTGGCGTTTACAATTTGAAGTAAGGTGGTTGAGTAAGGCCTTGTTGAGAAAGTGATTTTAAACAAAGAACCTAACTGAGGAGAGGAAGTGAGCCAGGTGGGTATCTCTGGGAAAGGCTATATAGGTAGAAGAAATAGCAAGGGCAAAGGCCCTGAGGCATATACATTGGAGCCCAGAAGAGAAAGAGGAGAGGGGCAAGAGAGGAACTAGGATTAGGGACTGGCTGGTCAAGCATGATGTTTGGCTTTTTTTTTCTGAGGGAGATGGGAGTCACCCCAGACTTTTAGAAAAGGAAGCGTCATGATTTGCCTTAGGTTTTGGGAGGATCATTTTAACTGCAGTCTTGAAAATAGATGGTAGTAGGGTCAGGTTAGAAGTAAGCAAGCCACTTAGGCTGTTATTTCTATACTGGAAAAGATGCTGGTGGCTGGGTGGGGGTGGCAGCAGTGGAGGCTGTGAGATGTGGTTGGGTTGGATCCTGAATGTCATTTCAAAGTAAAGCCAACAGGATTTGCTGTAGGTGGGGAGAGAAGGATCAAGGCCGACTCCAGGAGTTTGGACCCAAGTTGCTGGAAGGAGGGAGTTGCCTTTAACCAAGATGAGAAAGTTGGAAGAGAGGGGGTGGTGTCTGTCAGGACCTGGGTGTGGGTACCTGTGGGCGAGGTGTACATTGGGCATTCAAGAGGAGGGGCTGCATGGACAGAGGTCAACACAGGTGTTTTCATAGCCAGGGCACAGCGTGAGATCCCCCAGGGTGAGTGGAGTGTAGCTGTGAGGAGAAAAGTTTTCAGGACCAGCCCAGGCACTGTAATGCTTAGAAATCAAACCTCAGATGCTCTCCCTCTGTAAAACAGAGGTTAAAAACCTAACTTCTTACATGGTGCAATAAAAAACTATGCGAACGTTTACAGTTAGAAACACTGTTCACAGTTTACATTTCCAGCAGTTTCTATCAAACAAAACATTACCGTGGGTCCTCATCTACTTCATTCACTGGATCAGGCACCGTAAAACTTCCGGCTCTTCCCTGAAGTCAAAATGATCAGGAAAGGTGAACATTTTGAATCTATTCACAACACTGGGGAGGACACGACAGCACAATGCAACACACTCATGGAAGAGGGCTTCCAGAACTGCTTCAGAAAGTGGCAGGAACAATGAGCTGGACTAGGAATATTTCAAGTAAGGAGGGGAGTACTGAGGAGGACCAATGGCAATGTGTCTTTTACTGTAATAAATAAACAATTTTGTAAACATTAGCCATATGTTTTCCATCATACCTTGCATGTGATTGGCACAAGACATTCTGATAAATAGAGGATGTTATTATTAGCCTTCGTGTTGTCATTATTAGCAAAGCGGAGGAAGACTCAGGGAGAAATCACCTGTAGTCCGCCAAAGCCTTTCTCCTCGTTCACCTCTGCTGTTCTCACAGTGACAGGTGACCAGGCAAGGACTGAAGCTGCTACACCTAAGGCCGTCATCACTGGTGGGTGGGCATCTCCATGTCCCTATGCCCTAAGACAGCAGCTCGGGCTGGGAGTAGCCACACTCAGCCAGGGCAGCTCTGGCTGCCCGGTCCTCCCTCAGGTGGTTGTTGGCTTTGCTTCGTACCTGCTCCACCTCACTAGGTATCCTCTGGAGGAAAGATCGGCATAGGCTCAGACTTCTGCTGTGGGGTCCGCAGCATCTCCAAAGACGCTACCCCGGAAAAGGGAGAGCAGGGAGGGAAAACTGGCTTCCTCTCATCTTATGAGGCTTCAAGGTGAAGTGTCAAGTCCAAGGTCACACAGCTGTCTCCAAGCCTGTCTGATGCTTGGGCTCTGCTCCTTGTCCTTTGCCTGCCTCCCTTCCTCTCTGGGCCTTGCTGAAGGGAGCCTGTGGTCACATTGCGGCTGCCAACTGGCAGTGCATCTTTGGGGCTGGGGGTGAGCCTGGCCTGCCTGAAGTGAAAGGGAGGCCAAAGGTGGGGCAGCCACTATGACATAAGAACCACTTGCAGGGATATGAAGCCATCACCTCTCCCAGGTGTCTGGAGGAGGGCATCGAGGCTTCTCAGAACTTAAATTTAAAAATGCAAGCTGAGTATGAATGTGACAGCAACGGAAATCTGTCTAGCAATGCCTTACATTGTGGTAAGCACATTTCATAGTGTGGCTTTTCCTAGCATATCCGCAGGGTAGGTGTTACTTTCTTTTGAGCTTTGTAGATGAGGTAATGAGGCTCAGAGAGGACACTTAACTTGCCCAAGGTCGCCCAGGTAAAAAGTAGCAGAGCCAGGATCCAAACCCAGAACTGCCTCATTCTGGAAACATCTTTCTGCTGTACCACCAGAAGTATAATTGAATTCATCAGAGCATTTGATCTTGGGTGACTGGGGCAGTTCAGAGCAGTTTTGCTGAGCAGACGGCCCACCGTGTATAAGTCACAGCTGGCAAAACAAGCTCCCAGGTCCCCAGCACCACCTTACCACACTGTGCCTTGCACACTGCACCCTGCTGTCCCCCCTCGTGTCCCTGCCTGTGCTACCTCCCTCCCGCACTCATATCTGTCACACACATGCATGAGCACCATATGAACAGTGTCACCTCTGCCACAGGCGCAAGATGGAATCCAGCAGTCCTCGCTGGCAGATAGGAAGGGCCGCGTGGCCACTCCCCGGCCATCCAGAACTTCAGCCATACCTTGCTGAACCCTGGCCAAATAGTTCCTGCCTGTAATAGCCCCTGCTCTGGTCACTGCCAGGTCTGGGCCTCCGTTTCTTCTGTGCCACTGTGTACTGGTGTCTGCAGAAGGGCCAGTCAGGCACTCAGCCGGGAGTGGGAAGTGTGACCACAGCTTCCTAGCCTGGCCACTTCCCTTAGTTGCTAGGAGGCGAGCGTGCTCACTGGACCCTAGAGCAGTGTTTGCAGCAGCCTTGTCACCTCTCAGAGGCCAGGCTGCCACAGCCATCTTCCTAGCCCTCCTCTGCCGCCACAGAAGCCCCTGTTCTTCCATGGCACTCCCTGCTTGACCATGAGCCTCGGTGGTCTTGGCCCTTGTCTCCAGCCCTGGGCCAGCACGGAGCGGGCTTGGGAAGCTGGGCAATGAATGAGTGAAATACTGGATTTGTGTGCAGACTGTATGAGATCTGTGCTGGCTCCCAGAGGACATCTTGAGGAGAATCTGTCTGTGCCCTAGGTGCTTCTGTGCCCTGAGCTCAGACAACTTCCAGGAAGGCCTCTCAGAGGATGCAGCTCTTGAGCCAGGGCCTTGATGGGGGCTGGGTTTATTTATTTTTTTTTAACCATCCCCAAAAGTCTTGTAACAAAAGGCTTTCAAGTGGAAACCACTTTATTACACCCAGGAGGAAGCTGGTTATCTGCCAGGCCGAGATGCTGGCTCACTGAGGCCCTCACCCCCAGGGCCCCTGAGGCAGCCTCACTTTCCCTCAGGGTCCAGCTGCCTGACTCCAGCTGCCTTCAGTCATTTCCTGGCTGAAGTTTCCTGCAGCCATTGACTGCCCCTGGGAGCAGCCCTGCTCCCTGTCTGAGGATTGGCTAAACCCAGCTCTCTGCCCGTTGGTGGACTTGCCCTGATGTGGGCCCGGCCCCCATTTGAGGTTTTCACTCTCTGCACAGCCAGCTCAAGCCCCCCGTCCGGTGTCCCTCCTTCACCCTTGCCTGCGCTGCTGTCTCCCAGCCCTCATGCATTTTCTCTGTGGCTGTGCTGTCCCACAGAGGCAGGAGTGGAGAACGAGACGTTTGGAAGGACCTCCCGATGGCCAGGAAGCTAGAGGGTTGGTTACCAGAGGGGAAAGGCAGGCCCGTTGGGCAGGTGGGCACTCTACTCGCAGACCGCAGAATGGTCCGTTCCTGTTTGAGTTTAGGACTGAGGACGAGGTTGTGCAGCTGCAGGGCAGGGTGAGGACCATCCCTGGGCCATTTCACTGAAATGTGTCTGATGCTAGGTGTGTGGGTGACACCGCAGCCCTCTGCAGTCCCAGGAGGGAATCTCTGCAGCACAGACTGCAGAGGACATGTTCAGGAAGGGATTTCCGGGCTGCTCTGAGGCGGAAAATGTGAGCCGTAAGCTCCTCAACAGCTGTGTCCTCTGTATTGTTTGGGCGGCTGCCTGGAGCACCATGGCTACAGAATGAATACAAATGCATAATGCAGGAGGCCATCCTGGGGCGCAGAACAGACATATTCATTCCAGTTTACCCACCTGCTCCCTGCCCAGCTCCCCAGAGACTATGCTGGGACTCAGTGTTGTCAAAACTCATGTAGATCCTAATGTCAGCTGGTTCTGTTGCCCATGCAGCCCCAGCCCTCAGGAGGGAGGGGGCCTTTGTATTCTACCTGAGGGGTTGGATGCACAGGGCCTGTGCCCTCTCCAAGAACTTCCTGGAGGGCAATAGGACCTGGAATGCAGGGAAGACTCAGGACCCTTTGTGCCCTGTCCTCCTGCAATATTCTAGACACTCCACCTAGTACTCTCTGCATGGGAGGCTGGGCCTGTAGTCAAGTGGAGGTGGAGCTGGGCAGAGGTACCTGTGGGGAGAGGTACCTTCCAAGATGAGGGAAGGCCCGACAAGAGATGTGACATTATTAGAGATCTTGGGTCCAAACGTTGGGCAGCTGGGAGACTACTGTGACAAGTCTGGATTGGAGCCAGGTATGTATTCGGGCAAGAGAGACGGGGGATGGAAATAACACTGGAGACACAAGACCTAAAGACACCTTCTGCCTCAGCTGAAAGCCTCTTATGCTTCCCTCGGGACAGTAAGACAGGCCAGGGACAGGACCACCAGCCAGGGCCACAGGTACCCTCCTGAACTCCCCGGGGGGACAGGCAGGACCTGGAATGCAGGAATGACTCAGGGAACTGGCTAAAGAGACTACCAAGATGGCAAGTGAGTTTAGCGGTCGGAGGTATAGATGGTATGGGGACAGTCGGGGCCTCATTCAACCCAGGAGTTTGTAGTGGGGCCCTGCTTTCCCTTCATAGTCTTCATTCTTCTATTGGCCTTAGCTAACTGAGCAGCCAGCTCGCACTGCCCACTTTCACAGAGCTTGCGGCTCTTTCATGGAATAAATTGCTAGGCCAGCTCTCCCTGTCCTGCCAGTTGAATTAATTTCCAAAGCCTGAAAGCAAGACTTATAGGAATCCCTAATGGGTTCCATCTTGTTGTGCTGTGCCAAATTTCCTAGAGTACGAGGACCGTTTGGGCTTCTGATTCCATATTCTGCGTATTATCTATCTTTTGCAGCTCACAGGGCTTGCACATTTGGTACGCCGTAGTGAACCCGTTGAATGACATAATACCCCACATGGAACCATGAAAGATGTGTGACTGTGATTCCAGTTGTGTTGCGTTGTGCTTGACTCACTGGCATATGCTCTTTTTTTTTTTTAATTAATTGAGTTTATTGGTACATTTAAGGTATACAGTACCATTACGTTCATTATTGGGATCTTGTAGCTTTACATGAGAGGTCTTGGTTCTCATTTTTTCCCCCTTGTCCGTGCAGCATACGCTCTTTTGAGGTAGATATTTAAAGATATATTTTAGGTGGTTTTTTTTATTCACTAGTCTCAAACAAGTAAATCCACCCCAGGTCTCAGACATCGCTTAGTGCCCTTAAAAGCCTGGTAGTCCAGAGCCCCGTTTCCAGTCTGAGCAGCCGGTGGTTGAAATAAGCCCAGACCCTCTCCCTCTCTTGGTCCGCTGCACGAGCATCCTGGCAGACCTTCCTGTATCTGTTTCTCCATCCTCAATCTACTATTTGTTTTACATGCCAGCTCGTCACCTTGAAATACCATTTCTCATGGTTCTGTCCTTCCTTGTTGGTCTGTGATGCTGCCTGGAACTAGGCCACACTTGCCTCTCATCAGCAGTTCTCAGCTCCCATGTGGCTCAGTGTCTCTCTGCCCTAACCAGGACCGTCTGGGTCTGTGTTGGGTCAGGCCAACAAGGGGTGGCCCTCGCACCCACTGTGCTGAGTCCTCCATTTCTGCCACTGTTCTGCTCTTATCCGGCTGAGGAATGAGAAAAATGCAGGAGAGCCACCCAAACCCATTATGCAGTCCTGTAAACACAGGGACAATGGTTCTCACTGCCCATACATATCCCCCTTCAGAGGCTCACACATCCCATATTCTCAGCCCTTTCTGAGGAATACCTCCTAAGGCCACTTCACTTTGACTTTCTGCCAGTCTCCCACAGGAGACCCTGCCCTCCCTTCTGCAGGTGTATATGGGGAGGAGGATCAGATGGGGAGCTGGCAAGGATCTGGCTCCACAAAGTAGGTCAGCAAGCCTCCAGATGGATGGCAAAGTGATCATATTCACCAATTAAATTAAATTTATAATAAAAAAAAATAATAAACAGCACAGTAATTTTCTCCATCCCTCTTCTATTTCATTTTCTGCAGTTGAAGTTACCTGTGGTCAATCGTGGTCTGAAAATATGAAATCCAAAATGAAATAAACGAACAATTTACAAGTTTTAAATTGCACACCATTTTCAGTAGCATCCTGAAATCTCTCACAGTGCATCTCTAGCTTGCCCAGGATGGGAATCGTTCCTTTGTCCCGTGAATCCAAGCCATACACCTGCCTGGTAATCACTTAGCAGCTGTCTCATTTATCAGCCCAGCTGTGCCAGTGTGGCAGTACTTGTGCTCCAGTAACTCCTGTTTCACTTATGAAGTAAAATTAAATGGCCCCACAGTGCAAGAGGAGCAATGCTGGCAATTCAGATACGCCAAAGAGAAGGCACAAAGTGCTTCGTTTAGGTGAGAAGATGAAAGTTCTCAGCTTAATAAGGGAAGGAAAAAATTCCATGCTGAGCTTGCTAAGACCTACAAATGAATCTTCTGTTCGTAAAGCTATGGAAAAGAAGAAATACATGCTGGTTTTGCTGTCCCACTTCAAACTGCATAGACGTGCTTTTTTTTTAAGATGAAAGAGGCATTAAACTATTGAGTTCCGTACTATCTTTGGTTTCAGGGATCCTCTAGGAGTCTTGTATGAGGCACCTACTATAATAAAAATTATCAATAATAATAATATTCTTTTAATGAGCATCTACTACATTGGAGACCCTATTCTGAGCATTTAAGGTATATTACCTTATTCAATTCTCACAATACTTATATAAAACAAACCAGCCTCAAAGCAGATACCAAAATGTCCACGGTCATACAAGCTGGGGTTCCCAAGTCCATGTCCTTCCTCACCAGATCGTTTCTTATCAACAAGCAAGTACAGTGTACTAATTCTTAGAGAAATGAAGTGTTCCATTGATCTAACCTGTCCAGTCGACTCTTCAACAGCACCGAGTGGTTTTAATTATTCTGTAATGCTGTGGTTAAAAATGTGTTTTAATAGCTAGTATAACCACTCCCACCTCATTACTCTTTATTTTGAGTATTTTTCTGTTTCTTCTTTTGAGTTTTCTTTTCCCTATAAACTTTAGTTAATCAATTTGGTACAGTCTCCAGAAATCCTGTTGGTATTTTAATTAGGATAATACTGCATTTATAGATTATCTTAGGGGTTAAGTGATATATTGAGTCATTGAATATGCCAATCTAAATGCTAAAATACTTATTTATTCCAGCTTTGTGTTATGTCCTTTAGTATATTTAAATGTGTACTCTTACAAAATTTAACACAGTTTTTGTCATATTTATCCCTAGGTGTTTCATCTTGTTTGCTTTTATTTTGAAAGGATCCCTATCTTCCATTATATTTTCAATTTGTTATTTGTCTGAAAGAAAGCTTTTGGCTTTTGTTTACCAGTTGTGTAATTACTTGTCTTGCTGACTTTTTATATCTCTGGTTGGTTCTCTTTGCATGTTCTGGGCATCACTTGGATGTCCTAGGCACACCATCATATCCTCTGAAAGTTATGTCTCTTTATCCAATTGTTTGACTGATATTTCCAGAACAGTGTAATAGTGGTGTTGGTGGAACAGTATCATTTTAATAGCTAATTTGATCACACCGTAGCCTAACTAACTGTTCTCTATTTTGTACATGTACATTGTTTCTTGTTTTTTTTTTCCATTTATAAATATCACTGAAAGGAATGTTTATACCTCTGCTGTCTTGTTTATTTAGATCAGCATTAGGAATAAAAACAATGGGTCAAGTACTATGAACTGTTTTTGAGATTGGTGATACTGAATGCCAACTGATTTTCCAGAAAAGTTCTCTCTGTGCATACTTTAAAGCTTCAGAGCTAGTGCCTAGCAGAATGTCAAGATTGGGGGAACCACTTCTTTAGGGAATTTATGTTGTGTGACTTGGTGCTTAGTCTTGTCAGAAGGTATCTTCTAATGACCTTAGATATAGTTAGGAACAAGACACTTCAGAATGGGCTAATGTTGAAGCCAAGTCCAGCCTCTTGGGGCCTCTGGAGTTGAAGTCAAAAAGGCATAACCTCTACTTACTCTTTCTGAGAATCCCCCTCTATTAGGGACTGTTGTAAAATATACAACCATCAGACATGAACCCCAATATTGTCTTGATTGGTTCCTGTCCAGGTCCAAGAAGCCACAACTCTATGGCAGTAGTTGTTGCTAACCACGCACAACAGCCCTAAGACCCCCTCCTCTGGCTGCTCTGGTCCTGCTCTCTGCAGTGCAGAGTTCTCACTTGCTCTTCTATTGCTCGCCACTGGTGTTTCTGGGCATCTGGTCACCCCAGCCACAATGTGCTCAGCTGCATCTTGCTCCTCCCTACGAGCCTTTGTCTCCTCTTGTGGAGCCAGAAGTGTTCTGAGTTTAACTGCACCCCCCAAAAAAAACCTCATATATTGAAGTCCTAACCCCCAGTGTCTCAAAAAGTGACCTTTTTTGGAAATCAATTAATTACAGTTGTAATAAGTTGAGGTGAAGTCATTAGGGTGGGCCCCAACCTACTGTGACTGGTGTCTTAGTAGAAGGGGGAAGTCTGATACGCACAGGGAGGACACATGTGAACACAAAGACAGAGGCCAGGCAATGCATCTGCAAGACAAGCAACACCAAAGATGGCTGGCAAACCATAGCAGCCAGGGGAGAGACATGGAATGACCTTACAACCCTCAGACGGACCCAGCACTGCCAACCTCTGGAATTTAGACTTCCACCCATCAGAGCCACCAGGGAAAACCTTTCATGGTTTAATGTCTTTTTGTACCAGCTGGTGGTACCATGTACCCCAGGAAACCAGTCTGCCCAGTGAGGGTGCAGCTGCTCAGCCAATGTGAAGCAAAGGCTGTCACAGGAATGATCGGTCATGGGGACTGGGGCAGTGAGGCCAAGGGTGGGCAGAACCTGAGGTGGGGCACACTGAGTCCTGGGATTTGTTAGCCTGGTGTGGCCTGGAACTTAGAAAGAGGAAGGAGTGTGTCCGTGGGCCCTTAGTGCTCAGAGCTCACTACACAAGAGCCGACTGGTGAAGGACGATTGCAGGAACCCAATCAGGAGTCCCCATGAAGAAGCCAGGTAACTGCTCCTCTGGTGATGGAGATACTTTGTGACCTAGTAGAGAACAGAAATTCCCAGAATGAACACACACCCCCACTCCCATGCAGCCTGCAACTCTGTGAATGCAGAATGATAAGATGTGAGCTGTCATAGGCCCACACGGCCTATGAAAATGCTACCCAGACCTTCCCAGAGTGGCCATGGAGGGGTTCCCTGTGGAGGACTTCAGAGCCCAACTTTTGTCCCCTTGGAGATTTCACAGCCTGTACCAAGTCGATGCTGCCATGCTGCAGTGGCCTGGCCTGAGTGGTCTGTGGGCCTACTCTTCCCACCCTCCCCTCAGCATTGCAGATGCCCAGGATGGGGTTGGGGAAGACCTGACTAAAGACTTAGAAACATAGCCTAGGCGCACACCTCTAATCCCAGCATTCTGAGAGACTGAGGTACGATGATCAAATTCAAGCCCAGCCTTGGCAATTAGCAACTTAGCGAGACCTTGTCTCAAGATAAACAGTAAAAACAGACCTGGAAGGACCAGAGTCTGGGCACCTTCTTTTCCTGGCAGCACAGTCATCTTCAGCTCAGGGAATGCCTGCCCAGCACCTCACTCTGCAGCTGGGGTAGAGACTTAGTAGTCCAACTGCCAGGAGTAAAGCCCAGCTCTGCCACAAGGTGGTTCTGGGACCTGGCCATGTTACTCAACCTTTTCAAGCTTCTGTCTGCTCATCTGTAAAGTGGAGACAGTAACTCCTCTCGGAGTTCCCTTGAGCGGTAAAGAATACAATGGATATAATCTTCCCAGCACAGTGCTGGCACAAGGACCACTACAGTACCTCATGTTTCCTGCTGAATGACCCGATCCCCAAATGATGGGCACCTTGGTCCTTTCTACCTCATCAATATATCCTTTCCACCTTCAGCTAAACAACTAGACACGCTGCTAAATACAAGATCCATCCCATGACACATGGCTTATCTCAAATTAGTTGCAAAGTTCTTCACTAATTGCCACTCACCAGCCTTTGCACACCAGAGACTCTGGATTTTCCCTGAGGTGTTCTTGAGAGATGCTTGTCAGCTCCTAGCTCTGTCTGTGTGTGCTCCTCCGGGCATGTGCTCAGGGCCTTCCCAGTCAGGCAGTGGAGGGCTGGGTGTTTGTTCATCTGATGATGCTTTCTCTGGGGTCATCCATTCCTTCATCAAAGAACAGGAATTACTCAGGTGAAAAAAGCATAGCGTAGAGCAAGAGTCTGAGTTATGACAGGACTTGGGGTCGGGTGGCAGCTCGATGCAGCAGGCGGTGGAGGAAGGGTGCAGTCCCTGACTAGCTGTGTAAATATTTACTGAGCACATCACATGCTATGTGCCAGGCTTTGTGCCAGGTGCAGAAGAGCAGGCCATGGCAAGCCCATCAGAGACCCACCTCTGGAATTTACAACTCAGCAAAGAGGACGGGCATTATAACTGATTACAGAAATTATCCCATGTTGCGGAGCATGTGGGTGAAACAGAGGACCCCAGGAGACTGAGGGAAGAGAGCTGCTCTGTCTTGGAGGTCAGAAAAGGGACATTGAGGGAAGCTCTGAACAGAGAGGAGGTATTAACCAGTGAAGTGTCTATTGAGGGATGAGAGTGAAAATAAGGTTTTCCTGATGAAGCAGCGGCATGTACAAACGCCCTGAGGTGAAAAGGAGTCTGGTGCAGTTTAGGAACTGAAGTGACAGTGGTGTGCAGAGAGCTTGGCAGGAAACAAGGCTGGGGGGAGGCAGGCAGAATCTCCCAAATGCCAAAGTAAGCAAGCAGGAAATAAAGCTTTGAATGTAAGGATTTTGAGCGAGTATAACTTGGGGTGTGGGTAAGGGTAAAAAGTACTATTAACAGTGAGCCAGGTGAGCTCACTTTTGAGATTCCTTGTGGTCAGAGTGATCGCCCCAGGCAATACCACCAAAGAGAACTCTGCTTGGTAGAATTCATCCAGCCTTGGGCAGCCAAGTCTCGCCCTGCCCAGGGGAAGAGGCCGTGAGCCTGCCCCACCACCACCACCCCTGCAGGGACCAGTGGCCTTCCTGCCTGCTGTCCCAGTATCCTGACTGGCTGCACACTCATCACTCCCACTCTTTGCCCACCCCCTTTATTCCAGTCTCTAAAAGATTTCCTGCAGCCCAAACTGGATATGGGCATTTACAAAAAAGGAAAAAGAAAAAGAAATGGCTGCTTAGTACCCATGATCGTCCCGTGTGCTATAAAACTCTCTGACATCTCTGCTTTCTCAAGACAGAGATTAGGTGCAAGGCCCTGGTAAAGGGACAGCCTCCGAAGACAGCAACTGCCACAGACCTGAAGCTTGTGCTCTGAGCAGGTTCAACTTGCAGACCCAACAGGCCCTTCCAAGATGTAATTAATCCTAAAGCAAGAGGCCAGAACAGTGGGCTGTGGGGAAGCCCACACCCCACAGCTCAAGTCACAGGGAACAGATTCCCAAGCCACTCAGGTCAGGTGAGGTGTGGGCACTGCGCGGCCCCACCCCAGGCAGCATCTGCATGGCAACAGTTCACTTGCTTGGTGCTCTTGGCCACATGTGAGCCTGCCCCTGAGAGTGGATGGAAAAGACTCGCTTGGGTCCTTGGAAGGAACCCATTTCTGCTATGCAGTTTATTGAAGATCTTCTCGGATACTATTTGCGGTTCATTTACACCCTACTCAAATTTATACCGGCTTGTCCATCTGCCTCCCGTTCCCAAACAGAGCAGAAACAGCAAATGAGAAAGAGGGGTAGGTGCAGCCAGAGGCAAAAACATTAGCCCAGGCCTCCACCACTAGATCATCTGCCTGGGATTCAGGACTCCTGACTAGGACAGTGACAGCAGCAAGAACCCTCAGAACAGCCATTCAGCAAAGAGACCTGTAGCTCCAACCTCAGGAGCCTGTGGTGCAAGGTCTCAGCACCAAAAGTGACTTTTGTTTCCTAATTCGGAATCCTCTAGAATGGACTCAGTTATGTTTAGAGTGATTGGTTCAAGATGAGAGCATAATGTGTTCTAGATAATAATTCCCTGAAGGACACTATTAATTATCTAATGAGGGGTACAGGGAGTGGGTGTCTGCTGCCACTTGTGGACAGGAAGGGGCCCTGCAGGTGCAGGCTGGGCCTGCCTGGTAGGATTAGGCTCGACAGACGCCCTCTGCGAAGGGTGAAGGCAACAGCAGATGAAACGGGCTTTTCCCTTCTCAGGGGAGTCTGGCAGGAAGGAAGTTTGTGGGTGATTTCAGAGGGGGGCCTGCTGGGGCTACACAGTGACCTGGACACCTTGCAGACCTCCTGGGTCTGGGTGGCCGGGCTGACCAGCCCACAGAAGTATCTTTGAGGCCTCCAGCTACACCCCCAGGATCCCCTTCCCATGTCCCATAGTTGCTGTCATTCTGGTAGCCCAGGTTCTGGAAGTCTGTGGGAGGAGAGGGCCTGGCAGAGTTGAAGGCTGCCAGGCCCTGTGACCAGCAGGCAAGGGGCCAGTGTCAGGTGGCAATGATATCTGTGACCTCACTGGGCAGAGCTGGGCAGGACCCACCAGGGCATCCTGGGAGCCATGGCAGGCTGCAGTCAGCCCATCACAAGGACATCATTATGGCCCCATTTATGAAACCAGCCAAATATTTCCCGTCATTTTATGAGGTGCTAGCTCTGCCCATTCAAGCTGGGGGAAATAAAGCGTCACATAATTTGTACTGTTAGAGTTGAGGAGATTTGAAGTGAACCAATGTTCCTTTTAAGAGAATTCTATGCCCCTGGCAAGGCCTTTTGGCTGGGGGGAGGGGTCCACTCAGGACCTCACCTCTGGGAAGGATGCGGGTACCATCCCGGCCAACTGCAGGATTTGCAGATGCAGAATAAGGCCCTGCACCTGGAAAGCCAGCCCAAGAGACACACGGTGTAGACGCAGAGGCCAAGGGCCACAAGACATCATACTGTCAGGACCGGCTTGAGTTTCTCTTCCACAGATGGGGGTCTCTAACAAGAGCCACAGAAAAGGATGAGTGGGAATGCTCCCTTGAACTTTGCCCCAAGGCAGAGAGGACTCTAGAGGCTTTCAGAGCCACGACTTGTGATAGTGGGGATGTTGTACACTGCAGTGGAAAGGTACAGTCGTGCAGCCAGAGAGTGGGCAGCCACCCACATGGCAGTGATTTCTGGCCTCCCAGTGAGGTCCCTCATCCCCTACACAGTCCCCTTTCTTACTCCCCGTGATCTATAATTTCATTTGTAGACCTGCTTTCTTTTTGCCTCTAGAAATAGCTGTCATTTACTGGAAACTTGCTGTGTAACAGCAAGCATTTCAGTAGGTCATTCATTCACTCGACTGAGATTTATCGAACACCTACTACTACACGCCAGCCCCCAAGGATGCCATCGTGAAACCCTCCTCCACAAGATCCCTAGGTGGAGTGTATCGAAACCATTGCTACAGCTGGATAATTGAAGCTCAAGGAGAAGTGACTTGCTAAGGACGTATACCTAATACCTGGCAGAGTTGGGTTTCAAAACCAGGCCCATCTCGCGAAAAATCTGGCTATGCATCGGCAGGGTTAGAAGGAGGCAAGTAATCAGTAAAGGAGGGACCACGTGTGCAACCCTGATTGTAATTCCTTGGTTTACCTTTAAAGTATAATCAAACTGGTCATAATTGTATATACTAATTACCTTTTGAGATAAAATAAGAATACATCTCCATAAAAGCAAATCCCTCATGGCCGCTTAGAAGTGCACATTGCACGCAACAACTCTATATCGCCACCTGGTGGCCTAGTTTTTTGCATAGTGGGACGTAAATCTCAAAGCAAAGTCAACTACAAACAGCTATGGGCTAGTGAAAAGGACTTCTAACATGAAAGTGAGAATCTCGTATTCCAGTCTGTGCTCTATCTTAGATTGGCCACAGTGGCAATGAGTCAGTGACACTTCAGCTCCATGATTTTGCAACTCTTGTACAGACTGGTCACCCTGGAGACTCCTTTCAAACTTGTACCCTCCTTAACTCTTTGTCTCCTTCCAGCATCACACTGGATTTGAGGGAAAATGCTCCAGTGAGTCCACAGACTTCTTAAAAGTCACACTTCTTCCTCCAAACATGAGCTGGGCCTCACTGCAGGTGACACAGTGCAGCCCAAAGGTCTGGGATTTCTCTGACTTTGTTCCTGTTTAAGTCATTTCTCACCTCATGCTTTTCTTCGCCGAACCAGAGATCTACACACACTAGCTGTCTCCATCAGGCATGACCTGAGATCATAGTTTAGGAACTCAAGTTGAAGGTGTAGAGCAGACCTAGCATAGTAGGGAGCATTATTAGTGATATTCCCTTATAGGGAAGAGAAAGCCTGAACCAAAGAGTGACCAGTTAGTAAATGGAATGAATGTGCCTTTATCACTGAATAGTCCTGGGGTACATCTTGCTCCAGTTTCAGTGTCCTGGGTTCAGCACACTTACAGGGACCTGGTTTTCCCTCTTCAGTTCTCATCTGTTCTTCCTTCTGTTTAGTCAGATGTCTTATTGGGCTGTAGGCCCTCGTACTCTTACTCGACATGAAATAACAGAATCTAAATAAAGGCATTGTTTCCATGTTGACCCCTAGATCTTCCCACGGAGCACCACCCCAAGCCTGCATACATGTCCCAGAGGACCCATGGTTAGGGGCAGAGTCCCAACTTGACTGGAGCCACCTGTTCCCTCCTTCTTGTCCAGAAGGAACCAGAACATTTGCGCCACACTGCCCAGTGCATGTCCTGGAAGGTCCTCTGAGTGGCCCCACTTGGATCACATGAACCAATCCCTGTGGCCACTGTATTGGAGTCTGCCGACTGTCTTACCTCCTGGAATAAACATGTTTCCTATAGGAACCCACAGCTGTTTTACCAGAAGAAGATGTGAAGGATGTTGGAGGCAAAACCATGAGAAACCCATGAGTAACTAACATAAGAGTTAATAGAATGAAAGTTTACAACTTATTTAGCTTTCATATAAACCGGAATGAAAATTAAGGCTGTCCTAGTAACATCACTTCGTTCACTGGAAAGTTTTCTTCAATAGCAGTGAGGAGGGTGGGCCTAACCTGGGCCCATCCTCCTGCATTTCTACCCATTAGTTTGGACAACTTGGGTGATGACCCATTTCAGTAACATCTTCCACTGTAAGAAAGGAGTGATTTCCTTAGGATCCCAAGTTTCCCCCTGGGAGTTTGTCTTGCATGGGAATATGATCCTGGGACTAGCAGGCCATCCTTACACCCCCTTCTCTGGCCTCTGAGGTACACTTGGACATTTTATTTTATTTGTTCATAGTGGCTTCTCTCACTATCCTGTCATGCCTGGATCAGTGTCTAAAATTCCAATAGTCTGGCCAAGTGGCAGGGACCTTGGCCCAAGCCCTTCTTGCTGCAGGTAGGGATCAGTAAGGGTCAGGGGCTTGCTGAGGTCACACTGGCATTTAAATTGCAGAGTCCAAGACCCTGTGCCTCGTAGCTCCTCCCCATG
The DNA here is from genome assembly GCF_012274545.1 of Fukomys damarensis. NCBI lineage: Eukaryota > Metazoa > Chordata > Mammalia > Rodentia > Bathyergidae > Fukomys > Fukomys damarensis. Next base: position 53,909,344 of record NW_022900949.1, read on the forward strand.
GATGCATAGTTCTGCAGGCTTCCATGTGGCACGCGGGGAGGCAGCCAAAATGAAGACCCAGATGCACCTTTTGAGCAATCCTCAGAATCATTTATCCACAGGCAGGCAGAGCAGTGGAGCAGGCCTTCAGTTTGTGTCTGAGTGCGGCTACTGAGATTACTTCTTGCTTCAGGGCATCCCTTCCTAATTGTATTTTGCTCAAGCTAATGTTAAAAATTAACTCGCGCAGCATTCAAATGAGGCCAAATGGGGGAAGTGGTGTCAGAGCAGAGACTTGATAACGAAGAGGAGATGAGGGAGAATAGATGCTCTGTGTGTGTTTGATCCCTACAGATGCAGAGCACTGTACTTAAGCCGTACTCTGCTAAGGCCTGGCCATACCCTACCATAGTAGCTAGGCCCTGCCTCAAGGAGCCCCTGGATTATTGGGACGGCCAGCAAATATTGGTGATCCAGTTAACTAAGAACTGAAGAAGGCTGCAGGAGGTGCAGTAGGAGGGCAGCAGAGAGGATGACAGTTCTTTGGGCAAGCTGTGGCATCCCAGAGAGGGATACTGGAGCTGAGAGTGAAAATATTACTAGATAGGGAAGGCCACAAAAGGCACATAAGGAGAACAGAGGGCCAGGCACTGGGGCAGAATTCAGTACATGGCAAGCAGTCCAATTAGCACCGTAGGGAGACAGTGGTCAGCAAAGAGACCAGTTTGGAGGACAAACTCTCCACTCTGATCGCTTATTTATTCATTAAAACCTGAGACTTTTGGAGGCCAGCATACTTTTAACTTAGATTTTATTTAAGTACATCCATAAGGCTTAATTAAAATATGACATTGATAGGTCTCCTGTCTACTCCTGTTCCCAGCCACCCTCCCCAGAAGCCACCCAGGCTGTCAGATTCTTACAGAATTTTCTAAAATATCTCCCGTGGTAAGCAAACAGCAGCATTCTCCAAGCACCCTAATGTGCACCTTGCTTCCTTCACTTTACGTGTCTGAGAGGTGACTCAGCACACGGAAAACTTCCACCACCTTCCTGCCAGTGGTGGGAGCTCAGATGTGGAGCCCAGATGTGGATCAGAAGCTGGGAACCTTCTCACTCTACCCCTCATTTTATAGTGGAAAAGATTCTCCTGCTTCACATGGCCAGGCCAGAGAGCATGGGGAGTAGACCCAACACCACCCAGCTGCTCTGGGACTGAGCCAGGACTCAGACTCCAGTCTCTGCCTCTCACAAATGCCCTGAGCCAGCCAGTTCCTCTTCCTGTGTCTGTGGTCCTCGTGTGTCAGGCTATGAGATAGAAAGGTAACGCATTGGCTGCCACTTTTTAGCCAAGACAGGGAGCAGGCAGATGTGTCTGCCAGTTGCTCTCTGTGTGACTTCAAACTTGCATACTAGTCTTAATCATCCCTTTCTCTCTCCTCCTCCTCATCTTCCTCCTACCCCTGTGCCTCAGCAGCCTGTGCCAAGCTTCTGCCTCCTCCTGGTCCCAGTGACTGGTCACTATGGCAACAAGGTCCTTCCATCAAAAGTGGCCTTTCAGGTATTTTATTTTGAGCCCCAATTAAGCAGAGCAGGCTGCAGGCTGGGAGCTGTGCAGGGTAGTGTGTTTTATGGCCTGTGAGAGAGCCCAGGTACTATTTATAGCTTCTTAATCGGTGTTGCTAAATGGGGTCTTAATGCAAGTCCCTGAGCAACTGCACATTTTCATCACAGAGCATCTCCGCACGGCCTCACACCCTCCATCTATCGGCCGGAAAGGACCAGTGCTGCCTCAGCGGCTGTCAGCAGGCGACCTGGCTCTTCTGACCTCCTTCTGACACCAGCAGGCCTTTCGCAGCCTGGCCTTTGGGAATATTTGTTCCACAGCTGTTGCTACCATCAGGAATATGGAGTCCTCACAGGCCATCTGTCCCAGAGCTGGGATTCCGTCCCCACCCTCCCACCAGTTCTCCCCAGACTCCCCATCAAAGCCAGTTGGGCATGAGGGACACGTATGTCTGAATACATAAGTAAACATCCACATTTTTGTGGGTACTCAGACAATCCTTTCCATTAGTACTTCATGGGTTAATAAGCAATTTTACTCATTAAAGACAAGCAAGTTAACTGTTTCTGTCATTTCCTTCAGCTAGGGAAATTGAGTCTGAGCATAGGAGAGGGAATTAACAGACACCCATTGCCAAGCACTGCCTTGGAGTTTTATAACTTGTTTAGTCTTCACACAACTTGTCACATAGAGAAGGAACCCTTACCAGTCAGTATAGGACAGGTCTTGCCACAGAAACAGATAACTCCCACTTCTCACTGACTTTAAACTGCAAAGCTACCCCCGACACACACACACACACACACACACACACACACACTGTGTGCCCATTGCTGGTCAACTGGAGCCCTGTTCTGCAAGTTTTGCGTCTCCACTTCAGAGCAGCCCCTTATGTTCACCAATAGAAAAGGAAGCAAAGTGAGTACTAACTATGAAAGCTTCTGGCTAGAAGAGGCGCCTGTCACTCTTATGGGCTAAAGCAAGCCTCACAGCCACACCTAACTTCGGGTGATTAGGGAAGTGTAACCTCATCGTGAGTCTGTCTGAAGGGCAAGAGCTGGAGTAGTTGAGAGCAACCTTAATGACCTCCACAAAAGCTGAGAGTCCCAGAGGTGAAGCAGTTTGCCCTATTGCACAGCTCCTAAGTGGCAGAACAGGGATTTGAACCCTCAGCTGCTTCCCCCAGAATCCTATGTCTTTTCCCCGTGTAGCACAGTGGTTACAGAGCATCTGGCTTGAATCCCACATCCAGTATTCACAAACTGTGACACTGCCAGGAAAGTCAGTGAACCTCTGAGAACCTCGTGTATAAATGATACAAAGATACCAGTGCAAGGCTGTGTTCTGAAAAACAAAAAACTTTATTCATAAGTTTGGGGCCAACCCATTTGGCAGTGAGACTCAACCTGAACTGGTGTGAGGCTATTTATAGTCATTCCCTAGGTAACTCTGAATATTCATGGATTTCATTATAGAAATATTAACGTGTTTGATTGCAGAGGCTGCCCGACCACAGGGTCGTTACTAGGCAGCCCATAGCAAAAGCAGCCTAATTGCCCAGCTCTGGAATTTTTTTAAAAAATAAGGACAATGGACTTGTGGCACCTCCAGGTTGGGGGAGGGAGTCACAGGATTAAAGGAGATGATGGGTTAAAAATTATGAGCATGGGCCCAGTACACCGAGAGTGGTTAGAACTTGGAGGCTGATCTTGGCCCCTAGGTCAGACCGATGAGGCAGGCTTTCCTGGACGGTCATGGACTGCAAGAGATGCCTCGCAAGCTGGAATCAAAGCAAGAGAGGTGTGGGAACCTTCAGTTTGCCCAGACTGGAATCAGCTGATCACTGGGTTTCCTGAGTATCTTATCCTCCTACATAGAGGTTCTTTAGGGCCTCATTAATCCTGGGTGTGCTTTTGGAATGGCTCACTCTGACAGCAAATGGGGTGTTTGTGAAGGTCCTTGGAAAAGACAAAGCGCTTTGTAAGCGCTGCACTGTTCTCACGCTTATTAAATTTAAACCGAGAGCACGCGCTTCCCATTGGCGAGTTCGCAGTTTTGCCACATCATCCGCCTCTCAGAATCCCGGAGCTTGTGAGGCGGCTTCCTTAGCCCCGTTCCTCCAAAGTCCTCAAAACGCCACATTACAGTGTAAACCTGGGGCCCCACCCTCCTCCGTGATAGCTTCCCTTTTTACCTGCTAAGTACACCGGGGTTCTGTTAAAATTTCATTTGACAGAAAGGTTCCACCGCCTTGGGAGAGAGACCTGGCAACTCGCCCAGCTGATCGCAGCCCAGAGTGGGCAAGGGTGTGGCGCTAGGACCTGGGTTAATTCGGCCTGGGTTGGGATCCTCCCAGATTGCTCGCTAGCAGCAGCAACTCCCTGGGACACACTTGCCTCATCTGTAACTGTAAGAGCTTCACATGAGAACTAGACAAGCCTATTTCAGGAGAGCTCTCAAAACAGCGCCTGGTGCAGTGAACACTGGAGACGCTGCTGTCCTTAGTAACTTCCTCATAGCCAGTTGGGGGCAGAGCCCGAACCTGCAACTGGCCCTTGCATCTGTAACTGTGGGAGTCTTGTGCGACTGAATTTGTCCTCTGCCTGCTCACTGGACCATTCCATTGGTGGTCCTGCTTGGGTGGGTTAGAGAGGTGCTGCCTCCGGGCCAGTGGAGCTGAATGTGGGCTGGCTTTGTGACCCCTAAGAAGATGCATCTGAACCATGTGGGTCAGAACTGCTCATTGCAGGGTTCTGCAAGTGTGGGGGCAACAGCTGCTGCTGGTCCCGGGCTCTGATTGTTGTGATCCAGGGTCAAGGGCGCTCTCAATCAGCGTTCTTTAAGGAAACCAGTTTTGCCACTACTTAAAGTAGATATTTTCTGCCTTTTTCAATTCATATATACAAAAAGTGCGTTATTTTCCTCTGCCAATTCATTTTTCCCCATAAATCTCTAATGCCTGCTACTCCTTCTCTGATGTAAAACAAGAAAAGTGTTTGAGTTTATGGAAAAATAGATGCTGTAGGTCTTTTACATCAAACACATGCGTGTTCCAGGTGTTGAGTAGTAGCTTGTGAAGCACAGACCTTTGAGCCCAAGAGCTCTTCCCCCACTGGTTGGGTAACCCTGTGTTCATGTCACCTCTACCAAGGGGGTGAGAATGGTCCCTGCCTCACGGGCTGTGAGGACTGACAGTGAGCTACTGCACCACACAGCCGCTGCACAAAGTAAGTTCTGTTGGCCCTATTATCCTTGCTACTGCCAGTGGTAGTGATTGTTATTCTGCAGCAGGCACCCTGAAATGCCCAAGGGTCTCCATCACGCAGTTCATTATAGGGTGTACTCTGTGTTCACAGGAGGAAATGTGGGTGTATTTGCTATTACCATAGGTGGTGGGTAATTCCCATGCTGGACACTCGGAATCCACATGGAGCGGAGGCGGGATGCGGGGGGATAGCATTTTTATGCGGTTCTGGCTTTTTATACATAGTTAGGAATATTATACCTAGACTCACCCCCTGTGTGGAAGACCAATCATATTCATGGGTCTAATAGAGCTTGGGCTTCTGTGGTCGGACCTGACAGGTGAGCTTCTCTTTGCAACAAAAGTGGCAGTCATCTCAGGCTGTTTCTGGACCTAGAAATACTTTGGTCATACCAAATTAAAACAACAAGGTTATTACACAAAAATCAGCATGTCTGGCTTTTTCTTTTCTTTTTTTTTTAATGAGAGCATCTCGTGGGCACTCTCAGAATTGCACAGGCCCGGCTGCCGCTCGCTGGCTGCACCTGCTCCTCATTTATCTCTAAGGTTACCTGCCTGGTCCAATAGGTTAGACTTGGCAACATCTGGTCTAAAATGCAAACATATTTTGACATTTGAACTGGTTTTCCTTCAGGCACTGACCATTAACTTTTTGAAGTTACCTAAAACAAGAAATCATTTGCCTTGAAACTAGAAGTGGAAATGGAGTTAGAATTTCCAAATTTGCCAGCTCTTATTCGGTATCACGGCTGTTTGCACACTGAAAATATTTATTTGCAGACCTCATCGTTTACCACTTTTGAGTAGTCATAATTTTCCTCTTCTGGAGCTCTCCCATAAACACTGGTTCCTCCTGAGCCTAATTGAATCCTTTGACTGAAGGAGGGAGGGAGATAGGGTGAGAAAACTAGGCACACTCCATCCAAGAATTCGGTTTACTCATCAGCTTTGCTTAACTTAGGAAAAACAAGCTTCCACCATCTCCTCTGGGCCTATTTCTGAGCTCACACTTGGAAAGGTCAAATAAACACAATAAATCCATTAGAAAGCCTTCATATTCAATCCCTAGGGTTTGTGCCGTTTAGCAAGAGGCTAGTGGGGTGACGTTTCCCAGTGGAAGGAAGCTTGCATGACCTTGGCTCTTTGCTACAGAAGGAAGCAGTGCCACTTAGCCTCAGTGGAGAAGAGCTCGGCCCGTGCTGCTTCGGGGAGGGGGCTCCAGGGTGGGGGTTCAGATGAAACCTGGAGGATTGGGCCCATTGGTGAGACTCTTTACTCTGGGCTGCTCTCAGCTCACCTGCCAGTCCCAGGCTGAGCTTTGTTGGTCTGGGGTCCACCTTGAGGCCTTCAGTCCTCCAACGTGCAGCTAGCACTGCCACGTGGCACAGGGCTAAAGGCGGGGAGAGAGGACCATTGAGCTGAGCAACAGAACTCATAAAGCTGAGGAACAGTTTTCTCTGCAGTGGCTGCCACCTTCCACTTCCCCTACCCCTACCAAAGAGCAGACAGTGGAAACCCAAACCACACTGCCCAACTCCCAACCCCATTTCCAACACTTTCGCCAATTACTTAACCTAGCTTTGCCTCAGTTTCCTCAGTCGGTAGAAAGACATTCATAATAACAACTCGTTAGGTTTTCAGTTTTTTTGTTTGTTTGTTTGTTTGTTTTGTTTTGTGCCAGGGATCAAACTCAGGACCTTGCACTTTTGAGGCAGGCGGCAGAACCACTGAGACAAATCCCTGGCCTTCATTAGGTTGTTGCTTGGAAGGCCCCTGACATAGGAGATGCTGTGTAAGCCCTTTCTACATCTATTCATATCATTGTCATTATTATTGCCAAACATTCAGCTGAAGAATCCAGTAAGAGCCCCCAAATACACTTTGAAGGTATGTTGGTATGGGTTTCCCAGTGTTTCTGCTTCTGATGAGAAAATTGGAAAGATCCTAAACGGTGGAACATCCTGGTGGATAGGGCTAGGGGATCACACAAAGCTCAGTTAAGCCCCAGCTCCGCAATACGTTAGCTACTCAGGCTGCTCAGATTCTGTTAGAATTATCTGCCGCTCTCGCCACAGACACATCTTATCCAGGTGTCCTGTCTCGTCTTCAGCTCTCTACACCAGCTGCCTCTTTTTGACTTTGTCCCCGAGGACACTAACTACTCTGAAACATTAATAATGGCTGTCACTGACAGATTGCCCAGAGGCCAGGGCCTGTGCTTGGTCTCTGGACTGTGCCTCTCACCTGACCCTCCCAGCACTCCCCGTGAAGTAAGCGATGGCCCCAGTTTACAGAGGAAGCAGCCAGCCCTGAAAAACTGGTACTTGACTCTAGGTCTTCAACTCCACTTCTAGTTCTCTCTCCCTCTATGCAGTGCTGAGTTGGAAGCAGGCAAGAGTGACTCCATTATTAGTAACTAGAATTAACTGTAACTCATCTTCTGGCCAAGACCTTGCGTTAGTTTGGGGCCAACTCATAACTTTCCCCGTTCACTTTTGCTCTTTCTCTTTCTCTTCATTTTTAAGTGAACTTCTCGTGCACAGAATTGGGTTGAACAATCATTAGTGGTAATGTATTGCCATCTTTTGTTCTAACTTACTTTTGTAATTTAATGCACACCCCTGAATCCACCCAACCTAACCACTAGAACACTGACAACCAAGTACCTCAGAATCCTCCCTCCCTTCTTTCCAACTGGCACCTTGGCCCGAGGTCACTGCTCCCTCAATTTCATGTGTTCTTTCCCTCACAGATTTTTCACATATTGATATGTGCCTTTAGTTTAGTTGACACTAATGTATTATTCCTTTGCCAGTACCTCCTTGGGTGCATTGCTGTATAGATATGTGCCTTTAGTTTAGTTGACACTAATGTATTATTCCTTTGCCAGTACCTCCTTGGGTGCATTGCTGTAGCACTAGATAATCTGAGATCTAGGTAGCAAGGCTTGCTGCCCCCACATTCTCCTTCAGCAAGGGTGAGGCCTAGGAATGAGGGTCCCCATTCTGTGGGCTGTCTTAGTAAATTTCCTGTCCCTGGGATGAAATACCTGTTGCGCACAATTTAACAGACAGGTTTATTTTGGCTGATGGTTTCAATCCATGGCCATCTGGCTCCGTAGCAGGAAGGGCATGATGGAGAGAGCTGTTCAAGTCGTGATGGCGGGGGCGGGGAGGAGGCCACAGACAAGAAGAGATGCTTCCTGGTCACACCTCCAGGGACCTGCCTCTTTGGACCCTGCTCCACCTCTTACAGTAGTATGTCAGCTACTCAGCTCATCGGTGGGCAAATCTGAGGATGAGCACGGCAGCCCCTCCCACCCAATTACGTTCCAACCGCATGAGATTTGGGGGAAACATTTTAGACACAAATCGTAACAGGGCCCAGTCCTGCCCTGGGAGGATCAAGCGTACCTGTCTCTGCCCCCACTCTCCTGCCTGGCTGCACACAGTGACTATTTCTTCTAGTAGCTGCAAGAGCAGCCTGGGGCTTCCACAGTGCAGAGGCAGGTATGGAAGATGAGGAAATCCGTGGTGTGGGTGCATGCCAGCCCGGAGGCACCCCCTCCGACTCCCTGCGTGTCCAGGACTGTCCTCACCCACGGCCAAGGTGTCGGTTATTGTGCAGCTCCCTGGAGTGGGCTCCAAGTTAACTCAGATTTTCTGGGAAGCTTTTCAGCTAAGTCAGGGACATCCCCCTAGCAAACCGAGGAACTGGTGCAGTGTGTTTCTAATTCAGACTGCCTGAGGGGAGGACCCTGCTAGAGCGTTCTTCTTAGAGCAGAATGAAAGGTATACTTTATTATTGCAATTTCTTACTTGCCTCACAAAGAGCTGGGATGCAGTGTCCTTTATAGAGATGAAGATAGAACTTTAGCTGCCTCCCCTCTCAGACACCGGGCTTCTCAATCCCCTTCTCAAACCCATGACATCCAAATCAGAGCAGTAAGGCTGGGTGGCAAATATAATACCCAGTCCCCATCTTTGGGACCCTGAAGTCCATGGGAGAGAGGACAACACTGTCAGCAGGAAATGATTCCACAGCATTTCAGGGTGGCCAGGGATTTATTAAATGCTAGGGATAAGGACACCACATTTTCCAAACCCCAAAGTAAGACAGCAAGGACTACTGCAAGACAAAATATCTCAAATTGGAGTTGCACCATAAAATTCTCAAATATTTTTTGTGTACCTGGGTATATGCAGATATTTATACCTTGGTATGAATTCGAGTCAGCTCGTCCCAGTATTTAGAGGTCAGTTTCATTTGTTGACCTCGGTCTGCTTGCAGAAACAAGGAGTGAGGGGATTTCAGGCCTGGAACCAGGGCCCAGAGTGTGTTTGGCTCCTCTGAAAGGAATGAGGCAGTGTCTGACCCTGGACCCCCTCCACAGATGATTCCCCGCTGGTCAAATATATATAAATATATATTTTTTTGTGTACCTGGGTATATGCAGATATTTATACCTTGGTATGAATTCGAGTCAGCTCGTCCCAGTATTTAGAGGTCAGTTTCATTTGTTGACCTCGGTCTGCTTGCAGAAACAAGGAGTGAGGGGATTTCAGGCCTGGAACCAGGGCCCAGAGTGTGTTTGGCTCCTCTGAAAGGAATGAGGCAGTGTCTGACCCTGGACCCCCTCCACAGATGATTCCCCGCTGGTCAAATATATAAGGAAGGGTTGTAGTTCTGTACCTATCTCAAATGTTGGGCTCATTTTTAACTTTTGCCATCTCCTGAAAAAGGAACCGTTGGTTTCATGATTTGGTTTTCTCTGAATTTGTTTTTTTGTTGTTGTTGTTTCTTCACAGTACTAGGGATTGAAACCTAGGACCTCACACATGCCGGGCAAGTGCTCTACCACTGAACTATGTCCTTTTTATTTTGAGTCAGGGTCTCACTTTGAGTCAGGGGTCTTACCCAAGTTACCTCAAACTTGTGATCTTTCTGCCTCAGTCTCCTGGGTACCTGGAATTACAGGCGTGCTGTACCATGCCCAACTCTCTGGGGGTTTCAAATAAATATTAACATAGAAATACACTCTGTTCATCCCATCCTTTTCTTTTAAGACACAAGAAGACGGGAATCGCACTGGAGCCTGTCTCTGCATGGCTTAGGAGGTTGTGAGAGGCCAGTCAAGCTCAGCTCACCCGAGGCCCAAGCCTGAGAAGGGAGCCAGGTTTCTTCCCTTGCCACCCACCAAATGCTCCCCAGGGCTGGAGGCTCCATGGCTCACCATAAGAGAATGAACCACAGTGTTGCAGGACCGATGTAATATTTACAGGAGATCTTACTCAGTGACCACAGAAGAAAGGGAGAACCGCAGGGAGGGAAGGAATTTTGCGGAGTTCTAAGGGTTACCAATGGAGCCGGGGCCCAGGTCATCTCTGCCTCCACCTCCCTGCCTCCCTTTGCCTGAGGGATGGCATTCACCCCAGCAGCCCAGGTTCCAGCCAATCTTTCATCCCCCAGAATCCAGAGACTCTGGGCTCCCAGAGACTCAGTCCTTAGGGGAACATGGAACAGCCTGTCCTAATGGAAGTTTCAACTACAAGTCCAAGTCCACAGACACTGAGCTTCCTGGACCCAGATACCTCCAGTCCTGTCTTCCATTCTCACACTTTACTTTCCTCTTCCAAACAGGGTTTCAGGCTTGCTCCCCTTATCCCTAGGGTGAAGTTTCTCTAGGAACCCATCTTCTCATTTTATCTGCCCAGAAGTCTCTTCCTCCACAGACCCAGACAGACCAAATAAACTCTTCAGTAAATGTCTGTGTCTGTGGTTTCTGGTGTGTGTCAGGCAGTACTCCTGCTCTTCACCTATGCCACCTCCTTTAATTGTCAGCACCATCTGCAGTGGGTAGCAAGATGAGCTTGTTTGGACTTGGCTGAGACAGAACCTGAATTCCTCTGGCAAAGTGGGGCCTATCCCACCTTGTCCGTGTATAGATTAGTTTCCTGGTAGGGTGGCTTCATCTGGCCCTGCAAGTGGCCAGGTAGAGTGAAGCCCAGCACCCATTCTTGTTAAAGGGCTGGGGGAAAGGGAGCTAGGATGCTATGGAAAGACTTAGCCCACCTTATTCTGAGAGAAGGTGGGGGCTTCCCACCAAATGCTCCAGGAGTTGCAGGGAGGGAGGCTGTCAGAGTAAAGTGAGGCAGTCTGCCTCAGTCGCCCCTCAAGGGATAGTTACTCATACGGTGGCCAGCAGCAACAGACGGATTTTAAAAAAATTATTGTTGAGGGACAAAAATCTTGTAGGGCTTGCCTTGCCAGAACAGAAATTGAAAGATGCATCTTGAGAGAAAAATGAAAGTCATAAAATCTGTTCTAGGATGAGAGTAACAATGGTGGCCTCCAGGATCTGTTGGATTGCAGGTTTCCTGACTGCGGAGTGGAAGGGCCCTGCCCCGGAGCCAGGCACAACCAAGTCCAAATCAGTTCTGCCCCCTGCTGGCTGTGGTGTGTCCTGTTTGGGCCTCTGCTTGAGTGAGCCAAGTCCAAGGCTTCCTCCCATGAGGCCCCTGCCCTGTGAGTGATCTAAGATTGGCCCAGGCCTCTCTCCAACAGCCAAGTGAGGGTTCAAGGCCTCCCACAGGTTCTCAAGAGCTCTCCTGGCACCTGTATTTTTGAGACTTTCATCACCTCCACCATCCCACACACAGACTTCTCCATTTCCTTCTATAACACCTGGTCCAATCCTGAGGAACTCACACTTTGGTGGGAGGAGAAGTGCTAATGGCCCGGGCCAATCTATGACAGAATGCACCCTGGGTTTGGGAGAGGGCCAGGGAAAACTAGAAGGGAGAGTGGGGCCGGGGCATCTAAGAAGGCTTCTTCGAATCCCAGAGGTCCTAGCCACATGCCCTCTCTCATCCTCAGATGGGCCCTTGGGCTGAGTAGCTGGTCTCAGAGTGGTCATTCAGTAAAATTCAGCTCCCTGATAGGTCCCTCACCATACCTACAGGGTCCCGTGACCCCAGTGGCTGTGGCACTGGCCTGCCCACCTCAGCTTGCCAGGTGATACAGTGTCACAGAGTGTGGATCCATCCCAAGTGCTCCTCAGTACCCTCACAAGCACTTGGCTAAGGCCCTAAAGTACAGCCTCTGCTCCCAGCACAGTGCGGAGACTCACCTTAAAAAGACAGATTTGACTTTCCCTACCAGTATTCTCTCCCAAAGTGTCACCCAAGAAAACAATAACATTTTCTTACTGTTATACAAAAGAGATTTTTCCCCTAGTACTGAAGATTGAACCAAGGCCCTTCACACTGAGCTACATCTCCCAATCCCCAACATTTTTAAAGGTTGTTTGTTTTTTTTGTTGTTGTTGTTGTTTTTGTTTTTTTTTTTAAAGCAGGATCTCACTAAAGTGCCTAGGCTGGGCTTCAACTTTTGATCCTCCTGCTTCAGCCCCTCCGAGCACTGAGATTACAGGTGCACCACCATGCCCAGTTTGAGATTTTTTTTAAAAAAGCACTTCTTAAAGACATACCTTTGAAACCAATCAATGTCCTTTTCACTGTGGGGCAGAGCTAATTCATCCTCTAAAATTTCCCTTAGCTTCAGCTTCCTGTGGGAAGCCATTTTGAAAAACCTAAGCTGAACTAGGTGCCCCTCCCCTGGCTCTCACAGCTTTCATTAAAATTTGTTCTCCTAGTTGCAGCTCCTCTGAACTGTCACTAGTTACTAGGTCTGCCTCGTGAGGCTCTGTAGCTCCATGCGATTCTGTGTGCCCAGCTCCCTGCTCAAGTCCTACAATGTAGTTGTGCTAGTCTGCTTCCTGTTGCTGTGACAAAATACCTGAGGTAATCAACTTTTAAAGAGGAAAGATTGGTTTTAACTTACAGTTTCAGAGGTCTCAGTCCATGATCACTTGGGCACATTGCTCTTGGGCCTATGGTGAAGCACAGCATGGTGATGAGGAGCCTGTGACAGAGAAAGCCTGTTCACTTCCTGGTAACTGAGAAGCAAAAGGAGAGAAGAAAGAGCTGGAATCCCACTATCACCTCCGGGGCATGGCACAGTGACCTCATTTCCTCCCACTAGGCCTAGCTCCTAAAGGATCTCCACCTCCCAACAGCACCATCAGCTGGGAACTAAACCTCTTAGCACGCGAGGGACATTTACAATCCCAACCATAACAGCTAGTTTGTAATTAAAGGCTTGATGAACATATGCCTGTGCTGTGGTCTGCCCCAAATTTACATGAAAACCCCAACACAATAGTATCGAGACGTGGGGCCTTTAGGGAGTGGGATCAGGTCTTCTGGTAAAAAGTCCCAGGGGACCTAGCTCGTCCCCTTTTTCTCTTCTGCCCTCTGATGTGGCAGAAAAAGCACCATCTTGATAGAGACCAGACCCTCACCAGATGTAAACCTGCTGGCCCCTTGATCGTGAACCTCCCAACCTCCAAAACTATGGAAAACAACTTTCTGTTGTTTATAAATTACCCAACCGAATGTATTTTGTTTCAGCAGCCTGAGTAGAACATGTGTCATGATCACCAACTGGACAAGATTCCATCCTCAATGTCCTCAAATTGGTATTGGAATTCTTCCATCCCTCTAAATCCTTAATTAAAACAAGGATGTCGTTCTTCATGCCTTAACTCTGCTATCTGCAACAGGCCATTGAAGATGTCTTCTGTTTTGAGAAAGTTCAGGTTTGCTGCTGAAAGTCTGGCAGTGGCCTGGTACTGGGTAAGGCTGAACTAGGTCTTTTTCCTTACATCCCACCCTGGTGCTCAGAGCCTGAGCAAATGATGGGGGCCTTTGTCCACCTCCTCTTGGCTCCCCAACCCAAACACACAGAGGTTTCTCCAGCTGTGTCTGCTTAGACATTGAGAAGGCTCAACAGGCTGAGGCTGCAAACCCTCAGGAGGACCTGAGTCCCCAGTTTTAGCCCAGAGCCATTTGTTTTTCCTCACAGCTGGGAGAGGGTTAATTATCACTCATCTGGCTTCAGTAGGGCTGAGTGAGTAGTGCATAGCCAGCTCCTGCCCTGCTGAGATCTGAGCCAGAAGAGCAGAAAGCACCTGCAGACAGAAGTCTCCTGGTGAGGAGTTCGGGTCACCAGATCCCTGTTTCTTCTGCAGTGCTTACATTAGTAAGCCCGCAGCTAAAATGGCCTCTCTTGGTGAAGCTGAGTGAAACCCCTGAGCAGCCAGCCTTGCCTTCGATGGTAATAGCAGGTTAGAGGCACCCATTCTGTGGGCCAAGTTTAGCCGCCTTTACCCTGGGAAGCCTTGCTGGCCTCTGCTGGAAGCTTAGGAGCTACAAGTCTGGGTCTCCAGGACTGATCTAACATTTATCTCGCTGGCATCACCTGTCTTCCCATCCACTTTCTTTGTGTGCATTTTTTTCTGTCAAACCCAATTTGATTTGATACAGTAAAAGCTACTGCTAGGATTAAATATAATTTCTGTTCTGCCAAACATCAGTCACTGGAAAGGCGCCTTAGCTGTCACGCCAAGCCATTTGCCACTCTGATGGAGGCACTGGGGGCAGCGAAGGAAGGAGAGGCCACTCTGCCAGATGAGAGCTGAGGTCATCCGTGAGCCCAGGGCTCCCCACTGCCCAGCCACTTTCTGCTCAGCTGCCTGACAGCATCAGGCAAAGGAGGCAGGATGCACTTTAGACGCTGCAGTGCAGCTGAGCAGAGATGAACTGTGGGTGCCTTCTGTTCTCAGTTCATCTCCTGATCCCCAGCCCTGCACCATCCCAGCCTCTCACTGGCTACTTCACGTTGTGAATCTAAAATGTGCCTCAAAAGGTGCAGTGCTGAGAGGTGGAACTTCGGAAATGTGGGTGGATCGTGAGGGCTCTGACTTCATCAGCGTATCACTTCTTGGATGGAGTCATAATTGAAAGATGTTATGGGGCTCGATGGAAATTTAGGACCTGGGTGCTAGTTGGAGGGAAAGAGAGCATGACTTTGAGGACCATATCTTGTCCCCAGCCCATCTGCTCTGGCGCTCGCTCTCTCTTTCCTCTCCTCTTCTCTCTCTTTCTCTCTCTCTCTCTCTCTGCCACAAAGGGAACACCTTTGTTCTACCATACTGTCTCCACCATGAGGCTCTGCTTCATTATAAACCTAGAAACAATGGAGCCGAACAACTATGGACTGAAACCTCTGAAGCTGGGAACAAAATAAAACTTTCCTCCTCTAAGTTTTTGTTGTTGTTGTTGTTTTGTTTTGTTTTTGTTTTGTCATGGCACTGCAGAGCTGACATGTCTTCCTTTGTCCCTGAGAACAGTGATTTGTTCACCTGGGTGAAAAGGGGCAAGCAGAGAGGGCCCTAAAGGTCTCCGTGAGTCATGGTTGGATGGCTCCAGTGGTCGGACACCGAGCAACAGGCATGGGCATTGAGGGGCAATGTAGCGAGCTGTTGAGTGGGTGGCTAAGGAGTGAAGGGAGTTCCTCAGAATAATATGGTCAAGAACTGTGGAAATCAATATGGAGATACCTCAAACAACTAGGATTGAAGTCCCATGTGACCCAGCTATTCCTCTGCTGGGTATCTTCCCCCCCAAATTAAAAGAATCATGCCACAGCAATACCTGCCCACCCATGTTTATAGTGGCACAGTTTGTAATAGCTAAAATTTGGAAACAGCCCATGTGCCATTAACTGGAAACTGGATAAAGAAGATGTGGTTTTTCTGTAAAATGGGGTACTACTCAGCCATAAAGAATGAAAAACTAGAGACATTTACAGCTAAGTGGATGCATATTGAGGCCATTCTCTTAAGTGAAATTAATAGGACTCACATGTGTAAATACTGAGTAGTTTCTCTAGTATGAAAAACTAAAAGTGTAAATAAGAATCAAAATGTGTAATTGTTATTGTGCAATCGGAAGAAAAGGTCTAAAGGAGTAGTGGAAGTGGGAGGGGTAGAGGAAGGTTAGAAGGGGAAAGAAAAAAATATGAGAAAAGCAAAAAAATGGAAAGTTGTAACTAGGGAAGGGTGGAGGGGGTGAAGAGAGGGCTGGGAAATGGGGAAAAAATAAGAACCAAGATACATCATTTGAAGGTACAAGAGCCCAATGATAAATGTTAACTGTATCGTATACCTCAAATGTACCAGTAAACTTAATGAAAAAAAAAAAAAAGACGGTCAAGAACCGGGACCTGAGCGATGGAGAGTTGTCCTAAGGAAGATTGGCATCAGGGGTTGGGAGATGTGGGTAGAAAGGACACTGGGAGGCTAGGAAAAGCCTTGATGAACAAGGGACCAGAGATCAAGGGTGACAGCAGCAAGGCAGAGGGGAGGACTGAGCTGAGTAATGAGCCGCAGAGTCAGGGGCTTCTCTCAAGCAGATGGTGGGTGTGGAGGTGTGTGTGTGATGGGGCAAAGAGACGGGTGCCTGCACCACCTGGCCTGAGTAGTGAGCAGCCCCTAGGAAGGGCCTGTCCTGGGAGAGAAGGCGTGGCTCAGTTAAGGTGGAAGGAACAGAGAGGAAGCTGGGCTGCAATGTCCTATGTGCGCAGTGGCTGTTCCAGTGGCCCAGGGGAAGGATTGAGTGGTGGGGAAGCCGGTGGCTGGGGTCAGAGGTCAGGATGCACAGAGCACTGTGGGGTGAGAGAGAGCACCTTTGAGAAGTGACAGCTGCCGGAAAGAGGTTTCCTGGAGATCTCACGCCTTTTCATAGAATTCCGGTTTACCTTCCCTGCAGTGTTACTTCCTCCGCTTCTGTTTGCATTCCTTTTCCATTTTGCTGGAGAACCTCCTCAAATAGCTTTCAGACCAGATGGCTGGGGGCTCTTCTTTCAGAGCCACTGAACACATCTGAACAAGTAGCTGCTGTGTGCTTTATGGTAGGGTAGTTCCCCTTTGCTTCGGAGAACTAGCATCTTTGGGTGAGAATATGTTGCTGAACCTACTTGCTGGTCTGGTACTAACCAGGGAGCTGGTGGGTGGACAAGACCCTCGATTCTTCATCTAAGTGTCTTTCCTTTTCCAACAATCATTTCTGCCTCCACTGTGGAGACAAAGCTGCTCAATCTCTGTTGGGCCTCACAGTGAGCAGGGCTTTCTCCAAAGGCTGCCCATTCTCAGACTTCCAAAGGCACAGAGAGAACATGCCTGGCCCAGGTGCAGGGATGACAGTTCTTGGAGGGTTCCCCTGGAGCTTAGGGCTTCTCTGAGGCTCCAAGGGTAAGGGATACACTTACCTTTGGTGGACAGGGCTACCAGGTTCTCTGCTTGATTTCACCACTCTCCTGTCCCACCTGCTTTATCCTGTCTTCCTGGAAAGTATCTGACTGGCCTGCCAGCTGCCTTCCTGGCTTTCCAGAACTATGACCATGTCCTTCATACACAGGGACACACACATGTGTGCGTCTTTTCTATCATTTCAGAGAAACACTAGAAGGGTACAAGTGTGGGAGCCCAGGCCACACCCTTGAGCAACTGTCTGTCTCTCAAACAGTCCCGCATTCCAATGAAGTTTCTCAAGTACTCCCTGTCCTGGATCCTCCCTTTGGAGGTCTCCCAGGGCTGGCTCTCCAGTGTTGCTAGGGAAAGCCATGCAGTATTTAGGGCTGGTTTCCCGTGCAGCCCTCCTCTGTGCACACAAAGTGCCTTGACAGCTTTCCATTCCAGGAAAGGATGGGGGCCCCACCTGCACTGTGGGACCAGCTGTTCTGACGATGCTTACTGGCCCACAGTTCTGAAGATACTGCTTTTGTCCCAGCTGCGGTTACAGTGTTTTTTTGTGGGGAAACAGTGAAACTCATCAAGAGAAGACTCCCCATTCCAAGTACTTTCTAGATGTGAGCCAAGGTCGCTCTTGGCCATGATAAGGTCAGTTAGGACAGGGATGCTATATTTTAGAAGTAGCATTATTGCGGGTAATGATATACTTGTCCATTTGCATAATTAGCTAAGTGTATTGTTACCTGCTAGGTGTAGACCTGGGGCTCAGACTGAAGAAAGATTTGAGCCCCGATGGGGATGCCTGCTCCTGGAAGGAAGTACAGGAAAAGGTGTTCTAGGCAAAGGAGGCAGCTTGGAGGAGGCCCAGAGACACAAAAGCAATTCCCTGAGTCGTCAGACACCAAAATGAACTTAGTCTGTGGATAAGCGATTGATATAGTTCTCTGACATACAGTGTGTGTGTGCTGGCACATGTGTGTGGCTCATTTATTTTCCTGAAAACAAAAGTCAAGGCCTATTTACGTTCAGATTTTAGGGATGTCTCTCAAACCCTTCTCCATCTGATGACCATTGTCTAAAATTCCCACCAAAGAATTTCACTTCTTGACCTTGAAAGGTTGATCTTATTTCAGGGATGAGGGTAGGGTGGTGACTCATATCTTAGCGTCTTTCCACCACAGAAAAGGAAGACCAGAGGGGTCCAGGGAAGCAGCCTAAGCCAGTGCCAAGATCTCTACCCATTTCCAGCTCAGAAACAGATCATTATAACCAGAAGAACTCACACTCCCATTTCATAGATGGCAAAACAGTCCTGTGATTCATCCAGGGTCTTGCAGGGCTTAGTCACAGAGAATTCAGCAAAATTCAGGTCGCTGGAGTTTTGTTTTGGTTTTTTTGTTTGGTTTGATTGTGGTAATGGAGATTGAACTCAGGGCCTTGGTACTGAGCTGCATCCTCAGACTTCTTTTTAGACAAGGTCTAAGTCACCCAGGCTGGACTCAAACTTGCAATCTTCTTGCTCCAGCTTCCTGAGTGCTGTGATTACAGGCATGCACCTGGCTACTGGAGAGCTTTTGACATCATTGCCTTGTGATATTTTTAGCATAGAACCAGACAGCCAACCCTGGTCTGAATAAATCTTCATCAAGAGCAGAACATTGTTGTCAATTAGGATGATGTACTGAGGCACTTTTAGAACTACAATAAGTATATTTTTAAAGGTACCTTTTGGGCTGACGGCCTGAAATAAAACATAGTTCAGAGGGGCATGCTGTGTTGCACTATGGTCACAGTCATCCATGGATAGAAGTGTTGTTGCCCCATTGTACAGAGAAGAAGAGAACAGTGTGGTTGGGAAAGAAAGAGCCTGCTGTCTCCATCCCTCCAGATGTGGGAGTGGGAGCTGGATTCCAAGCCAGCCCCTTACCCTACTTTGCCCCAGTAGATCAGAAAGACAGGTGCTTGGCTTGTGTGTTTCACAACAACTGAGGCCCCTGATTCAGCCAGTGTATTGGTTAATTTTCTCATTGCTGAGACAAATACCCGACACCCAAAGTTAAAGAGGGAAGGGCTTATCTGACTCATAGTTTGTAGAGGTTTCAGTTCATAATCAGCTGGCTCCAAGCCAAGGTGGCAAGGCAGAGGAAAAACAGTTCATGGCAGATAGAAGGCAGCAAAAGCAAGCGAGTGAGATAGCAAATCAGCAAGATGACTAGAACAGCTTCTTTCTGTCCCTTTTATATTCTATCTAGGCTACTGGCTTAGGGCAGGTGCCTAACCAATCAGTGGACTAATTAGTAATCACACACCCTTAATCCCAGCATCACACATTCTAGATCCAGCCACCTCGGAAAAAGGCCTATCTATGACTGACTGCATGAGGCTTTGCGGGGGACATAGACACAAGCTGTAACGCCAGTGAATTATGTTTTCCTGTATATTTGATTTGGAAGCATAAAATACACGTAGAAAGCATACATATCCTCAGTGTGCTGCTTAATGTGGTTTATGAACTGAACACATTAACATAACTAGAACTCAAAGCAAAAAGCAGAGCAAAACCAGCCCCCAGGAGTCCTCTTGCCCCCATCTCACCCCTGTACCCCATAGTTACCAGTGCACTAGTTTCATTACCCTGCTTTTGAGTTCTAGTCGAGAGTCACACAAAATGTATTTTCTTTCACTCCAGTTATGTTCAGGAGGTTCATCCATGTTTTCCCATACCTGTGGTTCCTTCTTCTCCAGGTCGATTAGTGCAACATTCTAGCACATGAAGATATACGATCAGTTTTTGTACTCCACAGTAGAGGGGCAGAACTGCTGCTTCAGGTCTGACACAAACGAGAAGTAATGCAGGACAGATGGGAAGCAGCAGGCTGGAAAGCAGCCAAAGCTGGACAGGGAGAGGCTGGGCACCACGTCACCATCCACCAGAAGCCTAGGAGAAAGGTGGATCTTCTTCATTGTCACCTTATGCTTATGGGAGGTGGTGTGCTACTCCGGATGAAGCTTTGGGGCTGTGTGTCTCTGGACAAGCTTCTCTACCTCCCCGAGCCTCTGTTTCCTTATTTCCAAAGCCAGGTTGAGAAAGTCAAGTCAACCTCCAGGGTTGTTTTGAGATGTCAGTGAGATAAGTCTAGCACAACTACCAGGACAGAATAGATGCTCATTAAATGCAGTTTAAGATACAAGACAAGTTCCAGCTTCTGACCACTTGGGCTCCACTCCTGGCTTTGCAGCTTACTAGCTGTGTGTCCTTAGGCAAGGGACTCACTCCCTGAACTCTCTCTAGCAACACAGGCAACAAACACTGGTGCCCAGAAACTATAAGAAGATCATAGAAACTTGTGAAGAGGACCTGGCAAGGTAGCGAGATGTTGAAGACAGAAAGATTCAGGTCAAGGAATGGCAGCGAGTTCCCAGGGGCTTGACTGGCAGGGGGCGCTACAGAATCAGGGCCAGACCAGGTAGGGGAGAGGGAGCAAGGGTGTTGCTGGAGGAGAGATGGAGATGTGCTCTGACAAGGACAAGGTTTGGCGTGAGGCACTGACCCTGAGTGGGGCTGAGCTGTGAAAAAGGGGATAGCTGACCTTCCCTGTCCAATCTCATTTTGCATAGAGACCAAAGGATGGTAAGGAAGTGCAAGTGTTTAAAGCCATTAATGCTTCCTGGGTTCTCCCCTCAAGTGAAGGAGAGCCAGATACAGACTTGGGCATGGCTTCTAACACTCAACCAAGTCCCACTTAAATTCTGATGCCTCCCCCTTTTCCTGCAGTTCCAGAGATTGAATCTGGGATCCACACACTGAGCTATCTCTGCATCTATTTATTTTTTATTTTGAGATAGCATCTCACTAAGTCTCTGAGTTACTCATGCTGGGCTCTGACTTGCGGTCCTCCTGCCTCAGCCTCCCACAACGCTGGGATTGCAGGCGTGCATGCATACCATACCTGGCTGGTTCTTCTTCTTAACTCTACAGCTCCAATAACTGAAAGTTTCTGAAAAACATGCTTTCGTCCACATTCCCTTGTGATATTTTTCTTATCACAACTCTTGTGTTAATATTTCCTATCTATGGCTTAGTTGTGCCTTTGACTGCTTTTTAAAATATCCCTTGTGCTGTGTTATCAAAATAGTATTGAGATGCATGTTCCTGTAGGCCACACAAGATATCACGTGACCATCATCCTCTTCACCCTCCGTCCAGTGCCAGTGGCCATCACCATTCCTAGCCCTCCGTGCCTCCCCACCTGCTTTGTTTCATGCCTCTGTACTTTGCCTTTTCTCCCTGCCTGTTATGCCCTGCCCAATTCATTCCTACAACCCTTTAAAACCCCATTTTGATGTCCTCTCTCTGAAATTTTCCATGAGCTCCTCTACCCAGTAACTGTCTAGTCCTGTGCCTTTAAGAGTTATTGCATATATTAGATTCTGTTAAAAATTATTCTTCTTTGAAACCCAGACCATGAACCCTTGCTTATTTCCAGTGCTGCCTCTGGCCTTGGCTCAGTTAGCTGTGTGTCCCCAGGGCCAATCCTAGAGCCTGGAAGAGAATGAGTGTTTAATATGGGTGTTTGCAGTAAACCTAGTTAGACGTGGTGTAACTGGCCCTGTTGCCAGAAATTCCGTTGCTTATGAATTTTTCCAGAACTGGATGTTGGAAGAAAAATTGTTCCTTCACTGAGGATCAAAAGAAGCTAGGCAGCCAGGCATGATGGCCCACGCCTGCAATCCTAGCACTCTTGGGAGGCTGAGGCAGGAAGATCACAAGTTTGCACCCAGCCTGGGCAACTCAGTGACTTAGCAAGACCTTGTCTCAATAAAGGGTGGGAGGGGGGACCTCAGGAGGCAACTGAGCTCCTGTGTTCAATTCCTAGTACTGGAGAAAAAGGGTTGGAGTTATTAGGGAGAGTCTGTGGGGTTGAAGGCATTTCAAACTTAACCTGCTTTCTGCTTGTTTATTTTAGTTTTAGCCAAAGTCTTGGTCTGTTGCCCAGGCTGGTCTGAAACTCCTGGGTTCAAGAGATCATTCTGCCTCAGCCTCACAGTAGGTAGGACTATAAGCATCCAGCAGTCTACATTGCTTTTTAGAGAAATCTCCCCTGCAGATCCACCCAAGTTCCCTGACTTTCAAACATTTCTGACAATGACCTTTAGTGAGAAGTACTTTTTGCACCGTGACACACCAATACTGTACCTCTATTAGAAAGAAAGCTTTTATTTGTCCCTAAATCATCTCTCAACACTCCCTCAAGTGTGCTTATCAATCAACACCCACTGAGGATGCCAGTGCTGCTGTAAACAAAGCCCTGACCCCTTGCTCAGTCAGGCTGGAGGCAGGCAGTATGCTGAAGGTGGGTGGATGCAGGAGAGGTTCGCAGGTGCCGGACTGACGCTTCCCTCTCTTTGCAGCTGAGCCCCTGCCGCTCATGGACCTGTGCCGAAGATCCATTCGAGCAGCCCTGGGCCGCCAGCGCCTGCGGGACATCAGCTCCCTGCCCCTGCCTCAGTCTCTCAAAAACTATCTGCAGTACCAGTGAGCTGGACGCTGAAGGACAGTAGACACCCCAAGGCCCGGGGCTGTCTGTCACGCAAGGTCACACAGCCCGCGAGAGAAGGGGTCTCCCCTGGCTCCCAGGACCAACTAGGGAAAGGCAGCCCTCCCAAGCCGGACAACCCCTTGGAAGCCATGGGGGGTCTGGAGCCTTCCAGTGACCACCAGGCCTACAGCTGTGTATTGACCAGAGAAGCTGCTTCCTACTCAAGAGAATGAATAAAACATTGGGACAGGAGACTTGCTGTGGTGTGGCCCATCGCAGACAGGGCCAGGGAGACTTGGCCTGCTCGGGGAGAAAATTGCCTCTGAATAATGGATGATGAAAGCAACTCGTTGCCCATCTCCTACCCCTAGCAAGGGCAGCAGGATTATGATGCCATCTTAGGACTTTGTGCCACTTTGAGAAACTATTCCCCAAGGATGCCCAACAGCAGAATTGGCGAGTGGAGAAAGCAGCATTTAGACACCTCCGGCTTACATCTCTGAACGTTGCTTCCTTAGCACTCCTTCCTGGACCCTGATAGAGCTCTCCCCAACCCAGGCCCCTCCACTCAGGGAGAGGGGTCTAACTGATTCACCCCAGGGACAGAGTTTATCCTTAATTATTTTTTTTAAAGTAGCATTTGCATTTCAAAAGCGAAGTGTGGAGAGGACAGTCCTCAGTCCAAAGGTGCTAATGGGAGTCCTCGGGGGCATTGTGACACCAGGCTGAAGATGCCCTAGGCTGGGGAGCCCTCCTGGTGTGTGGGACCAATGGGCAGCCGTTGTTTCAGGGTGCAGCCTGGCTGTCACAAGCTGTCTTTGAGGGAATTATTTTTTCACTTTAGGAGATTTCCATGTGTTCGTTTCCTGTTGAAATGTGTGTGTGCACGCGTGTGTGCGTGTGCGCATGTGTGTGTGTGTGTGTGTGTGTGTGTGATGTGCTATTTATCACCTTGGGGCCCATGGGGTGGCCTTGTAACTGGAAGGGTGGATGTGGGAGACACCTTCTCCACCCACCCCAAGCCTGGTCCTCTCACCAAACTATGCTGCTTCTACTGCTGCTGCCACCACCACCATTTGGCATTTGTTGTGCGTTTTGGACGTGCTCCACCCAGACTCCCTTGTAACTGGAAATTGTCACAGCAGTGGGATGGATACCAGAGCCCCAGATGGCACTGCCTCTCCCCCCACTTTAATGTGAATTTGACAGATGAATGAGGAGTGTTTCTAATAAAGTTTGTCATTCAGTCCTTTAGCTGTCTATTAAGTGCTCGTTGGGCAGAGGTTGGGAAAGCGTCTTCCATCACCCTGCCTGGTCTGCCTCAGACCCACAGGAGCCAGCATGTGAAGGCTCCTCCAAGCCGACTCACCTCTTCTTGAGCTCCAAAGCCCTAGGGCTGCCTTGGAAGAAAGGATGTGACTGGGACCATGCAAAACTAGCCTAGAAGGTAGACAACCAAGTCAAACTCCTGACACCAGGGCCTGGATGCCTAATGGGTAGGTGGATCTGCAAAGGCACTCAGGAACAGGAAGGGCAAAATCTTACAAGGTGCTAGCTTCCAAGTAGACTGGAGGCAGGGCTGGGTGTGGCCATGGTGAATGTGTGTTAAATTGCTGGGGGGCAGAGTGAGGCAGGGCCAAGCTCAGGGATAGCACAGGTGAGGAGATGGGGTCAGGCTCGAGTCAGGCTCAGAGCAGCTACCAATATACACTGTGCCAACTTTCATGACCAAGTGCTCAGGCTGATATAACCCAGCCCCGGGAGAGATATGCATAATGCAGCATAAAAAAGTAAGAAGTTGCTCCCCAAGGGGTGGAGGAGGATGCAGTGTGAAGGGAAGGCTTTCTGGGGGAAGAGGTGCCTTCCAGACCTGCTATTTGAATGGAAGACACCCTTCCCGTGAATGAAGCTGAAGAATCAGACTTGGAGGACCTGCCTGGGCTCACCCTTGGCAGTTTCAAGGTTTGTGGCTGCAGGAGGCAGCTTCCCACAGAGGCACAGACTCTCAGAAGTTTGGGTTTGAGTATCACTTTCTTTGTCACTCTTTCTTCACAGTGATCTTGGGCATACCACTTCCTCCTTGGCACACGGGTTGGACTAGGTACACAGTGACCAGGGTCCCCCCTCTCCCGACTCACCAGGCCCATCTCAGCACCAATTCCCCTGAGGATGTGTCCATCTAGTCTTGGCTTTCAGTCCTTGCTGTGGTTTCCCTCAGCCCCAGTGTTCTCTCATTCTTACTGCACCTCTCAGGATCTCGCTTAGATCAGCCCTCTTCCAGAAAGCCCTCCTTGACCACCCACCTGCTCTAAGACATTAGCTTCTGAGTACCCAGAACCCTGTCGGGAGCATCTGGACCAAAGTCTCTCTGCCATATGGCCTCATCTGCCCAGAAGCTGTCAGCCTCAGGAGGACAGAGCCTTTGCCTGCACCTTCTCACACAGTCTGCTGCACTGGAACTGAGCTCAAGCCCAGCTCAGTGCACCGGTGCATGTGAGCTATAAACACCTCTAGGGTTTGCTGTACATCAGTGCCGCCTTTGTGGGGGCCTAAGCATGCACACACACACAAGCAAGTGCCATTCCCTGGCAGACTTCCTGGAAGCCCCGTGACCACCCCTTGGTGTAACGCCGCATGGCAACTCAGCACCTCCCACACTTTGCACATTCGCTGAGTTTTGGCCTTCTCTCCATGACCTGTTTCTGAACGGGGCTAATGTATGTACAACACATATGGTGGGGGCATGGTATCACATAGTCTGATCCCTGCTGAGTACCCTGCTTCACTCTTTGCCTATCTGATGTTTTTACTTCCTGAATATAAGCCTTCCTCTTTCCCTTGCTTTTCTCCTCTACCAGCTGCACAAGCAGCTGGCTCCTTTATCTTTCACTAAGAAATAAAGATTTCATCCCCCCAGATGAAATCTTTTTTACAATAAAGTGGCAGCAGGTATCAAGAACCTCTGTCATGATGATTGATTTGTGCCAAGGCAGATGTTCCTACTCCCTGGCACCTCACTCCCAGCCACCGCCTCTGGCCAGGCATGGGACATGTGGCTTTCCTCTTCAGGACCCCGACAAAGAGTGGAAATCCCCAGTTTTAGTCTCAAACTAAAGAGCTCTAGGAGCCTTTGTCTCGTGCCAGCCTGCAGATGGGTTTTGTTGTCCTACTTCATGTGTGTGCATATTTTAATAAAATTGAGCCCAACAAGGAAAAATCAAAAAATTTAATGATAAATTCAGATTTCAGACTTTTCTTTAAAAACAGGGTGATGTGCTGGATCCAGGCCCACATTCCTTCGTGGTGATGTTGGCCAATGCTGAGCTATGACAGCCCTTCGAGAGAGCACCTTTGTTCTGTGGTCCACCCTCCCACAGCACATCAGGACCTCTCAAGGCCAGCCTCCTCCTGGAGGTCAACACCCAAAGTGCACATCTGGGATAATAAACACACACGCGCGTACACACACATGCGCGCGCACGTGCATGGCCAGTGGAAGGCCCCAGAGGGACAGCCCACTAGTTCTGTGACTTTGAAGTATCTCACAGTCTCAGCCATCGATGTGCAAGGAGCTCACACACACCCAGGATCTTTACTCAGAACTGGAGATAATGTACATGTCCCTGGTTAGACTGTAAACTCCTAAAAGCCAATAATTCTCTTTTTAATGAGTTGGGCAATGTGATTAGGCAGCCTGGCTACTCATTTAGTCCTTTGAGGAAGTCTGTACAGGCCTGACCACAGGTCAATTAAATCACAACCTCTGGGAGGGGCGGGCAAGGTAGTGTTAAAGCTCCCCATGTGATTCTAACATGCAGTAAGGGCTGCAAGCTGAGGGAGGAGGTGCCCGCTGAGTCATCTCAATGGTGAAGTGGTTAATGTCGGTGAGAATACATGTCCTATGCCAGGAAATACCACCCAAGCCCACACAGCATTTCCAGAAAATGGAGGACACTCGGTGGTGGGCATCAGCAATGTGCTCAAGTCCAAAGCCAGAGAGTCCTCCCCAACCATTCTTTCTTCCCACTGGTGTTGACCACTGGTGTTGTTAAGAGTGGAGGAAGAAGAACCAGCAGGCTCTGCCTTGATGCTGCACAGTGCTTCACAAATTGATTCCAGCTTTGTCCCTTTCCCTGACCTGCAAAGCCATTCAGTGTATGTGGGGAATCCCTCAGAGATCATTGGCATGAGAAATTGGAGTGACTTTAGAATAATAAGCAAAAAGAAGCCTAAAACGTTTTTGGTCTTAAATATATTGCTTTAAATAGAAGAATTTGAGATAGTGAAACCTGTCTGTAAGAATGATTTGATTGCTAATATTTCCAAACCTTCTCTCTTAAGCAAGATAACAAATTTGGCCAATAATATTACAGCCTTTCCACTACTCTAATGGATTTTGAGGCTAAAGTAAGTCAGTCACAAGCCAACCCTGGTGTGGAAGCAGTGTCCACACCTGCTTTATCTGCCCAGTAGATAGGGATCTTTTCCTATAAGTAACCTTGATGAGGATTGAGTGCCTACCATTGTCCACCAACATAGGAGGATCAGAGTAAGCAGGACAGAGGCCACAGGAGCACTGTCCCTATGCCTGGGGACTTTCCTATCCAAGCGAGATACCATGCTGATTTACTGCACAGAGATGACATTTGAAGAAAAGAGTGGCCTTTTAATCATCATACCAAAAACTATCTTGGTTAGGTTTCTTTAGAGGAACAGGCTCAATATAAATATATCCATAATTATACACAAAATTATTAGGCTCAAAGGCAGAAGAAGAGTCTCAATGGCCATGTGCAAGATAAGAGGGATAACAATCCAAAATGTCTACTACATACTAGAGAGCTAAAGTATCCAGTAACAGTTGAATATTGAAAGTCTGAAAGCACGATGGAGAATTACTGGTGTGAATGTACATTTGAAGATAGAAGAGTCTGTGTAGGGAGATGGAAGAAATTAAAGAGATCAGTGTCTAAAGGCAATGACAAAGACCGGAGCTCTTCCCTTAAAAAAAAAAACAAAAAACTTTGTTCTTTTCCTTTTTATTTTGTTGAAGCTACAAGTCTATTGGTCACTGCCGCCCACATCTAAGGTGGGTCTTCCCCCACCCTCAGTTTGTTGATCTACATGTCAGTCATCCACAGACACACCCAGAATTTACTAGTGTGATAGGTTGTGCTTATTCGAATCAAGCTGACATGTCACAATTCATAATTATCAGAGTCTGTGGAGATAGAGGACAAAATGTAGGGTCAGAATTGTGGTGAGGTAACATGGGGACTTGAAAGTTACACATCAGCAATAAAAGCATGGTACATGTCTTATTCCGATGGGGCTGCTATGGCAAAGTAGCACACACACACTGGGTATCTTACAAGTAATAAAAATTTAAATATTTCTCATTTTCAGAAGTTGCAAGTTCAAGGTTAGGTGCCAGCATGGTCGGTTATTGGTGATATTCTCTTCCATGTTGCTGACTGCTGATTCTTTGTGTATGACAAAGAACAAGGGAGCTCTTTGGGGCCTTTTTTGTTAGGGCACTAATCCCATTCATAAGTGCTTCATTCTTTATCTAATCACTTCCCAGAAGACCCACCTCCTAAAACTACCACACTGGGGAGTAATATCCAAATTTGAAGTGATACAAACATTCAGTCCATAAGTATTAGTCAGAGGTCTAGGTGGAAACAGCCATCACACTCAAACAGTAGACTGGAGAAAGTCAATAATAAATTATTTGCAGTGGTGTGAACAGAGCTCAGAGAACTGGTAGCCCATAGTGAAATCCCAGGTAAGCAGCTCTGGGAAAGGAAGACTGCTACCTTCGCTAGACCCAAAGAGCCCAGAGAAGGAGGTAGACACTAGAAAAAGACAGTGATAATTGTAAGAAACAGCCACTAAACAGGAGCTATGGTCATACATGGGAAAACAAGGCCACAGCAAACTACAGCCTGGCAAGGAGGGGACAAGGAAATAAATACCCTGACGTGTGTCTTGTCCCTTGTCCCTTCTTCCATCTCCAGTCAGTGCTTCTCATTGGTTGAAACCTCCAAGAGCATAGAAGACAAAGAATAATCCAGAGAGACCAACTTCCCACAGTTGGGGCAAGGCAGACAAGCAGAGAGAGCAGATGCCCAGAGTGGATCACTGAAAAGCAGACACTAAGTAAAGAGATCCTACACCAGGAATAAAGTCTTTGTACTATAAATGCCTGCAAACCTCAGCACAAAATAAAATAAAGCAAAAATAAATAAATAAATAAAACAAAGCAAAAACTATAGAAACATGAGAAGACAAGGAAACAAAATGCCTCCCCAAAAACTCCCAACTCCCCCCAGGCTGATCTATGGTGGATCAAAGTTGAGGAAATCAAAAGCTACACAGCCAAATCATTGAAAAAGATGACAGAGGATATAAAAACAACAGATCAATAAAGTGCTTGGCAAGCTCAAAGAAGATATAACTCAACAAATAATAGACTCAATAAACAAAACAACCAGTGAGTTATGGAAGACATTAATAAAAAGCTCACTGGGCTAAACAAAACAATATAAAACATGGATGACCAGTTTAGCAAAAAATTAGAGTCCATGGAACGGTACTAAACAGGAACCCAGAAAATTAAAAAATGTGTTGAAAGTATGGACAGCAGAAGCAACCAGTGTGAGGGCAAAATGTCAGAGTTACAAGATAGGCCTGCTGTTGAAGATCAATTATTCAGAGATACATTGAAAACTTAAAAATGGATCCAACAGCTACTAAATTACACAAGACTAACCTGAAATTAATTAGACTTAGTGGGGAAAAAGAAAAAGACAGCACAAGTGGTATAAAAAAATAGTTTACTGAAATAATAGCTCAAATATATAAAATAATATATATATTAAATATATGAAAAGAATTAAACATAGAGATAAGTAAGGCAGAGAGAACCAAAAATATCCATGATCCAAAAAACTTCTCCACAAACATCATAGTAAAAGTCCCAGAAGTCCAAAGCAGAGACAGAATCTTAAGAATTGTTAAAGAAAAGCAATAAATCACTTATTTTTAAAAATCCATTATAATGACAGAAGTTTCTTGATGCAAAACTTAAAGGTCAGGAGAGCTTGGAATGAAGTGTTTCAAGCCCTAAAACAAAACAACTTCCAACATAGACTTACCTATCCCGCAAAACTATCTTTAAAAATTGATGAAGAAATAAATTGTTCCCATTGCAAAGAGCACTTTAAGAAATTTGTGACAATAAAACCAGCACTCCAAAAAATTCTGAAGGATATCCTAGAAAGGGACAATGAAGCCAACACTGCCAAAAGTCTAACAGAATGAATTCAACAGGTACAGCAAGTGGTTAAGTAAAAGGTGGAAAAATCAGGAATAGAAAAATAATGCAATTATAGCAATGAGTCAATGCTTTTCAGTAATAACTCACAATGTGAATGGTCTCAATCCACCAGTAAAAAAACAAAGATGGACAGAATGGATCCAGAAACAAAGCCCAACAATACACTGTATCCAAGAAACATTTAATCTAAAAAAAAATCCACAAACAAGAAATAATTTTTAAGAAGGATGGAAAACAATATTCTATTCAATAAGAACCCCAAAACAAGCAGGAGTAGCTATCCTCTTTTCAAAGTGGAGTCAATCCAAAATTAATTGGAAGAAGCAAAGGAGGTCACTACATATTAGTTAAGGGAACAATTAAACAGGAAGAAATAACAATGATAAACATATACGCACTGAATACCATCTTGCCCACCTTCACAAAACAAACATTACTGGACATAAAAAGTCAGACAAACATCAATGCAATTGTAGCGGGGGAACTCAATGCATCACTGTGTAGCGGGGGAACTCAATGCATCACTGTCACAAATAGGTCAACTCGACAACAAAAATCAACAAAGAAGTATCAGAGTTGAATCAAATCTTCAAACAAATGGACTTAGTAGTATCTACAGAATGTTCTACCCAACAAAGCAGAATACAGATTCTTCACAGCAACACATGAAACTTTCTCCAAAATAAAACACATGCCAGACATGCTGATGTACATGCAAAAGAATCAAAATTGTCCCATGCATATTATCAGATCATGGTACAATGAAATTAAAAATCAAAGGCAAAAAAACCCACAGACATTATGCAAACACATAAAAATTAAATAATACTCTTTCGAATAATCAATGGAAACCAGGAAAAAATCAAGGAAAAAATCAAACAGTTCCTAAAATCAAACAATAACTCCAGGACAACATACCAGAATCTGTGTGATACAATGAAAGCATTTCTAAGAAGGAAATTTATAGCTATGAATACCCACATCACAAAACACAGAATGATCCCAAATAAACAACCTAATGATCCTCCTCAAGGTCCTAGAACACCAAGGACCAAGGACAATTCAAAGGTAGTATATGGAAGGAAATTATAAAGATCAGAGCAGAAGTTAATAAACTTGAGACTAAAAAAAATACAAGAACAAGCAAAGAGCTGGTTCTTTAAAAGAAAAAACAAAATAGACAAACCCTTAGCCAATCTTACCCAAGAAAGGAAAGAAAAGACCCACATCCATGCAATTAAAAGTGAAAAAGGTGAAATCATAGTGGACATCACTGAAAGTCAGATTATTAGTAACTACTTTGAAAACATAAACTCCAATAAATTTAAGAATTGAAAAGAATTACATATGAATTAATAAAACTGAACAAAGAAGGTATAAAAACCGAGAATAATCCAATTATACACAATGAAATTTAAGAAGCAATATCTTTTTAAGATCGCTCAACCAAGAAAAGCCAAGGACTAGATGGATTCACCGGTGAATTCTGTTAAGAACTTTAGGGAAGACTTTAGGCCTTACTCCTCAAACTCTTTAATGAAACTGAAAGAAAAAAAGTGCTCCCAGAATCATTCCTGGAAGCTAGAATTTAACACATTCCTGTGGCTTGACTCACTGGTGGTACGTGCATGACTGTCCCATTGGGCAGCCTGTACCACTGCTGGTATAAATGGTCTTTTTACTAATTACATTAATAAAAAGTTTACAAATGGACCAAATCTGTTATCGCTTGAATTTGAATAATTACTGCCCAGTTATAAACATTAATTAATACCATTCATACCAATTAAAATTATTATAATAGTCAAGATATTTGTCTATTTCGCTAAATTTTAAATTTTTATTTGTATTCATGTATAGTTTAGCAATAATTCTCTAAAATTTAACCTGGAAATCTTACAAGTATCCCATTGCTGATGTATATATACACATTTACAACTGCTATGCCACAAGTCAGATTTATTACAATTTTTTATACTGTTTTAGTGTTTTCCTAAGAAGCTATAATGTGAAGAAATCAGGTCTGCTAAATCAATGCCTTTCTTGCTTGGCATTATTGCAACCCAAGACCCCCTGAGAAGCACTACAAGCCACCAGATGTGAAATCATACATGTACCGCTGGTGGTTCAAGCCAGCAGAGAAAATCAAATTCAAATGTGAGCCACCTAGCAGTGAGACATCATGAATATGTTAATGAATGTAGATGCAAAAATCCTTAATAAGATACTGACAAATGCAATAGAACAAATTATCAAAAATATCCTATTTCATGAACAAGTAAAATTCATCCCAGAGATGCAAGGATGGTTCCCTGCAAATATGTAAATCAATAAATGTAGTATGTCACATAAACACAAGCAAGGACAAAAATCACATAATGATCTCAACAGATACAGAAAAAGCCTTTGACAAAATCCAACATTCATTCACGATTAAATACTGAAGAAAATAGGTACAGGTAGACCCTATCTAAATCTAAAGCCATTCATGACAAATCAATGGTCAACATCGTACTAAATGAGGAAAAGCTGAAATCTTTCCGTCTAAAATCAGGAACAAGACAAGAATGTTTGCTATCACCATTCCTATTCAATATAGTTCTTGAAATATTAGCCAAGAGAAAGATATAAAAGGCACATGTATATAAAAAGAAGTCAAATTATCATTATTCACAGATGACATGATCCTCTACAAAGAAGACCCAAAAAATTCCACCAACACTCCTAGAATTAATAACCAAATTTGGCAATGTGAAACTCAATAGCATTTCTCTACACCAATAATGAACTCATTGAGAAAAAATTAGGAAAACAGTACCATTCACAATACCACCAAGAAAAATTAAATACTATATTTAGGAATTAATCTAAGAAAGTAAAACACCTCTACAATGAAAATTACAGTACAGTAATTCCCCAACTTACAAACAAGTTATGTTCCAGGAGAACATCCATAAGTTAGATTCACTTTAAGTCCAACAAAGTGAGTCTCATACACCTTTGACACAAATGTACAATGTATATTGCTTTGTGCTTCCTAGCAGTCACCTCCACACCACCGCTGCTTTTCTTCTTGCTTCTGGAGTCCTGGACTCTGGTTGAGCACAGTACTACTGTACACCATCACACTGTGCAGTAAGCACACAGCAGCACAACTGTGACCATGTCCAGCAGAAGTCTGGTTCATATCTGTGAAAGTTCACAACTTGAATGTTTGTAAATTGGGGACTTACTGTACCCTGACCAAAGAGGTAGAGGAGAATATCAGAAAATGGAAAGAGACCCCCTGTTCCTGGAGAGACAGAACCTGTATTGTCAAAATGCCCATACTTCCATACTTTATATACTGATGTATAAATTTAATGTGGGGGACTTGGCTGAGGAGTGAATGGTTAAACTGTGGGTCCAAAACACACAGGTTCTGCAAGAAGTTAGTGGTTAAACTTCAGGGTAATAGCACACAGGATCTATGAGAAAAAATTTAGATTAGTGAAGCATGTTGTGTCTGGCATTGCCCTTCACCCTTCTCTAAGAAAAATGGCCTAACCTTGAGACAACTCCTCGCCCAAGCTGTTTTTCTTCTGCTTTTTTCCCCTACACTGATATTCTAAATAAAAGCCAGAGAATTCTCAGCTTTCAGGATTCTCCTGGGAATCTCCCTAATGCCGGGTGCTCTCATTTGAGAAAGCTCCTCTGGGCATCTCAGTGATTGAACTCATCTCTGAGTGATCCTTCATCTTCTGTGCCACCATGGTGCATAGGGCAACAGTTAAACACAATCTCAATCAAAGTACAATAGCATTTCTCACAGAACTAGAAAAAAGCAAGCCTAAAATTAATAAGCACAAAAAGAGACCCAGAATAGCAAAAGCAATGCAAGGCAACAAGAACAAAGCAGGAGGAACCACGATCCTGGGCTCCATGTTCTACCATAAAGCAAAAGTGACTTTAAAATAACAATTTGGTGCACGCATGAACAACAGACGTGTGGGCCAGTGGAACAGAATAGAAGATGCAGGAACAACTCCAGGCACATTCAGCTGTCTGACCTTTGACAAAGGAGACAAAAAACATACACTGGAGGAAAGACTGCCTCTTCTGAGGTTCGATCCCCAGTACAAAAAAAAGCATATTTAATAAATGGTGCTGGAAAAACTGGCTTTCCGCAGGCTGAAGATTAAAACTATATATCTCTCACCATGCAATTAACTAAAATTGAAATGGATCAAAGATCTAGATATTAAAACAGAAACACTGAATCCTCTTGAAAATAGAATGGCAGAACTCTTGAAGACGTAAGTGTAGGCAAAGACTTTATAAACAAAACCCTGATCACAAAAGAAATACTACAAAGAATCAACAATCGGGGCCTCGTCTTATTAAAAAGCTTTGGCCCAGCAAAATAAGCCAGTAACAGGGTGAAGAGACAACCCACAGAGTGGGGAAAAAATCCACAGGCAAAGGAATAATATCTAGAATATATAAGGAACTAAAAAAAAATCAGACCCTGAATTCAAATACCCAATCCAAAATTAGGCAGCTGAAATGAATAGACACTTCTTTGATGAAGAAGAACAAATGACAAATAAATGCATGAAAGAAAACATTCAACAGTACTGGTCACTTGAGGGGTACAAATTCAAACAACACTGAAATTCCATCTCATTCCAGAAAGAATGTCTTTTATTAAGAAATCAACCGATAACAAATGTTTGTGAGGCTGTGGGGGAAAAGGAACCCTTCTCTACTGCTGGTGGGAGTGGAAACTGGTACAACCACTGTGGAGATCAGTGTGGAGGTTCCTCAAAGAACTTAAACTAGAGGTTCCCTTCGACCCAGCTATTCACCTTCTTGGAGACTTCTGGAAAGAAAAGCTTCATCCCACAGCTATATGTGCACAGCCTTGTTTATAGAAGCACAATCTGTAATAGCTGAGTCTTGGAAACAGCCCATATGCCCATTAACAGATGAATGGATAAAGAAGATGTGGAGTTTTTTAGTACAGTGGAGTACTACTCTGCCTCAAAGAAGGATAAAATTGGAGGCATTGGTAGTGAAATAAATTAGACACACGTGCTTAAATACCACATTGTTTCTTTGGCATGAGGAACTGAAAGGGTAAATAAGGCCAAAATGTATCATAGATACTGGGAAATAAGAAGAAAATGTTCAAATGGGAAGGGAACAAGAAAGCAAGGAGGAGAAAAAGAAGGAAGGGAAAAAGAAAAAAAGAGAAAAACAGGAAAAAATAGAAACAAGCTTTTGTAAATAAGCAAGGGAAGAGGAGTTAAAGGGAGGGGATGGGATTAAGGAAAAAAGAAGACTCAAGATATATCATGTACAGATACAAATTCCCTATGATGAATGTGTCCATTATGTATATCTAATATGTGCCATACCAATAAAATTAATTTTTTTGAAAAACAAAAATTCCATTCGACCCAGATATTTCCCTTCTAAGTATCTTCCCTAAAGAGTCAACGTCCTCATATTACAGAGATGCATGAGTATCTATATTTATAGCAGCACAAAGCATGACAGGTTAATCTTGGAACTGGCCTATATGGTCATCAAAAGCTGAAAGGACTCCCGCACGAGCAGACAGGCCTGTGCCAATGCATAGCAACCCTCCCCTGGTATAAGCAAACAGGGCAGCCCCAGGCGAGTAGCCAATCCACCTCCCCAGAGTAAGCAGGCCTGCACCCGACTAGTGGTGACCTTCCGCCAACACAAGAAAGCAGGGCCTCTCGGGAAAGGCAGCAAGCCCTCCCTGACAGGACACGTGGGCAGGATAGGGATGAGTGCGACCCTCTGATGTCACTGAGCAGGCCAGCACTAGACACGCGGGGACCCTCCCCTCACAGCAGCGAGCTGGCTGAACACACTGTACACCTCCTCAACAAGAACGAGCAGGCCTGGCTAGGACGTGTGCCCCTCACCCCGCACCTGACACCTGGGCAAGACCATTGCCCAACTCCGAGCCGTCCCTGCAGTTTGCTTCCCCTTGGCCTGGTGCAGCACAGGGGAAGACTAACCAACCGACCTGGTCCTGGATGAGGACAGCACCCAAGGAGAGCGGGAGGAAGCAGACCCCAGCTGTCAACATTTAGTCCGACAGCTCACTTAAAGCCCCACTCCCCAGCCCACCTCCCTGGAGACCAGAGGGCTGATTGTGCTTCCCATCTCCCAGCAGGATCAAGGACACCTCTGGGCCTGGCAGTAACCGCAGTGAGGGAAGAGCAGACAGATGAGCCTCTGGTGTGGAAGGGGACATCAAAAACCCATT
This sequence comes from Fukomys damarensis, assembly GCF_012274545.1. Classification (NCBI taxonomy): domain Eukaryota; kingdom Metazoa; phylum Chordata; class Mammalia; order Rodentia; family Bathyergidae; genus Fukomys; species Fukomys damarensis. The sequence goes on from NW_022900949.1 coordinate 53,945,477, forward strand.
GGCCCTAACGCTAGATGAAGAAAACTGACTGGCTGGGTCCCAAGACTGCAGATCTGGGGAAGAAACCACTAAAAAACACAGGGATTCTTTCTGTGTTTCAATCTGTTTTATTTCATTAGTTTTTATTATTTTTATCTTTCAGTCATCAGGTGTTCGGGGGCTTGGAGGGGTTCTCCCTTTTTACTTCTCTTTTAATTTTTTATCTCTCCTTTCCTCTTTTCTCCATTCAACTCTTATTTCTCTTTCTTCTTTATTTTATTTCCTGTATTTTGCTCTCTGTGTATCCTTTTTCTTTTTCTTCTTCATTCTTTCCTGCAACTGTACTCTAATATTATAATTTCTTTTTGTTCCTCAATTGAATATCCTACCTCACGTTTCATTGCCTCCTTTTCATATCCTATTGATTAATTTCTCAAAGTTTGCTGTTTTAAATTCTCCATTTCCCCACCCGCTCTATATATACTAGTATAAGTTCTAAGCCTTTTGAATCTCTATAGCTAGTTAACTACATTATTGTGGTTAAATACTGTTCTATTGTTAACAGAGGTAAAATTGTTCCATTTAGTAGTTATGTACTGTAGGTCAATAGTAGATCAATACTTGGTTTGCCTAAGTGTTTAGACTGTAATTATAGATCTCTTTTCTGTGGTTGAGGGTGCAGCATTATTGGTTCCTAGGGTGTTTCGATATCTCAATTTGTATTTAATACTACAATTGTTGTCGGTTTTATTATTGTAGCCAAGGTGACACAGATGTTGTTATTAATTGGTTTTCTTGGGATGCCAATATCTGGATTTCCTTGGGGTCGTTCACAATAGGGTGGCCCATTCCTGGAAAACTGGGTCAAATAGCAATTGGATCAAAGTGATTGTTTTTTATGTCTTCTACACCCTTGCTGACTTCCTATCTACTCATTCTACCAAGCATTATGGACTTGTCAGGTTTTTTTGAGGCTTTATCAAATATATATATATATTCTATCATTAGGGACATAGGCTTTTAGAGTTGTTATGTTCTTTTATGAAATGACCCTCTTTGTCCACGGTAAAGTTATTGTTCTCAAATCTTCTTTATGTGATATTGATATCATCACTCCAGTTTTCTTTTAATTATTATTAATAGATTTATTTTACAGCAGTTTTCCACTTCCTTTTTTTTTTTTTATTGAGTTTATTGGTACATTTAGGGATACAGTACAGTTACATTCATTGTTGGGATCATGTACCTTTACATGGCAAGTCTTGATTCTCATTTTTTTCCCCTTACCTCTGCCCTCCCTTCACCCCCTCCTCCCCTCCCCATCTACAAACACTTTATTTTCATCTTTTCATTCTCTCACATTTTTTTCTTTTCCCTTTTTGTTCTTCCCCTACGTATCACACCTTCCCTACATCTTTAGCTCCTTTCCTCCCATTTCTAAATGTCAGTAATCTTATTATCCACTTCCTTTTAATTGGTGTTAGCATTATTTGTTATTCCAACTTTTTAAAAAATCTATCTTTATGTCTTAATATTTAAAATGTATTTCTTTTGACGTCATATGGTTGAGTATTGCTTTTTGTACAAACTTCACAATCTCTGGGGATTTTAATTGTGGTTATAAAAATGCTAAGTTTCAGCCTACAGTTCATCTACTGTCGCGTGCCTTCTGCCTGAAGGTCTCCTTTTAACATTTCTTGTAGTTCAGATCTGATAGTAATTATTTCTTGCAGCCTTTTTTATATCTAAAAATGCTTTTGTTTTTGCTTCTATGTTTTAAAGATATTTTCAGAGGTAAAGAATTCTAATCTTGGGGATATTTTTCTCATAATACTTTGCAGATGTTACCCCATTGTTTTATTGCCTTATATCATTCCAAAAATGAAATCTATATTTACCTTTAAAGTTCCTATTATATAACATCCTTTTTCACTCTGGTTTCTGTTAAAATTTTCTCTTTATTACTAATTTTGAGCAATATAGGCATTTTGTGTCCTGGCACAGTTTTCTTTATGTTTTTTATAGTTTCAGGTGATTCTATTTTCATAGTTTTTTTCTATCGCTCTCCCTTCAGGAGCCATAATTACTAATGTATTTAAGCTAACTGCAATCATCATAAAGGTTAATGTTCTTTTCATTTTTATAAATAATGTTTAGCATTATGTCTTGCTTTTATTGCTATGCCTTCAAGTCCAGTAGTCCTTTTCTCTTCAATGTCAAATCCTTTCCAGTTAATTTTTCAACTCATACCCTGCATTTCTTACCTCTAGAAGCTTCATTTTTGAGTTAACTATATGTATTAACTATATGTATTATATTTTAACCTATAATTATTTTATTATTTAAATTATATGTCACTTAATGGGCTATGTTCTGCTAAATATATTGTTAAGCAATTTTGTCATGTGTGAACTTCCAGAGCAGATTTTTACAAACTAAAACAACTATGTTACCAGGTGATATAATCTTATGAAACCAACAGCATATATGTGGTCATCAGCATTGTTAAAAGCTGCAAGAATATTTGTGTGGGAGTATAAATTCTTAAGTTTTTGAACGTGTGTAAAACAATTTAACAAGACTTTTTAAAATATATTTTTTCTGTTAATTCTAACATCTGTGTCAGCTGTGGTTAGTTTTGTAGCTAATACTTCCTGCTTCTCCAGACGCCTAGTAACTTTAGTTTGTATGCCAGATACTGTGGATTTCACCTTGTTTGTTGAGAAATACAGTCACTAACAGTGGTTCCACTTAAATGTTTCAAGTTTACGATGGTGAGAAAGCATACCTATACAACTATTACGCTTGTCATTTTCAGTACAGTATTCAATAAATTTCATGAGTTCTTCAATACTTTGTTATAAAATAGTCTTTGTGTTAGATGATTTTGTCTAGTTGTAGGCTGATATAAATATTCTGAGCATATTTGAAGTAGGCTTAACCTATGATGTTTGGTAGGTTAATTAAAAGCATTTTCTACTTACGTGCTTTCAACTTACAAGGGGCTCATTGGGATAGGGACATACTCCTGTTATAAGATGAGAAGCACCTAATTTTTATGTTCCTATAAATATTTTGGTAATTTGCTCTGGGGCACAGTTAATTGAAAAAGTTTGATCTTTTTGAGGTTTTCTCCTTAAGATTCATTAACTAGTGCCAGAGCAGCATTTATTCTAAGGATAATTATTTCCCATGACCAAGTAAGACCTTTCTGAGTAACCTACTCTGTGATCCATGAAGTATGAGGTTTTCAAGTGTTTCCATGAAATCTGGCACCTCCATCACCCACTGTGTGAGGGCAGGTACTGTTCTCCTGTGTGTTTCGGTGGCTCTCTCCCAGGTCGCAGTACTTCCGTCCCCTGCACATGCTGAACACTTGAGGTTACCAGGTTCTCCTCCTGTCCCACTCTCTCCTCCTGCCTCCCTTGATCCGTTCCACAGCCTCATCTCAGCGACGCCTCAGGACTCCACCTGGGATCATTCTCCCTGCACCGTGGCGTGGTGATTGGCAAGGAAGCGAGCTGGAGCAGTTACAAGGTGCAACATGTTCCTCTTCTGTCTTTCAAAGATCACTGTCTTTCATTGCCTGGCACACAGTGTCTTATTTCATGTGTTTTATCTGTTATTTCATATATTTTCAGGGAAGGGTGTTGTTTGGTTGTTTTTGTTTTTGCTTTTGCTTCACACAGGAAGCAAAATGGTCCCTAGCCCTCTTGGAGGAAGAATTCTTCACTGATTGACTTTCAACCACTTTCCCAAGGTAATTTAATGTAATTCAATGGAAGAAGGTAAGATTTTTCAACTAATAAGGGTGGGATGAAAACTAATTCTTACTTTTTACTGTATACTTCCATTATAAAACGTGAAGAGTTTGCCACTTTAGGATAAGCAAAGGTTACTTAGGACAAGAAAAATATGAACATAATGAACACAAAGCAAAATGTTGATAAATTGGACTTTAGTAAATTCAAAACCTTTCCCTCCAAAATATATTATTGGAAAAAAAGAGAGGCAAGTCACAGAATGGTATAAAATATTGCATATTCACATATCTGAAAAGTACATACATCCAGAACATACAATGAACTTTTACAACGTAGTATAAAGTTAAGCAAACCAATATAAAAATGAACAAAATATTTGAAAGAAAGTTTTAACAACAATTTGCAAATAAGCAATAAACACATAAAAAGATGTTTAATGCCATTAATTTCAAGGGATATAAATTAAAACCAAAATGAAAATGGCTAAAATTTTAAAAGCAGATTTAAAAATGCTTAGAAGACCCAATGTTAGGATGTAAGTCATCTCAGACTCCCAACATGTAAAACAGAAAAAACACTTTTTATGAATACCTAAAAACTGAATATTTGTTCACCATACAATCCAATAATTCAGCGCCTAGAAATTTTCCCAAGAGAAATGAAAACATATCCACCAAAAGACACGCTACAAATATTATTGGCAGCTTCATTTCAAATTTCCCCAAGTTGGAAATAATCCAAATGTCTACCAGTAAGTGTATGCATAAGCAAAGTATTGTGTATATACAATGGAATTCTACTCAGCAATAAAAATAAATGAGCTGATAACATGCTGTCTTAGTCACTTTTCTCATCACTGGGACAAACTACCCAACACCCACAACTAAAAGGAAGAGAGGTATATTTTGGCTCATCCTTTTTAGAGGTTTCAGTCCATACTCGGCTGTCCCCAAGGCAGGACTGCATGGCAGAGGGGCATGGCAAAGGAGAACTGTTCATGGCATTCTAGACGGGAAGCAGAGAGAGTCAAGAGAGGGGCTGGGAAAGGAGATTCGACTTCTAAGTGACCTGCCTTTTCCGACCAAGCCCTATCTCCTAATGGCAAGTCAGCTCTCATGTCCCATAATCCAATCACCTTTCAAAGGTACTGCCTATGATCACATGAGACTTTACAATGTCATCTAGACAAAAGTCATAGCACATATGAAAACATAAATTAACCTCAAAATTATTATGCAGAGCAAAGAAAATCATATACAAAGGAATCTAGTAAGTAAAATTCTAGGAAATATAAGCTAACCTATAATGACAAAAGCAGTTCAATAATTGCCTGAGGTTGGTGGGTAGATTGCAAAGGGCCATGAAGAAATTGAAAGAGAGAGGAATATACATGTTCTTTATCTTAATTGAGGTGTTGACTTCATTGGTGGATCCACTTTCTATAGAGCTGATTAAGGAAACACTAATTTTGCTTTTATTTAGGATATAGAAAATTGCTCCACATAATTCCCCTAATTATAAAAACAAGATGTAGGACTATGGGCAATGCCAAAATACACCTGCAAGAATAGACCAGATAAGGACTGTAACCAAAACAATATACAAAAATTTATATAAAGAATAAAACCTGCTGCGATCACCCGGCGGCGTGCGCGCGAGCTCCCGGCCTGCGCGACAACAGACCCAGGAAGGACCCAAGGACCCCAGAGGGGGTTTTTTTCAGCTGCCTGCCTGCCTGCCTGTCTGTGATCACCCGGCGGCGTGCGCGCGAGCTCCCGGCCTGCGCAACAACAGACCCAGGAAGGACCCAAGGACCCCAGAGGGGGTTTTTTTCAGCTGCCTGCCTGCCTGCCTGTCTGTGATCACCCGGCGGCGTGCGCGCGAGCTCCCGGCCTGCGCAACAACAGACCCAGGAAGGACCCAAGGACCCCAGAGGGGGTTTTTTTCAGCTGCCTGCCTGCCTGCCTGTCTGTGATCACCCGGCGGCGTGCGCGCGAGCTCCCGGCCTGCGCAACAACAGACCCAGGAAGGACCCAAGGACCCCAGAGGGGGTTTTTTTCAGCTGCCTGCCTGCCTGCCTGTCTGTGATCACCCGGCGGCGTGCGCGCGAGCTCCCGGCCTGCGCAACAACAGACCCAGGAAGGACCCAAGGACCCCAGAGGGGGTTTTTTTCAGCTGCCTGCCTGCCTGCCTGTCTGTGATCACCCGGCGGCGTGCGCGCGAGCTCCCGGCCTGCGCAACAACAGACCCAGGAAGGACCCAAGGACCCCAGAGGGGGTTTTTTTCAGCTGCCTGCCTGCCTGCCTGTCTGTGATCACCCGGCGGCGTGCGCGCGAGCTCCCGGCCTGCGCAACAACAGACCCAGGAAGGACCCAAGGACCCCAGAGGGGGTTTTTTTCAGCTGCCTGCCTGCCTGCCTGTCTGTGATCACCCGGCGGCGTGCGCGCGAGCTCCCGGCCTGCGCAACAACAGACCCAGGAAGGACCCAAGGACCCCAGAGGGGGTTTTTTTCAGCTGCCTGCCTGCCTGCCTGTCTGTGATCACCCGGCGGCGTGCGCGCGAGCTCCCGGCCTGCGCAACAACAGACCCAGGAAGGACCCAAGGACCCCAGAG
>NW_022900949.1:53956663-53969460 GCF_012274545.1 Fukomys damarensis
TGTAATAGCTAAATCTTGGAAACAACCTATTTGCCCATCCGTTGGAAACTGGATAAAGAAGTTGTGGTTTTTCTATAAAATGGAATATTACTCAGCCATAAAGAGCGAGAGAATAGATTCATTCATAGGAAAATGGATACATATTGAAGATATACTCCTAAGTGAAATAAATAAGTCACACATGTGTAAATACCGAATAGTTTCCCTGGTGTGAATATTCTGCAACAATGCATAAGTTTCTAATAAGATTACTGACATTTAGAAATGGGAGGAAAGGAGCTAAAGGTGTAGGGAAGGTGTGATACGTAGGGGAAGAACAAAAAGGGAAAGGAAAAAAATGTGAGAGAATGAAAAGATGAAAATAAAGTGTTTGTAGATGGGGAGGGGAGGAGGGGGTGAAGGGAGGTCAGAGGTAAGGGGAAAAAAATGAGAATCAAGACTTGCCATGTAAAGGTACATGATCCCAACAATGAATGTAACTCTACTGTATCCCTAAATGTACCAATAAACTCAATAAAAAAAAAAAAAGAATAAAACCTAACTGAGATTAAAAGGAGAATCGTGTTAAAACATGAGAAAATAAACATAAAATTATGCTGTCTTTCCATGTAAAAAGTTAAAGAAGGATTTTATAGTAATATAACTATTTTCCAGGACAAAATTCACACTTTAAAGAAATGAACTATATAAGCAAAGAGTCCTTGGGCTTAATACTAAAGCACACTCCATGAAAGGAAAAACTTGATAAGGTGAATTTTAGCAAAATTTATCTTTAACTACATTAAAGTCTACATTAAGAGGCTAAAAGAGACGAGCTACAGTGAGGGAAATATTTACAAAGTATCTGGAAAACATAAAGAGTAAGTAAGAGTATTATTAAAGTAATAAAAGAAAAAATGAACTAGAAAATAGGCAAAAATATGAACATTTTACCAAAGAGGATATACAGGTGGTAAACAAGCACACAAGAAGATGTTCAACATCACTAGTCATTAGTGAAGTGCACATTAAAGCCACAATAAGATATCACTACAAAACCACCAAAATAACCCCAACTTAAAAATTGCGACAATATCAAAGGCTGGTCAGGACATGGAGGGGCTGGATCACTCATATGTTGGTGGTGATGTGCAGAAGTCCTTCAGATTTGTCAAATTCTCCAAAAATGAAGCATGAAACTACCATAGTAATCGCACTGTTGAACATTAATTCCAAAACATGAAAAATTGTATTAGTCATGATAGCCGAAACCCAAAAACAACCCAAACGCCCTTCAATGATGAATGGTTGAACAAGCAGTAATGCATCTAGGCCACAGAATGCAGCTTAGTAACAAAAAAGAATAACTACTAATATGTGCAGTAATCTCAGGGAGACTCCAGAGAATTAGGCTGTGTGGAAAAAGCCAGTCCTAAAAGGTTACATAATGTGGGACTCTGTTTATATCATCATTTTTAAATGACAAAACGATAGAAATCAAGAACAGATTAATGGTTGCTGGAGGTTAGGAAATAGGTAGGTAATAGAGAGACAGATGCGCTGAAAAAGGGAAACCCGCAGATCCTGGAGGCAAGGGCAATGTTCTATATCTTGACTGCGTCTGTACCAATGTCCTAGTTGTATTGTACTATTGTTTCACGGGATGTTATCACTGGGGAAACTCAGTAAGGGGCAAACAGGTTCTCTCTGTATTATTTCTCACAACTGCACATGAATCAGCAATGAACTCAAAATTAAAAGTTTAATAATAAATTTGTGGCTGATCGGTTATCCAGTCATCCCACTTATAAGACCCATCATGCCTTGATCTCGTCCTGAAACTTCTAGCTTCTATCCCCAGCGGCCCAGACATACTTGAGTCCCCCACACTTTCTGGCCAACTCTGCTGTTCCTCATCTCCATGGCTGAGGTTCCAGCCACTCCTGGAGGCCTCCCCACTTACCCACTGTCACTCATTTCCTGCACTCCTCCATCATTTTCACGTCTCTCTCAAGACAGGTGGAATTTCAGAATTCCCTGCCCGTCTGCCTCTCTGCTTTTCTGAGCTGGGAGCACACTGAGGCAGGAGCCACTCTTCATTTATCTCTGTCCCCTTCGAAGCTGCAGAAAAAAATGCTTATTGGGCTGAGCTGTACAAATACCCACCGACATGGCCAGCAGTCGTACCACTGCCACTGGATACCACCACCACTGGGCTCTACTTCCCTACCCAACGGGGATGGCCCTGCCTCTTGGCTTTGCATCCCGAAGATTCAGAATTCTTTGCAGGAATATCCAGCTAGCTGAACCTAGGTTGCAGGCTCACGCCCCAGTTTGCAGGGGTAGAAAAGAGATATACAATCTCTATGTGTTTTGAGGCAAAGCCCTGTCTCCATCTGATGGGGGATTCCTACAGGAAGGAAGAGGGTTTCCGTTGGCGGAGTGGCCAAAAAGTGACAACTTCCTCATGCACATCTCAAACTACAGGACGATGAAAATTATTGAAGGTGCTACAATTTCTTCTCTCCTTAAAAATTTTACTTCCTCTGGTTCTATCAGAAAATCCTTGGGCCACAGAGCTCCACAGAGTCTACGTACCTGAGGACTACATTTAGAAAGGTACAGAAGAACACACATAAGTATTACAGAAGTGCCCCTGAAACCAGTCATGCAATGTCAAACAGATGTGGTCTGTGGCCTGCAACTCCAAGTTGTTTCCAGGTCACGCGCGAATCTTCAGCTTCCTTTGGAACCACTATACAGTCACCTTCAACTATCTACTAACTCAAGTCCACTGTGTGTCAGACTGAAAAAAATAGAGGAAGATGATTATGAAGGCAGAAGAGAGGAGAGGAGGGTGAGGAGGAAGAGCACGAGGAGGAAAAGAAGATAGAAGAGGAGAGGAAGATAAAGGGCAAGAAGAGGAAGTTTACTATTTAATGTGCACCTATTTCACTCCAGGCATGAGTCTGAAAGCTTCATATTATTTTGTTTAATCTCCACAATAATCCCATGAAGTAGATTTTTTTTATTCTCATTTTGCAGATGAGGGAGCAGAAACCTTGAGAGGTTAAAGAACTTGACCAAGGTCACACAGCTGGTACAGAGTGGAGCTGAGATGAGATCTTCCCAGCATGCCACGTGCCTTGTGATAGCAGCTGCGGTCTGAGGGTCTGGGGTAGAGCCAGGGGCTCAGCAGGGTATGTAAGTGGTTTTCAAGTTTGTGTTTCCAGGAAGACAGTCCCAGCTCCTCCATCCCCCAGTGAAGTGAATTATCGGCACCTGTATGGTTACTGAGATGTGTTTCTTGTAGTTACTGTCTTGAACTTCATGAATGTTCTCTTGGCTTCTGTTTTTATCACAGGTTGGAAGCATGTTTCCTTGAGCCTAGGTTAATGACTGTCTTCAAAAACCTCTCAACCAGTTATTTTATTTTTAAGTAAATACATACTTATCTAAAGCCCAATGGAGGTACTGGCAGCATTTGAGAAATCCTGAGGCTGGGAGCTGGCAAACACCTGTGGGCAGTGATGATCCACTGCTATCCGAGCTTCTAAATCTCCCTGCTTACAGGACGCACCCTCGCTGACCGGGCCATGGATCCAAAGTTTCGTGTCTGGGGCAATCTTTGTGCAGAGGGAGTTTGTGCCTGGGAAGTTTGGGGTTGGATCCATCTGAATAGCCTTGGTGGTGCCAGTGCCCAGGGAGGCTGTGGTTCAGTGTGGAAGGGCTGGGATCCCCTTTCCCATCCAGTGTCACAAGGTTAATACACCTCATTCCAGTGATAAAGCCTCTGCCTTGGTGACCTCTACCAGGGATCAGGAAATGCATAGTCTCTCATTTAGTCTTCACAGAATCCCCACACAGAGGCTCGAACTCTTACCACACACCTGGATTGGAGGCTTAGAAATTTGGCCAAGGTTCAGAGTTGGTGGGAAGTGGACTTGAGCATTTAACCCAGGCCTCTCTGATAGGAAACCGTAAGAGTTTCTCTGTGCACACACAGCAGCAGGATGGCCTGATTGCTCCAGACTTGTGACATCCGAGAGTCCTCCATGCTCTTCTCTGGTGGAGGCAACCATGCCTCTCCTTCTCTGCTTTCACGGTGATTCTGCTTTTAAGACACGTCTGGTGGCTTCATCATCCGAGAGTTCAGATGTTGTCTCGGGGCTGGCCTGAGACAAGTGTGTATCTCCGACAGGGTGATAAACGCAGGGCCTCTCAAGAGTCTAATAGAATCATGCAATCAGGTGTGCGCCCTTGATGAGTATCTCAGTCTCCGCTGATGTGCTGTGCTGCCGTTTTGTGTGGGTTCCAGAAGAGACACCTGAGTTAACTGATAGCCTGTTTCTGTCCATTCTGCAGCTATCTCCGTGGTCTTTATTGCTCGACACCCGAGTCCCACCAGCCTTCCCTCATATCCTCTGCTGAGGTGCTGATACAAAGGTCAGGAGAGTCCCTCATTCAGAAACAAACGTTTCATTCCCCCGCAATACATGTTTGCCTCCCCCCAGTCATGAATTCCTCCCAGCCGCTCTTGAACCTGTCTTCACACTCCGCTTGCGCTATCTCTCAAAATGACAGGGTGTCCTGGGGGAAGTAGGGTCTCCTGCTGTGTGTTCCAGCGTCTAGACTTTTGTAATAAGATCCAAGTCCTACTCTTCACCCGTGACTTCACACACGATGTGACTTTTCAAGGATGTTACTGCCTTTTACTTACGAGTCACACTCTGCTATGGGCGCTGACCTCTTGATCCTGTTTCACCTCAGTACAGAGGGGACTGTTCTTTTCTATGCTTGTGCCGGGTGCTCCCCTGTAGGGTGGTGCCGACAGTTGAGGTTTTCTATTCCTCCTCTTGGGGATAATTGAGTTCAGCCTGATGAGGAGCTTCCAGCTGGGTGCTGGGCTGTGTTTGTCATCTTTCTGTTACTATAACAAAAATACCTGAGATAAACAACTTAGAAGGGAGAGAGACTTATTTTGACTCCTGGTTTCAGAGGTCTCAGTCCATGGGTAGTTGCCTCTCTTGCCTTGGGGTCTGTGATAGGAACATCATGGCAGGAAGAGTGTAGTGATAGAACAAAGCAGCTCATCTCCTGGAGGCCAAGAAGCAAAGAAAGCAAGGAAAGAAACCAGGGCACCCACACAGTGACCTCCCCACCTTTTACTAATGCCCACTTCTAATGGCTCCACCACCTCCAGACCATGCCACAGTCTGGCTACCAAGCCTTTAACATGTGGGCTTTGGGGGAAAACTTATCCAATCCATAGCACTTAGCCAACTCATAGCAGTCAGTGTGGGCATCTGCCCTTAACCCCAGAACTTGCTTTCTGGAGAAGCCAACAGCAATTTTCCACAAGCCCCTGAACATCAGCTTTGGGACTTCTGTAACTATGAGGTGCAGGTCAGCAGTACCTAGAAGTCGGTGTCCTGGGGGCAACCTCAATCAATGACAAGTGGTACCTACTGGATAAACACTCCAGCTCCTGCCCACTGGGCGGGACAACACAGAACTATCACTCAGGTGTCCACTTGGCATAGAACCCTAGGTGCCCCAGTAGAAACTTCCCTGTTTACTCACCCCTGTTCACTGTCCTTCCTTCCTGGTCTCACCTCTCCACTCCCCGCCTATACCTCCTGAAATCACCTTCTAGGTTGACCCCAAATCCTTGTCTCAGGGTCTGAGTCTGATGACCCCAACCTAGGACTCCCAGAGACTTCTGTTGTGGACTCTGAAACCTCCAAAGGCAAAGAAATCCAAGCCCAGTCTGCCCTCGTGTGTGAAGAGAGGCAAGGAAAAAAAAGAAGAATGACCTTTTCCTCCTGGGTATCTCCTCACATAGAGGATAAGAGAAATGAACAGCACAATACACTTTCCTGCCAGAGAGCAATTACTTACTGAACTCCTACTGAAAGTCCAGCTTGGTCCACAACCATCGTGGGAATAAAGAACAAAACTGAGAAGATCTGATGTTCCAAATCCCAGGAGATGAAAAAAAATCAATGTTTATGGAGTATAGGGCATCCAGTATGCAGCATTCAGTCTGGGTCCTGTGTCTTGTTCACAGCCTTGGGTATTTATTTGTTGTGGAAATAGAAATGCAATACTTTGCTCGTGATGAATGTCATTTGGTCCAGCCTCAGTGTGACCAGATGTGGGACAGCAAGACCTTCTGCTCCTCTGTCAACTTCTGGGCAGTTAGGATGGGACATTGGCAGAAGGTGGCCCCATATTTGACAGGCCCAAAACAGGGATTCTTTGTCTAGGTTGAGCTTTTCTTAAAACATATCCTGCAGCCCCACCCAGCAACACTCAAGAAATGGGCAGATGACCTTGTGGCAATCACAGATCTGTCGTGAGAAACTCAGCCCACACAGGGATCCTGGAGAGCAGAGATTGTTGGTAAATGCACTCCCTGTATTCACATCAGCAGGAGTTGAAGTCATTGCAGTTGAGAATCCAAAGGTCTCCCACAGCCAAGAATTGTGGCTTTTCCCTATTCTGGCCCGCTGGCCTGTAACTGGTAACTACAGGTTTGAAGTCACTGTGGACACAGGGAAGGTTGTGTTGGCCACGCTGTGAGCACCTCCTCAAAGACACACTGTTTGAAGTCCTGCCTCCCTGGCTTTCTTCTCCTAAAGGCCAAGAGCTTGCGAATGCTGCACTGTGAACTATGCATTAAAATTTTATACACTAATATATATTTTACTGAACTTTTTAATAACCCAGGGAGAAATGGCTTTAAATAATTCAGTATGGTGTTGGCCCCAAGCTGAACTATTCTACAAGTAACCATGTATAAAATATGACACTAATATTGCATACCTTAATATCATAAATGTTTATCTTGATAATGAGCCATTTGAATTCTAGTAATGTGTGAGTTAGAGTTGCCATGGCGTGGCCTTGTTAAGGCTTTAAATGAGACATCTACAGCTCAGTGACATCCATGTGCACGTTCATCTACTTGCTGTTTATAAGCAACCCAGCTGGACAGTGAATAGCTTATTCATCAATAAAAGTTTTAAATGCCATTTATGAAGCAATTGAACGACTGGAGGAAAGTGTGTGGCCAGTAAAGTATGTTTTTTCCTCGGAGCTAGCTTTGAGATTTTACAGGAAGTCCCACGTGAGAACGGAGGCCACTCTCTACCCTACAGCGAGCCCATTGTCAGAGGAAGGTGCTGCTGACACGCAGTAGGTGCTCACTACATTCTTGTTGGATGACTCTGAATGGCCACCTGGGAAGAAAAATTTAAGAACCTGATTGGCTCCCAGGCCTGGCTATGCATCTCAGTCACCTGAACATGGTGTTCAAAGCACAGGTTTCCAATCCCTGCCCAGAGTTAGACTCTCCAAATTTGCAGCAAAGAAACCTCACTCCACGTCAACAGGAAATTTACCTTTCCTTAAGTTTCTATAAGACTTTAGGCAAAGAATCTGAAAGTCAGAAGAAAAAAAGAACAACCTAGGTATATTGCCTAGTCCAACCCTCAAAATCACATTAACAGGATTAAGGACAAGTTAAGATCCAAATTCAATCTGCTGACTCCATGCCCAAATTCTCTAACTCTTTCCACAAAATAGGGGCCTCCAAAAAGGACCATATGTCAGCTAGTTGAATTAGTTACAAGTTAAAAAAAAAACTAATGTAAGCAAGACTATTTAACCAAAATAATTTCACATGGCTTCAAGTACAGCTAGACCCAGAGCCTTGTATGATGTCACTGAGACTTTGTACCTTTCCATCATCCTCCAGCTCTATTTTCCTTTGGGTTCATTCACCCTCAGGCAGCTTTTCTCTACCAGGTTGCCTCACGTCAGGTGGGCAACATCCTGACAGTTTTCCCATCAGGCTGAAACAAGGTGTCTCCATCCTAAGAATCGAAGCACAAGTCCGAGGGCTGATGCTCTGTGGTTCTGCTGGGACACACACGCCTTCCAGAAGCCCTCACTGTGCTCAGAGGAACAGAACCTGAGTTCTGGACCCACGCAGAACACAGGAGGATTTGCAGTGACGGCTGACAGAGTGGAGTGGGGGCTAGCTCCCGCGAAGGGAAACTGAGCCACTGGCACCAGTGGCCACTGGAGGCAGGGCAGGGAAAAGGAGAGAAGCCATATCCTCACCATACAGTGCTGGCAGCACGCATGGTCCTGGGTAACTCAGGCACTGTCTGCAGCCTGCATTTTACTCATGGAAAGTAATTTAACTCATCATGTTATGTTAGAGCAAGCCCAGGCATGGCATGCAAAATTCTCATGAATTTTTAAAAAGAAACAGGTAATTTCAAAGAGCACACAAGCTTGTAGCAGGCGGCAGGGCTCCCGCAGACTCCCAGGGGCCTGCAGCAGAGCTCAGGAGACATACACTGAGGTCCCAGCAAGCAAACTGACTGGCCCTGGAATGATCTGCATCTCTGAATTATTCACCATTCGCTCTCTTGGTAAATCTAACCCAGTTGCAACTCTCCTGTGGCAGAGCCTGGCCCCTTAGCCCTCCTTGATCTTCCTTGGTGTCCCAGACCTGAAGACCCCCACCTCCTCCTCCAGCCTCAGAAGCTTGTGGGACTGGGGAGGGGAAGGCAAAAATGGGGTAATTAGGGTGCTCAGAGCCCAAGCTTGGGAGAGCTGTGGCTATATCCATTCACCTTACTGAGTGCCAGGTCCTGTTAGAGATTAGTATAACAGCACCTTTGCGCCAAAGGTGGCCTCAGTCTTCGCTGAAAGCAAGGCAGAGTCACACATACCAGGACTATCATGTGTAACAGGACTCTGGTGCATGCTGCTTGCCTAGAGGGAGAAACACAAAACCAGCACGCAGGCTAAGCAGCGGCCCTGAGGACAGCACGTTCTCAGACCAGAGTCAGGACCAAGGAGGAAGCTGGGAAATAGGGCCATGGCTCTGAGACATCAGCCCCAAAACTTTGTCTCCAAACCCAGCAGTGGGGAGGGAGAGCAACTGCACATCAGTGGAATGACCAGGAGCTAGACAGAGCCTGGAAGCCAGAGAGACAACAAAACATCCAGGATCTGGGTAAGGGCATAGAGGGGAGGAGCAGAAAAACTGGCTGTTTGCTCCCTGATCCCTTCCCTGTCCACCTCTGGGCTGCAGGAACCGTCTTCCCCAGTCTCGCTGGCCCTAAGCTTTCTAGAATGTGCAGTGTGCAAAGCCCCTCACCTCTGTTCAGCCTGGCTGCATGCTGCTCCCTCTCCACAACAGCCTTCACCCGCCTCGCTCCTCAGAGCGCACCTTGGCCGGCCCTCCCTCAGGTAGCATTTCTACCACACAAGCCAGGCTGCCCAGCCCTCCCTGCCGCAGTGACCACACCAGGTAGCTGTGAATCTGCTGAAGTATCACACCTGTCTCTGTCCCACCTCCAGCTCTGAGCGTCCAGAAGGCAGGTGCCACGTCCCACTTCCACATCCCCAGCAAGACGTGTGAGAAGCAGACGATTAAATACCAGTTGGATGCTTACTGCTTACCCAGGGATTTGCATTCTCTTCCAGGATCATCACCTACCCCGGGGTGGCAGACTGTCGGTCTCCTTCTCATTCCACAGATGAGATGCAATGACTTGCCCAACGCCACTCTGCTAAGAAGTGGTTCTTAAACCCAAGTCCCTTCCCCATGTCCTCAGCTCTTCCTAGCCCCTGAACAAAGTATCCTATTTTTCTAAGACCCTGACATAGGCACAAACTCTCCCAGAATGAATGACATCAGTGCTAACATCAGTATGAAGACCTCTGAGTTTTCTGGAGTCAAAAGATTACCTGGGTTCAAATCTTGATTCTGCTATTTGCTATGTGGTCTTAGGAAAGTTATTGATCTCCTCAGACTTCAGCTTCTTCATCTGTAAAACAGGCTCCGCAGAGTCCCTATCTTGTAAAGTCATGTGAAAGTTAAGTGCCAGATATGCAAATCCTTAGCACACATCCTGGATTTTTCAAATGTGAGCTGGTAGAATTAGGGTAAGCTGGTCAATTAGATCATGCAGTCTAACTCATTGCTTCACCAGTTTAAAGTGCCTGTAAATAATGTAAGGGTCTCCTTCAAATGTGGCTGCTGATCCAGAAGGTCTAGAGAGGGCCCAAGGTCCCACATGTCCAACATGCTCAGTGGCGGCTTGTGTTGCAGGTCCAAGACATTCCTTTGAGGCTCTAGGTCAGTGGCGATCAGGACCCTGGTCGCAGGGTGGCAGCAGTGGTAAATATTTTGGAATCGGGGGCCCTCACCTGAGGTGAGAGGAAGCTGGAAGTTAGGAGGAGGGGTACTGGGGTGAGTGAAAAGGAGAAGAGGAAGAGGAGAGTCAGGCGGCTGCCCACCCACAGACTGCTGTCTTTGGCCTTTTAGATTGGAGCAGAGGGAAGGAGGGACTGGGATGCAAAAGGAACCACTCTTCCTGGCCTGTCCTCTTACCTGCAGATGAGCAGCTCTTGTTCCATGTGTGCATGTGACTAACTGTCAAATGCTACCTCCCTATGTCCCCAGGGAGGAATGCTGAGTGCACAGAATGGCCCCAGACCTGGGGGCTGCTGGTCTAGAAGGTCAGGAATGGCCCTGATCCTTGCCTTCTGTCCCAGTGAAGGAAGTACAAGAGGTATCAGGCGCCCCGGGATCCTGAGCTCCTGCTGTCTAGAGTCTGATCTGTCACCCTGCCTCCCCCCACAGACAGCCCGATGCCCCAGCCAGAGAAGAGCCCGCCATCCCCTCCAGACTTTCATGGTAGCCTCCAGCTGGAGACCCACCTGTCAGCTCACCTGTTGCTCACCTGTCACCTCTCATTCAAAAGGCCTAATAGAGGAGAGAAGCTAAGAGAGGGATGGGGGGATGGGAGAAGGGTGAATTGCTGCAGAAATCTCAGTTGAGCATGTCTCTTGATGAATTTTAGATTCCAGGAGCTGCGTACAGATTGGAGTGCTGTAAAACAGTCCCCACCTTATCCACTTTGATCATGAAAAATCTCCTTTTGCTGGTTCTGAAGTTTAGCACGTGCTTGTGATTGCTTAGAAATTCAAGGAGCACAGAGAAACTTCTCAGGGAAAGCCCTCTCCCCCAGACACCCACCAAGGCCACTCTGGACTCCTGGCAGCTTCTTCTTTGATGATTTGCTGCACATCTCAAGACAACAGGACTTTAACATACTTTTTAGACTTAATTTTAGCCAGTATCTCTTAGTTTCCTAGTTACCCTTATTTTAGATACTCAGACACACTATTTTAAGCTCCTCATTTGGAGGTTTTGTAAATACTGTCTTGTTACTTCTACTCCCTAGGCCCACCATCCTATCAGAATATCTCTTAACTCTCTATTGGTTAAAAGATACTCTTTCCCTCACTTCCTCTGAACTTCAGTTAGCTTTACTTTACATTTTCAAAATTTATGCTCTGTACCACAATTACAACTAATTTTTTCCTCTATTTACAGTGTTAATCTAAAAGCTAAAAACCAAGAAGCAATGCTTACATGATTATAACTTGACAAATACTGATGGTGGCTTAGCCAGCTTTTGTAATGTACTACTGCCTTTTTGGGGGAGCTTTTCGTTTGTCCTGGAGCTTCTGTTTGCCTTTCTTTTCTCTTACCCCATTGCTTACATCATATACTCGAATTTGTTTTCAAAATGACTTCATATCAGATATCCTAATAAGCAGGAAATTATACTAAAAATGTTTAATCATTCACCGACTTAATTTAATTAAATACATGATAACGATTTATATAGCTGAGAGGAGTAGGAACAGACAAAGCCCCAGTTATGGTAGAAGTCCTCTGCTGTGTAGTCATTAACTCCACAGAGTCTGGGTCAAGTTGAGCTTTGGGGGCCCCAGGAAGGGACTGAACGTTGGATGAGCAGCTCTCATTCATTGCTGTTTACCAACCACTTCAGAAGTTCTTCAACTGGTGTGGCACCCTGGCCAATACCAGGCCACTAGCAAGTGGCTCCGCTTCCCTGATCCTCCCTCCATCTTCTCTCTGGGCCTGTTGCCCTTCAACCTTCCTGCTCTGTGGTGCTGCCAGGGATCCCATGCCTAAGGTCCCTTGTCTTCTTTTCTGGTTCTCCCTGTTGTTTTGTTAAATGTGACATCCTGCTTTGTCACTTGATATTTAAGTCAGGGAATGATATTAAACATATTTAACCACAAATTAAATAAAAAATTTTCATCACTGAATGTCTTGTTACAAAGTTACACATGGGTTGTGCTATTTGCAAAATCTGTGTTTTATAAAATTAACATTGGTAACATCCTGTAGTTGAGGAAGCTATATTGCAATTGTATGATGGCCAGCAACCAAAAGAAGAGATTGCAGCAGCCCACCCATGGTCCAGAACTCCCGCCCTCCTCTCAGGATGCCTCATGCACATGAGTGATGCAGGAAGATACAGTACATCAGCTGCACCACTATCAATGTGGGCATTAAATATCAGCGGGTGACAACTTCTGTGTTTGTTAAAAATTAAATGCAAATAGAAGTTCCAAAATCATCCTCCTGCATCCCAGCAGATTGTCTTGCAGGGGCCCTCAGTGAGGTTCCCATCTCCCATGTAAGGCACCACTGCTTTACTCAATAAGCTCCAGTCTCCTCTTCACAGAGAGCCTGCTGCTTAGAAAGGGGTATAAAGAGGACGGAGCATTACAACCGGAATGACCATCGCTGTGAGAGAGGGAAATACAAAGAGCTGTGTGAAGCACCAGCAAAGGGTCTCCTCCAAAGGAAGTAAGGTCTAAACAGTTGTCTGGATGGATGAGCAGATAAGTGAGTGGATACATGGATGGATGGATGGATGGATGGATGGGTGGATGGATGGGTGGGT
>NW_022900949.1:53969627-53974582 GCF_012274545.1 Fukomys damarensis
GGGTGGATGGACGCACAGAGGAGTTGGTGGATAGATGAATTAATTCATGGGTGAGTCAGTGAGTAAAGGGAAATGAGTGGGAAATGAGAGGAAAAGCAGTGGGAAGTGAAGGCATTGTCCTGATTGGTAGAGTCATCCTTTCCTAGGGCCTGAAGGTAGAGTCAGTATCTGAGTCATCCCTGTTTTCCAGGGCTTAGCATGGGCCTGATACATGATCAACATTCAATTGCTGTTTTTTGAGTATGTGAGTCAATGAGAATTAATGAGTGCTAAGCAATTCAGAGAACTCAGCCAGAGCTCTTCCTCTTCCTGGGTCTCTGTCTCTCTGTGTGAATCAGACATGAAGATACTTCCCACCAGAATTTAAAATACTGTTGGTGCTGCAAAAGAAGATTATACTTAGAGAACTGCTTTAGACTTCACTGTGTGACAGACTGTGGGGAACTAAAATTTTTCACATCATTCACTAACACTCCACTCTGAGGCATGTACATTACCTTCATGTAGGAAATATGATCAAATATAAGGCAAATATTTTTCAATTTAAAATTTACTGTAGTAAAAGAGGTAATCATTAATCCCATTCAGTTTGAACATACTCTCCCACTACTCTTGTCACTTTCTGAAGCACTTCTGAAAGTCCTCTTTCATGAGTGTCTTTATAGTGTGATAAAAGCTATGTTGATTCGAGACCAGCCTGGGCTACATGGTGAGTTCCAAGTCAATTTCAACTGCATAGCGAGACCCTGTCTCAAAAAACAAAACAACAAAACAAAAAACAAAAGCTACGGTGCATGCTGCTGCCAAGTGCCATCCGATGGAAAGGCAGGTTTGTAAAAACATTGCAGATCATTCACTGGATCTGACACGGTGTGACTTTTGAGTGTTCCCCAAAGTCAAAATGACCATGAAAGGTAAATGCTTTTAATTGATTCAGGACATTGAGGCAGCCATGACAGCACAACTAAAGATACAAAAAAACTTCTAGAACTTCTTCTCAAAGTGCCAAAAATGATAGGATAAGTGTGTTTCAAGTGAGAGAGCGTATTTGAGGGATACTGATGGCAATGTGTCTTTTACTGTAAAAAGTTTTAGCTTAAACAATCACCATGTTTTTACCACCCCTCATACATTATCTCACACATTATCTATACATTATCTATTATCCTCGTACATTATCTACCTATTATATTTTTCCCATACCTCATACATTGTCTATTGCATTATCTTGTGATAGACATCATTATGACTGTGCTCATTTAACACATGAGGCTATCAAGACTCAGAGGAAGTGACTTTGTCGAGGAACAGACTGGATCAAAACCTTGACTCTGCTGTATAAATCTGGGCAGTTTACTTCATTCTCTGAGGTTCTTGAAGATGTGGGAATTAAATTATGTAAAACAGTTGGGACAAGAGGTAATTAATCGTGGCTCTATGCATTGCCCAAGCCAGGAAGGTGAAGAGATTGGAGTCAAGAAAACGTCAATAATTAGAATGTTCGGTGAGTTGCCGCCGCCTTCCTCACCCCAATGTAGCGAAGTCCCCCCGTCTTTTGCTGCTCAGTCGCCCCTTCTGCGTCCTTGCGTCGTTTCTTCCCCGCGCCTGCCCCTTGTGGTCAGTGTAGGCCCAACAGGCTCAGCGTCCCACCCATGGTCTACTAGGGTAAACTGGGCTCATGGCTGCCTCGCTTCGCCATCTAGTGGCTGATGCTGGCATTTTGTAGCCTGACAGGAGGAGCGCATACTAAGATGACTTTAAATACCCGGGCTGGACCATATGCCTCGCTACATCATTCTCTAGCTTCTGACCCTTGGCATAGCACCAACGTCCTTAAATTCTAGTTTTCTCATGGGCAAAATGGGTACTATACCTAAATCAGAGAGTTTTAGTCAGGTATCACACAGCTGAGGTAAAATACGTAGTTCAAGGGCCCCAGAAAACTCAGCTCCTCTCTCATTCTAATAAAATGAAAATCGAACAGCACATAATTAAAGGATTACAGACTGGCATGTTGGTTTTGTAACAAGTAAAAGGTCCTGATAAAGTGGGCTGTACAGCAGGGAGAGAAGAACAAAGGGAACGGTCGGGAGGTCCAGGGCAGGGGGCAGAGCCGAAGGGTACAGGTGAGGACAGAAGGCAGTGACCTCTGCTTGTGTTGTTGGCGTGCAGGCAGGTGTAGGTTACAGGACACAGAAGAAAGGAGTTGGGTACTTAAATAAGTGGCTACATGGGCAAGTGGGTGGGTGGGTCGACTGACAATGGTAAGTGTTCCAGCAGGACCTGAAAGAACATTTGGATGGCAGCAAAGAAGGGTACACTCAACTCTACCTGTGCAAAGCACAAGGCAAACAAAAACAAAAACTCCCAGGATCCAGCCCAGGACAACTGAATCAGATTTGCTGGGCTTTGACCCTAGAATTAGGGTTTCGAATAGCCTATTTTATCCACGTTTATTCACTGGGGAGGTGAAAAAGATCAGGGGTTTAGGGTCAGTCAGACTCAGGCTAATTGTAGGCCCACTTCTTGTGCAACCTAGTGAGTCATTTCACCTCTCAGAGTTCCAATGTCCCACACAAAAAATAAGCATTAAAAAAAAAAAAAACTCTGCCAGTAGGATGTTGGAAGCTTACAGCATAGGCTATAGCACAAGTAGGGACTCAGTAGACAAAAGATTAAACCCAAGGATACCTGGTATCTTGATTGCCCTTACCTCTGTTCCACCACAGCCTTCAAGTCACTAATTAAATCTGCCCAAGAGGAAGTGTCTGATGGAAAAGAGGGAGCTCCCCAGGAAGGGAAGCTGTACATATGCAGAAAGCAAAAGCTGAGATGGTCTTACTCCACCTCTGATGGATCTGCTCCTCCTCCACCATCCCCCAACTGGCTGCCCCTGGAAGAAACAATGGGACAGATTGAGTTTGTTCCCGGGTCCTCTCAGGTCCCGTGTCCCCCTCAGGAATTCTTCCTGTCTCCTCCTAGTCCCTGAGGGCTCCATTCTCTTCTCTCCTCCCCTTCTGGCTCAGGTAAGCAGCCTAGGGCCCAAGAACCCAAGAGAGCTGCAGGTATTCAGCAGCCTCTGAGCATCAAGACCCTGAGGTGCATCAGTAGTAGGGTGATAGTTTATGGGGGCCAAAGCAGTTAGGAGGACAGTCTGATCACTGATGGATATGAGGAGATTCGAGGAAATCCAAGGCAACTCCTGGTTTCTGTTCTGGACAAGGGGTGAACCAGAGTAAGAGTGGAGAGTGGTCCCTTTTCCTGAGGTAGGACACAAAGGAGGAGGAAATCTATTGGGGGTGGAGTCAGATCATCAATTTATTTGGATAGGTTGAAGAGAGATGTGTCAGGGTTAGTGTCAGCTCCTGGTTGACAGTCTGCTTTGTTTGTTCAGTGGCTTGCTTTTCTTCTCCCCTTGAGGAAGCCAGATAGGCACCTAAGGTGGGACCTGCAGCCCTGCTAAGTTAACCAGGATTCAGGCCTCAACCATCTTTTCACTCCACCGCATGAGACTGCATCCTTAAAATCTCATAGGCCAAGAGGGTGATAGAGTCTAGCATTGCTTCTTATTCCAGTCAATGAAATGAAGGTAGAGGGACAGGATATGTGACTCTGAGTTAAGTGAGGTTTTTAAGGAAGCTCCTCAGAAAGTCCTCATGACGTTTTCACTTCTTATTGGCCAGAACCAGGCCATATGACTGCAACTGCTTGCAAAGGATGCTGGGAAAGCTTATCTTTATTGTAGCTAGCATGTGCCCAGCTTTCAGGGACATGTTACTAAGTGAAAGGTGGAGAATAGAGCCAGGAAAGCAACCGACAGCTCCTGCTATAATCATCACTCCAAAGTTGCCCAGAACACTCCAGAGAGGTTTGACTTCAAAAATGAGTACTTGCCAAAAAGAAGAAAAGGTTAGTTGCAACAGCCACTTCCTCATGAGTATGCACAGAGTGCAGAGATGTCTGAAGAGAGAGTCTAACTCAGAGGCAGTCAGGGAGATGGGGCAAGGGGGCATCAGCAGGATACAAAAGGTCCCAGAAGCCAGAGGGCTCTTGTCTCGGGACAAGAGTGGCATGATCACAGTGTACACTGCAGCACAGATGTTGACAAGCAGGGGCTTCAGAGTCTTTGGGTTTCACCACAGAGTGGTCACCCATGCTGAGAATGAGGAAGATTCTGTTACAGCAAAAACAGAGTGGGAGGACCAGGGATTTAGCTCAGTGGTTACGCCACCTGCCTAGCAAGTAGCTAGGTCTGAAGTTCAATCCCTGTACCAAAAAACAAACAAACAAATAAACAAACAAACAAAAAAAAAAACAGAGTGGGAAGGTTGGAATTGAGAATGCTTAGAGCATGAGTAAACTGATTTTCCAATCTTGGCTGTGAGTGAGAGGAGAAAGATAAGGCAGTAGCTGAAAATGAAAGAAGAAATTCAAAGGAACTTATCCTCATTTTAGATTCATTGGTCAGGGCCCTAAAAATTAAGTTAACAAAAAATTCACAAGGGGAAAGCACACTGGAGTTTATTACTGTGGGCATCACGCAGATACAGGGAACATTCAGTGGTGAGTAACTCCCTGGGGTGTTTAAAATTTGGACCTGTATAGCACCTTAACAAAGAAACCTGTTATGGTTCGTGTCTAGATGTCTCCCCAAAGCCTCACACAGTCACAGGGCTTTTTCAGAGGTGGCTGCATC
The DNA here is from genome assembly GCF_012274545.1 of Fukomys damarensis. Classification (NCBI taxonomy): domain Eukaryota; kingdom Metazoa; phylum Chordata; class Mammalia; order Rodentia; family Bathyergidae; genus Fukomys; species Fukomys damarensis. The sequence continues at coordinate 53,974,324 of NW_022900949.1, forward strand.
TAGAGTGTGTGATTAAGGTTTGGTTTGACACTGCCCTAATCCCAGTAGTCTGGATAAAATAAAAGGGACAATAGAGGCTTGTCTTCCCTTTTTGTTTTTGCTACCTTCTGGCTGCCGTGAACTGTTTCTCCTCTGCAGGGCCTGTCTGCAACACCACCCTGCCTTGGAGCCAGCCAATTATGGACTGAAACTTGTACAAACTGTGAGCTAAATAAATCTTTCCCTCCTTTAACTTCAGGTGTGGAGTATTTTGTCTCAG
>NW_022900949.1:53974856-53998870 GCF_012274545.1 Fukomys damarensis
ATTGTAGCTAGCATGTGCCCAGCTTTCAGGGACATGTTACTAAGTGAAAGGTGGAGAATAGAGCCAGGAAAGCAACCGACAGCTCCTGCTATAATCATCACTCCAAAGTTGCCCAGAACACTCCAGAGAGGTTTGACTTCAAAAATGAGTACTTGCCAAAAAGAAGAAAAGGTTAGTTGCAACAGCCACTTCCTCATGAGTATGCACAGAGTGCAGAGATGTCTGAAGAGAGAGTCTAACTCAGAGGCAGTCAGGGAGATGGGGCAAGGGGGCATCAGCAGGATACAAAAGGTCCCAGAAGCCAGAGGGCTCTTGTCTCGGGACAAGAGTGGCATGATCACAGTGTACACTGCAGCACAGATGTTGACAAGCAGGGGCTTCAGAGTCTTTGGGTTTCACCACAGAGTGGTCACCCATGCTGAGAATGAGGAAGATTCTGTTACAGCAAAAACAGAGTGGGAGGACCAGGGATTTAGCTCAGTGGTTACGCCACCTGCCTAGCAAGTAGCTAGGTCTGAAGTTCAATCCCTGTACCAAAAAACAAACAAACAAATAAACAAACAAACAAAAAAAAAAAACAGAGTGGGAAGGTTGGAATTGAGAATGCTTAGAGCATGAGTAAACTGATTTTCCAATCTTGGCTGTGAGTGAGAGGAGAAAGATAAGGCAGTAGCTGAAAATGAAAGAAGAAATTCAAAGGAACTTATCCTCATTTTAGATTCATTGGTCAGGGCCCTAAAAATTAAGTTAACAAAAAATTCACAAGGGGAAAGCACACTGGAGTTTATTACTGTGGGCATCACGCAGATACAGGGAACATTCAGTGGTGAGTAACTCCCTGGGGTGTTTAAAATTTGGACCTGTATAGCACCTTAACAAAGAAACCTGTTATGGTTCGTGTCTAGATGTCTCCCCAAAGCCTCACACAGTCACAGGGCTTTTTCAGAGGTGGCTGCATCTAGAGTGTGTGATGCTGGGATTAAGGTTTGGTTTGACACTGCCCTAATCCCAGTAGTCTGGATAAAATAAAAGGGACAATAGAGGCTTGTCTTCCCTTTTTGTTTTTGCTACCTTCTGGCTGCCGTGAACTGTTTCTCCTCTGCAGGGCCTGTCTGCAACACCACCCTGCCTTGGAGCCAGCCAATTATGGACTGAAACTTGTACAAACTGTGAGCTAAATAAATCTTTCCCTCCTTTAACTTCAGGTGTGGAGTATTTTGTCTCAGCAATGAGAAAAAAGTAACTATGACAAAAGCTAATTTGGCAGAGAAGAATCAAGATAAAGGAAAGGACTTGGAGTTTCAGGGTGCTAAACTGAGGGAAGACAGACGCATGTGGAAACTTGTGGTAGATTAGTAGGAGCCTTAGCCAGGTCTGGTATGCAGATTCCTCCAGTGGACGCCACATCCAGCTGATAAGAGTGTGGACTGCATAGGGACTGGCTGCTGTGCTTCCTGAGGGAGGATGGACGGACAACTTTGCACGTGTATGTCCTGCTTTTAGACACATAAGAGACAGGAGTGAGCTTCCATGTATCATCCTCTCCTCAGTGTTCTTCAGAGGGCCAGGGGCAGGCGTAGAGGGGATGAGGGAGCGATGCCTGGGGAGTTGGGAAAGCAGGGGGTGGGGAGAGCTGGTGGTTTGGGAGAGCTGCAGTGGGGCTCAGGGACTGTGCCCAGGGTGAGTAGGAGGATCTGACACACTGATGGTGTGCAATGGGCCGGTGCAGTGCGGCTGTGGACAAGAGCGATTTGTGCAGAAGAGAGATCCCGGAAAGAGGAGAAGATCCCAGGGGCTACAGTACTGGTAGGCAGAGGTGATCCCAGTGCGTGGACAGGACCCTGGGGAAAGGGGAGGCAGGGTGGTGCCAGATAGGGTAGGACACGGCAATGTGGGCTGGGTACAGGGTGACAAGGTGTTCTGTAAATTTCCCAGGGAGATGCAGAAGAAGCATCTGTCTCTGCTTGAGAGGGCACCAAAAGTCCAAAGAGCAGCTCAGATGAGTCTGGCTCGGGGAGCACATGGGCTTATTAGGGGCTCACTTACAGAGTGGGCTGCAGCACCACCAAAGTCACCAGCTCCCTTTGCTAAACTCCTGGTTTTATAGAGTTCTAATCAAACAGGCAAAAAACAGGATGAAAGCCGGGAGGGTCCCTGGAGGAAGTTCTGGGTGTTCCACCGCCACCCCATCTTATTAGGAACTCCATTGTCTCAGCAGGCACTGTCCAGACGTGGTGGCAGAGGACCCCACCACGCTGCAGTCTGGCACACAGCCTCAGCACCTGGTGGGCCCCCTGAGCAGCCAAAGCAGGGTCTAGGAGATGGAGTCACTTCCACTGCTGTTCAGAAGTGAGTTCTCACTCCACAGAGTTGTGCGGCTGAGCCTCCAGACGAGAAGGGGGCTTTGTGCTAGGTGGTTTGGAAAGTGAGAAGTAGGGAGACCTGAAGTGTCAAGCACAAGGGAGGACATGTCACCTGCCCTGATGAGACTTGTGTACATCTGTGGCCTGGAGCCCAGACAGTGAGGGTAGCACGAGAAAGGATGAGGGGAGTTGTTTTCTGAGGAACTAGGGTTACAGAGGGTTCAGCGGGAGGAAGCAGTTACTGCCCCCTCAAGACTCTGTGTGGTTCTCACTGCCTAGCAGGGTAGGCAGACACTGAGCACCGCCACACCAGCGTTCTGACCTCCCACAAGCAAAACATGACCTGTTATCCCTGGGGAATCTGAAGGGCTTCTCACGGCTCAGCAAGGTTTTCCTGGAGGTCACTACCAAAAATTAGATCGGTCAGAATACCTGCTTCTATAATAAACTTTATTACAACATAGCCATGACCACTCATTACTTGCTGTCTGTGATAACATCCATGCCACAAATGCAGAGCTGAGCAGTTGTGATAGGCCACAAAGCCTACAATATTTACTATTTGACCCTTCAGAGAAGTTTTGCTTGATGGGAGTGTATAGGAGAGATTAAACTCACTTGCTGTTCTGGATTAGAGTAATGCCCTGCTCACAGCTCAACACATCTTTGAAATTTTTTCCAGTTTTGTTCCTTTTCCAATGTTGAAAATGTATAATTTGAAGTACATTGAAAAAGTGCACCAACACTTAATGTACAGCCAATGGCTTTTTACATATGAATAGATGTCACCTCTATCACTATTCTAGCCTCTATCACTATTATTTTTCCTATTCTTCAATTTCATGTAAGTAGAATGATATATGTACAGCATGCAGGTAGCCTATTGTGTTTGGCTTCTTTCATCTATCATATATCCCGAGATCCAGATTACTGCATGTGTCAGTACATACTCTATTCCTTGTTGTTGCTGTATAGTATTCCTTTGTATGAATAGCCAGTTTTTAAGCTGTTCTCTTCTGATGAACTTTTGGGTTGCTATAAGTCTCGTGCTATAATGGAAAAGATTTTGATGAACAATCTTCTACCTATCTTTTACCAAATGTATGCGCTCCTTTCTCTTAAGCATATACCTCAAAATGGAATTGCTGGATCATAGAATCAGTGTTTTTCTTTAGTAAATATTGCAAATGGTTTTCCAAAAGTGTATGGTACCTGTTTGCACTCCACCTAAACTCTGTATTTAAATGGTGTAAAAACCTGAGCTACTGGCACGGTGTCTCCTGGAAGTGAACTCCTCCACACACTCCTGAACAGAGGAGGAAAGTGTCAGGACCCACTTGGCTGGAAACCACAACAAAGAGGTGGTTGTGGTCCCTGGTATGAATGCGGATCAATGTGTCATCAGTGTCATGTGACATGGACAAAGCTTTTCAGAGCTAGCAGGCCTGACAACTCCGGGTCACTACACTCACACTCACAGGACACTGATGTACACCCTTCCCCAGAAAGAGATGTAGTCACAGCAGTGGGACCCTGGTCTGCTGCCAGGAAGTCTTGTGATCCTTCTCAAATAACTCAGGGAATATGCTGAGAAGGTACAGTCTCAACCACTCAGCCACTCAGGAATCATGGACTCGGAGCCAGGGAGTCCTACAGTCCACCACCCAGTGGCTGATATTCCTCTCTAGCCAACGACCCCCAAGCCAGTCACTCTTTCTTGGGCAGTAACGCTGTCTGTTGCGCACTTTCTTTCCGCTTTGAGGTGAGTTCTTGCCCCCAACTTGGCTATAGTCTCTCCAGATAGTTTGGGGGCTGTTGCTATGGTAGTTGCCATGAGAGTTTGATTTAATACAAATGGAGTTTCCGTCCCTGTCTTAGTCCATTTGGGCTACAATAAAAAGATTGTTGCATTAGTTTTCTTGCCACTGAGACACAATACCCAACACCTACAACTCAAGGAGGAGAAGTTTAATCAGCTCACAGTTTTGGTCTGTGATCAGCTGACTCCAAGGCAGAGACATCATGATGGAAATGTGTGGCAAGTGAAGCAGCTCAAGTCCTGGTCGCTGAGAATCCGAAGAGAGGACAAGGGACTGGACCTGGGCCCCAAGACCACATCTTCCTGACCTGCCCAGACACACCTAGAAGTGTTGCTCCACAGATCTCCAGGGAGATCCCAAAGTCAATCAAGTTGAAACTCCACCCTAACCACCACATTTTCATACACTAGGTGGCTTATAAACAACCAGGAATAAATTTATTTCTCACAGCTCTGGAGCTGAAAAGACTGAGGTCAAGACTTTAGCAGATTCAAAGTCTGATGAGGCTAGACTTCTGTTCCACGGATGTCATTTTTCACTGTGCCTTCAGTTGGCAGGAAGGGAGCCTGGGTTCTATGAAGCCTCCTTTTGGGTACTAATCCCATTCATGAGGGTTCCACCTTCACAACCTAATCACCTTCCAAAGGCCTGACCTCCTTTGACCATCCCATCAGCATTGGGTTTCACAGATGAATTTGGGGGAACACAAACTTTCAGTCCATGTCAATCCCCTTTCAGACAACTGAGTCTGGCAGGGGTATTAGTATTGGTACCTTGAAAAGTTTTCTTGTGAATTATGTGCCTGGAGGATTTTAAATCACATATGGAGATCTCACATTGCCAGTCCTGACCATTTGCATTGCAAAGATACAAAGAAGGCCCTTGTAGAACAGAGTGCTTTGAGGCAGGCTTTTGAACTATGCCCAAGAATGAGGAGTAAAGTTGACCTGGACATCTTGTCACAAGCCTCAGATGTATGTCTAAATGAGAGCTCCAGAGTACCGATAGAGACGGTGCTTTAGAAAAGGGACCAAACTATATGTCAAGAACAAAAATTAGATCACATGAGGACCAAGGCTGTCTGTCTTGTCTCCAGTCTACTGCAATGGTTGGCTGTATTTATGCCCAGTAAATATATGCTGAGTGGATGGATAAATTAATGAATAAAGGGATGAATGGATGAGTATTGGAGAGATGATCAAGTGAGTAAATGGATGAACAAGTGGATGCAAGGATGGGAGGGTGAATTTTCAGTCACCTGTTTTCTATTTTGTAGTTGCTGTCCTCCCTTTTCCCTGAGACCCAGGCCAGCAGGATTCATAAGAAAGGTCAGAGGCCCTTTATTCACTCTTGAGCTTTAAGGATAGTAATACAAATTCTTCTCTCAACAATTAAGTTCATGTTGGTGTAACAAAAAATTGTAGATGTAGAACTCAAGCCTTATAAAAATATGTTGAGGGTTAACAATGAATGTGAACAGTTAAAACTTCCAGTATATACTTACATGGCCTCTCAAAGAACATGACAATAAAAACTGCTACTAAAAAAAATGCTACTCAAAAAGCCTCCACCACATTAATGGCATCTGAAACATCTTAAATTAGTAGTAATAGTTCCTATATAATTAATTCATGAGAAATACTTTCAGGACCTTTCTTCTCTGAATTTCACAAAAACGCCTGTAAAAAAAATAATATTCTTATACACTCACTTGCCTTTACTGCAAATACCATGCATCTGAAGAGCCCCATTTTTCATCCGGTTCATTCCCCACACAGATAATTAAAGTTTGTTTGAAATTATGACTCAAGTCCTGGAGTCATATCTGGAGTAACGCCCTGTTTGCTCTGCGTCCATTCTATCGGCCTTTGACTGTGGAAAGAGGACCCAGAGATCAAGCCACATAGACCAGTATTTTGAACTAAAGGGTTGCAAAGTCTTGGAGGAATTCCTATACTTTCTCCATCTGCCCAAGAGGATTTTTGGAAAACAGGATTTCTCAAGAAAAATGGATGGAGCAAGACTTTATCACATCCCATTCATGTTGTAACTATTAGGAGATGATCATTGTTCCAGAAAAGCTCTTTAACTCACTTGCTCCGAAGGCCCTAGGCCCTCTTCTAACCAGGCAAGTATCAGCAAAGCCCTCTCTAAGGTCTACAGGCCCTTTCGTGATCTGGAGGCACTAATTCTCTGAGGTCATCTCTTACAACGCTCTACCAACTGGGATTCCACGTCTCAAGATTTATCCTCAACCTTATCTTCTCCCAGACCTTAGATTTGCTGTGCCCTCTGCTGGGATATACCTACATCTTTAGTTCTCTTCTCAAAGGCTTTCTCCTCACAGAGTCCTTCCTTATCAATCCTATCTGAAATACTACACAGCTCTTTTCTGTCCCCTTGCTCTAATTTATTTTTCTTTATGACAATAATTTGTTAATTTATTTATTGTCTGTCTACTCAACAAAAAAGGAATATTCAGGAAGGCAAAGGTATTTTCAATTCACTGGCATGTCCATGGCACGTACAACATCAGTATGTATCTGCATCTGTTATCCCGGGCTGTGTAACAGATAATCACAAAGACAGTGACTTAAAATAACCCGTGTTCATTATCTCACAGTTTTTGTGAGTCAAGGATCTGGGCACAGTTTAGCTGGGTCTTTGGCTTCACAATTTCTTATAAGGTTGCATTCAAGATGTTGGCCAGAGCAGAGTCTCATCTGAAGATCTGTTTGGAAAAGAGCCTACTTCCAAGCTTATGTGGCTGTTGGCAAGATTCAGTTCCCCATGGGTTTTAGAACAGTGTCTTGGTTCTTGCTGGCTTTTGGCTATATCTCACCCTCAGTTGACAGTAGGGAGTCTGGCTTCACCAAAGCCAGAAAGGGAGAAAGCTTGCAAACAAGAAAAACACCACATCTTATATAATATAACCCCTGCAATGTCATCACCTTTGCTATATATATATTTTTTTAATCAGAAGCAAGTCACAGGCCCTGCCCATGCACAAGGGGAAGGGATTACAAGTGTGTGACTAACATGAGGTGGGGGTTATGGGGGCAATTTTAGAGTCCATCCACCATCATATTCAGTAAACACTTAGCCGATGTCAAATTCAGTGTCAAAAAGTGGCTCTGGAGTCGGAGAGTTGTGAAATTCAAGACCCTTGCATTTCATCTCTTGCACAATGTAAAATCCAAGAGATCTGCTTTGTGCTTTGCTCAGCTTACCTCTGATTCTTTGAGGCCAGCCTGGTCTGCATACCCGCAGGAACTGCCCCAAGCTTTAGGATTTCCCCTCTGACACAAAGAAGTTACCCCATACAATCCAGGTCTATCGGGAATCTACAGTCCACATGTGGCTATCCAGAGCTTGCTCCTTAATCATCAGAATCTCTGGAGCTGGTGAGTAGCATCCTTACTTATTCCACAGTAGAAATGGTGTTCTTACTGAACAGGTATTTTGCATTTATGAGGTCTCATTGCCAGCCAAGTTAATAATGCATCTAAAGAAAAAAAAAAAGCATTGTGCAGTCGGGTAGATCTTATTAATATGATTCAATTTTTAAAGGGCTATTACTTCAGAGTCCTGATGTCTGGGATGCTGTTAAAGAATAATCCTTCCTTTTTTTTTTAAAGAGTCACCATGACAACTGAGAGATACCCCATCCCCCAACTTGAATCAATTACAGATTTTTCTACACAGGGGATTAGAATGCATCCAGTTCAGAAGGAATTCTTTTTTTTTGTCTCCTTTGGCAAAAGCCTTAGCTTCTTGTCCAGAGTAAGCAGGAATCCCAACCCATTAATACTCACTATGCAGCCATTGCCATTCATTAACAGAAACTCAATCAGTAGACATCAATTGATCACCAGGCATGTGCAAGGCACTCTGAGGCATTCAGGGACATCACTGAGAAGCTGACAGGACCACTGTGGTACAAGTCACAGCCATTCAAGGCAGCATGAGCCTGTGGCCAACATGCACATGAGACCTTCATAAAGGACCCTGGTGAAGAATCATGTCATGCTGAGCAGGCATGGTTCTGACCTACAGAGGCTAGATTGAGATAAAGCCCAAGACAAGGTCAGGAGAAACTACCTCGAGCCCTAATTGTACACAAAGCCATCCAACAAATTTCTGTCAGCTTGGACATGTCACTTAACCTCTTTGGCCTTTACTTTTATAACCTACCTGAAATAGGACTAAAGCTTTCTTTGCTGAACCCTGAGGATCATGGTGAACATCAAACTGGGAATCAAAGGAGTGGGGCTGAGAACCTTGGTGTCAAGGAAAGATGACCAACATGAACCTTGCGGGGGGGTCCCCGCTGAGATGGGCAAGACAGAAAGGCATTCCCAGTCTGAAGGAGCATGGTCAGCAGAGAGTGAAGGAGTCTGGGGAAGAAGCCTACCTAAGTGGGAGGTGACCCTGGAAGACAGCTCTGCTTTTGGTAGTGCTTCTCAGACCTGCTCTTCTGTGGCTGCTCAGCTGTCAGAAAAGGTGTACAGCCCAGTGTACCTGCATCAGGTGAGCATTCTCCACAGGGGAGCCATTCATCCCCCAGCCAGCTCCAGAGCACAGGGACTGGCTTATAGAAAGGATGAGCAAAATGGAGAATTGTGAGTTACCGAACTGGGCCTGTCTATCAACTCTCCCTCATCCTCATTCCCATCTAACATCTTCCTTCTCCTTTTGCTACTTTTACTTCTACCCCAGCTTCCTACTCATTCAAGTGGCTCAGTGCCTCCTTTGCCATTGCTAAGAATGAAGACCACCCTATGGGCATCACCTCTCATCCTGCTACGGGAGCTGCATTCATTTTGTGGAGGACAATGGCTCCCAAACATGGCAGGAATCAGAAACATCCCTAGACCTCCTGAACAGGGACAGGACTTTGCCAGAGTGAATCTACCAAGGAACCTGGGCACCAGACAAGGAAATGCACACTCTCAGATTCTGCCTCTGCGAATGGGGGCTTCTGATATTTTATAACTTAGATTCCTCTCTTGCCTCACCTGTGTCTCAGCCCAGGTCACATTTGTCACCTACTGCTCTATATGTGCACTGGTGGGACCTCTCCAAGCTCTCCTAGGGACTGGGCATCAGGGTCGAAGGGAAGCAGGGCAGCTACTGGAGAGGCTCAGCATTGAGAGATTTTCCTCATGTTATCATTCTTTCAATCGGTCAATACGAGAGATGCTATAGGAAGTCTCTCAGGCAGAAGAAAACTCCTACTAGATGGAAACAGAAGCCCACATAAAGGATTGAAGAATTCCAGAAATAGTAAATATGTTCAAGGTGTGATCACAAAATACAGTGAATGCTTAAATTTTTAAAAATTTATTATAGTAAAAAAAAAACCGACCACATTCATGAGAGGACCGTAACTTGTGTGTCTTACTGCCAAGAGGCTCTGATTTGAATGTGTTACATTCCCAATATCTTGACTCATCAGTGGTACATGCATGACTGTCCCATTGGACAACATGGAACAGTCTCATCAGGAGGTCTTGAGGGTCTTTAGTTGCACACTTGTGGCTGTCTTAAGGTCCTGAATCCTCCTGCCTTGGCCTCCCAAATGCTGGGATTATAGGTATGCGCCACCATGCCCGGCTCACATCATAATATTTTTACAAGCCTAACTGTTGGATGGAATTCAGCCATATTTTTGGTCATACCTTGTAAAGACACTCAAGAAGGTGGATTTTCAGAACTACTTCAGTACACAGCAAGGATAATGGGATAAATATGTTTGAGGCAAGGGGGAATATTTTGAATGGGATTAATGGCAATGTCTTTCACTGTAATACTTTTTTAAAAATTTAAACACACACCATATTTTTTTATTAGCCTTTGTAGGTGTCTTAGACTGTTTGAGTTGCTATTAAAAAAATACTGTAGACTAGTTGACTTATAAACAACAGAATTTTATTTCTCACAGTTCTGGGGGCTGAGAAGTCCAATATCAGGCACCAGCAGATTCTGTGTCAGTGAAAACACATCTCATGTTCATATATGCCATCTTCTCACTGAGTCCTCTCATGGCAGAAGGGCAAGAAAACTGTGTGGGATCCCTTTTATCAGGGCAGTCATCCCACTTTGGAGAGCTCTGCCCTCATGACTTAACAGTTCCAAAGATCTTACCTGCAAAAACCATCACATTTGGGGATTCACTTCCAACATAAGAATTTAAGAGGCAGGAGATACAAGCATTTCAGTCTACAGAAAGAAGTATAAATGATTTTGTCTTATATTTTTAAATCACCTTAAAAAGATAATTAATCAGAATGAAAAGATGAAAATAAAGTGTTTGTAGATGGGGAGGGGAGGAGGGGGTGAAGGGAGGGCAGAGGTAAGGGGAAAAAAATGAGAATCAAGACTTGCCATGTAAAGGTACATGATCCCAACAATGAATGTAACTGTACTGTATCCCTAAATGTACCAATAAACTCAATAAAAAAAAAAGATAATTAATCATTTGAAGCAAAAGCAATAACAATGTGTTATAGGGATTAAAATACATGCAGATATAAATACATTGCATGAAAGCAATAAGACAAAGGGTAAAAGATGGAAAGGAAAGCACATTTCTGTAGGTTTGTTACATAGTACATCAGTCAGAAATAAAACTAGCACTCTATGAGTGGTTGAAAATACACTTTAATATAACCACTGGAGATAAAAAAAAAAAGGATACAACAAATGAGCAAAGAGGGGAGGCAAAGGGAGTATTCTCAATTTAGAAAATAGAAGGCAAAAGCCCAAATGAACAAGTAGAAAAATAAGAAAATGACAGCATTATTAATCTCATTAAATTAAAATCATTTCAATATAAATAAAAGGCAGAGTTTGTCAGGTTGAATTTAAAAAACATTATATATAACTATATCATACTTACCAAAAATACTTTAAATATAAAGATGCAAACAGATTAAAGAAAAAAAAAAAGAATGTACAGAAGAAGTCATTTTCAGGTCAGAGACTAGTAAGAGCTAAAGAAGGTAATTCATAATAATAAGGGGCATTTCATCACCCTAAATATTATGCATCTAATAGAACTTAAAAATACGTGAAGCAGAAATTGAAAGTAGGCAAGTGCACAATTATAGAAGATATTAACCCTTCACCCAATAATTGATAGAATAAACAGAAAATCAATGCAGTTCTGGAAGAACTGAAAAACACTGCCAACCTATTGATTTAATTCCCACTTATGTAACACTCCATCCCAAAAACCAGCGGAATATACATTCTTTTCAAGGGTACACAGAACATTTATCAAGCTGGACTACACAATGGACCAAAAAACAAGTCTCACTAGAAATCAAATCACACAAAGTATGTTCTCTGACACAATTAAGTTAAAGCAGAAATGGGTAACAGAAAGATAGCTGAAAATGCCCTCATATTTGGAAGCAAAGCAAATATGTAATCAAACAACTAATGGCTCAAAAGAGAAATTAGAAAGTGTTTTTGAAATGAATGTAAATGAAAACATTAGGATTTGGGGGATGCAGTTAAAGCAGCGATTGGAAGAGAAAGCACTAACTGAATGCATTTGAAATTAAGAAAAGTCTGAAGTCAATGACCTAAACTTCTACCTTAAGGACTTGGGGGAAGGAGGATAAGAGCAAAGGGAGTATGATGAGGGAAGTAAATAAAATGTGTTGTAGTCAGAGTTTTGGCAAAGAAATACATTTACTACAGGACACATAGTCTATAACATTATTTTAATGATAATTACCTAAAAAATCAACTGCAAAGGAGTGCAAGAGATGGACTGCACACTACAGGCCCAAGGAATCCAGCTGAGGGCCTGGATCCCAGCAATTTCCCACACAAGTCTGGCTAAAGACTTAGTGTAAGGCAATGTCCTTCACAAGTCCAGCCAGAGGCCTAGGGCCCACAACAACGCCTCATGCTTGTCCGTATTGAGGATCTGCACCTGGAAGGCCCAAAGGCCAGTGGTGGAAGCCAGGAAACCTACGCCAGTGAGATGAAGGATTTGTGCCACCAAACTGAGGGATTCACAATGGAGCCAGGAAGTGATGCTCATGGTGAAGATCAGCACTCCCCTCAGGAAAACAGCAGCTATTCCCAGCAACAATGAGGCCTCAAGCTCCTCCTCTGATGACATCAGCCTAGTTCACCCCAGGAAAACCATCCACAGCAAGCTTCTCCTAGAAAATTAACAGGCCCGGATCTTCCCCTCAGTTCTTTTTTTTTATAGCTATTGGTAACAATCCTCAGGCGGATCATCCATGCCCAGACCACTCTGATTCAGTTCAGCTGGGCATTGCAAGCTGACCATTAGTTAATCCTCTCCACAATATAAGAGCAGAAATAAAAGAAATATAAAACAGAAAAACAATGGAGAAGTCCAGCGACACCAAAATCATCTTGAAACATTCAACAAAATTAGTAGCCCTTTAGAAGACAGAGGAAAGACACAGTTATTATCAGTTCAGGAATGAGAAATCACAGAAAACCTTAAAAAAAGGCACAAAGGAACTGTAATGAACAACTCTGCACTAATATATTTGACAACTTACATGAAATTGATCAATTTCTTAGAAGACACAGATTATTAGAGTAGGTAACTAGCTAGACATGAGCGGGAGATGAAATAATAGGCAAGCTAAAGAAGAAAGCCCTGGACCTTCTGTCATACAGTGGTCCAAGATTCCTGAGCTTGGTCTCAGTTTCCTGTACCAGGAACCTTGTCCTTGCTTCGAGTTCTCCACCCCTACCCCATTCTGATTCGGGACCTGCACATGCTCAGACCAAGGAAGACCAAGCCCTCTTGAGCTTGATCTACATTCTTTTGCATTGTGGTTTTGACCTCACAATGGGCTTTAGCTGCTAAGCTTGCTTTGAGGAGAACCATGTAAATCCAAAAACTTCCCCATCCCAAGTAGAGTCTCAGAGGTAATTGGAAGAAAGTCTCATTAGTTTATACCTACAACCACAACCCATATTCTAAGAAAACAAAAGAGAAACCAACCCCAGACCTTGCAACTATAGCTGCCTGGGCTCTGTGTGTCCTCCCTTCTTCCTGACCTCATACTTTCATTACTGTATAGCTGCCACCTCTGGGCTTTGTCCAAATGGAGCTCTTCTGAGTGCACTGTTCTCTCCAGTGAAAGTTAACCTTGCTTAGGACTACACTTTGCTTGTCATACAGTAAAGGGTTTGCTAAGACTTTCTGACTCTGAGTCCCTTCTGTGGCTCTCAGAAATCTTCTCCCCAAGGATCCAAGAGCCAAGATTGTCACAAGACTCTTATCAGCACTGAATCTACGCTCATAATTCCTATTTAGCATCTCACTGGATTTTAGCCAGTGCAATAAGGATGAGAAATAAAAGACATTCCGATGGGAAAGGAAGAAGGTAAAGTTGCCTTTATTCACACATGAAATAATCAATTATCTCTGTAGGAAAATCATAAGGGATCTGCCTGCAAAAAGCCACTAGAACTAATAAATGAGTGCAGAAAGACTGCAGGTCACAAAGTAAATACACAAAAAACAATTTTATTTGTATGTGCCTACAATTGGAAATGGAAATTTAAAAACAACACCATTTATAACAACATCAAAAATACAGAATCAGGGCCAGGGATTTAGCTCAGTGATGTTGCTGCCTGCTTTGCAAGTGCAAGGTTCTGAATTCAATCCCTGGTACGAAAACAAAACACACACACACACACACACACACACACACACACACAATGAGAGAATCGTTAGCAATAACCTTAACAAATAATATTTGTAAGACCCACGCAATGAAAAATTTAAAACATTGTTAAAATTAAAAAAGACCTGAATCACTTCTCGATATTTTGGCTAAGATCAAGTATAATAAAAAAGACCTGAAAAAAATAGAAAAATATGGCATGTGAGTGTCAGAGGCTCAATACTGTTAAGAAGTTAATCTTCCTAAAGTGTTTATAGTGTCCTATGCAATGGCAACAAAATTCCTTGAAAGTTTTTTTTTTGGTAGAAATTCACAAGCTGATTCTAAAATTTATATGGAAAAGCAAAAGACCTAGAACAGTTAATTCTGAAAAAAAATAGAGGATTTATGATACCTGATATCTACACTTGTTTTAAAGCTACAGTGATCAGGATAGTAGTGTTACCATAAAAATAAACATACACATCTATAGAACAGAATAAAACTTAGAAATAATCTCACAAACATAAACTGATTTTCTGCAGAAGTATCTAGACTAATCAATGCCAAAACAAATCAAAGTACGAAGGCTTGAATCTCTACCCTTACCTCTAGCCTATTACATGAATCAGCTTGAAGTGGATAATAGCCCTTAGTGTAAGTGCTAAAACTATACAATGTCTGGGAAAAGTTAGAAGAAAAATCTTAGTGGCATTGTGTTTCTTTGAAAGAACATAAGCTTTCTTTAAAAGAACATAAAAATTAAGAATTACAAATGAGAAAAATCAATAAATGGGACTTCATATGTTTAAATTGTTCTGCAAAACATACTGTATTGCTATGAATATGAAAATAACAAATGACGTATATCTGACAAAGACTTGTGTCTAAAATATATGAAGAACACTCACCACCTAATTACACAACAAAGTACCCAAGTAAACAGTCAGAGGATTTGAATAGACACTTCGCCAAGGAAGTTAAGCAGATGGCAAATAAGCACATGAAAAGACACTCAGAGTCATTAAACCTGGTGAATTGCAAATTTAAAAACACTGACAAAGACCAGGGATTTAGCTCAGTGGTCCTTACACTTGTAAGGACCTAAGTTCGATCCCTGTACAAAAAAACAAAACAAAACAAACAAACAAACAAAAAAAGATGAGATATGGCTAAATACCTACCAGAAGGGTTAAAATAAAAAATACTAACCATACCAAATGTTAGCAAGTTTACAGAGCAACAAACTTTCACATACATTGATGATGAGATTATAAAATGGGATAAACAATCCTGACACAGCTTGTCAGTTTCTTAAAAAGTTAAACATATGCCTACCGTTCCTAGATACACGGAAGCGATGAAAGCGTGTGTCCACTGCTAGAAGGATTATTATCGGTACACAAATGTTTATCACAGCTTTATTTGTGACATCCAAACTAGAAGCAATCAAATGTCTGTCACCAGGTGAACAAAAAAACAAATCAAGAGCATCCTCACAGTGGGATAACATTCAGCAATTAAGATGAACAAATTACTGATACAGGCATCAGCATGGATGAGAGAAATGGACAAACCAAATGACTTTGGAATGCAATATCTGAAAAATTCAAGCAGATTATAAGATAAATTTGTCTGGTCTCCCTTTGGAAATGCTGAGGTGTTTCATATATATAAAACTGGGCGTGATGGCGCACGCCTGTAATCCCAGCACTTGGGAGGTTGAGGCAGAAGGATCGCTGTGAGTTGGAGACCAGTCTGGGCTATATAGTGAGTTCCAGGTCAGTCTTAACTACATAGTAAGACCCTGTCTCAAAAAACAAAACAAAACAAAACAAAAAAAATGTATATGAATATGAAAATATTGTTGTTCAGTGAAAAAGACCATGCAAGTTGCAACCAGCCTGTACTTCACCCATGGCTTTCCCAGCATCTCACTTTGTAATTGATTTGGGGCGAGCTGATTGCCCCTTGTCTTCCCTGGGCATAGACTTTTATGTAAGTTCACAAGGACTTTCAGCATTTTAAGGTTATTTTCTAGCTTCCATCTTTACTGTCTTGGGTCCTAATTAGAAGTCTGCAGCACTACCTGGGCCCCACCTTTTCCATGGACCCTGAACTCCAGTTGTCTTTGGAGTGGCCATGAAATTGCAGAAAGCTCTGCAGGTTCCCGGCTCCTCTTCTCTCCTTCCTGATTGGCTTCTTGTTGTAAAATGACAGGGGTGGACTTTAGGCCCTCCCACCTATTCATTCTAATTTTTTTTTTTTTTTTTTTTTTTTTTTTTTTGGTACTGGGGTCATTCAATTTTTATAGAGTACCTAGTGTGTGGTAGGCACTATTTTAGATGAAATAGCCATAGGCCTTGCTGTCCTTTTCTGACTATTAAACGTTATTTGTATGAGTTCATCTAGTGCTTTTCTCTTTTTTTCTTAGAAATATCTTTCAGCTGGGCTTAGAGCATAGAGGACAAAAATGAATATTTAGATCTATGATTCATCAAATCACTGCAATTTTTTGTGATATTTTGGCTCAAGGTCAAGTTCAGGACCATCTCTTATTTTTATTTAATGTGATTATTTTGTGTTCTCTTCTTCCACATTTGCCTTTCTAATTAAATTTCATCCAGATAGATGGGAAAAATGAGTTTGCCCTCCCTTGCTCTCAGGAGGGGGAAGGGCTTATAAAAATAAGCCTGCTGGGGGTTACAGCTGGTAGTAAGTAAAATGAATCATGCATACATGAATAATAGAGAACAGACCACCCCATCCCTGGGAGGCCTGGATTGTGTTTTTTTAAAAAATATACATGTGTTAGAAAGAGTGGAACACTTCTGCAAGAACCTAAAAAATGACCTTTAGCCTTTTGCAAGATGTTTTTCTTCCTGAAGGCGAGGGGTTGCCAGGAGTTTACTGGAAGTTTGTATAGAACAATCTTCCCTCTTTGTATCTTAGCTTGGTGTTTTCTACTATATGAATTGGCATGCATCTACCATGCATTTTTATCTTTATTTTCGTGTACATGGTATTTTTTTCAAGTTTCTGCAACAAATGGGCATAATTTTTATAACCAGAAAAGCAAAATCTGTTGTAAATGGAATTTTAAAATAATATTTATAATCCGGTTATTTGGGTGTACACAACAGAAATATTTTGTGCTGCTGTGTAAGTTCTGCTGTAAGGCAGGATTGCAGCCAGCACAGGCCATTGGAACTTAGTTCAAATAAATCACTCTCTCCCCTCTTCCCTGAGAGGACTCCCTATATTCTCATCTGTTAACCCAGTCTTTGTCCTAGACTATTTGTCCTTCCTGATAAAGTCCCTGTAAGTGTGGGAGCAGAGCCCATTTTTTGGACAAAGGAAGCTATGCAAATATTTGCACAGTTTTTGCACAGTGGGTTAAAACTGATTGAAGATGGGCACCTGCTCCTAGCCCCTCACAATCCAGGAAGAAATTGCTGCTATAAAGTGACAGCCAGTGTTGCCTCACAGACTATTCATGACTTGGTTAAGTCTCAGTTTTATAAGACCTTCACCCATCCGATCGTCAACAAAGGAACCAAAAATATTCACTGAAGAAAAGATAGCCTCTTTAACAAATGGTGCTGGGAAAACTGGTAATCCACGTGCAGAAGAATGAATCTAGACCCATATCTCACTCTGTACTCAAATCAAGTCAGAATAGGTCAAAGACCTAAATATAAAAACAGAAACACTAGGTCTTCTGGGAAATAAAATAGGTAGAACTCAAGACATAGACATAGGCAAGGACTTTCTGAACAAAGCCTCAATTGCACAAGAAATAATATCATTAATCAACAAATTGGAACCTATCAAATACAAAACCTTATGAACAGCAAGGGAAATAAAGAGCAGTGAAGAGACAACCTACAAAATGGGGGGGGGAGCCTGCCAGCTACTCCTCAGACAGAGGCCTAATACCTAGCTAGAATAAAGAACTAAAAAAAAAAAAATTAGACTTCCCTCGAATAAAAGACCAAATTAAAAAAATAGGCAATTGATAACAAATTGGAACCTATCAAATACAAAACCTTATGAACAGCAAGGGAAATAAAGAGCAGTGAAGGGCCAACCTACAAAATGGGGGGGGGGGCCCTGCCAGCTACTCCTCAGACAGAGGCCTAATACCTAGCTAGAATAAAGAACTAAAAAAAAAGAAATTAGACTTCCCTCAAATAAAAGACCAAATTAAAAAAATAGGCAATTGACATAAAGAACGAGAAAATAGATTCATTCATAGGAAAATGGATACATATTGAAGATATACTCCTAAGTGAAATAAGTAAGTCACACATGTGTAAATACCGAATAGTTTCCCTGGTGTGAATAATCTGCAACAATGCATAAGATTCTAATAAGATTACTGACATTTAGAAATGGGAAGAAAGGAGCTAAAGGTGTAGGGAAGGTGGGATGGGTAGGGGAAGAGTAAAAAGGGAAAAGAAAAAAATGTGAGAGAATGAAAAGATGAAAATAAAGTGTTTGTAGATGGGGAGGGGAGGAGGGGGTGAAGGGAGGGCGGAGGTAAGGGGAAAAAATGAGGATTAAGACTTGTCATGTAGAGGTACAAGATCCCAACAATAAATGTAACTGTACTGTATCCCCAAAATGTACCAATAAACTCAAAGTTGGAAAAAATAAAAAAAATAGGCAATTGAAGGGGGTGAAGGGAGGGCAGGGGTACGGGGAAAAAATGAGAATCAAGACCTGTCATGTAGAGGTACAAGATCCCAACAATGAATGTAACTGTACTGTATCCCTAAAATGTACCAAAAAACTCAATTAAAGCTGAAAAAAAATAGGCAATTGAAATGAATAGACACAGCGGGGCCTGGTGTTGTATGCCTGTAATCAAATTACTCAGGAAGCTGAGACAGGAGGATCATAGTTGAGTTCAAGGACAGCCCAGGCTGCATAGTGCCTTTAAGGCTTGTGTGAACTGTTATCACAAGACTGCCAGAAAGGAGGGAGGGAGGGAGGAAAAGAAAGAAAAGAAAAGGAAGAAGGAAAGAGAGAGAGAGATCAGCCTTTCTCAAAAGAAACACAAATGGCCAATGGGTACATGAAAGTGTTTGGCAGCTGTGGTGGATTACCTAATGATCAACTTGGAATGCCGAGCTGAATCAGCATGGGTCTGAGTGTGGAAGACCCACCTGAGGACTGTTGCTTTCAGGTATAGAAAGAGAACTGGAGGGGAAGATATGTGGCTGTTGATTTCCTGGAGAAGATCGCTGCAGCTGGTTTTCCTTGGCCATTGCAGTGAGACAAGCTTGGGTCCTCACTGTCACTGTGAATAGCTGCTGTTCTTGTCAGGGAAGCTCTGGTCTTCGCCTTGAGTACTGCTTCCTGGCTCTCATGTAGATCCCTCAGCCTGGTGGCGCAAATCCGTCACCTTGTTGGTGCGGCTTTCTAGCTTCCACCACTGGCCTTTGGGTCTTCCCAGTGTAGATCCTCAAGACTTGCGTGAGACATTGCCATGGGCTCTAGGCCTTTGGCTGGACTCATGGAGGACATTGCCTCGGGCTGCAGCTCTTCAGTGGACTTGTGCAGGATATTACTGGGGGATCCAGGCCTGGGGCTGTATTTTTCAGATCTCTAGTGCACGGACAGATCTATTACACTCCTCTGCTTTTGACTTTTAGGGTGAATATTATAAAATAATCCTATAAATTATGTGTCCCGTATTAAATCTATTCCTTTGCAAACCCTGACTACAACAGCATCTTTGGCTATTAGGGGAATCCAAATCCAAACAACTGAGATCCCAAATCTTACGCCAGAAACAATGGCTATAATCAAGAAACTCCCCCAAAACAAAACAAAACAAAAAAATAACAACAAATGCTGGAGAGGTTTGGGGGAAAAGGAACCCTTCTATATTGTTGGTAGAAATGTAACCTAGTGCAACCACTATGGAAATCAGTATGGTGATTACTTAAAAAACTAAAAATAGAGATTCCACCTGACCCAGCCATCTCTTTGGAGTATCTTCCCCAAAGTTAAAATACAATACTACAGTGATACATGTACTCCCATGTTTACAGCGGCACAATTCACAATAAATCTTGGAAGCAGCCTCTGTGCTCATGAACAAATTTAAAAAATGGTATTTATTCACAATGGAGTACTGCTCAGCCATAAAGAAGGCTAAATGTGAGTCATCTGTAAAATGACTCAGATGGTTCAAATGGGTACATCTTGAAGCCAGTGTTAAGCAAAATAAATCAGATACAAAAGGTCAAGTGTTGCATGGTTTCTCTTATATGAGCAATAATTTAAAGAGAAAAAAAGATGAATGATAGGAAACAGAGAGATATGTGGATATGGGAAGGAGATATGGGAATGCGGGAGACAAAGAGTGGAAGGGGGAAGTAAAAAGTGTCAAAATGCGGTGTGTATGTGTACCGGTTCCCTGCAATGGATGTGTCTGCAAACATATACTAATGAAAAAATTAGCAAAACAAAAAACGGGTGAGTTCCACTTTCAGTTAATTTTGGAGGCTTCCCTGGAAGCCAAGACATGAGCAGGCTGAAAAACAGGGAGATGAAGGCCGTGAGCTAATGTACTGCACAGCTTCATTTCACTCTGTTCGTAGTTGCCGTGGTCAGACACATAATGATGATGAGTGTCCCATTTTACAGGAACTGGTGTGCCTGGTACTGCGCTAGGAGTTTGTGCTAGCCAGGACTGTTGTTTGCAAGGGACAGAAAAATCTAATTTTCATTTGTTTGAAAATAGTAGGGAATCGATCAGAACAGACTTGCAACACCAGCGTTGTATTAGTTTCCAGCGTTAACAAAAACCTGTCTCTCTCAACTCTGCTTTCACTTGTCAGCTACACTTCCGTATAGCCTCCCAACTGCCAGCCAGATGGCCTCATGTTACAGTTTACTTCTAGTTCCCTCCACCCAACCCTCATATGCCCAAAGGTGGGCCTTTTGGAAGGTAACTGATCCTGGAAGGTGGCCTTACAGCTGACTTGTTAGGAGGTGGGGTCTGGTCGGAAGAGACAGGTCATTGAAGGTGTGACCTGGAAGGGTTTATCTCCCTCCCAGGATCCACCTTTGATTTCTCTGCTTCATGGATGCCATACAGTGAACAGTTTCTCTCCTGCCATGCTCCTCTGCCATGTTGTCCTGCCTTGGAGCCAGAGGACTATGGACTGAAACTTCTACAAACTGTGAGCCAAAACAAACCTTCCTTTCTTTAATTTTTGTGTGTTGGGTATTATGTCTCAGTGAGAAGAAGGAACTAAGAAAGACTTTAGTATAAGAGAAGTGGGATCATCTAAGTAGCATCTGTGATGCTACTTAGCCATGTGATTCAGAACCTTTGAAACTGGTCTGCAGGAGGAGTTTGGAAAGGTCTGGAGATACCAGCTGGAGAAGCCCTAGAAGGCTATAAGCCAAGCTTGATGGGACATTCTGGTCAGAGGTTAGAACACCAGAATGCTGATAAAAAGGCAAACAGAAAAAAATCAGACTCAGGAGGTTTCAGTTGGGAACAAAGACTCCGTTGGTAGTTGAACTCCAGCCTTGTGCATTATGCTCTGGCAGAAAATGTCTGCACTTTGCTTATGTCCTAAGACTTCGTGAGAGACTGAGATTAAAGGTGATGGACTAACTAATCTGGCAGAGGAAATTTCAAGGCAGTCTAACATTCAGGTTGTAGCATGGAAACTAGTTTCTGCCTTGGCCAATTTTATACTGAAAATCAGGAGCAAAAAGATGATTTGAAAAGTTTTCAGTTCACCAGAAAAGAAGTGCCTGCAAAAATGGGACAGAAGAGAATTTGGGTGCTGCAAAAAAAAAAAAAAAAAAAAAAAAAAAAAGCTTTAAAAAGATGGCTAAGAGCCTCACAGGAACCAGCAGGACCTTACCCTTCTCAGGCTCAAAGTTATAAAAATGAAAAACTTTGCCTTGAGAAGGTCCCAGGACACCTTCCTCAAGAACTACAGCCCAGAGAATTGACTCTCTGGGATTGGGTTCACAGAGCTCAGCCATTCAGGCACTCAGAAGTGTCTGCAGCCATGATTGAAGGGGGCCTGGTTATTTCTCACATTGGTGGCAAACTTTTCATGACATTCACATGGTACTGGTTTTACAGGCATGCAGAAAGCAAGAGTTGTGGGGTCAGGGAAGCTTCTCTATTCAAGTTTCGAAGAAGGCTTCAGAGGCCAGGCAGTGGGCCCCCAAGAAGGCAGTTCATGAAGCTGAGTGAGGGGTGCTCGAAGTGCAGTGGAGACCCCAGGAGTTTGAAAGCACCAGAAACATGGAATATCTCAAGAAAGACACAAGGAGTGAGCAAAGCCTAAGAGAGAAACTGAGGGCAACTTCCACCAGCAATGCTGCAGGGGCAGAGCTTCCCAAACCCTTTGGAGTTGTATCTCACCACAACTTGCCCTGGATTCTAGGCCCTGAGAAACAGGATTTAATGTTTGCCCACGTGAATTTCAGTCTTGCTTTGGTTCCATTGGTTTCCATTGCCCCATTCCCTCCTTTTGGAATGGCAATGTTTACTCTATGCCATTGTATAGGAGCAGTGTTTAATGTTCTTATTTTATAGGGCCTCACAGCTAAGAGTGCTTTAGATCTCAGAGAAGACTTTGGACTTGGACTTTTCAGAAATGCCAGACCTGTAGGACTTTGGCAACTCTTGCAGATGGACTAAATGCATTTTGTGTAAAAAGATGAATGTGAGCCTGGAGGGTGGGCAGAGATGGACTATTACATTTTATATCTAGATGTCCCCCCAAAGCCTCATGGACTCAAATGTGCCTTTTGGAAGGTGACTGGGATTATGTGTCTTATAGTTGAGTTGCTATTGAGAGGTGGGATCTGTTTGAAAGAGGCAAGTCGCTGGGGGCACAGCCTGGAAGGGTCTATCTGCCTCCCAGGCTCCTTCCTTTGCTCTCTCTCTCTTTCTCTCCCTCTCCCTCTTCCTCTCTCCCTCTCTCTGGTTCCTGGATGCCATGAGGTAGACAGTTTCTTCTCTGCTATGCCTCTCTGACATGCTGTCCTGCCTTAGAGCCAGAGGATACAGATCTACTGGGCGCTCATGTAGGCCTGAAAGGGTAGCACACGTGGGAAAAAAGCTTAGCCGGGAACATGAGTCCTTGAGATCAAGCCCAGGTCGAAAGCAAATATGCCCCAGGCTTTTCATTTCCATAAGCCAGTTGATTGTATTCATTTGTTTAAATTAGCATGCAGTAAAAAAAGACATGGAGCCTCTGAAACGAGACCAAAAAAAAAAAAAAAAAAACTATACAAAACTATGCAAACTAACTTAAATGAATCTAGGGAAGATGATAAGACAACTTGAAAATAGAGATGAAACTATTATTAAAGAAAAGGAAGGAAATCAGGGAAAGGGAATGCCAAAAGGTGGTAAGGGGAGTTATGATCAAAGTATGTTATATGCGTTCATGAAAATGTCACAATGAAATCCATTATTCTATTTAACAAATACCCACGAATAAAAAGATAAAGCATAGAAAATAGTATCTATATTGCCCAGGGCCAGTTGAGCTAAGTACATAAGGGTCACTGTAGACACTGAACTGAGCACAGGCCTCTACGGACAATCACTGTTGGTCAGATCATGTCCCACAGAAATCTTGTAGGAACTACCACTAGTGGGACCCCACCATTTTTCAAGAAATGATCCATAAATCCAAGATCAAATAAAATACAACCGCATGCCTATAGGGTGTCTAACAGGGCGGTACAGAAACGAGCAAGTGCTTCCTAGGTCTTCAGCAGCTGACTCTGCCAGGCCAGAGGGGAAGACAACGAGGAGACTGCGCGGGCCGTGGCTTTTCCAGGGAACTAGGCTGGAGACGAGCAGCGGGGAGGTCTAGTCACACATACCGGATGTGGTGCACGCCGGAAGAGAAGCGTGGGATGGCCTGGGGCGGGGTGGCACGGTGGCTAGGATCAGGGTAGTTTGGGTCCAAAAGGCACCCAGCAGACTCTAAACGCACGCCCATCTCAACAATGGAGTCGGAGGCGCCTCCCCAGACACGCACCCCAAAAGCACCCACACCGGAGCTGCGGACAGGCCGCTCCGGTGCCCCGGGCCTCGGTGCGAGTCCGCTCACTCCCTGATCCCAAGCGCAGCTTTGTGAGACGCGCAG
>NW_022900949.1:53999505-54001694 GCF_012274545.1 Fukomys damarensis
AGCCTCACCCCGCCTCCCTGCCCCCGGCCTTCTCCAGCCCCAGCGCCGCGCCCCGCGGCGAGCCTTCCTCCTCTGGGTGCCACCACCCACCCCCAGCCTGGTCCCATCCAGTCCCTGCTCTCTGTCGCCCTATTCCAGCGGGTGTCCGAGCAGCCGGGATTCCCTTCCCGAGGAGTCCCGAACCCACTGACCTCCAGGTAAGAAGGCGGCCGCAACTTCTCTGCGGCCTTGCGGGGGTCAGGGGGACGGAGGGGGGCTGCTGCTTGGCAGCTACCTGCAGTCCCGGCTCTGGGAGGCTCCCGCCCCGCCGAGGGGCCGCTCTGCTGGAGGGTTAACCTTCCCGAGGTCATGTTAGGACCGTGTGTTTAGACCCCTCCTTGTTGCTTTTGCTGGTGAACTTGTACATGTCGCACTTTTTAAAGAAAGCCGTCTGTCACACGCGGAAAAAAAATGGATTGGCTTAGAGAGGGTTGCTTTTCTTAGCGGCGGTGGCTGGCTTTCAACGTGTACCTGTTCGCGGTAGAGGATTAGCAGTGTGGAGGACGTGAAGCCATATTTTCCCACTTCAGCCTTTGGGTTGTAAAGGGACATCCTGGGGAACGAGACTGTCCCCATCTGGGTGACCAGATGTGAAAAAACAAGGATGCTTTCTAAGCATTCAACAAGTAAAATCAAGAGTGAAGTGGAATCGGATGGGGCTTGAATGCACAGTGTGGGATGGATGGCCCAGGGGGACTCTGGGAGAGTCCCACAACTTGGGAGATCTGTTGCTTTTTGCAGCAGGCCCAGGAGGAGGAGACCGCCGAGCCCAGACCACCCTTTCAAACAGAAGTGACTGCGGTGAGGGCTTGGCAGCAGCTCCTCCTCTTCAAAGGTATTGGTGTCCAGCCCTACATCTGTGGGAAGAAGGTTTAAAGCAGATGGCTTGGAGAGTTCTCCTGGACCCTGGAGAGCCGTGGGAATGCTTGGTGACAGCCTGGAAGCCAGTGTGTGCAGCCACCCCATGCCTTCTCCAGGCTTTTGTTAAGTCTTGGATTGAATTCATTACCTACTCCAGAGAAAGGGCTGTAGGGGGTACCCTGGCTGATACACTGGGAGGCTGTGACTAGGTACCAGAGATGGGGTGGGCCACCTGGCCTTCAGGGCACAGCACTTTGAGCATTGTTTAAACTTCCCTAGCTGTGACTCTTATCTAATGATTTGCTTGACTAGTAATTAGCTCAGTATTCCTTTACCATTGACTAAAGAAGTAATTAGCCTTGGGTCCCTCTGAGTGTCCACGCAGGTCTTGCTCTGCTCTGTGATGTACTGTTAACTGTAGGATCCTCATTGGCCAGGAGCATCTTTGGGGATGGGGTGGAACTATATGTGTCTCCAGGGCCCAGCCTAGCACCCCCCTGCCTAATTTTTTACTCAGCGTTTGTTGAATAAGAAAATGGATTTCCTCACTTGAATCAGGCTGTCTACAACCCATTCTTCCCCAACTTGTTACACATTTTTCAAAATGTTACCCTTAAATTCAACAGATTTAAATGTGAAAATATCACTAGAGACAAACTCATGGGTTGGGAGGCAAAGGGTTCAGTACAGAAGTCAAACTCTGAAACCCAGGTCTGAAATTTCAATAGGGACTCCAGAATTTCCTGGAAGGAAGTCAGTTATCCTCATCCCAGAAGCAGGAGTGGGCAGGTGATGGGGACTCTGGAGAGGTACCAAGGATGCCTGCTGAGAGCTGAGTCTTCCACAGCTTCACCTGTAGGCCCATGAGCCATGGCCTCAGCCCTCTATTGCACCCCATCCCTGCCCACTGAAGGAAGAAGCTTACAGGGGCCGAGGTTACTTGCTGAGCCCCCCTGGTCTCTTCAGGCTGTACTATATTGCTGCAGTGGGTGCTGCCCACCCCAGAGCCCCTTCTGACACATGTCTGGCATGTGGCTTGTAGCTCTAGTTGGGGGTAGGGGGAGCTGATATTTGGGGACATGCTTTGGTTTGTCAGAGGTGGCTGTGCCTTCTGACAAAGAGCAAAATCCAGCTCTTCTGCCTACGTGGAAGGCCATCCTGAGGGAGTACAGCTGGAAGCTGGGGCTGGGGCACCCACATCCCCTTTTGTAGGGATCTGAGTGAGGCTAGAATCCAGAGTAGATGTGAGAACCTCTGTTGCCCCCAGCTGCCACAAGCTTATCTTTATT
>NW_022900949.1:54001750-54015211 GCF_012274545.1 Fukomys damarensis
CTCTTCTTCAGGTCTAGCTGTAACCCAGAATTCCTGCAGCTGGCGAAAATCTGTTTTCTAGAAGAGGTTTAATTAGTGCCTGCAGTTTGTAAGAGAGAAAAAAGAAGGAGGAGAAAGATACTAATATCTGAAGAGGGCAGGGAAAAGGGTGGGGGACTATTGAAGGTCTTAGGAAGGGAGATTTCAGGGCCAGGGCTCTTGGCTGGTGGTAATGAAGTGGGCCCACGTTCTGGTATAAGGCCATTACCATTGGAAATGAAGTTACTAAGGTAAGCAAAACAGCCCCACAGTGACCTGAAATAAGATTCGCTGAATCCACCATTCTGGTTTTTAGAAGGCCAGAAATTCCATTCAAGAACTGGGCTCTGCAGAGTTGGAGGGAACTAAGGTGTTTTAAGTTTCTGGGTGAGTGTTGTGCCCTTTTGGGAACACTGGTTTGAGCCAGGTTGGTCTGGAGTGTGATCTGGGAGAGCCACCTCACACCTGCCAAAAGGAGAAGCAAACCAGAGGGTCTGTGCATCTGCGCTTAATGGACAAAAGAGAAAACAGCCTCCTAGTAGGATGGGGGAACCCTTCTTGGACCTGCTATGCAGCCTCACAGGTAAATAGAGCCCAGCAAAACCCTCGACCTGGAAGTACTGCAGGCAACCATGAGGAGGAGCCTCTGAAACTAGAATGAATTGCAGGGTCCGCTCTGCATCCGGAAAGCACCCCCTGTCTGCTTATTTCCATCCCTGTAACCTCCAGATTCCTCAGACCCTTCTTGGACTTTGGTTGGAGAACCCACTGGCTTTGGTAAAAAGATCAATCTCTACTAAGGCGTAGGCCAATCCCAAGAGCGTGGAAGAAGTTAATGATTAAAAGACATTGAAAAGAATTGGACAAGCTCTGTGGAGTAGCCCCTGCACACAGGAAGCTGCTTTTACTGCTTCTTCTAGGCTGGGTCACCAAGCACACAAGCACCCATCCCTCCACCTCTTCCTACCCATCCCCACCCACATGTACTGAGAATCCTGTGCTGGAGGAGAGCTTGAGACAGTCAAACTTCTAGAAATGGAGACTGTAGAAAGTTAAAAATTCTGTTTGTATTTGTATAGTCATTTCCCCAGTGTACACATTCATGTTTCTGTGTGCAAGGCATCTTTTTGTCATCTGTTTGCCATCCTCTAAATCTACGTATGACTAGCTTCCTTAGGGAGAGTGATAATCAGTAGCATAGAAACCAGGGCTTTAAAAAACAGACTAAAATGAAAGTTCTTATCTGGTTTTGACCTCCTCATCCACTCCTCCTTTCTCCTCTCCTTTTCTGATTGTGGAGAGGGCCATCATTTACATCACATTTACAAATAGTTTGAATGCTGTTTGTCCTACCTCTCAATTATTTAGAGACATAAGACTTTCCAACCAACAAAACCACAGCTTGTAGGGGCCAGGGATGTAGCTCAGTGGTACCGTGCCTGCCTCACAAGGTCCTGAGTTCGATCCCCAGTACCAAAAAAATGCACAGCTTGTGTTCCTAAGCCTGCCTCATTTTTGGATCCAACATCCACCCTCAGGACTTCAGAGATACGATACCATTTTGAATATTTTAACTACAAAATAAAATGAAGCTCTTGCGTGCTAGTTTGTCATCTGCAAATGTAGGAGAATATGAAGTTAGACTAAAAGATTTACTGTGTTGTTAGCTCATTGTGCTTCTAAAATGAAATAGGCAATTGTATTACAGTAGAAAAAAAGTTATTAAACTTGTAGCAGAAATATTTAGAAGCTCAAATAATCCACTGTTATGCTTTAAATATCATTACTAAAACATGGAGAGATAGATATAAACCTAAACTTTCTTAAAAGTATAGACCAAAAAGCATAGAAATTTTGACAAGTACACATTGGTAAGTATGGAACTTTTGATTCCAATTATTTTACTGAAGTACATTAATTATTATGATCTTACATTATCTTCATACAGTACCTTACCATATAAATAGGCAACTACGTTCATGATCTTGTTTGATCCTTTTGACAGGTCTGGAATCTATCTAGAAATGGAGATATGTTGGGCTGGGGATTTAGCTCAGTGGTTCCGCTGCCTGTCTCACAAGTGCAACAACCTGGCCTGAGTTCCATCCCCGGTAACTGCCCCCCCCCCCGCCGCTACAAAAAGAAATGGAACTTCAGGGTTTTAAAAGTCCTCCCCTAGAATTCAGATCTTTTCAGCTGAGAATCACCGAGAATAAACTTGGATATTCCTGCTACAATTGTTCGTTAAACAGATGTGTTTACATAGCTATTTGAAAATGACAGGTGGTCTCTGGTGTAAGGGCAAAAGTAGATAGTGGTTTTCTTTAGAATATTCTGCAAGTCAAACAAAAGCAGTGTATGTGTTGTAGCATAGAAAGCATGTAGAAGGCTTCCTCTGGGTTTGTGGGTGTTGGGTTCTCTGTTGATGACTCCTTAATACTGGAGTGCCTAGGTTTGTTTGTATATCTAGTCCAGTGCAGTGGTTAGCAGTGTAGATCAGGCATGTCCAACCTGTGGCCCATGAATTGGGCATGTCTAGTGTAGATTCTAAAGCCAGACTGGCTTTGAATTCTGGATCTAAGTCACTAGCCTTGTACCCTTGGGCAACTTACTTAACTTCTCTGCTTTAGTTTCCTGTTTGTAAAATTGAGGTGATGATACTACCTGATGGCAATACTATTTGTGAAGCTGATCAGAGCTAATACACAGCAAGGGCTTAGAACAATGTCCAGTACATGGTACATGCTTTTAAAATGTTAACTGCTATTACTCTTCATTAATTCTTCATAAATTTAGTAGGCTGACATTTTAGGTCAGCCAAGTGCACTGAAGTGATGGATATAGGATAATGAACCAAAACACATGTGGCTCTGCCTTCATGCAGCCAACGATGCTGTTCCCAGTGAAGAGTGTGTATGACAGTGCAGACATATTTCTGGGCACTCACTGGTTTGTGACCACCTGCTATGAACTTGAGAGGCTGGGTTGTGGCCCATAAAGGGCTGACCATGACTAGGGAGAGAAAGAGGGAGCTGATGATCTTCAACTGGTACATGCTGGTGTGATGTGACCTTGCCTGCCTTCTAAGACGAGCACCCATTTTGGCTGATCAGACTAACACAAAGTGGCGCTTCATGTTTTAACTATCTTTCTTGACCACAAGTTATGAGTACCAAGTGGGACAAGAGATCATACTCAGTATTTGCTTACCTGATGTGGCAGTGCTATTCTTGGTCCCAGCTGACAGAATGCTGCCCTGGGCACAGTTGAGAGAGCCTCTTCAGCAGCCCCAGAAGCCCCTGAGACCACCAGAGAGCAAGAACTCGGATAGCTGCAGCTGTGGGCAGATAGGAGACCAACCAGTGACAAGAAGCCAGCCCCACAGGTTTCCCGAGTCTGCCATAACCAGAAACTTCTTGACCCAAAAGGCTGTGTTGATAGATTTGGGCTCTAACTGTCCTGGAAAGGCATTTCCTCCTCCCTGTGACCTCGCCCTGGCTCGCTCCATGGATCCTACAGAGATGGCTGTCCTGACAGCCTGCCCAACTAGCACCTGCCATCACGGAGCTGGCGCAGGCCCACGGCAGTGGACTGGAGAGCCTGTCTGTGGTCACTGCTTCAGGAACTGGAGTGCTTTCTCTGCCTCCTTTAGGCGTGGTTAGCACACCCTGGACTCTACCCTAGGGTAACTGATACTTAGTTCCCTTAATGCGCACCATGTTTACTTTTACTCATTTAAAACTACTGAAATTCAAAATGAATGAAGTTTTGTTTCTTTTTAAAAATAGTGCTCTAGGCTGGGGATTTAGCTCAGCGGTTTCACCGCCTGCCTTGCAAGGACCCAAGTTTGATCCCCGGTACCAAAAAAAAAAAAAAAGTGCTCTATTCTCAGAAAATAAAGAAATGATACCATTCTTTTTTATGTAGGGAGAATTGAATTAAAAGGAAAGGGTGACACCTTTTCTCCAGTTTACGGAGGCCCTCCAGGTACTCTGACTTATCCAGTTGTCTCTTGATCCCCACCCCAGGTCCTCTCTTGTCGCCATTCTGTCTGTCTCCATCCCAGTCCCTAATGGAAGCACAGACCTGAAAAATCAAAGCTTGAGCACTTACGGTCAAAGGTCGTGGCATAGATGGTGGATTTTTTTTTTTTTTTTGGCTCCATCTTCAAGGTGAAAAATTACTGTCTTTTTGAAAAGTATATTTTAGGAGACAACTAACGTCAGCAGGCAGGAAGATTTAAGCAAGCCAATCTTATCCATGCTCACGCAATTTTCAGCATCTCTAAGTTAGCAGCATATGATTTTTGATTTTCTCTTTCTGTGTCTTGCTCTAATGACTGCTGATTATCTTGAGGCAGCTGCATTAATTGATGGTGTTTAACGAGTCTGCTTACAGTAAGTAATTGCAGTTGGCTTGGCTGAGGACAGCGCATTCTTTTTAGTTGCTTTTAGCTTGGAAAGTGTTTACTCTGGGAGCTGAAAGCAAGAAAGGGAGTTAGGAACTCCTTGCCTCGGTGCCTGCCTGTGGCCTAACACAGTTCCTGAGACACCTTGTCATCGAAGCATCTGTTCTCCTGCATTCTTGTTGTCCGTTCCTGGGCCTATCTCCTGGAGGGCAGGGGCCACACCCCCCTCATCTGAAATAGACCTCAGTGAAGGTTAGGTGAATGAATGATGAAAGACGCAAAGCGCATCAGTTATGAGTGTGTTCACCTGCAAGTAACAGAAAACGCTGCATCCTGGCATTATGCAAATAGGGTTTGTCTGTTTTCCTTCTGTAACAGATGCCTGAAGATAGGAGGTTGCTGGTGTTAGTTTCGGCAGCTGATGTGTGGACTGACCTTTCTGTTATTCTCTTTGCCCTTTTTAATGATGGCAAAATGTCTGCTTTAGAAAAAAAGAGCTGCCAGCCACACGGTACCTTTTGTCAGGCAGGCAGACGTTTTCCCCAAGACACCAAACAGATCCCTGTGATCACTGCTTGGGGAAGTGGAGCATTTCTCTGCCTCCTTTGAGTGTGCTTAGCACAGCCCCTGATCTACCCTAGGGAAACCCATATTCAGTTCCCTTAATGGGCACCCTGCTTATTTTTACTCATCTTTAAACCACTGAAATTCAAAGCCCCAACATCCCCCCCCACCGCAGCGAAACGGGCAGAGTTCTATCACATGGTTGCTCCCAGCTACAAGGTCCACGTGAATATTTATCAGGGAACATTAAGGAAGGCTTGCTGCTGAAACAAATCAAGTATTATTTCATTGCTCAGATGCAGTAGGGACTTAATTTTTGTTTCCATAAGTCCTGACTAGCTCTTCTTGTGTGGCGGGGTGCTATCCTCTAAGAGATGATTTGGGGACCCGGGCTGCTAAGATTGCCATGTTCATTTGTACCATTGCTGGAAGAAGGAAGGTACACAGAGGCCAGCATGTGGCAGGGTTTTGTGGGCTACTCAGAGGTGAGAATAACTGCCCCAGACATTCCACTGGCCACACCTCCCACAAGGAAGCTGGGAGATGCAGTGTAGTCATGTGCCTAGGAAGAAGAAGAGATGGTTTCATTATTAGCCACAGTCTCTGCTACGTGGTCCCCTCCAAAATCAGGATCCTCTTAGCAAAGAAGAAGGAATAAATATTGAGAGCACCTGGAGGTGTTTTCCATCATAAGGAAAGGTTGTGCGCATCCCTCCTAAACATCACCTCTCCTAAGCCCCTGCTCTATTTCCACCTTTCAGAACTGGCCAGATGAGTCAGTAGGAAAATGGAAGGTCCTCATTGTCCCTTTTTCTTGACCCAGGGCATGTTCTTAACATAGGACTAGGTCCTGGCTGATCCACCTCAGCAGCTGGAGGTTACCCTGGGGAAATGGCCTTCAGCTCCCGAGTCCAGAGAAGCCTGTGAGAGCTCCTTGACTAGTCCTGTGAGGTGCCACCCAGCAATCCATCTTTTCAGCCCCTACCCCATCTCACATCTGGAGAGAAGGAAGAGACGCACAAAAGTGACATCTGAGTCCCACTGTCATTCTTTGAGGAGTGTTTTCCTACTATTTCCTGCTGATGTTTCCAGTAAACGTTGGCGTATGATCCATTCATCTGTTGGGTTGTGGTGCTTCATTCAAGTGTGGTGTACTCACCGTGACAGGTGCTTCTCTATCCACAGCATCCATTTTCACTCCCTCCCTCTCTTGCTTCCTTCCTTCCCACCCACACCTACTGAGTGCTGCTGCTTTTTCCGCTCTGTCTGATCAGCCTTTGGGGAAATAGGCAAGGAAACTGTAGTATGAGTATCGTGAGAGGAACAGGTTATTTAATATTAGAGGACATCATCCAGCCTTGGCGTGAGAGGCTTCCTGGGGAAGGTGGCATTTGAGTTCAGTGTATGGAAGAGCAGGAAGTAAGCAGGCCAGGAAAGCTTCTGGGCCAAGATAGTAAGCTGGGTACAGGCACCAAGCAGTGGAAGGGACATGCAAGGTTCTTGTAGTGCAGTGTGCCGGAGCTGAGTGGTGTGGCCGTGGCTTGTGCGGTACTGCTGTGCTCAGGGCATCAGGTTCCAGAGGTGGCCAGGCAGATAAGGATGCAGTCCTAGTGCAACTCAAGACCTGGCACTGGGAGGCAGCGAAGGGACTTCGGCCAGTCTGAGGAGGGCTCGGGTACTCTTCGGGACCCTGCGTTGAAGGGTTCACTGTTGGAAGCTGGAGAGGATATGGACCTGTCACCTGTGCCATCACCTCTCGTGCCCTGTCCCTGCGTCCCCTGTGTCTCCAATTCTTGTCTGGTACTTTGCCCAGGCATTACTCAAGCCGTAAAAATAGTCTGGTACAAGAGCACCAGCATGAAGTTGGTGAGAAAAGCTGGAACTGTCATCGCCTATCAGGATGTCAGTGAGATTTTTTGACAGAGCAGAGCACTCTCTTGGAGTCCTGGGAATGAGGTTCTAATGTTGGCTTACAGTGTTTTCTGCTTTTCTTCATAGCAGTACCTCTGGCCATTCTGTAGGAATTTGGCCTGATTGTGCCTGTTGTCCACCCCCACCTCAGGATCTTAACACACTTCCCCACGCACACACTGAAATTGAAATAGTCTTTTTTTGTTGTTGTTTTTTGTTTGTTTGTTTGTTTTTGGTTTTTTGGTACTGGAGATCAAACTCTGAACCTTGCACTTGCAAAGCAGGCGGCAGAACCACTGAGCTAAATCCCCAGCCCTGAAATAGACATTTAACCCTGATACTCCCACTCAGTACCACTCGTTTTGCCACAGGCTGGGCTGAGTGGAGAAGATGGGCCTTCGGCTTGGGGTCCATTAGAAGCTGGCCCCACACCTGGAGGGAGACCTCAGCTCCCAACAGTGAGCACTGCCTGAGGTAGCGAGCATTGTACTTCCTCTCCTGGGGAGATGAGGGCTGAACCAGGGTTCTGCTAACCTGTCAGCTTCCCTCATTGTGATGAATGGCCCCGAGGGTGGTTTCCTTCATTCTCCCTCCCAGCTGCTGTGTCCATTACTATGGACTTCACAGTGCTGAGAGAAGGACCTTTATTCTAGCCTAAGCCAAGGGCTGATTGATTAGCTCTTTGCTTCAGGGTGGGTTAATCTGAATCCATAGAGAGACTCTGATCAGTCTGATGGTGTTTGTTGAATGCCTTTTTGGTCTAAGTTCTGTAGAAAACATGAATAATAATGAGGAGGAGAAAGATTATTACTGTCCTGAGTACTTCCCGGGACATAGTTTATTGAGTCCCCCACAACTCCTCTAGGTAGGTAATGTCACATTCCACTAGAATGTAAGTTCCATGAGAGCAAGGGTTTGGGGTTCATTTGGTCTCCTGGCCCCTAACTCCTGTAACTGTACTTGGCTTGAGTAGATGCTCAGTAAATGTTTGTTTAATAAATAAATGAAATTGTCACTTACATGTGAGGCAAGAGCAATCCTTGCGGAAACCATAAGTGGTAGAGTAAAAGGCCTGGATCTTGGGGATCCCTGCCCCATCACCGCTGGAATGCGGTTGAGGATAACCCTGTAGGAGGAGCACAGCCTACCTGGCCTCGTAGTCTGACTGAACAGAGGACACTCTTGGCAAAGTCCAGCAGCTGTGTAGCCAAATGTCAGGGCCCAGAAAGTTGGAGGGGGTCTTCTTGTCGCCAGTGTCCGTCTTCACTCGGGTGTGGTAAGAATATGCAGGAGTGTATCCATCAGCTGTTTGAGAGTGACAGTTCTGCGACACCACCTTCAGCCTGTCAACTGTGTGCTCTGAAACTTTCTGTGGCTCCTACTCCTACGGGAACCTAGAATGGCCCCAGCCATCCTCTACCCTGTTCCCTGATGAGCCACTACATAAGGCCCGTCTGTCCATAGCAGCACGGAGGGGTGGACTGGGCCCTCTTCCCTGTAGCTCTGTGCACACTGGTTCCCCTCAGAAAACTTGCGCACTTCAGGCAGGCCCACCGATGTCCCCTCACCCCGTTAGTTTCATGTACCGCCTGCCTCTCTCATACAGCCTTCTCTGGCCATCTCAGCACACAGTGCTCCTCACTTCCTAGCCCCAGGCCCCATAGCCTCAGTGTGTACAGTGTGTTGTCTCCTGTGTTCCTGGAGCCGTGGACTCTGCATGTGGATGGGGCTGTCACTTAGTGGGGCACGAAGTCCCTCTCTTTAAGTATGAGCAGTTACGCTGTTATCTGAATTACACATCAGGTTCCATATTGCCTTGAGTTTTGAAAGAAGATACTGTTTTGAAAACAGTGGTTTCTATAATTTATCATGGGCCCACCTTGTGAGATCTTGCTTAACTGCATTGCTTGAAAAACAATTTAAGTAGAGTTGACAGCCTTTTCCCCTTATTAAAATAGTAGTATATGTTTGTTTAAGAAAATATGAGACATGCAGAAAAATATAACTGAATGAGTCTTTCAGGAACCCACCACCTTCTTGATGAACAGTAAGTCAGTCCTCCATCTTGTAATTTGTTTTAAAGACAATTAAGATTACCTATAACTGTTACAGCCATAATCATTCATAACACTTCAGGCATATTATCTCTCAAAATTCTACATAGTGTACAAATAAAAAATCCCACTCCCACCTTTGCCTCAACCACTCAGCCTAGTCTTTGTAACATATCCCTTACTTTTATAACACAGTCAAGATCACACTGTGTGTGTTGTATTGTCACTTGCCTCTTTGACTTAACAATATCATGTTTTTACTAATCTGATTTTTAAATTGTGCACAACATATTATACAAGCATTAAAAATATATGTAAATACTGAAAAATATTCTCACTCCATGATAAACATGACGCCCTTTTTTTTGGTACCGGGGATTGAACTTAGGACCTTGTGCTTGCGAGGCAGGTGATGGAACCACTGCGCTAGATCCCCGGCCCAAAAATGACCACTCTCAACTTGGGGGCTAGAAGTTTACATATTTCCTGAAAATTTACATATACCTGCCCAGATAAGCAAATACAAGTTTTAGCAAGATGATATTGCTTCTTTTGCTCTTTTTCTTTTGTTTTTAACTTGGTGATATTTCTTGGTGATTTGTTTGCATCCTTGCCCTGGCGAGGCAGGCACTGTGCTACTGAGCTAAATCCCTGGCCCATCTCTTTCTTTTTTTAAGGCTGAATCATGTTCCATTATGTAGACAAACTAATTTTCCAGCCATTCCCTGATAGATGAACATTTCAGTAGCTTTAGAATTTTTATACTGACTCCTAATGCTTTGTATCACAAGGAAACATTTTTGTAGGATAGATGCCCGGTATACTAATTCAGGAGCAAAAGGTGTGCGTTTGTTTTAAAACAAATGTGTGTGTTTATTGTTCACTTTTACAAATACCATTTTGGTTTACCCTTTCAGTAAAAATGGGTGAAAGAATTCATTCCCCTAGCGACCAAGAGTCACAAGAGATAATCTTATTATTTTTTGCCGCCTAAAAGGTGAAACATTTCATCTCATTTTTAAGTGTATTTTTCTCCGTCCTAATTTCCCAAACAAATGCCATACATATACATATTTAAGAAAAAGAAAACATAAGAGTTGTTGAGTACGTAGTTCTATATCCTTTTTTTTCCTTTTACAATAGATCAGGGATACTTTCCCTTCTCGTTGCATTGTTTTCAGAAGCTCAGAGGCTCATCCCATTAGATGTTTGCTCTGGGTAACTGGCAAGGAGGTTCCTGAAATATCCCTCAAGCTCTGGTTCCATATGGACAGTCTATGTTAAATGTTAGGAATCTTGACCTGCTTTATATGTTCAGTGTGGAAAGTACCTGGCTTTGTTTGTTCTCATTTAGACAAAGGGATTGTGAAGGTTTCAGAGTGTTTGACATTGGCAGAAACATAGAACTGGTAGTGTGGGGTCATGGAAGTAGCATTTAAGTGACAAATCAGAAGAGATAGCTTCAGATTCTAGCTCTGCCCTGACAGGGCACTCCACCTGTTGGATCTCCTGGGGTCTTTGTGGTGCAGATGACCAGAATGTGGAAAGCATGGCAGAGGATGGGCTAGCAACTGAAGGTCAATCCCAGCTCTATAAGAGAACTCTCTAAGAATTAGCACCTTGTAATAATGAGATTGGCTGCAGGCTGCCCATTTCAGAAATGTTCTGACATCCAGCCTGTCAGCTACATGGCAGGCTTTGCTCATCAGCAGGGACAGGAGACACTTTTAGACAGGTGTCACATGGCTTAAGGTCAGTCGCAAGAAACAGCTAGCCAGTCAGGAATTTTAACATGATCGTTTGATTAAGTAATGACAGTACTGAGGAGTATCATGAAGGAGGAAGGTAAGGTGACTTGGGAGCACTCAGCAGAGTGCAGCCGTTTAAGGAGAGTTCTCAGGCAGCTTCCCCGAGAAGGCAGTCTTTGAGCGGAGATGGACGAATGATCAGGAGTCAAGAAGGTAAGAAATGTGGAAGGATTGAAGAGAGGCAGATAATGGCTGAGGAAGGCATAGAGGGTAATCACTGGTGGCCCTAGTGAGTCTCTGCTCTATTCGTTCATCTCTTCATTCATTCAAAACACACTGGTTGCACATTCTGATGGCCCAGCCGTGTTCTTGGCAGTGGGGATACAAATGTGGAGTGCAAGATTGGTGAAGTTCATAGCCTCATAGAGCTCACTGTTATAGCATAGTAAGTCATCCCAATATTGGTGCCTTAAAATAGCCATCGTTTTACTATTGTCCTCATGGTCTGTAGATAGATTGGGCCCAACCGGCTGTTTCCTGCTCAGGTGTCTCACACAGTAATTATTCAGGTCATAACTGGTCTGGAATCATCACTCACATGTGTGATGCCAGGGCTAGGAAGCCTTCAACAGGACAGCTGGGGCCAGTTGGGCACCCTTGTCTCCAGGCCACCTCTCGTGGTTCTACAGCATGGTGGTTTCAGGGCTCCAGTGCAAGTGACAGAAAAAGACAGACAGACAGACAGAATGAATCTACATCTGAATTCAGAGGTTATGTAGCATCATTTGTACATATTCTGTTCACCAAGGCAGTCCCAAAGGTGTGCTCAGGGGAATTCAGAATCTTCTCGTGGTGGGAGGTGTCACAGTTCGTAGACATGCTTTAAAACCACCACACTCTGATTATCTGCTCTCTGAGCATTTCAGCCTTGACTTCAAACCTACCTGCCTTCCTTAGCCCTCCAGAGTCTTCCCAAGAAGATCATCTGATGGCCTTGGGTACTGAGTCTCAAGGGTCCTCGGGGCTCTCATCTCCCTTCCCTGCCCCAGGCAGCCCTAGAGAGGCATAGATATCTCTACCCCAGGTTCTTTCTGGTAGGAGGGGTTGATTCCTCTTGAGGACTGATACTCCAGGCACCTGCCCAGCTGGTGGCCCACTGCCCTGACTAGGGCATGGACACAGACCCAATGCCTCCAAGGAGCAAGGCTCCTCTGTAGAGCTGAGAGAAGTCAGGAGTCGGGGAAACGGTGTGAGGGCTTCTGGTAAGGCTGAATCAACAGGTAGGACCTTATGGGCAATGGTTGGTTGACATCCCTGGAGCACTGTAGGAAACTGCTAGAGGGCCAGGGAAAGTTATAGAAGATAGTTCTTCTAGGAAGAATAAGTTATGTTTTAAAATTAACCTGATATAGAGAGAAGCATCAGTCTCTTTCTAATTGAATCACTTATACCCAGATGAGTGATACGGCAGTCTGTGGTTGATTATCACAGAATTAGCAGGCAGAATCAGTTTCCTGAGACTAACAGAGTTCACAACACTAAGTATCAATACATCCACAGCAAACATTCTGCCCACTGTGGTCTCTTATATCGCAGGAGAGCTCTTGGTCCTGTTTACTATGCATACTAAGAAATGTGATTGATGATGATAGTACTAAGTACTTCCTCACTTAGCTGAAGTTTGTGGGAGCAGGTGAGTAAAGCAGGGTCACAGCCACGCGTTGCTCTACATTCCCGAAAGGACTTATGTCAGCCGCTTCTCCCCCTAAGTTTTTCCTTAAGTACCATTGAACTTGAGTCTTGTACGTCATTACAACTTTAATCTAAACTGAATCCAAGTGTTAGGGCTTATAACAGTGTTACTCACTGCTTTATTGGCAGGGAACTAGAACCAGATAACAATTCATATTCCTTCCCGAGCTAAACATCTAGGAATCTGTGTCACAGCACTCAGCTCTATCTTTGATCCACCTGTCACTGTATAAGTGCAAGGGAGCAAAAAAAAAAAAAAAAAAAAAAAATTAAGATCTTATTTTGAGACCTGAATTAGGGAGTCCTTGGTCTCAGCACATGGAGGGCACACAGAGATCTCTCACATCAGCTCCTTCCTGCCCTACCCAACGGGCGGCTTCTACACTTGATCCCCTCCATGGGCAGAAGGGCTCATATTGCACTGACACCCACAGTGCCACCTCCCACTAAATATTTTAAGGCCATGCAGTTCCTGCCACGGGCACTGACAGTGATAATGATCTATGAAGTACCTAGTGTCCCAGTCCTTATCTTGATCAGGCCACGGAATGGACCCACAGTCAGCACAGGGATTTGCCGCCGCTCTGTAAGTGAATATGCTCCAACTTAATACGACTCATCTGGCAAAAGGCCTTGCATCAGCAGGCATGAGTGGGTGGACATGAGTGTTCCCAGACTCATATCCATCTAGAGCAAAATCCCATCTCTGTGTAGTACTATTAAATAGAAATGCAAGTATACCAGCCAGCCATGGTGCTGCAGGCCTCTAATCCCACCACTCTGGGAGGCTGAGGTAGGAGGATCACAAGCTTGATCCCTGCCCAGGAAACTTGGTGATTTAGCAAGTTCCTGTTTCAAAATTAAAAAAAAATAAAATAAAAAAAATAAGCAGTCTGCGATCACCCGGCGGCGTGTGCGCGAGCTCCCGGCCTGCGCGGGAGCCCCTGGCCTGCGCGACAACAGACCAGGAAGGCCCCAAAGACTCCAGAGGGGGATTTTTTTTCAG
>NW_022900949.1:54020081-54078613 GCF_012274545.1 Fukomys damarensis
TCACAGAGAAGTATGTGCACCCATGTTTATAGCGGCACAGTGTGTAATAGCTAAATCTTGGAAACAACCTATTTGCCCATCCGTTGGAAACTGGATAAAGAAGTTGTGGTTTTTCTATAAAATGGAATATTACTCAGCCATAAAGAGCGAGAGAATAGATTCATTCATAGGAATGGATACATATTAAAGGTGTAGGGAAGGTGTGATACGTAGGGGAAGAACAAAAAGGGAAAAGAAAAAAATGTGAGAGAATGAAAAGATGAAAATAAAGTGTTTGTAGATGGGGAGGGGAGGAGGGGGTGAAGGGAGGGCAGAGGTAAGGGGAAAAAAATGAGAATCAAGACTTGGCATGTAAAGGTACATGATCCCAACAATGAATGTAACTGTACTGTATCCCTATGTGTACCAATAAACTCAATTAAAAAAAAAAATAAGCAAACACAAACAAACAAAAACAACAAAACTGGGAACATAGTTTAGTGTGAAGGCCCTGAGTTCACTCCCTAGTACCACTGCCACCAAAACAAACAAACACAAAAACATATGAATGTAACTGTACTGTATCCCTAAATGTACCAATAAACTCAATTAAAAAAAAAAATAAGCAAACACAAACAAACAAAAACAACAAAACTGGGAACATAGTTTAGTGTGAAGGCCCTGAGTTCACTCCCTAGTACCACTGCCACCAAAACAAACAAACAACAAAAAACAAGAATCAGAAGGCCTTGCCAACCTGGGTTTTTGTGTGTGCCTGATTCACATTGTACATCTGTGATTGTCAGGGCTTTGTAAGGTTCTTTTGCCTTGAAAAATGTGACTTTCATCACGCAAGTCTTCATCACATACCGCTTGCCTTTCCAGTTTTACAGCCTGCCTATTTAATCTTCTTGTGCTTTCCTTGACATTTTAAGAAACTTTTAATTGACATAGTTTGCTTGCAAAATAAAATTGAAAAAAAAAAGTTTTATTTTTAAAATGGCTTTGTGGTGAGTAAATCATGCCAAGTGCATGTTCTCCTTTTTGTTGAAGTACTTAGAGTTGGTCTTGACATTCTAAAATAAGAATGTCAGTTTCAGATGTAGCTACTTCTAAAATTTAAAAAAGAGCAATATAGAAGAATTGGATGGAACACAGACTTGTTCCAAAATGTCAGAAAAAATAACTGAAGAGTACAAAAAAGTAAAAATCCTGGCTGATGAATTAGTTGCTTTTGTCTTTTCTGGCTTTGAAAAATCATCTACCACTTTCACAACTTTGTCCTGGAAAAACACACTTCAAAGGAGAGAATGGTTGGAATGTATAGTTCACAAATGAAGGCAAAAAATCTTTAATATTTCATGAATTTAAAAATACTAAGTCTGAAGATCATCAGCCATAAATCTTTTTGGAGAAATCATAGATAAATAATTCATGCTACATATTTTTAAAACATATAAAATGTGGAGTTAAAGGTCTTGTTAGTAGAACATATTCAGGCTACAGGATCCTGTGTCACTACTAAATTATACCTGAGCAAACCTGCGCTGGTATTTTTTAACCATATAATTATCATTGTACACACTTTGATTACTAGATCTGAAAAGTGCCAGTACCATCATCAAATGACTGGGCTTATGAATAAGTTTTTAGA
This sequence comes from Fukomys damarensis, assembly GCF_012274545.1. Lineage (NCBI taxonomy): Eukaryota > Metazoa > Chordata > Mammalia > Rodentia > Bathyergidae > Fukomys > Fukomys damarensis. The sequence goes on from NW_022900949.1 coordinate 54,021,715, forward strand.
ATAATTGTGTGTGTTGCCAAATCTTCTCCAGTGCTGGGTGGTCACAAAAATCCCTTCGCTCCTTGGTTCCAATAGAACCCTGATTCTGTTCCAGCCTCTACCCTTGTTCGTCTTGCACAGGCTCCTGTCAGGAAGTGAATCCTGATTGGTTTCTTCTAGTTGTTGTGATCTATCTCCCCTGCCAATGATTGGTTATCATGATAAGCAGTTCAGAATGAGGACACCTATTTGTCAAACCTAGGAAGGAAGGCTCCCACAAAGGGGACTGCTGTCCTGTAGTGTTAATGGCAAGTTCTAGCTAGGATATTGGTTTGGCTGTTTTAACAGAAAGTAAAACAATAACTTTAAAAGGTTATAAAATCATTTTTCTCTTCTAAAACACTTTGAGCTGATACACGGACACAGAGATGGGTAGCATTGCCCCCCGGGGTCATCCAGGATTCTTCTCCGTCATCCATGTACAGTAATGTAATCTGGCTCTTCATCATACCAGGGTTTCAGAGCATGGGAATGGAGGAAAAAAATAAAGATCGGGGTGGTCCAAGACGGACTGCATCCTTTAGATCTGCAGTCAGTCACAACTCATTGGTCAGAATCTAATTGTGTGTCCACAGTAGCTGCAAAAGAGTCTGGGAAATGCTATCTCCGGCTGGACAACCATGTGCTGTATCTCACTCAAACCCAAGAGGCTCTCTTTGTAAGAGGAAGGAAAGAACACACCCATGGACAGTTAGAGGTATCTGTGACAGGGTATTTGCTACAGTGCAAAAGAAGAACACAACAAGGGCAGAACTCTGGGTATCACTGTGCAAGTGCAAAGCCCAGGCCCTTGTGCCCTTTCTTCAGATCAGCAGTGGGCTTGAACCAGGTGATGTCCAAAACCCTTCAAACTCTGACTTGCTCTGGTGTTGCCTTTGCGTAATCTATTGCTGGAGGAGGGGAGCCAGAGAGCAGCAATAGGGGAGAAGGAGGGTTGCATCTCATGTGTGACTAATGGGCATTAAACTATTAAGAGCAGGCCGGGCATGGTGGCGCACGCCTGTAATCCCAGCACTTGGGAGGCTGAGGCAGGAGGATCGCTGTGAGTTCGAGATCAGCCTGGGCTAAATAATGAGTTCCAGGTCAGTCTCAACTACAGAGTGAGACCCTGTCTCAAAAAAAAAAAACTATTAAGAGCAATCACTGCTGACACTTACAGAAAGCTTTGTAGGAGTGAGGTGCTGGGCTGTGTGCCTTGCACATATTACCCCCAGTACCCTTTACACAACCTTTGAGCTAGGCCTTGTGATTGTTCCCATTTCATAATGGGGAAACTGACTCATTAAGGGGTATAGCAGAGTGCTAGACCTAGCCAGCTGACCCCTCAGTTTGTGCAGAATTACCTGTGTGGGAGGGATGAGAGAATGAGGTGGGACTCTAGCCAGGATTGTAGCAGGTCCTGAAAGCAGAGTGAAGGGCCCGGGCCCCAAGCTGCACTTTATCCAGTGCCTACTTGGGCACCTATCCCAAGCGTTCATCAGCACAACTACCAGTCCTCAGGTTCTTCTCTAGCCAGTGTCTGGACATGAGTGTCACGGGTTACATCACACTCGTTACCCTGGAGTAGAAGACACGCTCGTCTTCAGAAGAGAGAGCATCCTGGGAAGGTCCGCTGGGTGGCAAAGTGCAGTGTTAGAGGGGAGGAGCCCTCCATGGCTCCCAATCAGCCTATTGGATGTCACTTGCTGAGAGGATCGGGGTGGGCCTGCTCCCACCCGGTATTCCCCATGGTGGCCAGACACTGGGAAGAGATAAAACCTGACCCTAGGAAATGGGGGCCAGCCCACAAATGGGGCTGTCCCTTAAGTTAGCACTACTTACTGTCACCGATCCTGGCATCAGACCCCACCTCCTACTCTGGCCTTCAGATTAGTTGGCTTTGTACCTAGAGGGGCCTCCTGGGAAGCAGTGTGAATCATTGGTGATGTCTGGGCTCAGTGGATCAAATGGCCTGGGTAGAAGGAGGGAGACCTTTATAGCCTGCCTGCCAGTGGGTGCTAGGCCACAAGTAAGGGATCCTGCGCCAGGTTCTGCAAGGCTTCTGGGCAGCTGGCTTCTCCTGGCACAGTGAATCTCCAGATGTGGCACTATTTGGTGGTGCTTGAGCCGACTCATCTCCCTTTTCTGCCTGGTTCTGAGGACATAACACCACCACCACTAGTGGTCAGTGCAGCCTAACTTAATCCTTTGATTCAGTTTGGTTTTCAAAATACAATCCCAAATCCACCAACTTCTTTTAATCTGCTCCTCAAGGCTGAGTTCTGGCATCGCTGCTTCCAGGAAACCCAAACCCAGTCTGTTCCCCTGACCCTCTTTCATATGGCCTCATGATCCACTTACTTATTACTTCACTAACCAGACTAAGTTTTCTTGTTTGTTTGTTTGTTTTAACTTTTTAAAGCTCTAAAAAAGGCAAGGGGCATCATAATCCCTGACTTGAAATTATTCTACAGAGCTACTGTGATTAAAAACAGCAGGGTACTGGGGAAAAAAAACAGGCCTGAATATCAGTGGAACAGACTAGAAGATCCATACAGAAGCAACCCCAAACACACTCAGCCAGCTTATCTTTGACACAGGGACCAAACACATTCACTGGAAGGACAGCCTCTTTACAAGGGGTGCTGGAAAAACTGGCATTCCACATGCCGAATACTAAAACTAGACCCATATCTCTCACCATGCACTAAACTAAAATCAAAATGGATCAAAGATCTAAATATTAAAACGGAAACACTAAATCTGCTGGAAGAGAGAACAGGGAGAACCCTTGAAGACATAGGTGTAGGCAAAGACTTCATGATCAAAACCCAGACTGCACAAGAAATAATACAAAGACCAACAGGGATCTTACCCTATTAAAAAGCTTTTGCACTGCCCAAGAAATCACCAGCAGAATGAATAGACAACCCATAAAGTGAGAAAAAAATTCTAACCAATAGGCCTTCAGATGAAGGACTAATATCTAGAATTGAAAAAAATCAGGACCCCCCCCTAAAAAAAGACCCAATCCAAAAGTGGGCATCTGAAATGAATAGACACTTCTCAGATGAAGAAGTACAAACAGCAAAAAATATATGAAAAAATGTTCAACATCACTGGTCACTTTAGGGGTGCAAATTCAAACAACACGAGATTCTATCTCACTCCAGAAAAAATTTCCATTATCAAGAAATCAACCAATATCAAATGCTGGTTGGGCTGTGGGAAAAAAGGAACCTGATCCACTGTTGGAAGAAATGCAGACTGGTGCAACCACTGTGGAAACCAGTGTGGAGACAAAAACCTAGGATTAGAGATCCCATTTGACCCAGCTATTCTTCTGTGTATCTTCCCAAAAGAATTAAAAGCATCATGCTACAGCAATATAGGCACACCCATGTTTATAGTAACATAGTTTGTAATAGTTAAATCTTGGAAACAACCCAAATACCTATCAACCAAAAAGTGGATAAAGAAGGTATGTTGTTTTTTTTTTCTTTCTATACAATGGAGTATCAGTCAGCCAGGGATAAACCTGCAATGTTTATAGCTAAATGGATGCACCTTGAAGCTATACTCCAAAGTGAAATAAATTGGTCATATGTGTAAATATCACATTGTCTCTCTGGTATAAGAAACTGAAAATGTAAATAGGGACCAAAATGTATAACAGACAATGTGAAATAAGGAAAAATTGTTCAAAAGGAAGGGGGAGCTAGGGAGGGGGGAGGGGAAAAAAGAAAGGAAAAAATAGAAATGAGGCTTTGTAAATAAAGAAGGGGGAAGAGGGGAGGGGAATGGGGAAAAAAGATATATCATGTACAGGTACGAATTCCCTAGGATGGAAGTGATCATCATGTAAACCTCAATTGGACCAATAAATTTAATTTAAAAAATAATAAAAAATCTAAAAAAAACCCTTTGAACTTCAGACATCCTCAGATGCAGAAAAGATCATATAAAGAACCACCAGCTTTAAGAGTTGCCCGCATTTTGTTTCTCTTGTTCCATCCTCACCTCAATGCCCCCCCCCAAATATTTTAAAGCAAACTCTAGATCTTACAACATTTTTTCTTTTCTTTTTTTCTTTTTTTGGTACCAAGGATCGAACTTGGTCCTTGCGCTTGCAAGGCAGGCCACCGAACCACTGAGCTAAATCCCCGGCCCTCTTACAACATTTTTTCTATAAATACTTTTGCACAGTTCAGCTGTAAGCTTCAAGATAGCAAAACAGTGTGACTTCTCTCCTACATCCTATGTCCTTACCACTTAGAATGGTGTTCGACACCTCCTTGTTCTCAGGAAGTGTGTTATTTTGAATCAGATGAATGAAGAAATGACTCAATCAGTCAATCAATTGGCTTCAACTTTTAGAATCCAGGCTACTAATGAGCTGGAGAACCTAGGAACTTAAATAACCACTGTGAACACAGTGTCTCCACCCCAGGTACCTGTCCTGCTGCCTGAGATTTCTAGGAGACTTTGAAATCCATCCACCTTCAGACTTTAAGTTTGATTTATTCTTAGCCAAACATCTTAATTTTGCAGTTAAACTGTATTCTGAGGTAACCTTGTAGACTATTAAGATATGGCTCTTACCTTTGCTCGGTTCATAGTTGGTTTATAATTGCATGAAGGTTTTTTTAAATAATGCTATATTATATAGGCTAAAATGATTATGACTAAAATCAATACAGAGAATATATAAAAAACATTCTGTTTTTACAATAACATTCGTCTATTCCTTGGAATGGTATTCTAACTGCACAGATGCAAGGTAACTGACTGTTCAGTTTCAGTCATGCTTAAAACCCTAAATTCTGTGTCCTTTGAAAGGGACCCTGAAACTGAGTGTTGCCTGATGTGGCATTTCCAGTTCTTACAAGATTAAAAAAAAAGGCCAGACCTGGGGCCCTGGAAATCTCTGCTGGTGGACTTGTAGCTTGTAAAAGTGCCTTTTTTGTTCATTTTGCATTTTAGTTCAGAAATGGTGTTTACCGCACTTATTAACTTGTCCTGTCTTCAGAATTATATTCTAAGGTCCTTCTTTTCACTGGTCATTTTATTCAGGTTGATTTGGGTTAGGAGGGTTTTCTGTTTGTTTGCTGCTTAATCAGGAATTCAAAGTAATACTTCTATTTCTAGGTTTAAGATATTTTTACCATGTGGCCCTAAAGCTGTACCACAGGGACTAAAGTTGTGCCAAGTAGACAGCTGATAACAGTACCTGTTGTATGTTCAGCTTGAACTTAGAGCAGCTATTTCCACAGAAGAATTTTGGGGAATTCAGTTTGGTCATGATGCATGTTGAGCCAAGAGCAACTTCTCCATGGAAGGTGTTAGGATTTGAGAGATAAGTGAGGATTAGTGGATGTGGGAACCATGATCCCTGCACCCCACCCTGCCAGGGCGGCAGTGAATCATCCCATGGGTTTTATTTTCTGGATTGGGAGTGCACAGTCTGTGGGGCTTTGCTCTGGGCCCGAAGCCCTGGCTGTGGCTGGCATGACTGGAGTAATGTGATGGAGCGTCTGGAGGAGCTGCAGGGATAGGCACAAAGCTCCTGGGCGGGGACACGTGGGATGATGACAGGACAGGAACCCAAGGATTGCATGACTTCCTGCAAGGCCATATGAGCTTCCTGTCTGGAGCTGCAGACCAGAAGGGTAGGTCTGGAGAACTGAAGCTGGCTGGAGGTGGACCGCAGAACTGGAAAGAGGCGGTTGGCTGGTAGTCCCTGACTTTTGGAGGTGGGACCAACAAGCAGATGTTCCAGGCTGGAAAACCTAGGGCAAAGCAGGACACAGTTGAGTCAACCCCAAAGAAAGGCTACTGTTTTGGGGGATCCACAAATGTGGCGGCAGATTTGGCCACCTTCCCAGATGGATGGTAACGGGGATGGGGCCAGTGAATAGAGAAGTGGCCAGTGGCCAGAAAGAAGCATAGTGTGGAGCAGAAGACACAGTTCAGATCTTTGTGTATAGATAGGCATAGAAATCTGTGTGACCCCTCCAGGGCCCCAGTACAGTGTTCTCTACATTGTCCAGGTGCTCTGCCCACTGCAGTATCTGCTCCTCACTTCCTCCTGCTCTGTCATACTTGCCATGTCTAGCTATCCCCCTAAAGCCTCTTGTGATCATAGGTAGGGCCTTTCGGAGGTGGCTAGAGCTGGGGTTTGTGCTGCTGGGATCAAAGGTATGATGCTGGGAGTGATTCCTGGTGTGAGGCTAGGATTAAAGGCGTGGCTTCTACCCAGCCTAAGGGTTGGTAGCTTGGCTAAGATATGAGGGACCGAAAACCAGTGGTAATGGCTTGTCACTTGTCACTTGCTTTTGCTGTCTCTGCCTTCTGCCTGCCATGAGCATTCTGCTCTCTGAGGCCCCTCTGCCATGCCACTCTGCCTTGGAGCCAGCCAACTATGGATAAAACCTCTACAAACTGTGCACCAAATAAACCTCTCCTCCTTTACCTATGGGTGTCAGGTATTTTGCCTCAGAAGTGAGAAAAGTAACCAAGACAATGCTTTTATTGCCAGTCTTCTGTAAATCAGGATCCTGAGTCTCAAATAAGAGAAGCTAAGTACTTGCCAGCAGAACATGTGGAAAGCAAGCAACAGAGCTGGGAATTGAACACACATCTGTGGGTCTCTGGAGCCTCATCCTTCCCACTACATTAGTCCCTTCTACTGAATAAGTGTCCCCAGTGGAGAAACACCCACAGTGGCAGAACCATGCATTCCGTTTCCTGCATGGGATGATCATGCACAAGCGAGCACCACACACACCTGTCCCTTGGGATCCTACCACTAGCGCAAATACAAAGTTCTTCAAAGCCAGGCAAAGTTTGGATTTAGCCCTTTTTTGTACCAGGAATTGAACTCAGGACCTCAAGCTTGCCAGATAGGTACTGTGCTCCTGAGCTACATCCCCAACCCAGTTAACCATTTGTAAAAACTAAGGATAAAGCCTGAACTTCATTTCCATGTCTTCCGGTGAAATGGACGCTAGAAGATGATGCGTTTGTCCCAGGGTTTGGTATCCCTCTGGGTTGTATAACATACCTAGGGCTGTGATCACACCAAGCTGGTCACCAGCACAAGTAAAAGTAATGGGACTCTGACTGTGCTGGAAAATTCAGGAGAGGCAGAAGGAGGTGGGTACCGAAACCCAGAGATTTTCAAGGGGAAACACTGGACGTCCCCACTGTTTATTGGTAAAAAACCATATATGGGCATAGATGACAGGAGTCTAAAGACTAGAAGCAGTAAAGCAACTGTATGATCCTAGCCATCTGGTTAACCCAATGTACCCTCAATATTTTACATCTGAAGTAAATATAGCCTCCTTCCCAAAAAAGCGCTAAGCGTATTGAAGAATGGTAGCAAGGCAGGGATTTGCATGTAATGCCTGCAAATGTGATTATGGAAATCTGCATCCCATCTTTGAATTTCCTGGTAAAGATGCAAAGTATTTTCTCTTTATTGTATCAGTTGGCTTTTTGCTTTGTATCAAACTCCCAAAATTTACTGGTTTAAAACAACAACCATTATATTTGCTTGCATTTTGTATGTCGACCACATGATTCTTCTAGACTGGGCGGATTCTACTGATAGCAATCAGCTGGTGGCTTACTTGGAACCTGATGGTCTAGGGTAGCCTCACTCTCATGTTTGATAACTGGTGAACTGGCTGTTTGAAGACAGCTCTGGCAGGAACTGTTTGCCTGTGCTCTATGTGGTTTTTCAAACTCTAGTAAAGGAACTTGGGCATCTTTGCATGGTGTTCTCAGTGTTCCAAAAGTAACAGAGAAAGACAAGCCCCACACGTAAGTACATTTTAAGCCTCTGCTTATAACACATGTGCTATCCTTCTGTTGGCCAAAACAAATCCCTTGCACACACTGAGAGTCGGTGGGGGAGGAGACGAGGTGAGGCTATGGATGCAGAAAAGTGCCAGCATATTAGAGGCTATTACTGCAGCAAATCCCATCATGCTATAGAAGTCTGAAGTTTAACACAACAAGTAGCAATTGTTTTCATCTGATGCCCAATCCAAGGGCAACACTGAACTACATTATGATTAAATCCCTGTACGAAAAAAAGGCAATATCACCTAAAGCCATATGAAAGTAGTATAGCTGTTCTGGTAGCTGTTCTGTTCTGGTGGCCTCACCTGCCAGCCTCTGAGATGGGAAATCCCTTAAGAAGCTACAAGAATAAAGTTGCTGAAGGGCCAGGTATGCACCAGCTGCACAAGAAAAGCCTGCCCCTCCTATGTGCAAACGCAGAATCACCTAGAAGCAGGTCTGCAATAAAGCAAGGGACCCCACCTAGAGGTAGTAATCAGAGGCTGGTGATTTCCCAGGCCTAGGGTGAGAGGCCCAAAGACAGGCTGTCAGCCAGAGCTGCAGAGGGAGGGATGTGGATGAAGATACATGAATGTGGAGTGCTTATATACCCAGAGGAACAAGAAAATGTATAAAGAAACTTCATCTGAATGGTGGTACACACTTGTAATCCCAGCACTTGGGAGGCTGAGGCAGGAGATCATCACAAGTTCAAGGTCAGCCTGCACTACAAAGTGAGACCCTTTCTTAAAAAAAAAACAAAGCAAAACAAAAAGAACTCCATCTTAAACCCTGTTACCCGGGAGGAAGAAAGCAATAACAAATGAACAGAAAAGAAAACTAGCAATGACCATTTTCTCTGGAAAGCCTCCTGTGTGCTGGGATTATACTTGGCTTGAGTTTGGTGGTAACAACATCCTGGGGTAATTAGCCCAAACTTCCAGATGAGGAAACAGATTCGGGAAGGTCAAGTAATTGGCCTACGTCACTGAGCTTGTGATATGTCTGGTTTGAACCCACTGCACCTGGCTGCCAACACAGTCCCAGAAGACATGGCATCGTGAAGCTGTAGGTCTGCTTCCAACATGACCCTTGTCACAGGAGAACTTGGAAAGACCCTAGAGGCCATCTTCCAGGCAGGAACTCCGGGAGGTGTTCATGGAAAGGATAATGAGAATGTTCATGGAGGGACTCAGCCTCCAGAGCAGGTGGCAAAGGAAACCATGAAGAAACGCCCAGCATGTTTGTTATTGGCAATGTAGAGATGCTAAACAAATTTGCTTTGAACCTTCTCCATCATCTATACTCCTCTGTCTACTTACTCACCTCTCAAATTAGAAGGATCACTGTCTAAAGGGGCCATTGATGGTATAGGTCCTGTTGCGAATGATAGAGGTGCTGAGCCATTTTGAGGCCTGTAGCATTTGTAGGAGCATAAGCTATGGAGGTGAGAGTGTCTGAGAAGTAAACTTGTTCTGTGCCAATTGACAGGCTGGGGGTGGAGTCATTGGGTGGGTGTATGACTCTAGAGACCCAGAGATCTCATTTTGCATCTTGGCACCACCACGAAAGCTTGTGTCCCTGGTTTTCCTTTTCTTTTCTTTTCTTTTCTTTTTATTTTTTGTATGAGAATTGAACTCTGGGCCTGGATCTTGCCAGCCACACACAAAGCCACTGAGCTACATCCTGGGCCCCTCCTCTGATTTTCAGTGCTCTGCTCTGCCGCCCTGCTGAGTGTAAGCCAGGCAGAGTCAGGGGCCCACGTGGCAGCTGATTGCACTCTGCTCAATGAGTGGGAATCCAAGGAAATGGATGACCTGACCAGTTAAGAGCCCCCAGCTCCTGCTTGTGGGGCTTCTCCTGCCCCAGGATAGGAAGGCAGCCATGAAAATACATTAGCATTCCACTTAAGTGTGTTTTGAAAACACTGTGGCCAGGGTTTGGAAGTGACCATTGTCCCATCTATGTTTATCCTCTGTGATGTTGGCCAAGCAGAAAAGTCTGTTCTGGGAAGAGAACAGAGAGACTTTGATATAACTTAGGTTGTTTTCTTTTGGTTTGCTGCTGAACCATCAGGCAAGGAACCCATTGGGCTGGATTGGAGGCCGGAGCCACCAGGTTAGACATTTTTTATCTGGTATTGGGGTTTGTTAGTGTCAAGAGAGTACTGCCTATTACTACAGGAGGAAACTGCTCAGATGAGCCATGTTCTATGACTGTGGCCTTGGCCTCCTTGAGGTTCATCTCAGAAGCCCAGGTCTTACCCCTTTACCAAGCATAGATTCTGCTGAGCTGCCTATAAGATCTGTGTGTATCCTTTCCATTGCCCTCAAGAGGTGGTTAAAATAAGCTAAAATTTCAGAAACAAAGTATTTTGGGCAGGGTCCCAAGTACATGCAGTCCCTAGCAGGATCAGCCAGGTTAGAATCTCTTTTTCTTTTTATTTTATTTTTTTGTCAGAAATGCCAGACATCTTGGGAGGTCAGTGAGTCTTCTCTTGGGCCTGGTTCAGGGAGTGTCTCCAGCAGGAAATGCAGATCAGTCTATCACACGCTGGTACATGGACCCTTGGTTAGAGGCAGTGACAGAAGTAGTTCACATTTAAAGGTATAAAACTGAGATCTGTTGGTTTGCAAGAGATGCCAGTTGCTGGCCATGAGATACAAGTATATTTCCATCAATCTTTTACCAAATACAGTATTCTGCTTTGATGGAAGGTCTGGCAGCTCCCTTTTAAAGAAATGGTTTTCAAATGCCCATGCAAGGCCCATGCGGAAAGACAGGAAGTGAGGGGCTGTAGGGCTCTGCCACCTGCTTCAAATTTCCATGGTGCAGTTCACACCAGATATGCAATTCAGGGTCCTGCAGTACATTCAGTTGGGCAATCTTCACTACACTGGGTGAGCTTTTATCTGATTTCGTCTATTAGAGGCAGGGAAAGATTCAAGTCTGAAATAACTGTTATTATCTTACTGCAGTTTAAGAACCTTGTTTAAAGAGACTTGTTTTCAAGTTCTACTTGAAACCCCAAAGAGAACTAGGAAATAAAACTGATAGGTAAGACTGGTAGGATAAAATCTCTACTCTGCTTTTTTCATAGATGAGACATTTGCGGTTGAGATCAAAATATTTAAAGTCCTTTGGCACAATCCTAATGTGTTCAGAGAGAACTAAGAGTGAGCAGGATTCCTAGAGGAATATCTATGGATGCACTTGAAATAAGCTCAATTGTCCAGAGTGAGCGAGGCCTTTAATTAGCAAAAAGGGCTAGTTAGGGTAGGAGCAAATCCTCTAGCACCTTCTAGCCATGATTACAATGACTGATGTTCAGATCAGTCGTTATAGTTAAAGAAGACCAAAGTCATCTTAGCAAAAGTTCACCCAAAAAAAAGGTTGCAAAAAAAGGTATTTAAAGGTTGGAAGTGATATGTAGTGAAGGCCACATGAAGACTGTTGTCTGTCATATTGTAAACGCTTGATAAATATCTTTATGATTTTCTTTGGAAATACCATGCCTGTAAAATACTTATCTCATTCCCTGTTACTGCCAGATGAACAGCGCATTCACGAACTGGTTTCCTCTTATTGGCTCCATGGGAGCGTTCTCTTTTGGGCTTACCTGGGGACAAAGACTCACAGGGTGTACAGTTGTTCTGTAGTTAAGGATTCCTGCCTCCTGCCAGGGGACTGGGCTAACTGGATTATTTGCAGTTGACAAACTTAGTTTTCCATCCTGAACTTGTTTGTTGCCTCTGCTTTATTCTCAGGACTGGTTCTGGTTTGAGGTGAAAGCATGAAGAGAAAATAGAACAGATAATAATGCTTTTCCGCAATCGCTTCTTGCTGCTGCTGGCCCTGGCTGCACTGCTGGCCTTCCTCAGCCTCAGCATTCAGTTCTGTGAGTACAGTGAGGTTTCATGGGTCCTGGGAAGGGCAGGGGTTTCATTTGGAAATGCAGGGCCCAAGTTTGTAGTAAATACGAAGGCCCTGAAGCCTTTTTTTTAATGAATAATAAGGTTTAAAACAAAACAATGGAATGTTTTTATTATTAGTCTTTGTATTATTTTATAATTATTATTTTATCTTGGTAAGTAGTTGCAAGCAGGAGCCTCAAGCCACTGGGCAATGCTCTTTTGACTGAAGAACTGACAAGAGCTGCTCACAAGCTCTTGTGATTTTTTTTTTTTTTTTTTACTTCTGCATGGATTCCTAAACTACCTGGTTATTCCCAGAATCTTAATTCAGATGCCTAAGGTCCAGACACAGAGCGGCCCAGTGTCACTTCTCTTGTCAAGCCATACAGAGCAAAGGTAGTTGGCCTGTAGTTGGCTCCCTGAAGGTTGAGTGTCCATTGAGTATTCAGAAAGATGTAGGGCTGGAGTTATGTGGAACAGGTTGGGGAGATTTGACCACTGGTGTCAAACTCAGGTGCCTGGGCATGGGAAATCCAGTTGGTGAGGCCAGAGCTCTCTGGTGAATCCAGCTCACACACCTTCCCATCTGGTATCCTATGCTCAGGCCATGCCCCAAATTGGTGCACACCCAAGCTCCCCAACCAGTGACCATCCTCAAGCATAGATCAGCCCCAGCACCTTCTTGGTTGTAGCCTGTGTGTAGCAGCATATGGTCATCTGGAGCTTATTCTGTACAAGAGCAGCCTCTCTCCGTGCCCAGCCCCTGCCGCCCTCTATTGGGAGTGCTGTTCCTCCCCCGCCCTTGCATTTTCTCCTCCATGGACTTCCAAGGGTATGATACTTCCGTAATACACATTAGGATGCCCTGAACCTGTTTCCTTCTTTCACTAACCACGCAGTGTCAACATTTTCCGTTCTTGTGTCATTTCCTTCTACAAGATGGTCCTGATGTTTGAGAGCAGGGCCCATGTCCTGTTTCCCTCTGGGTCCTAGGAACCAACACACAGTAGGTATCTTGTGTATGTTTCCAAGGCAGGCTGGCCCTTACTCCTTCTCCCTCTGTGGCTATGTGCTTGAAGCTGAGAAAATGTCTCAACAATGGGGAGAGTTTTGCTATTTTACCACCTCACCCTGATGGTTGGGAGACAAAGTGTTGGCACCCATTGCTGCCCAGGATAGCTTGGTGTGAAGGTAGCGTTTGAGTGACAGGAAGAACAGGTGGCTCAGTGAGTGGCATGTGGTGAGTGTGCGGGGGGACTGTGGGGAGACTTGGCATCAGGAGTAGTGGTTTGGAAAGTGGAGGCTTTGAGCATTTTGCTGATTTACCTTCAGTGTGACATACTCCCAGGCACACCTCCAGTGCATATGACAGGCTATTTCTAGTAGTAAGGAGGACTAAAAATACTCATTTATCCATCTAGAATTGGAAAAGAAGAGAAGGGTGGTATAAGAAATTTAAACCAGGTGTGTTGGGACACACCTATCATCCTAGCACTCTGGGAGGTGGAAGCAGCAGAATCATAAGAGCTCAGCCTGGAGAATTCAGTGACCCTCTCTCAAAATACAAAATAAAAAAGGGTTGCAAATAGGCCTTGGGTCCAACCCCCAGTGTCTCACACACACACACACACACACACACACACACACACACACACACACACACACACACACACACACACACACACCCCAATGGTTGGTTGGTTTGTTTGTTTATTGTTTGAGACAGGGTCTTACTATGTAGTTGAGACTAACCTGTAACTCACTATGTAGCCCAGGCTGGTCTCCAACTCACAGTGATCCTCCTGCCTCAGCCTCCCTAGTGCTGGGATTACAGGCATGCACCACCGTGCCTGGCTGCACACCAATGTTTAAAATACTCCAGATGGTTAATGAATTGCAAAATGTGAATCTTTTCCAAAAAGTATGCTTTGACTTACAGTAGTTTGTAACTTTCTGTTAAAACTTTTCCATTCCTTGGCCAGAGAGGTCCCATGTACAGTGAACACCAAGCTGGTCTGGAATCACTGACAGGTTCCGAGAGGTGAATGAGGGTTACTTGTGTTCCCTGCATTTCTCTGGCATGAGCCGGTCTCTGTGTCACTGAATGGGCCTGTGTGTCTCGCTTATATAACTCTTCTGAAAGTACCTCTGTTTTAGGAGAGTCAATTTTCAGCCACATTTTTTAAAGGAAAAATTTTTTACAGTAAATTAGCCTGGCTGGATCTAAGTGCTTTATTCTGGGATACACTGGAGTTCTGAAATTAAGAAATGGACATTCTTCCTATTCTTCTACTCTTAGGTAAACTGTAACTTTGGAATATTCATGTTTCTATAGAAATAGAATGTATCTGCTGCTTTACTTAATTGCTTTATTAGTTGCTTGTTATTATAGTGCAAGAAACTGCACTAATTTTTAATACAAAGATTTATGCTTCAATAACACTTATGTTTTCCTTCCTAAAATATATGGACTTTTCTTTATCATTTCTTTTAACTAATTGTTGAATACCAAATTAGCACTTTTACTTTAATGTACTTGAGTTCATCAAATATAACTTAATTTTCTTGTGCTTTAAGTACATTGCATGGTTTTGTTTTCTGACATATTGTATATTTTATTTTGTTTTTGTAGTTTTCTTTTGGTGTTTTGAATGTGAAAAAGTTATGACTTGGGTTTGGATTCAGAAATCAGGTTTTTGTTTTTTTTTTTTAGTTTATTGGTACATTTTAGGTATACAGTACAGTTACATTCATCATTGGGAGAAATCGGGTTGTTTAAATAAGCATTTCTTCCTCTAGGTACAGAAAGTACGTAGTGAACCCACAGGTATTTATTAGATGTTTAACGTGTGTTTGACATTGTGAGGTTAGAGATAGTACAGAAGGGATACAAAAAAGATTAAGACCTGGTTTATAGTTCCTCAAAATATGTCCACCTTAAATGTTACTAATGGCTTACTGTATGCTCAGAGTCCTTAATAGAAAACAAAATCAATTGTTTTGCCTGTTCAAGTCCTGGATATTATTGTTGTTAAAATACATACAAGTAGAAAAATAATTTCTCAAATTGAAGGACTCCCTTTTGCAACAGGAAAAGACTGTTGCTATGTGAAGGCCTATGAATCATTAGTTATATGTCTAATTTTTCTGCTCATCTGTAGTCACCCACTTTCTTGCTGTACCCCGGGGTTTCCTTAATGCTTTTGGGGGTTCATTTCCCCAAGTTCCAACTGGCATTCCCCAAATGGTAGGATGGAACAGGCTCTGGAGTCACAGCCTTGGGTTTGATTGTCAGCCTCTCCACCGAGCAGCCGGGTGCCCTGTTTCTTCTGTAAAACAGCTGATTATTGCTGCTTTGCAAGCTTGTATAAGAACAAAAACTTTGGGGAAAGTCTTTGACTCACTGGAAGCCTCTGTTTCTTTTGTAAGAGTTAGTCATTGTTACTTTGCAAGGTTAGTGTGAGAAGTGAGACTTGTTAAAACCCTTGGCTTATAGAGGCGTAGCCAACAGTCTTAAGCAAACCAGACAGATTCTAGTCATAATGTACCATCATCAGAAACCAGGGTCCTTTGGGTTTCCATACAGCTGTCAGCACTTCAGCCATTTGGTGGGGGGGGTAGCTTTTGAACCATATCCACTTATTTGTTTTTAATCTGAGTGCATTGGCTGTAAGGAGCACACAGCATCTATATTTGGGATCACCTCTTGGGCAGGGCCCCAAGTGAACTGAGCAGATTAAAGGTGGATGGGACATTCACATTCCCAGGGTTATCTTTAACAACTGAAGAGCCCTTCTTAGAAGGATTCAGACCTGTTGTGTATGGCCCACATAAACAGAGAATAATTTCTGGTAAACAGCGATGAGACTTACTGAAAGTCAGTGCCATCCTGAGGGAGAGGGGGTTCCCATTTCTCTATCACTGGAGTCCACAGCCTCCAGATGAGTACAGTGTTAGGCAGTTCATTGGGCCTGATCTCAATTAAAGTCTCTTCAAACTCTGAGTTTGTATGAATTTTATCCTTCTCTATTAATGAAGTGCTGTGAGCATGTAAAGTTCACTTCTTTAGCAAATGAAGCTGGGCTAGGAGTTTAATCCCTCAGGGGCCACAGGGAGCGCTCCATCTGGTGGAGGATAGTCAGGAACGGACTCTTGGAATACAGAGTACAGGGCATCAGATAGGTCTGAGGCACGGTGGGATGGGAAAGACCATGGACTCGGGAGCCAGCCGGCCATGATCCTATCCCTGTCCTGACACTTACTAGCTGTTATCCCCCCACCCCATGCCTTAGTTTCTTGCTCTGTAAAGTGGAGTTGGTAACTGTTTCTCCCTTGTAGAGATGCAAGGATTCAGTGAGCTAGTGTCTGCCAAATGCCTGGCACATAGTAATCATGACTCCTGTTTGTTTAAATCAAATGAGTTGGAGGTCATTTATGGCAGGGTGTTTTGGGAAGATGGAAGACAAGAACCCAGACCAGTCCGGGGTGCCAGGTGACATCCAGGCTCATCCTTGAAAAAGACTGGGAATTGGCTGAGGAGAACGTTAGGGAAGATGAGATAGGCATGCAATGGCACCTCGTGAGAGGACAGAACCAGGTCAGTCACCTTTATATAGTTTTGAAGTTGAACCGAAGGCTGGGGTCTGCCTGCTCTCCTCACCCCTTTCTATCCTGAAGGGAAGCCACCATCCATTTGGGTCTTGGAAAGAAGCCATTCCATGTTTTCCACAGTGTGGGCCCTGAGGACCTGGATCAGAACCACCTGGGGAACTTGTTTAAAATGTCTGTGCCCACACTGAGAAAGAACAGTTTGTGCCCCTCCCTGAAGAATCAGAATCTGGGTGGGAGTGGACCCTAGAAATCTGCATCGTGAGCAAGCTTCCTGGGTGTGTCTCCTGCTCCGAGTCTGTGAACTTCCATCCGGAGATGGTGGGAGGTGCTGCTGTGCGGTGAGGCAGCTCAGAGGCGGTTTTGCTCTTGCAGCAAAAGGCTGTGGGTGGCTTGGATGGAGGTGTTAGCCTCCGTGAAAGGAAGAAGCAAAGCCAGGAAACATCACGGTGATGCACTGGGGCTTTATAGCTAATCGGGTGGTGTCGGGGCCAGGATGACATGTCCATGGCACCTGGCAGCTGGCGACAGTAGATACTTCACCCACCTATGTACCCATTTACCTGATGTCTCTCTCTCTGTCTGCAAGAAGTATGCAGAAGCTGAAGGAGGTGCCCAGAATGTAGGCAGAGGTCACCACGCAGGGCTGGTGCTTCCCTGGGCCTGGAAAGAGTGCTCAGAGCAAGAAGAAACCGGACAGGCCCAGTAGCAGGACAAGCTGGGCAGCACAGGAAGAAGAGTGGGGCGTGCACAGAAACCCTAGAGGTACCCGAGGGCCTAGTGGGTGCAGTGTCCTAAGGAGGGGACCCAGGATCTGACATTCAGGACAAGGATCTGGTTTTCTGGAAGCATGTGAGGTTGTTTTGTTTGGCCCACTGCTGGCAGATTTTCAGATTTACTTACCAATCCACATAAACTTCTAAGCCTTCTTTAGAAAGTCATTCCAGCAAGCGGAGACCTCCCCAGGCCCTGGCTGAAACACTCAAGAAGTCGAGCCGCTGAGCAGGGGCTGCCACTTTGAAGAGTGTGTGCTCTCTCTTTCCCCCACAGTCTTGCCCAGTCCCGTCAGCATCGGAATGTGTGCCCTGTGGTGTGGATAGAGACAAAGGTGAAGTTCTGAACAGACGCAGGGAGAGAAGTCAGGAAGGAGACAGGGAGCAGCCAGGGGCTGTTTGGAAACCATAGGAGGCAGGTCACCTTCTGCAAGTTCTCAGGTGGGAAACTGAGGAGTCCACCTTTACCGGCTCACTCTCTCTCACTGTCTCTGTCTCTCTGCTTCTTTCTTTGTCTCTCTCTCTCTCTCCCTTTCTGTGTGTGTGTGTGTGCGCATGTGTGCGTGGTTTTCCTGGTATTTCTCTTCTCTGCAAAGCCATCATTATTCTTGGAGCCTGCAGTTCCCATATCCTTTTTTCTGGTGTATCATATCTGATGTCTGCTAGGAAAGAGAGAACAACAGTGTATAAATAAGAAAACTGCTTCTGAGTAGGAAAGTAAGGCGCCCTAGAAGGAGCAGGGTGTTAGGACTTCTGCCTTGGTTGTTCAGCCCCTCACTTCTCCAGCCTCAGCATGGTCTTCCTGGGTGGGTATTAACATTTGCACTTGCAACCCTGTGAGGACCCCTAAAAATCCAAGGTGGGGGGTGTGATTTTGCTGAGGCGCACATTTGGATAAAGAGAGCTAAGATTAAACTCCTCGACTACACAGCAAGCCAGGGCCTGCCTCCCAGCCATGGGAGGTTGTCATCCTCTGCCCTCTGTCTTTTCTGTATTTTATGGAGAGGAACAGGTACCCCAGTGGTGTGGGTGAATCTGTGGACTCTTGAAGGCCTTAGTACATTTTTGTTGCAAAGGTTGGAAGATGCAAGCCTTATAATGTAGGGCTCTAGTGCACTCTGCATAGGTTGAATATCCCTTTTTCAAGCTGCTTAGGAGCAGAAATGTTTGAGATTTGGGATCTTGGAATATTCGCATACATGCAGTGAGATATTTTGGGGATAGGACTAAAGTTTAAACGTGGAATTAATTTTCTGTTTTATATATACAACCTGAAGGTAATTTTATATAATATTTTTGTTTTGACTTTTTCGGGGGGTACCGGGGATTGAACTCAGGACCTTGTGCTTGCAAAGCAGGCAGCGGCACCACTGAGCCAAATCCCCTGGCCAATATAGTGTTTTTCATTTGTTTCACAATGTGGAATTTTCTACTTGTTGCATCATGTCACACGCATTTTGGATTCAGGGTTTTTGGATTAGAGATGCTTCACCAGTAGAATTGTACCCCAAGCCACAATAAGCTTCCTCCTGGGCTTTTTGCTTCAAATGCTGAAGAAATTGAAAATAACAGCTTATATTGCTAACCCAGGAATCCTGTCAAATTTTATCCTATCAATATCTCTAAAGTTTCACATTTAGTAATTTGTATTAACTCTGACCCTTGAAGACATTTTTTGCTGGACTTTTGGGAGTTTTAATTTTACTTTTCCTCCTTCCTCTGCCTTCTTATCCCTCCCACCACCACCACCTCCACATTTTCCCTCTCTCTCTAATTTCTGATCTTAGAGATTCTCATAATTAGACAAAGGAATAAAGATTTTAGGGCAATACCTCTAGTATCATTCATAACAAGAAATGAGGAGAGAGGTGACCAAAGGGTCCAGCCATAAGTACTCTTCTGGCCAGGATGCCCGGATTGCCTGTTCTTGTCTGTTTTGCCTTAGAAGATTGTTTGTAGCCTATTAAATAAAAGTACACATGCTCCTGTGTGTGTGTGTGTGTGTGTGTGTGTGTGTGTGTGTGTGTTGGTGAATAAGCAGTAGTGTGATTCCTCATTTTAGAGGAGAGGAAACCCTCAGGGTGAGTTAATAAAAACTGAAAGCGTGGGGAAAAGGAATTGAAGGAATTGGTGGATTCAGGGTGGTGCCTGCAGACAGCAAGACCCAAGGGAGAGAGACAAGTTAGAGGAGACGCCCACTGGATGTATCACTGGCATAGCCAGGGGAAGGGGTGAGCCAAGGACAGCACTGGCATTTGACTAGGTGAGATGTGTCCCAACTGAGCCACCTGGCAGCCCCGCTCCCTGTGTCTTGGCAACGAGGCTCCTGCCCCTGATGAGCTTGAAGTGAGGCCGGTGGTAATGAGAGGGCACCATGGTCTTCATAGCTCTTCCAGTGGGGCTGGTGAAGCTGATGGGAGAGGTTGTGAAGGGAGAACCTGCATCCCATACAAGAGGGTGAAGTCAGGCAGGCATTAGGAGACAGCTCTGCTGCATCTTCCTGCCCTCTCCCCTCTCCACTAGCGCACATGGCAGGTCTCACCTCTTCCTTTTGGGGGCCCAGGCTTAGGGCTGCCAGGTGGGAGAGGACCAGGAGTCAGCCATGGTGAGCAGCTGCTCTCTGTGATTTACAGGTTTGGACTCCAGCAGCCCCTTTACTCTCCCTGTCCTCTCTTCTCCCTGTGTCATCTGAGGGTCTAGATCCCAGCCAGAGCTCTGCCTTGCCCCAGCCCCAGGGCATGGGGCAGCTTTTGTAGGTTGTCCCCACAGACCATGGGGTGCAGGCCCCACCCTCAGCCACAGGGTCTCTTTCCCTGAGATGGCCTCCCTCAAGTGCCCATCCCACCTGGCCAGCTCACCCTTTTCACTCTACCCAGAAGACATCCTACCTGCCTGGTAGGATGTGCTGAGTCCCCAACCCCTGCCATACTTCCCTGACTCTCTACACGCCTGCCCGGATATCGACCTTCTGGCCTCAAGTGAGATACAAACCTCTGACTCACAGGAAACTTACTCTTCTTGGAAGAATGGGGAACAAACCTGGGCCTCAGTAACTCTCTGCCAGCATCACCACCAACCAAGGACAGAAACATAAGTTATCCCCTTGCAGGACATTCAGCTACACATAGACATTAAAATGTTCAGCGCAGCTTTCTCTGGGTGGTAAGATTATGGGTGAATTTCCTTTTCTTTTTAAACCGTAGTGTTAAATGACTATTTTAGGATGAACTCATGTTTATATGAAGTGTAAAGATCCCTCTTTATTCTAAAAATGTGTTAATCTCAAGGGTGCTGAAATGGGAAACCTATTTCTGAGCACATTGAGTTTGTAATCTGAACCCATGGACTTCTGTATTGTTTCCCTGGTTGCTGGGATCTTGTGAACTCGCAGAAGGCAAATCTACATGATTGTGTGTGTGATTCTTTTTCAGAGGCTAGGATAGCGGCTTTTATCATATTTTCAAGTGTGAAGGCAAAGACACCCCAGATCCAAGAAGGTGATAGAGACAGGTCTTTTTGTAGTTTGTATTCAAGGGCCATTCTAATCATCTCTGCTACTTCTAGTATCTATCATGATGTTGAGTCTTTGGGGCTCATATCATCTAGACCAGTGGGTCCATTGGGTCCAGGCCACTTACCAACAGCCCTGTGAGGAATGTGGGGTTTCCTGACCTGTGTAGCTGCAACTGGGGCTCTAGCTCATTCCACAGTGGGAACCCCCATACTCTCTCAGGTGTATAAACATAAGTCCCAGTGACAAAGTTTGGAGGGGAGGGGTCAGGCAGGGAGAATATAAGAGCTTGCAGATAACCTTGGGTGAGGAGCTCCCACCTGGTAGGATGCGCTGAGCCCCCAACTTCTGCCATAGTTCCGTGACTCTCTAAATGTGACCAGACTCAGAAAACGTACTAAATTCTTCTCCAGTGTAGTTCACCATGAGGCAACATTAGGAAATGGAGAAAACAGGAAAAGTTGGTGATATGTCAGGGCCCAAAGTGAATCATGGATCCAACTGTGTGATCAATGTTGTCCATATAAAACCAAGCATCTCCTGTTCTTCAAATGTGGACTTGACTTTCCACACTCTACCTGGACAGCATGATTCCACCACAGCCTTTAAACTCATCTACCCAAAGGCAGATAACAGAACTGTGGGCGCTGTGTTGTGGTTCTGGTTTTCACTAGCAATTACAGCATACATTTTTAGATTCTCTACAGGGTGGGCATTTAAGATAATTTAGTGGGCTGAGAAGCCCTAAGGGAATTGTGGGAATTGACTGTTAGAGCAAATCATTATTCTTTGGCAAACCAATGAAGGGGAGAGTTCCAGAGCCTTTTAGATTATCAGAACAAGGAAATTGGAGAAGTGAGGTGGCAGGAGTGGGGGTTTCAAGCTTGTAAGAAGGTGCTATCACACACAAACTGAATGTGCTTAAGGGAATAAAAAAGAATTGGGATGGCTGAGAGGGCAAGGGTGACTGGCTGCTTGCTCTTCTGTGAAAGGCATGGATCCAGGGGCTCAGCATCCTTTCCTGATCCCCGGTGAAGGGAACACTTTTCAAGAACCTGTAAGCAATGGGAATAACCACATTCAGGGGTTGGTATGGAAGTGGAATTTCCTGATCCTTTTACCGCATTCCACTCAGACGTGGCCTCTCAAGTTATCCTCACCACCATCCTTGAGTAGGTTGGAGATGAGGCTTAAAGACTCGGGGATATTTGCCCAAGGTCACACAGTGAGGAGGTTACCGAGCCAGGAGTGGTGCCCACTATCCTCCAGCCGCAGGCCACCTCTGCCTTTGGCAGGCGGTCAGAACCACGGATGGCAATGGCAGCAGGGACAGTGACGAACAGACTTCAGTGGAGTCCCAAGGAAGCGGTGACTGTAGTCCCCTAAGGAAGTGATTAGCCCAGGGTTGAGGTCCCTACAAAGCAAGGCAGGCCTCAAAGCTCAGAAGATAAAAACCATATATGGTGGGGCAGACCTTGGTCCTGGCAGGTTCTTTGCCGTTGTAATCAATGGTGTGACTTATGGAGCAGCTGAGCCTGTGTTCGCATTTCCTGGAGGACTGGTGAGTCCCCGTCACTTCAGTTTAATCTTCCAGGTGCCTGTGTAATCAGAGGAAGAGGTGACTACCAAGTCACACAAACATGGGGATGGTGGAAATGGGGTTTGGAAGCGCCTGACTCCCATTACAAAAGTATCGGGGTGGCCTGACTCTCCTTTAATTAGCACAGCTACTTGGAGTCAGGTCTCCACCCTGAATCAGTTAGCATAGCAAGGACAGGATCCTGGAAGAGCAGCACAACAGCCTCGACCAGGCCTTGGAGTGGTCAGAGGGGAAGAACCACTCCCCATGGTGGATGGGACTGTCCCGCAGAGAAAAGGAGGTAATGATGAGCTAGCCGAACTGCCCCTGCGCCTAGTCAGTGTTGAGATACCTGTGAGGGCTTGCACATCACAGGTTAAGGCTAGTGCTGGTAGAAAGAGGGCAGGAGTACATGTAGATTTTATCCTCTTCTTCTGGCCAGGGCCTTGATATGGGGAACTGAACTGTGACCACGAGCATGGCTTAGGCAGTCTGGAGGAGAGACACTGGGCTATGTTGTGTGAATCACAGTGACTCCCAAACAATGAGCTAGTAGCAAACACCTGGCGATAACATACCTGCTGATCCTGAGGATCACTGAAGTTGTAGGAATAACTAAGGTGGCCTGAAGCCTGAGTGCCAGACAGGCCCTTGTGCCTAGTTTACCTGTGCTGCTAAGTTATGATCTGGTCCTGACTGGACCCTTTTCTTCCTTTCCTCTATTCTGTGTAGACCATCGATAAAATAAACAGAAACTCAAGGAAACTGCCATTAGATGAAATATCTCCTCCATAGTTCTAGCTACTGGGCCAAGACTTGTTGAGTGGGTCATATTTGCCTGAGATTATCGTTGACGTCTCTCAACATTACCAGTATATCTGAGCCATTCCTGAAATACATGGCCGAGGAATGCAGGGGGCACCATGACTGACAAGGCCATTTTCTCCTTTTGGTAGAAATCCTTTCCACTCCTTGTTTCTTAATAATGAATGGCAGGTGGCTACATGGATAGATACATAGACGCCAGGCCCGAGGAGTTAATAAGACTGGCCTGGCAGGTTGAAGAACTTGAGTCAAGTCCCTTGATCTGCTCCCTAAAGTCTGTGCCTAGTTTATGGGTACTCTTCCTAGGATGAGGGCCAGTTTTAGAAAAAGCAGAGTGGGTCAGCTTGGCTTGGATCTGAGTCACAGCTTTGGGGATGTCTGCTACTAATGCCATGGAAACACCCTCTTCATTTGGTGAGTTAGATGGAGAGATTATTAGTTGCTTCTGCCCAAGGAGATGCCTTTGAGGTAATGTTCTCTACTGTTTCTTTGAAATTGCGACCCTGTGGGTATCTTTACACAAGAGCATTATAGATCTGTGGACAGGATGAAAGAGATCATAGAGAAGATGGGGTAGCTGTTGGAAATCTTCCCTTCTACTTATAATCACACGGTAGAGAAAGGGCATGCATCTGGTACAGTACTAATTATCAGTAAAAGATGTCTCTGTTGTTATTTAAATTGGTTTTGGTGGCACTGTGGCCCTGGGGCACTAATTTAGATACAAGGCTTTTTTCTACCTATGTAATGAAACTTTTGATCTCTCTATTGATTTTCCCATCCTCACACCTAATGCCTCAGTCCATTTCTCTTGCCTGATAACATCTGAGCTGTTCTCATCTGCTTGGGCTCAGCAGAGCTTCTAATTGTCCCATGAGGCAACTGGAAGAGCTGGGGACCTGGACAAGGTCTACTGGGACAAGCAGTGTCCCAAAGTCCTTAGACCCAATTGTCTCGTCTTCCCACCCAGCTTCCACACCTGTCTCTCAACTCCCTTTGTCCACCGAAGCAAGTCCAGCCCACGTAAGCAAGGGAGCTTATGTGGCAAGGGGCACAGCTCCAGGGTGGAGGCAGTGCCAGCCCACTGGGACCTGCTCCTCCAGGCTCCTGCCTGTGTGTCAGCCCTGCGTGAGCCAACTGGCCCAGGTGTTCTGGGGACAAGAGGCTTATCGGGAGCTAGCTTGCTGTCTCCAGCTTATCGGGAGACAGCTTGCTGTCCACTGTGTTGGCCTGGGCTGCACAACCTACCATCTTCTCTTTTGTGCAGCCAGCTGCCTGAAGCCTTTCGGGCTCAGCTTGGCTGTCTTCTCCAGGAAGCCTGTCTCTGACCAACTCCACCTCCAGGATGCTTAAGTAACCACTTTGCCTCATGCTCCCATATGAGGAATCAATGAGATCTTTCATGAAAAGCACAGAGCAAGCCAGGAGTGTGGCACACACCTGTAATACCTGGGCAATTTAACAAGATGCTGTCTCAAAATAAAAAATATGAAAAGGGCTGGGGATATAGCTCAGTGTGAAGGCCCTGTGTTCATTCCTCAGTACAAAAAAAAGCATGGAACACAGTTCCTGGATCAGAGCAGACCTTCAGTGCAGTGAGCATTTTGGAAGGCCTGTCCCCTGCCAGGGAGTAGGAAACATAAACATGCAAGAGGCTTGGTCTTGGCCTTCTGGATGTTTGGGATGCTGGGGTGACAAACTGGGTACCCCAATTTATATATACTATTGTACGAGCCTAACAACAGCCAGAACTGGATGGGCTTATAGAAGAGGAATGTGAAATCCACCTGGAAATTCAAGGTGGGCTTCCTGGAGGAAGGGGCTCCAGGCACAGGCTGTAGAGTTGGTCAGATTCAGGGAGCCTGGTAGGGTGGGGATAGAGTTGCAAGCAAATACGGATCATGGATGAGAAACATGCAGCAGAGGTGGCTCTGAGTAGCTCAAAACCAAGTTTGGGAGCAGAGTCCAGATGGAACCGGAGGAAACTATCATTCCCACGGTGTCTGGGCCTCAGAGCCACCTATGAATGCCAGTAGCTGGAGGGCCCCAAACAGAGGCCCCTGTAGACTGATAATGTGTCCTGGTGACTGAAAGGCACACATAGCACAGGGTGATCTGTACAAGCTGAACTCATGTCCCAGAGAACACAGCAGATAAAATCTCTCTGGACGGAAGGCCTCCTTCTGGTGATTGCCAGATCTATATCTGTGGCACTTCCTTGAGTCATGCATAGGTTATTTGGACCCAGCCACTATGGTTCCCCTCACCCTACGTGCTTCCAGATGAGCAGGGGACATCCAGGAACCCAGGTTGCTTCCTGCCGTCCCTCTGCCACTTGTCTGATGAGATCTCCTCAGCTGTACCTCTCCCAGGCTCCCAGGCTGGTGAACAGAGAGGGTGCACCATGCACATGGCCAGCGGCCCGGATGTCGATTCCTGAGAGTCCAGGACTGAGGGTACCACCCAGCTACAGCACCAACGGTTCAGACACCACCACGAGACATCTGCTGCCCCATAGTCTCTGGCACTAAACTCCCAACAGTAAACTGGCTCTAGGCCCCTGAGCTGAGTGTTAGCCTTTCTAGCATCTTCTGCCTATGGGAAGAAAGTAGCTCTAGCATAGCCAAAGGGCTAGTTTTGAGCTGATGAAGGACCAGTTCTGTGGTTTTCTGGTTGTTGTTTTAATAACAATGTGTGTAAGTGTATGTATCTAGACATTGTAAAAATATATGTATAGTATATGTAACCTGTGCCTACTATTTTATTTATATATGTATGATGTATGTATGTATATATATATACACACATATACACACACGCGCGCATGTGGTGGGTATATAAAAAAATAGACGTTATACAACAACAAATTAAAGTACCTTTTCACACCCCATTCCTTCCATTCCTCAGAGGAAACCACCCATATCATGACATTTTTCTGTACATTTACATAAATGCTTGAATATTTATAATCTTTTTTCTTTACACAAAAAGAATTCTTTTAGTATGCAGTGACTTAGTTCATTCACGTCTCTCAGTTTATCTTTGATTCTTTTCCATTCCTTTTACTGGGGTGGAGGGTTACACAGTTTGGATATAATGTTCTTTTCTGCTAATATGGATATGTAGGTTATTTCCTTTATTTGTTATTATGCATGACACCGCAGTCAGTCTCTTTGGCCCTACATCTTGGAAGATGGAAATTGATATCATTTTAGAATAGATCCCCAGGCATAGATTAGTGGGATCAGGGACCACATACATATAAAATGCCGGCCAAACCCTTCCAGAAGTTTGTTCCAGTTTGCACCCTGCCTCCAGGGTGTGGAAGTATCCCGTTTCTCACACTCTTGCCAATATTGGATATTATCATCAAAGCACAATTTTCCAGTCTGATGGGGGAAAACAATTATATCTTGTTGGTTGTCTCACTTTGTATTTCTTTAACTGTGAATAGATTTGAGCATCTTTTCGTGTTTATTGGCCATTGGTATTCATTTTTTGGTAATTAGCCTTTTCATATCTTTTAATGATTTTTCAATTGTGGGGGTCTTATGGAATTTGGATATTAATCACTTGTCTGCTCTATATGTTGCAGATATTTTTCTCAATATATAGTTTGTCCTTTATCTTTGTTTATGGCAACTGTTTACCAAAGGGAAGCGTTAAATATTTATGTAGAAGAATTAGGGAATTTAAACAGATTTAGACAGTAACTGTTTTATCTGCTATTCGGAATATGAATATATGTATATTATATATATGGTGGTGATTAATAGACCTTTTAAAACTTAAATGGATCATGGTCATACTTCTTTATGTACATTTCCCTCAGTGGGTAGTTGCTGAGAGTACAGCTGTTACTGTACAGAATTCTAGAAAATCTGAGATACTACAAAGATGTTCTCCAAGATGGGAAGAATGGGCCCCTGAGACAAGGCTGCCTGGGGAGGGCCAGTGGCCGGGGAAAGCCCCAGCTGCCATTCTTGTTGACCAGCATCCAAAAGCAGAAAGAGCCTCTTTAGTGCTATGCATCGCTTCCTGCAAGCAAGGGAAGTGCAGCTGCCCATCATGTCCTGTGCGCCTCTGGTCTCATGCCCACCTTACCGGGGGATAGGGACGTGGTGATCGACAGTCGGCCAGATCCCCACAGAGGCAGGGCTGCTGGAGAGTCAAACATAACAGATTGCAAGACCCACACTTGACACCAGTAGTGGGGTGGGGAGGGCCGGCTGGAGGCAGTGGCATGAGTGCGGGTCAAGGCTCTGAGCACCGTGTCCATGTGCTGAGTTCTGGGCTCCCTTCTGCACAGTGAGGGTTAATGAGCAGATGCTGCGATTGGGCCAGTGGGCCACAGAGCCCAAATAGAGGATATGAACTGAGGTGTGTCAGACACTCACCTGTAGCCCTTAGCAGGCACTCTGTGAACAGGATTGTCCTCCTTGTGACTGTTACTAGAACTAGAAAGGGTGTCAGGACGAGGCCATCAGGCCCTAAGAAATTAGTATACAGCCAGGTATGGTGGTGCACACCTGTGACCCCGTCTACTCAGAAGGCCGAGGCAAGAGATCATAACTCCAAAGCCAGTCTGGGTGGGATATGGGGGTGCACACCTGTGACCCCGTCTACTCAGAAGGCCGAGGCAAGAGATCATAACTCCAAAGCCAGTCTGGGCAATTTAGCAAGACCTGGTCTCAAAATAAAAAATAAAAAGGGCTGGGACTCAGTGGTAGAACTCGCCTAGTCACAAACCTGCTAACTGGTGAGGAGCAGGAGGCACTGCTGAGACAGAGGTAGACTCAGTGGGCCAAGGAACACAGGAGGAAGCTGATGTCTTGCTACCCTGAGACCCACCCTAATTCTTCAGAGAGAGCAATCACAGTGATGTTCAGCCCCACCTCGGGCCACCATAGCTGGCCTGGCGCCTCAGTGACCGTACTGTCGTGACCTGCTCTGCTGTCCTTGCAGTCCACCTGATCCCTGTGCCGGCCACTAAAAATGGAGCAAGCAGCAAGAGTCGAAAGAGGATCTTGCCTGACCCAGCAACAGAGCCCCCTGTGACAGACCCCATTTATGAAGCTCTTCTGTACTGCAACATCCCGAGTGTGGCCGAGCGCAACATGGAAGGTAGGCCGGGCTATTCCACCCCACACAGCTATCAGTCCTCCAAGCAGCAGAGCTCAGTGGTTGGGAGTGAGACCTGCAGTTGCCACCAGGCTGTGCCCTGGGATGACTTCCTGAGTTCCTTGCCCCTCTGTGCAAGTGGGGTGACCAGCCGTGCCTGTGTGTGAGACAGAGTAATGGCTTTAAACGGCACCCAGGTCGTGAGTGGCCCCTAAGTGCTTACCACTGTCATGATCTCCAGGTGTCCTCCGTGAGATGAGAGATGACCTCGACTAGGCTCTAGGGCCTCACCCCAAGCTACCCTGCCTTCCACAGCCGACCCAGGGTAGACCGCGGGTGTGCACCCGGGGTCTGCTGGCGTGCTGCCTTGACGGTGTGGGAAAATGCAATTTCTCTAGGATCTTGGCTTTCATGAACGTGTATCAGGGATGGTGTGGAATATTTCTTTGTGCCCTGCTGTGTTTCGCGACTGATTTAAAGCTGGGGACTATTTCCAGTACTGGTAGCCTCCCCTGGTCTGCATGTGAGTGAGGCCTCATGAATAGTCTGCCCATATCTCCCGGCCTCAGCCCCAGCCACACCACCCTAGTGCCTTTCTGCCCCACCCAGGAGGCCTGGGACGTGGGCGGGACAGTCTTCTGTCCCACCTCTCAGCCTCTTTAACAGCCCTCACCCCCAGCACAGCAGTCCTGCCCATGGCCTGGGCCCCAGGCCGCAGCTGTCTCCCTGCTGCCGCTTCCTCTTCATTCCCAGCAGGGTACAGCCAGGTCTTCAACCAGCCCTCCGTAAAAGGGTTAATACTTATTAAATGATGACCAGACCGTGTGCTTCTTCCCTCCAGGTCACGCCCCACATCATTTTAAGCTGATCTCCGTGCATGTGTTGATTCGCCATGGGGACAGGTACCCGCTGTATGCCATTCCCAAAACAAAGCGGCCAGAAATTGACTGCACTCTGGTGGCTAACAGGTAAACTGCACTTTTTCTAGAGGTCATTTTCAAGCAGCTGCCGTCCTCCAGTGCTGGAGAATGATAGAGTGGAGGAGGGACCTGCACTCGGTCGGTGCATCCTGTGTGGAGGAGCCCGACCTTCAGAGCAGCCACAGTGCCGCACTGGCTGCCACTCTACAGCCGAGAAGACTGAGGCCCAGAGAGGCAGGGACAGCTGTTTCAGGCAACCCCGCAGATAAACTGAGGATTGAGTTCAGGCCAGTCGGAGGCCCGCTCTCTCATCTTGCTGTTCTTCACTTTGAGAAAACTGGGACGCAGTGAAGTGAGCACTGGGTTAGGAGGCCTCCGAAGCAGCCCAGCTGTTCCACTGGGGCAGCAGGCAAGTCCCTCGGTCTCTGGGCTCAGCCTCGCTTCTCCGAAATGGGGCTGCTGCTGCTGCTGGATTGGGATGAGGAGGAAGGGACGTGACACAGGGACAGGTGTGCTGGCGACTGTAAAGATGTATGCCTGTGAGACAGTATTCCAGCCGTGTAATTTTTTACAGCAACAAAGACAGTTTGATCTCTGTTGAAAGCCCTTAGGATGAAAAATAATTGAGCAGAGAATGGAAATTACACATATGGAAATGGCACACCCTAAAATGAGAAACACGGTTAGCAATAAATAGATGGGCCTGGCCTAAGCGGATGTGTCGGGGGCCGCATAGCGTCCCCAGCAGAGTTTACTGCAGGCAGTCGGAGGTGGAAGGCGGTGCTCAGCGGGGAGACGCTCTCTTCACGGGATGCTCGTGGAGCCCAGCCTGCCTGGCATGGCCAGCCTGGTGCAGCTGTGCATCGCCTTGCCACATCCCGGCTCCTTTGAAAAGTGGCATAATCCAGGGGCTCGGGTTAATTCTCTGCTGGCTGTTTGTAGGGAAGATTAAACAAACGCCTTTATGTGAAGACACCACGAGGCTCTTCCCCACTTTCCCTCGTGCTGGGGGTCACAGTGCTGGCCACCTGGGTACTCGTGTCTTGTCTCCTACATTCAGCAAACAGAGATGCGCACCCTGTGCCTCTGGGTCAGAAAACAGGCAGGGTGAGGTCCAACCCACTCAGAGGACCATGCAGACCACAGCTTTCCCCTAGGCTGAGCCCCCACCCCACCTTTAGTTCCTCTTTCCGCTGAGATCCTCCGCCCTCAGTCCTCCACTTCTGCTGAGTCCCTTTGCTCTGTGCCTTTGTGCCTGCTGTACCTCTCTGTGCTCCATCCCTGCCTGGCCAACTCCTACATTCCTTCGAGGCCCTATGAGATTCCCCCTCCTCTGGGCAGCCTCCCCTAGACTGAGCCTGCCTCACACTGAGCAGGGAGCCACACGGCAAGAGTGTCAGAGCATGCAAAGTCCGAGTAAGACTGTCAGAGCCACCTCTCCAGCGGCCTTAGTGCAAGGGTGGAGGTCACTTGTGCTGGGCATTAACCCTTCAGTTCCTGGAGCCTGGGGGATGTACGCCAGCATGTGGGGTGGGGAAAGTGGCTTCTCCAGCAGTGCAGGATTTCAGTGTGTCAGCAACTGGCACAGTGTTTGCTTCAGCCACGCATATCCTAAAGTTGGAATGATACAAAGATTAGTGTGGGCCCTGTGCGTGCATGACGCGCAAACAACGGGCACAGCCCCGCTGCTGCTCTCTGGCTGAAACTGGTTGTTTAAACAACTGAGGCGAGGAGACCACTAGGTCTCTGAGCCGGGAGGACCCAGGCCCACCTCAGCAGCAGTCGGGCTGCACCCTCCCAGAAAGGAGAATTGGAATGGCTTGGCTCAGAGGGGTGTCTGCCCAAGACTAACCAGCTGTTGCGACAAGGTCTTGGAGGCCCCTCTGTCTGTTCCCGGAGAGGGGCTCACTGGCCAGAGGCCCCCAGCAGAGAGCAGGGTTTCCCCTGGGCAATTGCACTTGGCTCCACCCTCCCCAGACTGTGGCCTCCTCCAGGACCTGCTCCCTGTTTCACCAGGTCCACTCTGGAGCCTGACACAGAAGAGTTGTTGGGCATTTGTCATGGCTTATATCTAGATGACCCCCAAAGCCTCATGCTGTCAGAAGTGGGGCCCTCCAGAGGTGGCTGGATCTAGAGTGTGTGAATATGGATTAAGGGTGGAATGTTGGGATTACCAGTGTGTGATACTGGAAGCCCTGTCCTGGGTGGCAGCCTGGATAGAATAGGAGAGGAGAGAGGGAAGGCAGGTGGCTGCTGCTGCTGTTGCTCACTGCCTTCCACCTTGCCATGAGCTGTTTCTCCTCTGTGATGCCCTTCTGCCGTGCCGCTCAGCTTTGGAACTAGCTAAGTACGGACTGAAACCTCTACCAACTGTGAGCCAAATAAGCCTTTCCTCCTCTAACTTTGGGTGTTGGGTATTTTGTCTCAGCAGCGAGAACATTGTGGAACGAACACAGGGTCTCTGTGAGGATCGTAGGGCATGAGTACCTGCTATGCATTCCTGCAGTGTCCCTCTTGATGGATTTAAGCCATGGCCATGGAATTCCCTGAAAGCTCTGCAGCCTGTTTAACACTGGGCAAGTCATTGCCCTCTCTGGGCCTCTTACTCCATTGTGGAACACAGATAATGATACCTGCCTCATGTCACCCTTGAGAGGTCTACATAAGATGATGGGCTAAAGCCTTCAGGTTTCTCCACACCAAGGACCTTATAAGTGTAGCCCGTAGAAGTCTGGAGGACTTCAGACCCTGGCCTCTTTCCCTCTCTGCAATGGACATGGTCACCAGGCCAGAACTGTAAGCCCCTGATGTGGCCACCTCAGGCAGTATGCAGAGCTAACTTAAGAGGAGGCCAGTCGCTCTGGTTGTCTCTATCCTCATTTTCCTTTGCCTAGTTTTCACTGTGTTACCTCCTGTATCTATAGGAGCTACTTTAAATGGTCTGTGGAAGAGGGCAGAGTGTGCATGTTCAGTTACTATAGTCCCCCTGATCTTACATCTTGCTCTCCACATTTTAGGTTACCTGCGGTCAATAGCAGTCCAGAAATATTAAATGGAAAATTCAGGAAATGAAGAAAGACTATATTCACCTAACTTGTATTACCATACGTTGTTATAACTATTCCATTCTATTATTGGTTTTACTGTTGATTTCTTATAAACTGAACCATAGCATAGATGCCTAACTTCTAAATTAAGCTGTATGATACACGTGCATGGATAGAGAATACGGCATGCACAGTTTGATACTACCTGCAGTTTCAGCACCCTCTGGGTTCCATGGAATGTAACCTCTGCAGCTAAGGGGGACTGCCGTATTGTGTCATTTAATCAGCTGCACCTTTACACCCAGTAAAAGCCAACGTAGCATGAACAGGAACCCCAAGGCAGTGGACCCACTCTGGGCCGACAGCCGCCCTAGGATGTGTGCTCTGAGTCCCTGCCGTGCCTGCTGCCTTCCCAGCTGCTCCTGAGTCAGTAATCCTGTGACTTCCTAATGGGCAGTGAGGCCCAGAGGGTACCCATTCCTCTGCTCCAAAAGGGGCTCTCTGGGCCAGCAGGTGGGGAGCACTGAGCTCAGTCCCCCAGAAGCCTGTTGTCCACACAAGCCAGTTGCTACCAAGTTCTACCCACATCAGCCCATCTCATCCCTCTCAAGGTTTTTGAAGGGGAAGCTGCCTGTCTACAAACGCCATGTCTTTTATGAGAATGATGCTGTTTTGGCCTCATAATATTATGCTTAGCCAGCATTAAGATCATTAGCCATGTATATAACTGTTTAGTAAATGCCTTTTTATATTAATAAAATAATGAATCAAATATGCTTCTCTATATTCAAAAAAGAAAAACATTGACCTTAGTCAGCATTCAGCAAATCTTAGTTTTATGTTCCTGGCGTTTGCAAGGTCCTGTCCGGCTCTTAAGCCAGAAGGCAGTACATGAGCAGGCTGTGAATGAAGTGGAGCCAGCCCTGTAAAGATCTGGGAATGAATGTCCGGATGGAAGGAGCAGCAAGTGCAAAGGGCCTGGGGCTAGAAAAGCTGGGCATGTGTGAAAGCCAGCAGGACCAGTGC
The DNA here is from genome assembly GCF_012274545.1 of Fukomys damarensis. NCBI lineage: Eukaryota > Metazoa > Chordata > Mammalia > Rodentia > Bathyergidae > Fukomys > Fukomys damarensis. The sequence goes on from NW_022900949.1 coordinate 54,054,905, forward strand.
TGGCCGCCCTGCAAGAGTAAGGGCAGAGCAGATAGCAGTGGCAGCTGCATTGGAGAAAGAAATGGAAGAAGAGAAGATGTGCATGAGGAAGTGGTTTGACACATTTAGAGCATGGCCAGAAGAGGGAAGCCAGGCCAGCCTGGGCAGGGAGAGGGGAGGCGCAGGAGCAAGTTGGGTAGCATGATGGGAAATGGCCTCTCAGATGGAGAGATCGACCTGGGCAGACCGGGTGGGGCACAGCTGGGCACACTGAGGCCCCGGAGTTAGTGCGGAGTGCAGATTAGGCCGTCTGATGTGTCGCGTGCTCTGCTAGGGAGTGGGGGCTCCAGGCACAGAGATGCTGGGCAGTGAGATGAGGCCATGAGGGTCTCTGTGAGCCGCAGTGTGGGCGTGGCGGGGGAGCTGCTGGTGCCGTTTATGTCGTGTTGGAGCCCTCGCCCTGAAACACGGCCTCCCAGGCTTCCTCTGTTCTTCCGCCGCGCCTCCCGTCTGACCCACCTGCGGCTCCCTCCCCTTCCTCGTGCTGCCCGTGGGTGCTCCGCTGTTCTGTCTCCAGAGGGCGCTCCTCACAAGCCGCTGGATAGCCACTTCCCGCACTTCTCCAACCCGACCCCCATCACCTTCTCAGTAAGGCCTGTATAGAACACGCCAGTTAGATGACAGGGCGCTCTTCTTTAGCACACGCTCCTTACTGTCTTCTTTTTGCCATAGCAGCTGTTACCTCCTAACACACATTTGTGGCTTTCATTGCGTACTGTCCGTTGCCCCAGGCAAGAACACAAGCTCCTTCCCTGAGGGCAGGGTATTTTGTTTTGGTTCACAGCTGTTACATCCCAAATGCCTAGGACAGTGCCTGATACATGGGCAGGGTGTGATAAATGTTTGTGGGGTGAATAAATGATGGACGCTGGAACTCGAAGTGGCAGCAGAGATGGAGGGGTTGGGCCTTGGAAAAGGTCCGGGTGGGATGTCTAGACTTTGGGACAGGCTAGGTAGGATGCGGGGGCAGTGCACAGGTTTCTGATAGGGCTTGTGCTGGTTATGCTGCTCTTGCCTGAAATAGCACAGAAGAAAGAGGGGAAGCTGAAACTGCAGGCTGCCATGCTGTTTGTGAGCCATCTTCACATATTCTAGTTTCTGATTGGCAGTAGGCTGTGCAGTTTGGGGACTCAGAAGCACTGTCTTGCTGGGAGGTGGATGTTTGAAGGCCTTCACCAAGCCCATGGCTTGAATGAAATCTCAGTCAGAATCTGTGCAGCGAGGCAGGAGCCCAAAGCAGAGGCCTGGAAAGCACCACCCTGTGGTAGGCACAGGGAGAAGAGGACCCCAGGGGTGACACTCAAGTCACAGCCAGGAGAGTGATGCTAAAAGAGCTGTGGAAGGCCCAACCCATGGAGCAAGAGGTCCAGAGGGCTAAGAACTGAGAAAATGGCACTGGTCATATCTGTGTAGAATTTCATTTTATTGAAATTGGAAAGAACAGATTCTTTAATTGGCTTAAACTTTTAAAATCTGCTGTGATTTCATTTCAGCTTCCTGCCAGGCGATCTGTGCTGAACTGTTTACTGATAAATGATCCTGGTCTTACACCTTTCTCAGGCAGCTTCAGTGTTCTGTGCAGATGTCAGACATAGGTCAGATGCAGGTTGGTCTCCGGTTTCTGTGTGGAGCTTTGTAGCATAAACAGATATGAACAATGCATGTAAAAATGTAAATAAGAACACTAAAGAGAAGGAGTTTGTCTTAGTTACTTTTCCTGTTGTGGAGAGGTCTATTTAGTTACAGTTTGTAGAGGTTTTAGTCCCTTATTGGCTGGCTCCAAGGCAGGGTAGCACATGGCAGAGGGCAACTGGTCCATGGGAGAAGAAAAGTAAGAAAGCAGCAAGGGACCTTAACAGCATCTTTTAAATTATCTAGCCTACTTGGGGTGGGTAGCACACACTCTTAATCCTAGTGCCCTCAGGCCTAGCATTGCACCCTGAATCAATCACACATTCCAGATTCAGCTACCTCAGAAATAGTCCCATTTAAGGCTGCATGAGGCTTTGGGAGGACATCTAGACACAGACAATAACAAAGTTGAAGGCTTTAAACAGTAACACTTGATTTTTCAGTTTTCATTATGAAAGTAGCTTTCTAATGAAGTCACAGGTGAGTTTTGCCTGAACAAAAATCCATCCTTGCAGATAAATCATTCCTGTATTAGTAAGTTCAAGCTGTTGTAACAGTGTGACTCAAGAACACATTGCCTTAAATAGCAAAGAAGTTGGGCTGGGGATTTAGCTCAGTGGTTCCACCACCTGCCTCACAAGCACAAGGTCCCAAGTTCGATCCCTAGTACCAAAAATAAATAAATAACAAAGAACTTTCTTTCTAACTGGGTATGGTAGTAAAGCAGGAAACAGTGTGGACCCCCGCACAGATAACTCTTCAGCATGAAGATAGGAGCAAAACACAGCTTTTAATGATGCTGGTGGCTCAGCGAGTGACTCCTGTCAGTCTTGAGAGCCTGAAATAGAAGTTTTTGCTTCCTTATATACTCTTTTTACACCTACAAAGATTAGTTCCATTGAAGTTTCCCTGGGAATATATCAAGCAGGATTTATACAAAACAGAGCAGTGGAGAGGGGGCAGAACAAAGAGTTCTGGCAGGATTTTCTGAGTCCGTTATACTCCTTTGGCAACAGATTACAGAAATTGTCATGGCTGCTCAGGTATATTCTACAAAGAGCATAGTTATCTAGTTAACCCATAATTGCCTAATAACACAGTTGACCCATAGTCGCCCAATTCCATATGGAGGGGTGGTCTCCTCTCTCGGTAGTACATACCTATAATCCCTGTGTTGCAGAATTTGAGACAGGAGAAACTACAGGTAAAACAGGAGGATTTTATTCTAGCATTTCAGGTGCACACCAACCCAACAAACTTGCGTCCAAAGGCAGAGTCCTAAACAAAGGAAATGCTCCAGTTTTTATACAGTTGGTTGAAGGGGGCTGGCACAATACTTGTAGGTGGGCAAACAAGGTTACAGAGTGGGACAAAGGCAGCTATTCATACAGCGACAGCTTTATATCTTAGCCTTGAACAAAAACAGAATCCTGTGAGAACAGGATTCTCAAGATCTTGTTTATAGGAACAGGGATGTTAATCTTATCTGTACCAGGCAGAAGATGGCAGCCACAAGGAAGGAGAGGGTTTGAGGGGAAATTGCTCAAGGCTGGGAAAGTTTATTTTTCTCTAAGTTTTGCTTTACCAGCATTCTGGGAGGCTGAAGCAGGAGGATCCTGAGTTGAAGCCCAGCCTAGGCAACTTAGTGACTTAGTAAACACTGTCTCAAAATTTAAAAATAAATAAAGAGCTGAGAATGTAACTTAGTGTGCAGGCCCTGGGTTCAATCACCAATATGACAAAAAAGAAAAAAAAAGCTGCTGATTTCTTTGCGGCTCCACCTGGTCACACTGGGATTGGGTTGTTGCTTCCACCGTCCCCCAGGATGTGGACTGGGTGGCCTGGGTTGTTGCCATAGCAAAATAGTGGCCAGAGAGAAGAAAGAGAATGTGAAGTAGTCTAAACCCAGAAAGGGCACACACCCTTCCATTCAACTGGCAAATACTTAGTCGTGTGGCTCTACCTAACCTCTAAGGCATCAGATACGGGAAAACCACGCTGCCAAGAAGAGGAGAAAAGATTTTAGTGCACCACTAATGGTGCACCCACAATAGCACTGGTTTTTAATACTTCTGTCAGGGTCTGCATACTTTAACAAATACTGTGGGACTCATAACATTCATCGTTACAGACTGTGAAAGGTGTGGTGCTTTCGCACAGCATCTAAGGATCCTGCACAGTTGAGTTCACTCATGTAAATTTCCCGAGCTTTAACCATGTGCTAAGTACTCTCCAGCCTCCAGGGGTAGAGCCTGGGATAGGCAGGCAGGGCTTGGGCAGTCAGGTCTGGGACAGAGCCAGAGACTCAGATTACCTAGTCCTCCTCCTGCAAAGGAGTACATCCATTTGTTGTCTGTTCTGTAGCCGAAGTTATTCCTCCATGAATCTTCCGCTTTCCATGTCACAAAACAAAACACCTATACTGAATACAGTTAGACATCAAAACATCATTCAGTAGACAACTGAAAACCTAGGCCTCAGCAAACACATTCAGTAGTGAAGTTCCATTTCTAAAATTATCAACAAAGCTTTCTCAGATCCTCAGAAATCTCCAGCCTGAAACAATGGCCTAGAACAGGACATTTGAGCCTTGCTGATGGATGGTCTTCACTCATGTGGATTCACTTTGGCAGCCTTGTTGTCAGTCTGGGCATTTTATATCCTAGTTTGCAAACATTTATGTGCATTAGCCTGAGGCAAAATGAAAGGCTCTCTGTGTTTATGGAAAGACATAATTCCCTGCAGCCAGCCAGGGTGATTTGTTAGACTTTGCTGCACGTTGGAATTAGTATTGTCTAATTTTAAAACATCTTTTTTAAAAGATGGATTTTTCCAGCTTTATGTTTTTGAAAGATAGTAAATTCATTTTGGCAGCTATTTTTAAAGCATTGCCAAAGTTAATTGGGCTTTCAGACTGCAGGGGTTTGTATTAGAACAATTTATCTTTGCTTTCTTTCATACATTGATTTGTATTCAGTGTAGTTGTGAACTACTCTGTCCACTTCTGTATGCTGGAAAATGTATACACGTTCACAGGCTATTTCATTATTCAAAGAGAAGGAATGTACATAGGTCATTTCATTATCCAGGAAAATTATATACAAGGGCTAGAAAGATAAATTATATCTTGATGTACATGTGTACCTGTAGCAGAAATATAGATAATCTCTGATCCCATAATTAAACTGTTTTTTAGCTATAAATGTATGTGCACTATAAACTGTAAAGAGCTACAGTCTTAGTTAATTAGCTGGGGCAGGAGGATCCCAAGTTCAAGCCCGGTCTGGACAACTAGGCAAGACCCTTCTTCAACTTAAAAAAAAAAAAATAATAAAGGGTTGGGAATGCACCTCAGTTTGAAGGTCCTGGGTTCAGTGCCCACTACTGTAAAAACGGCAGGGGTGGGGGTTAGAAACAGGTGAAAATAAGGTGTGTTGTGCATTGGGGGAAAGGGGGCACTGGCTTGTTGTGGCCGGGACCATTTTGGAGCAGAGAGAGCCCCTGAGGGAGGACCGTCAGCAAGGTTGGGCCAGAACAGAGGGACAGGCCACGCCGGCTCTTTCCAGCACTGGCAGTGTGGAAGGGCAGCATTGTGCCGGGGCTGCCTGTGCAGGCCCCTCCTCTAGCTGTGGAGAAGACAGAGTGAACAGGCCATGCCTGAACAGTAGGAAGGCCAGTGAGAGCCCGGGGCCATCTAGGAGAGCTGCCTGCCAGAGGCCAGAAGCCAGGTCGTGGCCGTGAGCGTGAAGGCAGAAGAGGTGGAGGACTGGTGGCAGGTGTGCATCTGAGGTGGAGAAGCCAAGTCCCTGCCCTGTGGCGGCATTGGTGGTGGCAGAGTGTGGACAGCCTGGTAGAGGGCAGAACTGAGCCCCACAGTGCCGTGTGCAACACAGGTGAGATACGCAAGGTATCCTCACAGAGAGGGTATTTTATACATAGTTGAGCCCCAAGGAAATTGGAATTTAAAAGTCATTGAGCAGAACCAGTGACTGTGAGTGACAAAGACTGTGCTTTGACTATTTGGGAGGCTGACTGCTAATTCTCTGTGTTTTTTCTCTAGAAAACCGTATCACCCGAAACTGGAAGCTTTCATTAGTCACATGTCAAAAGGATCCGGAGCCTCTTTCGAAAGCCCCTTAAACTCTCTGCCGCGTCACCCCAACCACCCTGTGTGTGAGATGGGAGAGCTCACGCAGACAGGTAGGTGCACGACTGCCACCCCTCCCCACCCTCCGCGAGCCCTTCTCTTTTCCAACACTGGAGCCAGTACTCTGGGAGAGGGCCGTGGGGCTCCAAAGTGGCAACGAGAGGAGCTCAGAGGCTCCAGGGTACCCACTTAACGTCTGCTTTCTTCAAATTAAAATGACCTTTCTTCTCATTACAAAAGCAACACGTTTCCAAAGAGAAATTACAAAAGACAAAAAAGCACCCCCCCAAAACAACAGGCCCTGAGTAGTAGTCTTTCTTCCTGTACTTAGGGGCACACACATACATGAGTGTCTTACTAAACACACTTTTGTAACTGACTTTTATGGGGATCATCTTTCCCTGTCAGTGTTCATCTACATCATGGCAGTGGCTGCTTATTATTCCACTAAGGATGAACTGTAATTTACTTAGCTAATCTCACATATTCTAGGACTTACTGTACAAGATCTCAGGGAGACAAACACATGAGCGATTCCTGCTGTGCCTGGAATCTGTATGCCTAGTCAGGTTCTCCCAGAAGCCCATCTTCCCCTCTTCAGTCTAGTTGTACCACTGTGCCCTGAGTTAACTGTGGGGTCACCTTTACCAGGAAGAGAAGGGACTGGTGGTTCCCTGTGATGTTCCAGGTTCCTAGTTCTTCAGACCAGAACTTCAGAGGACCTTTGCTGGGTCCCCAGCCTTGGTGAGAGAACCAGGAAGACCAGTTGCCACACTGATTTCTTTTTCTGTCAGTATTGTAAGGTCTCGGTTTAGATCGAAGGAGGGTCTCTGTCCTATAGTTGGCCCTACTGGGTTTGGCCAGGCTTCCGTAATTATTCCACAATTATTGAGGGAATGATGTTGAGTGACAAGCAGAAGCCTATGGAGGATTAGCTTTGGCTGAAGAGTTGCACTTAGTACCATGCACACAAACTCTGTGTTAGTTTAGAACAGGGATTTTCATCCTACCCAATCTGACACCCCTTTTATTTATGAGCATTCACAAATATTTGATTCTCAGCTACCCTGAAGTGAAATTTCAATATAATATAACCTTTTTATTTCTTAATTTTTAAAGAAAAGTTAGATCAAATAACCTCTAACAAGCAAAAGAAAACATTTATTATATAATTCTGTGTGTCGCAGCGTCGATGCTTAGGAATAGCTAAACTAGAAAATATAGTGAAGTAGTCAAATATCTGCACCTGACTGTGACAGCCACAAATGCAGATGACTGAGGGATGTCATATTAGTGACTCTAATACAACACAGCATTTTGTGGTTCTTCTGACAAGTTCTGCTCAGAACAAAGTACAGATGCTCCTTAACTTAAAGTCATTCCTAGAAATTCAGTGGATGTTAAAATTATGCAAAAATTATTTTATGTTTATAGACACAAAAAAACACCATTAGGTTCTAGACTAAAGTATGCAGGCAGCTTTTTGCCATGAGAATGTCTTGTGGCACATTCAAAAGTCATGTGGGACCCAGCTCACTTGACCCACGTGGGGACTGTCCAGACCCAGTCCACCACCGCGTGCCAGGAAAGCCCTTCCCCGTGTTACCATGGAAATTCAAGTGAGAATGGAAATGTATTCAGAAAGATTCAGGATGACTTGGATTCCAAAGGCAAGAATGCGATCAGGCTTCCAGAGACTGGAAGTAGGAGCACAAGGCTGTCTCATCGGTCCCTCTTGCTATGGCTTTTTGCTGTGTCTGCTGACACAGTAGTCGTAGCCACAGCTAGAGAGGAATTAGCAGCTCAGATTCTTTTTTTTTTTTTTTTCCCTCATTGAGTTTATTGGTACATTTTAGGTATACAGTACAGTTGCATTCATGATTGGAATCTTGTACCTCTCCATGACAGGTCTTGATTCTCATTTTTTCCCCTTGTCCCTGCTCTCCCTTCACCCCCTCCTCCCCTCCCCATTTACAAACACTTTATTTCCATTTTTTCATTTTCTCATTTTTTTCTTTTCCCTGTTACCTTTCCCCAACCCTTCCCATTTCCCTACACCTTTAGCCCTTTTCTTCCTATTTCACACTGGTCCTTCATCGGCTGTGGTGAGGAGTCAGGATGAGGGGTAGCAAACAGGGCAGAGGGACCCCACCTCTCCATCCAGGGGCTGTTCCCTTAGAAGAGGTTGGGAAGAGTTCACACAATTAGAGGTAAACCATTAATTTGGACTTTTCTTCTCAAATGATCTATCATCTTCTTTATTTTCTAGGTTAGTATTACCCTAGAAATCATTTTTTTCCCCCGTAGTACCATTTATTCCCATTCCTGTGATCTTTTTAATGGTCACTTTTATCTTCTATTTTAAATGTTATTAAAAATGCATAGCTGTTATGATCATGATTTGTAACTAGCACAGTGTGCCGCCCCGCAGTGCCTTCCTCCTTGGCTCAGGAGGCCCCAGCAGTCACTGAGCACAGGAGGTGGCCAGATGCTATGGTGAAGACAGTGGTACCGCTGAAAGCTGCAGGGCCTCAGAGAATTAGCACAGCCTGGTGACAGACCTGTCACCTCTTTCACCAGGGCTGGAGGTGAATGAAAGTGGATAGTGGTTATAGAGTGCCTTGTATAGTGCTGGCCTGTGATAGACTCTCAGTGAACACAGCTAACTCTGCCATACAAGAAGCCCCTGAGATCAGGGAGGACCTGCTGATTTGACCTGGGAGAGGATGCAGGAAGGCTCTGCAAAATGAGGTGAATGAATGGAGCTAGGTGCTGGCCGTGGGAAGGGAGAACAGCATGAACTGGGTTATGAGAACGTGGAGTGTGTTTGAAGAGGATAAAAGGACCTAACTGACTAAAACTTTGTGTTTCTGCACGAAAATGGAGGGGAAAACACCAAGCAGGGACTAAAAACACAAAATTGGGGCCAGACGGGCCTTGAGTTTTAGCTCTGCCACTTCTTAACTGTGAGGACTCAAGGTCTTAGTTTCTCCACCCGTTGTATAAGGAAAAAGGCTGCTAACAGTACTACACTTTCCTCTGTAGGTTTTTTGTAGGAATTAAATGAAAAATGCCTTGCATACAATAAGCATCCCACCTTTAATATATTTTGCATAATCTAAGATAGGCCCAGAAGTGAATTGGGGTCAGACCCAGTTTCTTCATTTTTGTCACTTATGATTTGCCTCCTTTTGCAGATCATTTCCCGGATGCTAAGACTGGTCCCAGCCAGGTCCCCGAGGGAATTCTGCTCTTGGGCTCTTCATTCACTGTGAGACTCAGGCATCCTCTGTGGCTGAGACATGGATGTAGTTAAGGGAATCTCTGCGCTAGTTCTTTCCCGCTGTCTCGTAATTTTCAGCCTCATATGCCTCATCCTGGTGTGGAATTGCCCACGCTATTTAGACATCTGAACAAATTGCATTAGTGGACATCGGGCCTGTGTGGTTCACACCCTCAGCAAATTCATGCTCGTTACTGAGATAGCCTCCCCGATGCCCTTCAGGCTGAAGTGTAAGCTTGCTGTCGACTTCCATGTTTCCTTCTCCTGCTTGATAATAAGGGTTTTTCTTTTCTTTAAAGTCAATTTATTGTTGTACCATGGTAGTGTAGAGACGAAATGATAGTAAACGGTAGGCTTACAATTCTTGCTTCCACCCACCCTCCTTTCCAGGCCCCATCATCTCTAGGAAACCATTGACATTAGCTTTTCCTACCTCCTTCCAAAATGTCATGAACAATGTGGGCAGCTGCAAACACATATTCTCGTTTTCCGCTCTTTTTTTATTTGAGAGGAGCACAATAAGCATACTCTTCTGTAATTTGGTTTTGTAAAAATATATCCTATCTGGGGATTGGAAGCTTGTGGATGAATCCGAGAAGGCCCTTCCGGGACTAGGCAGAATCTTTCCCCCAGAAGGCCAGTGGAGACCCTCAGTGTGCAGTGCAGGGGAGAGGACCAGGCTGTGAGCAGGTAACTGACGGTAGTCTCCACCTGATGAATGTCACAGAGCCATCCTGGCACTGAGGATCATCGTGTCCCTGCACAGTGACGAATGCTCACCTCAGGCCCATGCCTGTCACAGCCTAGACACCCTGCTGGGTGTTTCCTACACTCTGTGGCCCACCGGTCATGACACTTTCCCCAGAGAAGGGGCAAGCTGTGCAGGAGAGGGAGGGAGGCAGATGGTCCTTAGGCCCGCCACGAAGGCCATTCCCCAGTCAGCTCACCCCTTTACAGACACCCCAAGAAGTTGAGACGAACTCATTCTTGTAATTTCCACGTGGGGAAATGAGCTTCATTATATTATCTTACACTGGTCTGAAACATTCCAGAGTTGGGCAGTGCCTCGCCTTCCCCTTGCTGTCCCTTGTGCCAAGCTAGTAGTCAGGAGAGGCTTGTGTCACCCTGTGTTTCAGGAGTCGTGCAGCATTTGCAGAATGGCCAGCTGCTGAGGGACATCTATATAAAGAAACACAAGCTCCTGCCAAATGACTGGTTTGCAGACCAGCTTTACCTAGAGACCACTGGGAAGAGCCGCACCCTACAGAGTGGGCTGGCCTTGCTCTATGGCTTTCTCCCAGATTTTGACTGGAAGAAGATTTATTTCAGGCACCAGCCAAGCGCCCTTTTCTGCTCTGGAAACTGTTACTGCCCACTGAGAAACCAATATCTGGAGAAGGAGCAGCGTCGTCAGTACCTCCTGCGGCTGCAGAACAGCCAGCTGGAGAGGACCTATGAGGAGATGGCCAGGATCGTGGACATCCCCAACAAGCAGCTGCGGGCTGCCAACCCCATAGACTCCTTGCTCTGCTATTTCTGCCACAACATCAGCTTCCCCTGCACCAGAAGCGGCTGTATTGACATGGGGCACTTCAAGGTGATCAAGATGCATCAGATAGAAGATGAAAAAGAGAGGCGCGAGAAGAAACTGTACCTTGGGTACTCACTGCTGGGTGCCCACCCTATCCTGAATCAAACTGTTAGCCGGATGCAGCGTGCTGCCAAGGGCAGGGAAGATGAGATCTTCACCCTCTACTCCGCTCATGATGTCACTCTGTCACCCGTTCTCAGTGCTTTGGGCCTTTCAGAAGCCAGGTTCCCAAGGTTTGCAGCCAGGCTGATATTTGAGCTCTGGCAGGACAGAGAAAAGCCCAGTGAACATTCGGTTCGGGTTCTTTACAATGGAGTTGACGTCACGTTCCACACGTCTTTCTGCCAGGACCACCACAGGCGTTCTCCCAAGCCCATGTGTCCTCTTGAGAACCTCGTCCGCTTTGTCAAAAGGGACATGTTTGTGGCCCTGGACGGCACTAGTTCTAGTTACTATGATGCGTGCCACAGGGAAGGAATCTAAAAGGTACATGGTACGGCACTATAGAACCTATACTGATACAGAAGGCAGGGAAGAGTCCACTCCCAATTCTGTGTGCTGCTAAGAGTGTAAGAGTATTGATTTTTTAAAAGCTAAAACTTGTGTTTGGGAGCCATGTAGGTGGTTCAGGATGAACAGTAAGCACATAGCTGTAATCTGGTACGAGAGTCACTTGATACAAAATGGCCAGCTTATAGAGAAAAGAAGGTACTGTATCACAGCCAGACTTGGCTTACAATGCCAGAATATTATTCAGTATAGAAAGTTGCCAACCCAAGTTCATATTCTTTTGGCCTGTCGTGGAACCAGCAGAACCTCAGCCAGAATTTTCTTGATCTTGAACATTTCTACCTTGTCCTTGTTCCAGTGAAAATTTTCCTGTGGTGATTTATCTAAAACAGAGAGTAATTTTCTTCTCTAAAGGGCTACAAAGTAAATATTTCAGATGGTATGGACCACAAGGCTGCACATAGTTTGTATCGCAGGTACTCAGCTCTGCTCTAGTAGCATGAAAGTGGCCACAAACCACACACAGAGGAGTAAGTGTGGCTGTGTTCACGGGCATACGAAGCTCATAGGCTGCAGTTTGTCGACCCCTCATTTTACAAAACAGGCTCTGTTGTACTCGCACTTCCAACACTCGGATGAGAGCCAGTTGAATACCAAGAATTATTCAGCGGCCCCTCCAGTAATTTCTGCTAGCAACACAGAGCAGGGTCTGCATCTGACACTACAACAACACTTGATGGGGAATAAACATTTGAATGCGAACGAATCATAGAAATATGATTAGAATAATACTTGATGTTCACAATGATTGTGGTACAAGATAGTTTTAAGTATTTTCAAATATCTGTCTGCTGTAGTCTATTTGCTGTACATGCTGAAACTTTTGTATTCCATTTAGTATTTTTATAGTTTAGGAAAATATTTTCTAAGATGAGTTTTAGATGTGCTTTTATTCCTATAGTATGTTCAATTTCCTGTACCTGTTTGGTGGTTGGAAGGAGGCTAGAAGCGGCATTCAGGTACTTTTTTCCAAAACGACTAGTGATGGCTCATTCTTTTTGACAAGCCATCAAATTGGATCAATTTTTAAACCATTTTCATCTCTTTCAAATGGCAAATTGCAATTGATTTTTAAATACGTTTTTAGAAGAACTTTGTTACTAGATAGTTAAATAATATTTCTAAGGTATTTTATATATTAGAAGCAATTGAATTAAGTCTGTGATTTCTGAATGAATGGTGCTAGTTCTCTTCGTAGAAATGTAAAACATGCAAGTGCGATTCTCCAGTGGCATTGGCATCCCATCCCTTCTCTTCATTTTATTTGTCCGGTGTTGTGTTGGAATGTGTCTGTTTCTATAAATAAATTTTTGAAGAATACTTATCCTGTACAAGGAATGGTGTGCGCCCATGAGTCATCCCCGTTCTTTTCACATGAGGAATAGCATTTTAAACATTTATTTTAACTAGGGCTGGGAACTTGGCTCCGTGGTTCAGCTGCCTGCCTTGCAAGCACAAGGGCCAGAGTTCGATCCCCAGTTCCACAAAAAAAAAAAGAAACTGAAGTACATTTCTGGATGTACACACACAAAAAAACTTTTTACTTGAACCGCTTTACTTAGTGCTGAAAACAGTATTCTCCCTCATATATTTAAAGGCTGTTCGGGTCATCTGCTCCCACTCACAGTATATCCAAATTGGAACTTCTAAGCACAGCTTGAAGATTTAAAAATAAAAGCAAATCTGAAGACTTTTAAAATAAATGAATTCACAATGTCTGTTGGTAAAATTAAACACTTGGCTAACACCAAAAGGTATAAAGGTTTTGCCTCCTAAGGTGTCAGGTGTGCACAACATTAAAATATGTTCCTCATGGGCCGGGGATTTAGCTCAGTGGTTCTGCTGCCTGCCTCGCAAGTGCAAGGACCCGAGTTCGATCCTTGGTACCAAAAGAAAGAGAAAATATGTTCCTCAATATTGAATTCTGAGCCACTCTATTCTGTAGTGAACAACACTGGGCCCTGAGCTGAGATTAGTGGAGAGCCCTCAGTTTCTGGACAATGGTTAATGGCTTAATGTATGACAGATCAGGGTGTGTACATGTATCTATTCAGCTTTCTTGTATTTATGATTAAAATTAATGCACACAGAGCTGGAAGATAATACTAAAAAACAACTTCAGGAATGAAGTTCTTTAGGAGAGGAAAAAGCAAAACTCAAGACTCAGTTTCTCTTACAACATGCAACTAAAACCAGATATGTAGGGATTTTTCCCACATATGCATACTAAGCAAGATGGTATCATTTAATTTAATACTGTCCTGAAATTACCTGCCTGGAGATTGTATCAGACCCCAAGACTGCCCCCTTTACACACACACACACACACACACACACACACACACACACACAGAGCAATGTAAAACTTTCCTTTGCAGTGATGCTATATTTTGCTCAACCACTAGAGGACAGCATCAAACAAAATTTCAGTCCTCAGGGCCCAGTCTTGCATCTGCAGAGGAAGTAAGGCAATTTGAGAATGTTTGGATAGGTCAGCCAAAACTATCTTAATTTGCCTGGCACTGAGAAGTTTCTGCAGGATGCAAGACTTTCAGTGCTAACAAGTGAGAAAGTCCCAAGCAACCTGTAACAAGTGTGAACCTAGTGTTACATGGTGAGGTGATCGTTAGACATTCTTTGTAGAAAGAGAAAGCCTGACACAGTAGCTTACTTGTCCAAGGTGTGGCACAGCTGGCAGGTATGCAGCAGAGCCGATACTCAAGCTGTGTCCACTTAACTGGAAGAACCAAGTTCTTAAGCAGGACAAATGATAACACCTCTCTACCATTTAGGTCTATATTTGGCTCTATGCAACAGAGACCTGATTGGAGTAGCTTATGCAAATAAAGCCTTTGTTTTCTCCACTGGTTGCACAATGCCATCAGGAATCCAGATTCCTCCTGACATCTGATGGACTAGCAGGGATTGGTCCCTTGGCCCACCTCCATTGTAAAGGAGTCTAGAGGAGTATTTTATTAGACCCACTGTCATTCCAAACAAAACAAAGCCAGGCTCCACTCACTAAGGAAGAGAGGGAGTGTGGATGCTGTAGGGACTAGTGGTGAACACCTCTATCAAAGCCCCTTACGGAGCTGACAGTGTGGTAGGTGCTGCATCACCCAAACTTCCCTACTTCACAACCTCTTTCCTCAATTGCTGCCAGTGCCCAGCTGCCAGCCCTTTCTGGGGACTGCAGTGGTGAAGAGTTGTGGGCCCAAGGATAAGCCTCCTTTCCAGGGAAGCCATATCCACTGACCATATCCTGGAGACAAGATCTCTGCTTGCCTGGACACATTTGTAGGAAAGGGATAATATATCCACTCACCAAAAGTTCTTCCTTCGGTCACTGCCTCTGAGAGGCTTACCATTTTGCTTTGGAAGCTAGACACAGTCAGCTTTCCAACATCCACAGATTCCACCCACCTCGGGTTCCAAAATTACCAGGGGAAAAATGTCTGCCTTGAACATGTACAGTTATTATTTCATGGTTTTACTCTCCCTTTCCCATCAGTGCAGTATAACAAGAATGCCCAAAAGAAAGAGCAAAAGCCAGGTGGGTGTGAAGTTTCCAGAGAGGGGTCCAAAGAAACCAACCTGGGTCATTCATCATGGGCATCACACTTAGGCCAAGAAGGCAGAGAATCTTTAAACTGAGATGGACATATTTATCAGGGCCTTTGTTTGTGGCAGGAGTATACTTGATCATAAATAGCTGTGTGGCTGTTTATATCTGCATCCCAATATGTTCACAAGGTATCTTAGTCTGTTTCCCGCTACTATGTCAGAATACCAGAGACCGGCGATTTATAAAGAAAAGAAGTTTATTTGTTCACAGTTCTGTGGGCAAAAAGTCAAAGACTGAAAGGCCAAATCTGGTGATGACCTCGTTACACCATAGCATAGGAGAATTCATCACTCAAGACAGCAAGAAAGGGCCAAACTAACCTTAAGTTACAAATGCACTGTGGAGATAACTAACCCTTTCCTGAGTAACCCTATTAATCCATTCATGGGGCTAGACCCCTCGACCTAATCACTTACTAGGTGCCTCTTCCCTGCACAAAGTTTCCCATACATGGACTTTGGTGGACACATTCAAACCATAGCACAAGTATAGGTACAACTGTGAGTGTGTAGGTATGTGCATGAATGGCCTGTGGATTAGTGTCTCCATCTGAATGTTCTGTGAATGGATTTGCACGCATATGCTCTCCCATATGGAGTTGAAAGAATTGCGAATGAGAATTTCACTAGGTAAGGATATCTGCAGACATTCTACTGTCCACACCAGAAATTTGAAAATTCTCAACTCCTCCCTCTTCCAGACCCCTTACATCGCCACTCACTCCACATTGCTACTATCTATGTAGGCTCTCACTTCTCCCTGGACTAGTCTACTTGTTCCGTCCCCACTGCCACCACTCCGCGGCCCCTCCGAACAGCAGCTACGGTGGTGGTGAAGTTGGGGTCACAGAGCGCCTCTCCTGAAATGAACCACGGCTTTCAACATCTGGAGTATCACACGTGTTCTGTGTGACTCTATCTGGGGTCTTTCAAGGTCATAGCCCTGCTCATTGAAACCTGAGCCCTGCTCACCTGAGATCTACCGGTTGTGGGCGCGTCATCCCCTCAGCCTGGCCCTATCCTTCACCCCTAGGATTCGATTCCAACGCCTAATCGTCTGGGACTTATGCGCTGTCCCCACGCCACTACCATGGAGATTATCATGTGCTTCCGTAACCGTCAGGCTGCAAGAGGTTGCAAAACTGAAGCAGGCCATGTTCAAGGGCTCACGCCTTATTACCGTACCACCAAGCAATAGAAGCAGCGACACGGGGCGGTGAATTTAGCTCAGTGCTGCCGCCGCCTACCTCTCAAGCGCAAAGACCCGAGTTCGATCCCCCGGTACAAAATTAATTAATTAATTAATTAATTTAATAGAAGCAGCGCCATGAACACCGAAACGCGCGTGCGCATAGAGATCAGTCGGAACTACGACTCCCAGAGTCCTCTGGGCTAGAACTCTATTTCCCAGAAAGCATCGAGAGAATTCCGACCCGGAACTGCAGTGTTTTGAAAAGCGGGAGGTGGAGCGATCCTGGCGGCTTGGTTTCTGCAAATGTGGAACAACCTCCAGGGGTCGTTAGTGAGTTAAAGAAACAAACTGTCAGAAAGGGGTTTGACGCAACCCTTTGGATTTTCCTGGTGCAATGTAGCTGTTCTCTGCCGCGTGGGTGACAGGTCTGTCTCAGCCTAGCGCTTCTGCCTGCTGCGGCTTTATTGGCTTTGGGTGCATCCTGCCAACTCACCCCGTGGCGTCTATAGTGGGTAAAGGCCGGTGCCTGATGGTTCCTGGTCCCCTTATTTCCAGCCTTGCGTTGTCTCCTTTTTTTTTTTTTTTTTTTTTTTTTCCTTTTCTCTTTTGATACTGAGTCTCAAACTCAGGACATTGCGCTTCCGAGGCGTCGGCACCACTGAGCTAAGTCCCTGGCCCTTGTCTGCTTTCTTGAAAGAAGAGACGACCTTTGCCCCTAGGCATAAGCCACAGAGTTCCACAGCTCTTATGCTACTTAAGCGTGGAATGCAGCAAGGCGAGGATGCAAGCCTTGGGGTCCTGCATGAATAGTGGCTAGAAGGGGGAAGATCTTTGGATCCTGGCCTGCTGCCTCTGTTCCCAAGAAGATAATTTTCCCGTGGTCCCTGCTGATCCAGCTCAAATCCTGGGATTCTGGAGGTCGGAAGCCTCCTTCCTACGACCTTCTACCCCAGACTCATCCCTCAGACTCCATCCCATCTGGGTCTCAGAACCTGTTTTCACTTTTCTTCTAAAGCACCCAGAGAAGCTGACCAATACAAAAACAGCTGGTGGGAGACTGGAACTTTTGGAGGAAAAGAGAAGAATGGAAAATCCAAAGGAGAAGCTTTAGGACATGGGGCCTGAAAGTTACTGGGCCAAAAGGGAGAGTTGAGGTGCAAGGGTGAAGGAGTGAGAGGGAATGTTTTTAAACATTGATGTTTAAACACTGTGTTTCTTTATGGCAGATACAACCCACAGTAATTTGGTTTTGTTTTAAACATTTTAGATAAACTGCACACTCCCCTAACCTTCCCTAGGGAGTTAAAATCACTCCTAATGTGTTCTGTGAGACTTCCCAAGGTATGTGACATTTCCCCCAGTGGCTTCATTGCTCCCTGGGTGGATCTCCTCAGGTTCCTAGACCCCGTTAAGGGATCTACAAAGTCAAAACTGTTTTCACCATAATACTAAGTTATTTGTATTTTTAATTCTATTTATATTTACATTTGAAATTGTAGGCACAACTGAAACTGTTGGTACAAATGAATCTAGGCAGTGGCACTAAACTAAACTAGGCTTGCCATTACTACATTTTTCACTGGTATGCTTGTAGAGGAGAGGGGTAGGGAAGCCAGTTTCACTTAACATCCTTAATGAAGCTCTAAACAATACTTATTTTACTCTATTTTGAGCCTTGAGTACATGGTGTTTAATATTCTGTGTGACATTGTGGGAATTAGTCACAAAGCAAATGCACCACATACCAAAGTTCTAATCTTGAGGAAAAGCAATTATGTGGTTGTTTTGAGTTGCTAGCTGAACTAGATACTTCTCTAGAAAACAACTGTGAACACCAAAAGTATAATTACTTGGATGTGGATATTTGGTAGACATTTTCTAGAAAATGAACAAAGTAAGCTCATCTCTTAAAGGGAATAACTGAACTTCTTTAATGCCAATGAGAACATTTGTTCTTTCAAGAAAACAATTAGAATTCAAAAAAAATATCTGCCACCCTGTACTCAAGCAGCTTTCTGATACTTAAGTTTTTTTTCTAATCAGCTTTGTGAGGCGTGATTTTTAAAATATTAAATAATAAAATATGCCACTGTTTAGAAGATCTGCATAACTCAGTATACTAGACATCTTTGTTGCATAACAAATTAGCCCAAAACATAGTGATTTAAAATTACAGACATTTTATGAGCTGTCAGTTTCTGTAGGTCAAGAATTTGTGAGCACTTATGTAAGTGGTTCTGAGTAAGTTTCTCATGCAGTTGTAATCAAGGTGTCTAGTCGTTGTAGTTCTGTAATGAGTTGACTGACACTGTAAGATCTGCTCCTAAGGTGGCTGACTTACATGGCTGTTGGCAGGAGGCCTCATTTCCTGGTTACCTGTTGGCAGGAGGCCTCAGTTTCTCACCACATAGACCTCTCTACAGGGCTTTAAGTATCTTCACAGTATGAAAGCTAGTTTCCTCCCAAGCATGTGATCCAAGACAGGAGCAAGGAATCCTCAGTGTTTATTATGATCAATCCCCAGGTGTATCTCTGCATTCTCTGACATTCTATTTATTGGAGGCAAGTCACTATGTATAGCCCACAGTCAGGGAGAGGGAAATTAGGCTCTACTTTTTTGTTTTATTTTATTTTATTTATTTTTGGCTTTTTAAGACAGGGTCTCACTACACAGTTTAAGCTGTCGGCTCCACTTCTTAAAAGGAAAAATGTCAAAGAATATCTGGATATTGTCACACCCAGTGGGTAAGGCAACCATGCTGGCTGGAGCATGTGCTATCTCCATGGAAACCACATAGGCAGGAGCACAGTGCCAAGCACTGCCCTCACGGTCATGCCTTGGTGGTGGAAGTGCAGGAAACCTCAAAGAAAAACAAAGATAAGACACCAGCCATCCAGAGAAGAGTGACCTCACTCTATCTGTCCCCCAAATTCCTCAAGGCAATAACTCCTCCTCTTCCTTTTAAATTCTTTGTTCTCTGCCTGCTCTATATTGATTCCTCTTTGGACTTAGCCCATTTGCCATCACCCAAGCATTACATAAATAAGCTTCACTGTTCACATAGTGCCTGTCCAGGCGCTCGTGTGTACTCTCTCTCTCTCTCTCTCTCTCTCTCTCTCTCATCTAATACATTTGGTGCCCAAAACCCAGGATGGGGTGACCCTCCCTGGAAGGCTTTCAATCCTTTTGTCCTGATGAGACCATCAGTTCCTCATCCTGCACCTCAGACAGAGGCTCAGATCTTATCCCAGATAGTCCCGCTGACTGCTTCAGATTGGTTAAGACTTTCCTTCCACTCCCCTTACTCGGCTCCCTCCCTCTGCCCACCTTGAGGCTCATCCCCAAGCACCTGGCTATAGGCTGGTGAGTGCCATATGCTGGGCCTTGACCAGGGTACCCAGGCCACGCAGCCTAAGCTCTGGGTGCCCAGGGCCAGCATGCCCAGGCCTGCCCAACCCCAAGCCGGCTCAGCACCCTTGTGCCTGGCATAACAGGCAGCAACACCAGGGCCACTTGTACACAGCACTGCCATAGAGGCCAAGATCCTGCCACGCTGACGGTTGTATGTACAGTGTGACCACAACCACACCAGGAGGCTGCCTACAGAAGCCATGTGTATAGCCCACCATCTGACAACCAGCCTGAGCAAGGAGAACACGGGTCCACACAGCATGCCGCCCCCGCCCTCCCCACTGTTGCTGCACCTGCTTCGGTTCTGTAAACATGCTAGTCCGTGTCTACCTTAAGCCCCAAGGACCACCTCCAAATGTAGGGCCAGGCCAAAGGGCTCAAGCTGCCTGGGCTGTACCACCCAGAGCTGCCCTGCAGCTGCTCTTCCTCTTCCACCCCTTTCTGATTAATACGGGCCCCTACCCCACAGGCGGTGTCCTCAACCCAGGTGCTGGGCATAGGGGTCCTGCCTTGGGGGACTCAGACATTGCCCTCACACTCCCAACTCCTTCCACCTTGGAGCAATTGATTGCTGGGCCCAGAAACCCAGCTTCCCCACCCATGCCACCAGCCTACCCTGACTGCCCACCCTCTCCTCTGCCCTGCCCTACTCCCCAGCCTTTGAGTCACCAAGCCGGGCTTTGTGCTCTTGGACACCCAACCAAGTGGCCACACCTTGCACCCTGAGCCTTCTGCCTCTCCCAGACCCCCGCCCCCCCCCGTTCCTCCTTCTGACCCTGCTCACCCCGAGCAGCCCCTGCTGAGCCTCTGCCATCCAGTGCCGCTCCCTGACTCTAACCCTGCACCAGGTTCTCCCCTCCCCTATTCCAGCAGCCCTGGCCCAATTCCACCCTCCCATCCTTCTCTCTTCCTCCCTCCTGGCCATGAAACACCACGGTGGAGCCCAGTCAGAACTGGCTCACTGCCCCTCTGAACCAGGCTCAAGGTCAGCTGGACACCTTGGACTTGACCCCTGTGCTGCTGAAACCTTCACCACACTTATTGTACTGCACATCCCCTGGAGTGCTGCACACCCCGGGGCCCCCTGCACTCCCCCAGTGACCAGCATAACCCAAGATCCTACACACCTAGGATCTCAGTGCTTCCCTAAGAACCCCACGTGTCCCTGAACCCCAGCACAGCTCTAAAACCCCTGCATGCCCCAGGACATTTGTGCACTCTCAGAGCCCTGGTGCTTGACCAACTAGGCTCCATGCCCTGGTAAGGGCCCCACCCCAGAGGGTCCCTCTCTTCCAACAGACAGAGCCTCACCCCAAAGGGACCCCCACATCCAACAGCGACATCCAGTAAAACCCCAGATACCTGACCCAGTCATATAGCCTCACCTAGCTGACTGACTTAGTTCCACTCTCTCCCTACATGAACAGAAATGGTTATATTCCCTGGCCCATTCCTATGGGAGTGGCCATAGGCACCTTCAGCCTGACTTTCCAGGTGGGCCTAGGGCTGTTCCCCAAAGAGATCCAAACTAAAACTATCAGACAAGATCCCCAGACATTTAAAAGAAAAAAAAAACTACAAAAACTGGAGACTGGCCCTCAAACCTCACAGCAGAAGCTAATCAACCCGGCCTTTACAATTTTTAATAACAGAGATAAAAGAGCTCAAAAGCAATACACTTCTGAGCTGCAGATGCTGTCCTCCACTGTAAGAAGCCTCTTAAAGTCTTGCCATAAGGTTTCTGAGATAGGCCCCTACTATTTGTCAGGCCCTTGCCCATGATTTGCTCTCCTTTCGCCCTCTTCCTCTCAGCTCATACAGTATGTAGATGACTTCCTTCTCTGCAGCCCCTCACACAAGTCGTCCCATAAAGACACCCTCGTATTATTATAACATCTAGACTTGAAGAGATACTCAGGATCTTCCTCTAAGGACCAACTTTCTTCCCCATCCATCACCTATCTGGACATCACTCTCCACAGACATACCTGGGCCCTACCTTCAGACTGCATCTGCTTGACCTCCCAGAACCCAACCCCCAAGGCACAATATTTTACATTTTCCAGAATAACCCCAGCCTATTCCTTTTCTGAGCACCTACAATATTAAGGCCTCCCTACCAAAGATAGATGGTTCCTAAACCAGAAAAATTTCCTCCTTCCTGCTTCACGGGTCCACAGCATTCTTTCATCCTTTCATGACAATTTTCACATAGGCTACAAATCCTTAACCCAACTTCTTAAATCTCTTATCTGTTTTCCCTCCTGGAAAATTCTCCTTAAAACCATCATCACTCAATGCTCTGCCAGCCACACAACCACAACAGAGGACCCTCCATCCTTTTCCAGCCTATCAAGCAAAAGGCTTTTCTCCAACTCAAGACTGGCAAATTAACTTTGCCCACATGCCACAAATAGAAAAGCTAAGATATCTCCTAGTCTGGGTCCCTGTACTGGGTGGGTAGGGCCTTTCCCATAGTCTCAGAAAAGGCCCCAGCTGTTGTCAATTCCCTCCTAGCCAATATTATCCTCTGGTTTGTCCTTCTTCCCTCTTTTCAATTAGACAATGGCCCAGCTTTCATTTATCTAATAAAACCTCCACACCCTCTACCAGCCTCAATCATTCAAAAAGGCAGAGAGAGCCAACAGCCTCCTCAAGGACGACCTCAATAAGCTCACACTCAAGCTCTATGAAGACTGGGTTTCTCTGAACCCAATAAATCCTTCACACCAAAGCCAATTTCTGGGAACCTACAGGATACAGTCCATTTGAGCTTTTATATGGCCAAACCTCAGCCAAGAGGCCATCCCCCATTGGAGACTATCTCCCAAGTCTGCGACAAGCCTGAAAAGAGATCTGACACACTGTTAACCTTCTCTTGCCTTCTCCTGACACCTAGCCTTATGAAGATAGCCTAAACCTGACAACTGTCCATCTGCAAGACCCTCCCCAATAGATATGTTGCTCTCAAGCAAAGCAGTATCCTGATGATAACTTACCTGACTTCTTATAAAAATTGCAAGTACTCTCCACACTCTCCTCAGGGTGACAAATACCAGAAGATACCTTATATGCCTTTCCCCTGCCCAGCTTGCCATTTCACCTACTTCCTTCATTCAGTCTGCTTTACTCTTACTTTGTTTCACCCTTAGGGCCTCACTCTTAAGTCCTTCCTTACATGGATAAAAGATCTCCTTTTTCAGGACTCTGTGTTGGCTTCTCTTCAGAAGAGGATCTTCAAAAGAGATTGCTTTCCTTCTCCACCCTCTTCCTGTTCAATGATAGAGAGGACCCTAAACATCCTGTGTTTTTACTACACATTCTCCTGTAGATTTTACTTATTATCCTGTTAGGACTCTAACTTAATCACTCCTCATGCTTACATTTACCCTTGCCTGATTAGGTTTCCCCCCTTCTCTTCCTAGTCTCTTGCTCATTGAGACAGAGAGAGAGAGAGAGAGAGTAGAGAGAGAGAGAGAGAGAGAGAGAGAGAGAGAGAGAGAGAGGCTCATTCCACTTTCCATGGTGTTTAAACCTAGCACTGCTCACAGAACACTCCCTGGGAAGAACTGTCTTCCCTTGGTATCTGGCCAAAGGGGGAGATATTTACTTTGTCCACTCACCCACTCTGTTACAGCCCTGAGTCCCAGCTGGAGATGTTCACTGTCGCCTTTGTTGCTGCTCTTATTACTACCTCTTTCTGCTCTCCCTCTATTTCCCCTTCCTCCCCACAACCTGCCTGTCACCAATGAACCCTTGATCCAACAATGTAGGGATCTATACCTCCCTGATCTACTATTGTTCCCTTTCCTGAGATCTTTCTGACACTTCGAAAAATAGCTGGCTCCATTCTTACTCACAGAACCAGATAGACTCCCTGTTGGCAGTAACCCTCTAAAATCATAGAAGCTTAGATCCTCTCACAGCCGAAAAGGCAGCTTATACATCTTTCTAGAACAAAATGTTGCTTTTATACCAACCATCAGACATAGCGCAATACACAACAAAAAGGCTAAATAAAAAGGCTTCAAAAATTAAACAATAAGGGCTGGGGATTTAGCTCAGTGGTTCCACTGCCTGCCTTGCAAGCACAAGATCCCAAATTCAATCCCCAGTACCAAAAAGAAAAAGAAAAAAAAAAAGGACCAGGGATTTAGCTCAGTGGCACCATGCCTGCCTTATATCCACAAGGTCCTAAGTTCAATCCCTGATACCAAAA
>NW_022900949.1:54078705-54099289 GCF_012274545.1 Fukomys damarensis
AAAAAAAAAAAAAAAAAAAAAAAAAAAATTAAACAATACCTATCTGACACTTAGACCAGTATTTGTGACTGGGCCTCGTGACACCTTCCACTAATTGGACCTCTTGCCTTTATTCTCCTCCCCCTCCTCTTCGTCCTTCTCCTCCTCCAACTCCTCCTCTTCCTTTTTGGGCAATATCTCTTCAGGGTCCTTTCACAATTTCTACCAAATCAAATTCAGAATATTACCAATCAGACAAGTTGACAAACGCTAGTTCTGACCATCCCTCTATACTGTCTCATCCCCCAAGATCTCTCTGCCAAGTTCAGTTTCCATACCTCTCACGTGTCCTGCATGAAGCAGCTATGAAAAATAATACCCACCTCCTCTACTCTCCCCTTTTTCTTTAGAACAACAAAAATACTGGAATATCATGCCCAGCTGGTAAGGCAACTGTGCAGGCAGGAGTGCAGTGCCAAGCTCTGTCCAGGCACCATCAGCCTCGGTGATGGAAGCACAGGAAATCTCAAAAGAGAAGAAAGACCGGCCGTCCACAGAAAAGTGACCTCACTCTATCCACCCCTCAAATTTCTCAAGGCAATAATCTCTTTCCTTCCTTTTCAATTCGTTGTTCTCGCTCTGTTCCACGCTGACTCCCCTTCAGACTCAGCCTGCTTGCCAACACTGAAGAATTAAATAAACAAGCATTGTTGTTCACACAGTGCCTGCCCAGCTGGTATCTCTTTCATACAGACATCTTTTAAAAACATACTTTATGAACCAATCTTTTCCAAATAATCTATGTATGATGTTAAAAAAAGGAAGATATATGTATAAAGCTCTATTCCAATTGCAAGATAGTCCAATGGCTTATTGTAATAGAACACAAAAATGTCACTGGTGCAGTTTTAGATTCCACATTGCTACTGACCTTTAAGAAGCAATCATTTGTTGAATTTTGGTGTAGTATCAAAGAAAAATATCCACAAATACACGAAACAGTTGTTAAAAACTCTTCTTGAAAACAATATGTGAAACCAATATTCTCCATATACTTTTAAATAACATCAAATCAGACAGGAATGAAGAAACTGAGAACCAGTTATATTGCATTAAACCAAATAGTTAAAAGAAAATTGCAAAAAAAAAAAAACCCACAAAAACAAAAAACTATGCAACATAGAGCCTCTGTGTGAGTTGTTTGGCTTTAACAAAGTGTATGCATTTCATGGTTCTCTGAATCTGACTCTGCAACACACTGTATTTGGGACATTTAACTTGTAATCTAAGAGCCCCCAGGCATCTAGGCACATATATACAATTTCACCATATTCAGAATGCTCCTAGTTCAAATCAAAGTCACAAGCACGTATGCACACACTTGAACACACACACACACATGCACAAGCACACATAACTCTGCATCTGGCTTAGTCCCTTTCCCTCTCTCCCCTGTAGTCAAGCAAGACGTCAGCATCTGTCATATATCACTTCATCTACCAGTTTCTTTCATGTAAAGCCTTCATAAGTGTAGAGGTGTAGTGAAGTTCTGCAAGCAGCCACACTCTGGATCTACTTTAGATCTTTTTGTAGGAACTCATCTGAATGCCTTCTAAATGATACTGCACAACAGGTACTAAGGCAGCAAGGCTGCAACATGGCCGAGTGAAGAGGCCCTCTACCAGTGATTCCAGAATCCCGCTCTCGGAGCCCGGTGCTGTGAAAGCAGGGTTAGCTGGTTTCGCTTTCGCTTTCTGATAGGGTAATTCTCCAAAAATTAATAAAGTAGTAAAGTTAGAGAATTAAGGAATCCAATTAACAGGCTTAAATGTATGTATATGAACAAAATCTGGGCTTGGGTAACGTAAAAGAAAGGAGAATGACTATTGAGTAGTTGCAAAAAAAAAAAGTCTGCTAAAATTGTCTGTATACATGAATTCTAAATTTTTCCACAATAAAACATTGCAGAGCAGGGCATGATGGCACATGCTTGTAATCCCAGCACTCTGATAGGCTGAAGGCAGGAGAATTATAATTTCAGCTCAGCCTAGGTAATTTGGCTACTTAGGGAGAACTTATCTCAAAAAATAAAGAAAAAAGCCTGGGGATATGTGGGATATGGGATATGGGATATAGGGATATGCAGTGTGAAGTTCCTGGGTTCTTTCTCTAGTACAAAAAAAATTTGCCTGTATGATAAAATAGAGCCAGAGATTTAGCTCAGTGGTGCCGGCGCCTGTCATGCAAGTGCAAGGTCCTCAGTTTGATCCCCGGTATCAAAAAAATAAAATAAAAGGAATAAATATAAATATGGGGTAAAATTGACACATAAAACTAGAAAATTTAGTCACACCTTGAGGTTCTTGAGACAGATATGCAAAAGAAAAAAAAAAAGAAAGAAAGAAAAAGAGAAGCAGACCCATTGCCTGAAAACCAACTGACTAACTAGTCAATCCAGAATATTTTCTTCCCTTATATACACAATTTACAGCCTTTCATGCTGAATGGAATTCTCTTCACAGTTTTTGAACATTTCTTCAAAATTTTAGTTTACCAATATGACTTATGTCTACATAATAGCATTTTAAAGAATATTTAGTCTGTTAGAAGAAAAGAGTCATAAGATTTTTTAAAAGACAAAAGGCTAAAAGTTCAAATATCTAAATCAAGTAATCATGGACAAATGATATAAACAGGCAATTTCACGAAATCAGAAATACAACTGACCAATAAAAACATGAAAAGATTCCAACATTAGTAATAACCAAGACGATACAAAGCAGCAGTCAGATTTTATTTTTCACAAAGCATATTATCAGATAAAGAGTAATAGGGCCAGTGAAGGTGTACATGACATCATCCCTTCCATAGAGTTCAGAGTTGGTGCAGATATTGGCACAGTGTTTGTGGTAGGACATTTGGCTCTATTTATCAGCATTAAAAAGTATATATCCCCTATGAGATGCTTGGGGAGTTGGGGGAGAGTGGGAAGGGCTTGGGAAATGGGAGATACTAAGGGATTAGAGAGTGAAGACAGCGTCCGTGAAGCTGGGAGAGACTTGGAAGGACTAGTATTGGCTCAGGGTGGGGAGAGGAGGCAAGAACCACTTGGAGGATTTGGGAGAAACAAAAACAAATGAAATGGATATAAATAACTGAAGAAGGTTGATGAGGAGGCAAAGGGAAGGGATGTCACTGGCAGAGATCACAAATATAAAATGGAAACAACTGGCTTCAGAGAATTGATCTAAGGCCACTGACAAACAAAACCTGTTAAGATTGAACTAGGACCCTGGAAAAGAATGAAGTTTGTTAGCAAACAGGAAATAGTGATTTTTCATAGTACTAACCATGCCTTCTAGGGTTCTTTGACTTCCTCTCATCTTGGCCTGTTGTAACATTATAGTTTGCTTCAGAAAAGCAGCCTGAGATCTTTGAAGACTTCTTAGTCTGAAAGCTCATTGCTTAATGCTCAGTATTTTTACCATGTGATCCTAAGGTACAAATCATATAGTTATGCTACTTTGAGTAGGAACTTCTTTTTCTCTCGTAAAGCTTACGGAGTCTTCACAAATCCTAGAAAAGCATGAAAAGAGGCTGTCTCCGCAGTAGAGTGCAGGTAGGCGTAATGAGGTACATGTCCTTAGCCTCTTCCACTTCTCTCTTGATTTCAAGTGGACATTCTTTAGGAAGCAGATGCTGCAGGGTTTCTGGTTTTCTCTGTAGCTCAGGCAGTTTCCTACACAGTGAATTATAGAGCAACCAAACACAAGAATCAGCAGAGGGAAAGTGTTATGAGCTGAACTGTGTCTCTCCAAGATTCATATGTTGAAGGCCCAACTCTCAGTATTTCAGAATGTTACTGTATTTGGAAGTTGGGCCTTCAAAGCAATGATTAATTTTAAATTAGGGTGTCAAGGTAGACTCTGGGATGGTTATAAGAAGGGGATATTTCACATATGAAAGACCTACTAAGAATGCGGGTGCACAGAAAAAAAGACCATATGAAGAGACAGCCAGAAGGTAGCCATCCTCAAGCCCCAAAGAGAAGCCTCAGAGGAAACCAACCCTACCCATGCCTTGATCTTGGACTTCCGGGCTCTGGAAATGTTGTGGAAGCCACATAGCCTGTAGTATTTTCTTAGGACAGCTCTAGCAAACTCATGCAGGGGCCCTCTGGTTGAAGGCTTACAACCTTGTTAACACATAAATTCAAACCCTCCAGTTAACTGTCATTGGGAACTACTTAGGAGGGCCTCCTTTAAATACAGAAGAGGTTTCTGCAGCACTCCCATGCTTGTTTTCACTTTTGTTCAGCAAATGAAAAGCATGCTCTTACACTATCCTGAAAGTTCTCTCTTAAACTAGTTGCCAATAGTAATTTGGGGAAAAGAAATTGGGGTACATGGCTTATCAGATTGGGTCTTTCGGTTACCATGTCTTCTTTTTTTTTTGCAGTAAAGATTGAATCCATGGCCATTGTGCTGATCTACATCCCCAGTCCTTCTTTATTTTTTATTTTGAGTCAGGATCTGCTAAGATCCTGCTAAGCCCTGGCTGGACTCAAATTTGCAATCCTCCTGCTTCACCCTCCCAGAGAACTGAGATTTCAGGTGTGTGCAGCACCATATCTTCTAGCTCTGCTCAAGGGTTTAGTCCTTGGCTTTGTAGATTGAAAACTTTTTCACTTCAGGCCCCAGTAAACGACTCCCACACTGATTCTAAGTAATTCTAAGTAATTGACTAGACTTGACTGGTCAACAAGGAGAGCTATATTTTCCAAAAAGGCAGACATATTCATAGTAGACCACTCCTAACATTTTTTTTCACTAAGAAATAGGTAGAGACAAGCTCCACGTTAGAAAAACTCATTCTGCGAAACTCACTGAGAAGTCACTTCCTGAGAAGTGCTTTTTCTTACTTTCCTGAGAAGCCCTGGATTTGTCCTGCTCTGATGTCCCTCATGTCAGAGATACCCAATTTGAGTATTTTAATTAGTTGGTTATAAGCCTGCATTTCCCATTTGGCTGAATTCCAAGAGGAAAGGGATTATGTCTTATCTATTAATTTATCATCAATAGTATCTAGACCACAGTATATACTAAAACACATACACAAAACAGAATAAATGAATGAAATTACGATACCATGTGTCTTTGCTATGAGACGGCCCTTCCAAATGGAGAAAGTCATCTGCCAGTCTGCCTGTAACATCTTTCTCAGCTCTTCTAGACTCTTCAAGGACAATCACCCTTCCTTACAGGCTTATTCATCCTATACCTTTCTGCTCTGTCTCAATTAACAAATGCTCCTTTCCCTGATTTCATTACAAAGAGGACCCTTACTCTCACCCATAAATCATACCCATACAATAACCCACTATGAATTATCTTTGGCAGAATCTGCTACAAGTAACATGTTTCCTACAGATTATGATGTTTGTGAACTACACCTCCTGACCTGAGCTCCACATGTTTAACCTCTCTCTCATTTGTGTTTGTTCACCTCTGTCTATGGAGTATACTCTCCAGGCACTCTAAACAGACTACCACAGCCTAATAATCCAGCCCACTTCACCAGGCTAGTTCAGGATTTGAATGGGGTCATGTAGATCGAACAATGGGTAAATATTGAACTGGGAAATCCAGAGACATGACCTCAATTTTTAAAGGTCAAAGACCAATGAAGAAATCAAGAATTCAAAAAGGTGATTGCTATATATAAAATGGAAGTACAGATCTGAAGTACAGATAGTTTGTATATAGGGCCTCATGCTCCTTATTTGGACAGGATTGAGGACCTAAGTATGGATAAGCCTGAGCCTAAAATGTGGATGTTTACAGTGTCTTATAGACTAGAGGAAGGATAAAAGAAATAGGTTCCACTGGAAGTTTCTTTGGGACTTGGTATTCCAAAGAAACAAGCCAAATCCATCAGACCCAAGTTTCAACTCTTCCCCTTTTCTTTGTATAATCTTTATTATCCTTCCAGTTGATTATTTGACATTCTTTCTGCATGGTGCTGAATTCTAAGCTCCACAAAGGCATGCTTACTGCAGTATTTCCAATAATATCACAAAGAACTGTGTTATCCAACAAGTATCTGATGAACAGACCAGGAAATATATGAATGACCAGATGTATGTATGGGTAGATGGATGCAAAAACAAATTCATATCAACCTATTGTATAGCTCCCACAGCAATTTGTACTTCTCTTTGTGATAGGTCTCTTTGTCCAGCCACCTGCTCCTTGATGGCCCTGAAAGCCATTAGTCATTGCCTCAAATGGCCTGCCTGGCTCTGGAGGTTAGCTTCTCATTAACTAAACCGTTGCACCACTCACTCTTGTAGCCTTAAATTAATATGGGTTAATTCTTAACTGTTTCCCTTCTGTACATGTCATTTAATGGTTTGCCTTTATCTGATTTTCCCCAATTTCCTGTGCATTTGTGGTTTTCTGCAGGAGTTCTCAAGCTGGGGCCTCAGGCAGCCATACCAGATGAGTGTGGGCATTTGAGTTTTCTAGGAGGTCTCTGCTGCTGCCCTGGGTCCCATCCAACTGGTGTCCACCCAAATATTCCCACCCAAGGTTATTTATGCTAGAAGAGGAAGAATACCCTCCCCAAAGTCAGTTTTTGGGGAAAAGAAGAAATAGCCAGATCCCCAAAGGAAGATTACTCTGCAGCTAAAGGTTGGTGATATACTTTTCCTCCAACTCAGTAAACTGTTTGCATTAGCTTTCTTTTCCTTGAATTGCTTTAGTGTACTTTCTCCTAATATCCTTTGGAACAGAAGAGAAAGAAAGATTTTAAATGAATAGACTAAGTTTCATGAAGAGATTATGTCATCGATTCCCCAAAATTTAACGTAGTGCCTAACATGTTCATGCTCAATAAATGTTTGATGAAGGATGGAAGGAAAAGAGGGACAAAGGGACAAAAAAAGAAATGATGGGAGAATGGATATGAATGGAAAGAATGTTAATGTATTATTCATAAATAATGAGATGAAATGGTCCTTTTTTTTCAAAGTTAATCAGGTGTGTTATCAGCAATACTGAGAATCAATTTAAGTCACTTTGCAAATGATAAGTGTGTTTACAAAAAAAATAGTTAACAAGCAGGATGACAATGATAAAAATATACTTTTTGGAACTTACATAAAAACTGTAGAGATTATATGTCAATATAAATTCAGAACTTTGTTAAGCTTTTAGCCATTTGTTGTAGGCCTATGACAATTCTCGAAAGCAAATTAAAACAACCAAAAACTTCACTATTGCTCAGCGAACATGTTTTGTGGATAAATGCAAGCTGTTGTGGAGGTTATAGAATGGACTGCAACTGGTCTTTTTGATATTTAGAAAAGGTCAACTAATCAGAAATAGTCCTCTAAGGAAATTTATAAATATCTAAGCTTACTGCTGTCGAGAAAGATTAATCACAGAGTAATTCAGCAAACGCTAGCAAATATTTAAACCATGTGTCAAGGAAAAACACCTCAATGCAGGAAATAAAAGATGAAAGAAACTATACTGTATACCTAAAATGTACCAATAAACTCAATGAGAAAAAAAAGATGAAAGAAATTAGCATTTTTTTCAGATTCAGTTTTCATTTATTTGAGATTATACAGCTCCACAGTTCAGGCCTAGCAAGCCAAATCTGAATAACATGTACATTGCAGAAGAACACAGCACCACCGAGGAGACAGCTGGGGGGTGATTAAGACATCATTTTTATATAAATTCTTAAGACTAAAAGACTGTTTCTTCAACAACCCATATAGCAACGCATATTGAAGCTATGCATGTTAGGAAAATTCACTTTATGTTTATACCCCTAGTACAGGGAAAAATAAAATGTAATCTAGAAGAAAATCTTTAAAATCTTCAAAGAAAATTAAGAACGCCCCCCACCCCCTGTCACCAGCTCTGCAAAGACTGCATTCATGTAGCATATGGTTTGGTGAGATGAAGAAGTGTTTACCAGGGCAACTTAGCTCACCCATTGTGATTGGCATGACTGTGTTTTAAACCAACAAACAACCATTGGTGATGTTCACAGACAATGGCTGGTGACTAACAAAACGAGTAAGCGCACAATCTTTGCCTCTGCAAGTTGTTCCTAAGGTTAGATGACTGGGGCTTTACACATGCAATCAATCTCAACTGACAGACATGCATGCAAGTGTTTAGCAGGTCCCAAACTGCAGCCAGTGATAAGTTTTGCCTTGTATTTTACCACATGTACTGCTATTTAATGTGGGATTTTTTTCTTTTAAATCAAAAAATGTTAGATTTAAACGTATTCAAAAGAAAATGCTGAATCGCGGCACCTAAAACTGTCTCTAAAAGGCATTCTTTGGAAAACACTTAAATAAGAAAATAAGAAGAGTATTTCCATGAAAATAAGAAGACCAATTCTATGAGACAGAGACATACTGATAGAGAAGTCAGAATTCTTAGAGTTCATGGGACAGTGGTAGGGTAAATCACATGCTCAGATTACAATTTGCTCTCGGTGGCTTTATTTAAGAAGCAAGTTAATGTTTACATGACATTGGACTTCAAAGTCCAGACAATAAAGAGGAAAAGAAAATGAGAAAGAAAATGCACACGTGTTTCCCCTTTGCTCCTCCCTAACCAGAGGAGAGGTGGGTAGGGATTGGTGACACAGCCCCTGGAGGGAACTGAAGTAAGGGGGCAGGCAGGTTCTTATCAGGATGCAATCATTTTTTTACTAAATCATTAAAATGTATGGTGCTAAGGTAAAAGTGCTATGTTTCCTGACACGTGAAGTTTATTCTTGTTGGAATTTCAGCATATCTTTAAAGAACAATCCTCTTTTCCACAATCTCTGTATGAAATTCTGTGCCTAGCTTCTCTCTATGGCAATGTGATCGCTCCTGTTGACACTTTACAATGACAGTCCTGGTTTATAGAATTAAGTGTCATTTGCAGATTTTATTGATTTACATTATACAATGAAAAGATCCCTGCATCCGTACTGTTTCCGAATACTTCCTTTCTGATTTTTCTCTCTTGGGTGGGGGTAGAAGGTCACTTCCTGGCTTGGTGTTTAGGCTACCATACACATGGCAGCCAGCAGGTGAACAAGGCATAAGGCTTTGCCCGGTGGGCCCGGGGCAGGCATCCTTTTAGGTTTGTTTTAAAGGGGACCTCCATTTCTAAAGGGAAGGCATGTTACCTGTATTTTACAGCCTTGTGATGTAGTGTCTTGAGGTGTGCATACTTAGACACACTTAGAAATGTTAAATCCCATGAAAGTTCTTTTTAAAGTCCAGTGCCATGGTTGACAGGCCCGAGTGTTCTTAAGAGTATCTGAAGACAGCAAACAGAGCTGGATAGAAGCTTCCTTCTTGTTAAAAGGCATGGTGAACTACATCCCCAACCCATCCTCCTTTTTAGAGACAGAGTTTCCCTAAGTTGTCTGGGCTGGAAATCCCTCATGCCTCGGTCTCCCAGAGTGCTGGAATTATAAGCATGTGCCACCCCAAAACTGCCCAGAACAAGAGAGAAAAGAGAATGGGGGGGGGAGAGGAAGGAGGAGGAGGAAGAGGAGGAGGAGGAGGAGGAGGAAAAGGAGGAGGAGGAGAAAGCATGAGAGGGAGGAAGGAAGGAAGGAAGGAAGGGATGAGATTCAACCAGATGACTGCTCCCCCTCAGGGTCAGCTATACTTGGTGACTTCCTTCCAAGGGTGAAGTATGAAGAAGCAGGAATGGGTGACTTCACCAGAAAGAAACTGAACCAACATACCCTAGATCAAAGTCTGCATGAAGAGAGATGACTCACGTTGCCAGCCTGTACCTTGTGTCATGAGATTCGTGTGATGAGGTGGCTCTTCACTCTGTGGTCTCCCTCTCAAACCCATAACCTCAGTCTAACCTTGAGAAAAGGATCAAACTCAAATGAAAGGAAATCCTACAAAGACTTGACCATTACTCTCAAAATGTTCTAGGTCAGCAAAAACAGGGAAAGTGAGAAAATTGTCAAAGGTCAGGGTAACCTCAAGAGATGTGTCAGCTAAATGTAACATGACACACACGATACTGTCCTAGAAGGGAAAAATGAAATTATTTTAAAATTAAGGGAAATTATTAAAGCATAAGCTTTGGCTGATAATAATGTGTCCATACTGGTTCATTCGTTCTAATAAATGTTCTATGCTAATGTGAGATGTTAACATTTGGTGAAATGGGTGTTGATTGTATGGGAATTCTCCGTACCATCTTCTCAATTTTCCTCTAAATCTAAAACTAGTCTAAAATGCAAAGCTTACTTTAAAACAAAATGCTAACATCCATGGATACAATTGGTTTGAAAATGACTTGAGTCTCTGTAACTTCCAACACTTCCTAAAAACCCTTGAAAAACTCTATGACCACATCTAGAACTAGGTTGTACTCCTAGTGGCCATAATCCCAAAGTGAATTAGGACAGTTTCTAGTTGGGTAGTCTAGTGTTTGAACTTACTTCAAGAAGTGAAAGTCAGAAAGAAAAATAAAGTGGCAAAGCCTTTAATATGCTATCCATTCATTCATTTGTGCACACACATCCTCAAGGGTCTGGGTTGGATATGGAGAACAGAACACGAGTTAATTAAAACGAGTTAATTTCCCCGTGTTTCAAAAGTGGAAGATGTGGTGTTGTACTGCTGTGTCAGTCTCCAAGGTATCAATGGGGAATTGGTTCTAGGGATCCCCATGTACTCAAGTTCCTAATATAAAACCGGCATAGTGGGCCAGGGATTGAGCTCAGTGGCGCCCCACCTGCCTCACAAGTGCAAGGTCTTGAGTTTGATCCCCGGTACCAGAAAAAGAAAGAAAGAAAATGGCATAGTGTTTGCATATAACCTATGAATATCCTCCCATAAACCTTAAATAATCTCTTGATTGTTTATATATTTAATATAATATAAACACTATATAAATAATTGCTATACCATAGTGTTCAGAAAATGACAAGAAGAAAATCTGTCCTTGTCCTATACAGATGCAATAAAAAAAAAAACTTTTGATCCTCATTGGTTGGACCTAAGGATGAGGAATCTGTGGATATGGAGGCTTACCTGTACCTAAATCTCTATTAAATTAATTATTAATTTTATAAGTGAATAATTTATTTTATTTAATAATTACTAAATATTGTAGCCTTTGGTGCCCTGTTAGTTTATTTGTTGTTGTTGTTGTTTTTAAGACAGAGTCTCACTGCATAGCCCAGGTTTATCTTGAACCCACTATGTAGCCTAGGCTGGCCTCAAACTCTTGGCAATCCTCCTGCCTCAGCGTCCCGAATGCTGGGAATACAGGTGTACACCACCACACCCAGCTGAATTGTTTTGAATCAGAAAAACAAGCTGGACCAGATAAATAATGGGGCAATTGCAGGTTTTCTGTGGAAGAGGTGGCACAGTCTATGGGTCGCTCTAAAGAGTCTCCCTTACGTGGAGGACTCCAGTGCTGACTGCAGTCAGGGGCCTCAGGAGGGCGTCTGGCCTTCCTTTCCGAGCTGAGTCACTCGCTGCCACTGTGGCTGACAAGCTCTCTGACCAGCAAGCTCCACAGAACGCCCCTTCCTTGGCCCCAGAGCTGCAGGAAGGATCCCTAGAAATTCTGTATCAGGTGATCAGAAGTCCAGTGCATCTTTCCTGCCAAAAAACCTTTGTCCACTGATGAGGACATGCAGCAGCTGGACTCCCTGCTCTCTGCCCCTTTCTGATAATGTCACTCGCACTCACCCTGTGGAGTTGGAAAACACAGCCTCTGGAACCTGAGGACCAGGATGGGGTCAGGGTGGGCACTCTGTGTACCTGTTCCCAACACTTGCCCCTATAATGTGCTGTCCCCATATCTCTGGATTCTTATTTATTTATATATATTTTGGTACTGGGGATTGAACTCGGAACCTTGTGCTTGCAAGTCATGCAGCAGCACCACTGAGCTAAATCCCTGGGCCATATATCTCTGGATTCTTATAGGGGGGAGGAAGAGAGAGAGAGAGAGAGAGAGAGAGAGAGAGAGAGAGAGAGGACAGGTATGTGGAAGGAACACCGTCATTTGTAGCAGTCTCTCTCAGTGCCCACATCTCTGAACTTTCACCAGTAAGTGCTTCCACTCCAGCTCCATCGTATGTGCATGACGTCAAACCTGATGTATCATTCGCTTTTGTGTTGTTTCATGCATCCAAGTAATGGTGACAGAGATGAACATGAGCTTTGTGAAGCCAGAAAGCTTACACCTCAGTAAGCAGACAAGAGTACCAGCTGACCCAGCAAAGACCTTGGTTACATTTGCACAGAGAGGATCCACTTCATTCCAGGCAGCCACTGGACAAAGTCAGGCTATTGATTATGTAAAAGAGACACAGAGAGAAAGAGCAGAGATGAGGGCTGCTTAGCCCAAAGGTGTCACCACCCGGTCGTGTCTGAGTAGGGAACAAACGTTCTACACCCCTATCCTTCTCTACAGAAGTTGCAGTCATGGCCCCCTTCAGAGTAGGCCAAATACAGCCCATGCCTGTCAGCCAGCTCAGCACCAAGGCTCACACTGGCTTCCAGAGTGACTGTATTTATACTTGTCAGGAGAGGCTTGAAAATACAGCCAATTCTCTAGACCCCTTGGGCTGCAAGTGTGTGGCAGTTGGCTATGGCTGCAGCTACGGAGTTCCTGGGTTTCCCTTCCACCGGTGTGAGCAGAAGGAGAAAAGGCCAGGGCCCCTGAGGTGGCCAGGAAGCTGTTATCCCCAGAGTGTCTGGGGATCAGGCCTCCATGCTTGGAGAAGGCTCTTCTAGGAAGGCTTGTGAGTCAGGGCCCTGGGAATCCTCCTTGGGTGACTTCAGATGAGTCACACACATTTGAAGCCTGACGAGTAAATAGAAGATGCTGCCGCTTGCCTTCAGCAAGCAGGAAGGCGTGTGACCCTTCAGGGAAGCGGGTCTGCCTCAGAGGTCTGTGTCACCAAGGTTTTCTTGGCATTTCCCGCAAGTCCAGGTCAAACACTGCATCTGAGCAGCTCGACGTCTCATTTTTGCTCTTATCTTGCTTTTCTTTCTCTTCATGAGATGTTCTCCCCCAAGCTGACTCATTCAGGGCTCTCTACTGTCTCTAAAATACTTAAGATTTTCCTAGCCTGTCCTTCAAATCCTAGCTCCTTCCCATTTTCCCATTCAGAATGCCTCGTTACTGTACTTGATTCTCAGCTAACCAGGCCCCAAGTCCCCCAGGGACGTCTCCTGTTTCTCCTTTGATGTGTGTGTGCAGCCCCCCTCTCTCTGCAGATTTCACTTTCTCCTCCTGCATAACCTACTGAAAGCCTGCGCCAGTCCCATCTCCTCTGCGCCTCCTTCCCCAACTGCTCTCCCCCTCCAGCTTCTCCCACCCCCAAGCCCCACAGCCCTCCCTGTACTTAGGCCCCGTCTCACTTGGCCTGGGCTCTGCTTGTTCACATCTTATCTGGATGCCTCTCTTTCATGTCGGGGGTGTATTTTACCCTTTGCTGTATTTCCATAGCTTGGGACAGGCTATCATATACAGCAGGTGCTCTGTGGTAATTACTCTCGATAAAGACGACAGATCTCCCGCCCAGAGCAGTGCCCTAAATCCTTGTTCCTGGAACCCTAGACATCTAGAGGAGCCGGAGAGTGCCTTTGATGGGGGTGGACAGGAAAAAACAGAGATCAGAGCAACTTATGTCTTTTCCATGGTGAGGTTTCAAGAATCTCTAATTTAATATTTTTAAATGTCTGCTAAAAATTTGAAAACCATTGGACACTACTATTACTATTTCCATACCCAGTATGATCAATGGTATAGGAAATTTATTCTTGTCATTAACAAGTGGAACTGTAGCACATAGAAACCATCAGAAAAGGAAGTACTGGGACCAAAGAAAACATTTTACATAGCACCAGGGAAAGGAATTTTTAGACAAAGATCTTGCCCGTACCATCTAAATTTTAGATGTTTACATTTTGGGGTCACAAGAGGCCACAGCGACTAAAGCTTGGCAGCGAGTTCTACAAGAAGAGTCCTGTCTCCCCTGTACCAGGCTGAGCAGACCCCCAAGGACCCCAAGGGATAGGAGAAAGCTCAGGTCTCACACCATTTGCTCCAATAAAGCTTTGTTTGGGTGAAAAAGACAGAATCATATGCTGACTGTATCCATGAAAGGGGGTAGGCTTGGTGTGAGAGCATAAACCAAGGGGACCCAGGACGGAGAGGCAGATGCTGCCAGGCCCAGGAAACCCGAGTGGGGGAGTCGCTCCCGTGGAGAGTGGCCCTAGGCTTTAGGCTCTAGGCTACCAGATTCCTGCTTCTCTTCACCTGTCTCTGCGTGGCATCTACCTCTGTATGTTCAAGGTAGTCACCAGCCCAGAGTCAACAGGACCCCCTGGCTCCAGAGCCTGCTGTCATCTGACTACAGACTACGTTTGTGAGACAAAGTTGACTGAGTTTGGCCCCTGCTGCTTTGTCTACTCCCTGCCCACTCATCAAGACAGAGGGGCACTGTGAGGTCAAGATTACTAACAGGCCTGGAGCCCAGGCTGCCCAAGACAAAGGCAGTGTAGAGAGGGAAAGAGTACCTGAAGTGGCTGTGACCTCCCACCCAGCCCCCGACTCAGTGTGTAGAGTTTGGTCGCACATCTGTGTCGCATAGAGGCGCTGCAGTGGGTTTTGTCGCAGTCACG
The DNA here is from genome assembly GCF_012274545.1 of Fukomys damarensis. NCBI lineage: Eukaryota > Metazoa > Chordata > Mammalia > Rodentia > Bathyergidae > Fukomys > Fukomys damarensis. Next base: position 54,093,395 of record NW_022900949.1, read on the forward strand.
TCCTACCAGTAAGTGTAAGGCTTCTGCTTCCTCCTAGAGTGACAGTCAAGTTTCTTCCCACAGCACGGACTTTGCAGCACTGACTATTAGAGTCTGGTTGACCAGCTTCTCAGTTCTGGCAACATCTCTGCCTCCCTCCCTCCCTTCCTTCTTTCCTTCCATTCCTTTCTGCCAAAGATATATGCTTCAATTGAAGTCAGTTAGGTGTACATGGGATGAGAGGCCACCATAAAGAACTTTGCATTTGTCTGCCCCCTTCTCGCAGGCTCTTATATATCTTTTCTTCATATGAGAATAAAGTATTCTTTCAGGCAAGGACGATGTCTTGTGTTTTCCTGTGCCTGTAACTACTTCCCAGTCACCACTGATTCCAACACTTTGCATGCACTACATCCTGCTTGAATGATCCTTAGTTAACTGGCTAATCCTAACCCTGCTGTCCTTGGTTCCTCTACCTGAGAAGTGAACTATGAACAAGGAGGGAAAATGGTGCATAAAAATAAACCACTACTTGGTGTTGTAGGATGAGCTAGATAGGGAAGGCTAATCATTCAGATCATCTCTCCAAAAATGAAACACTATACTAGATCAGGGGTACTCGAACATGTCTGGGAGAAATTACTTGGAGAGGGCAGATTCTGAATCAGTAACTTTGAGAGAGATCATAAATCTGTATTGCTGCCACTGCTATGGACATTGCTGTTGTGTCCTGTCCAATGTGGGGTCAAGGTAAAGATCACTGGAAAGGGTGCTTTTCTGGTGGCCTTGATTAGAGAATCAGCCTCAGCATCCCTGCGCATCAACCTCAGATGAAGTAATCTTCAGCTCTGTTATATAGATTTGTGGTGAGCATTAAAAGACATAATATTTGTAGTGTCTGAGACAGAGTAATTGCCCTACAAGAATTTTTAAGTAACAAGTGTTTGAAACCCCATGCAAACATCTACCAGTAAACTAGTCCTATATATCCTACATATCAAAAACAAATGAAATCAGTCTCCTTGGATGCAAGTAAAATCCTGGCCTGAGACACAACTGAAAGACTAGGATAAGATAAACAAAACGTGAAGTGTGAATCTTACTGAGGATAATCCCTCCCTGCCCAGGAGTACAGAAAACCCCCCATGATCTGGGCAACATCTGCTATTCTGTTAGCAGGATGCTGGAGGCTGGACAAGGTGATACAGAGAGGTGTCTAACTCGCACAGCTGAAACCATTACCAGCAGCAGCACAACTGCCACTCTCCTCCAAGGGCACAGCTTGCTGCCTCTGGTCATCTCCCCAGAGGACTCTACTGTTAGGGGTTCTCTATCATATGTCAATCCCACTGGTCTCTATTAATCCTAGTACCCTATATTGTTTCACCACTGCCGGGAGCTTCTTCCTAAGAGATGGTAGACTGCTGGCTGTGACAGAAGGACCCTCCCAACTTTCCATGAAGGCTCTCAGTCTTGCCTGACTGCTGGCCAATGGGACATTTGTCTCAAAGTCTCAGTGAAGTACACAGGCCCTGCTGGTGCCTTACTCTCAGAAATGTCCATATATATTTGACAGGAGATCAACCCAAGTCAATAGCTATCTTGAAACCCAGCGACTTTCAGCGAGAGCAACTGAAATAGCTTTATTTCTGTTTGCCATAAATTTGTTTCTGTTTGCCATAAATGATATCGGTTATTATGCTCTATGTTCATGTGGAACATGGGTTGGGCATCCCAAACCAAAGACAGAAAAACAATTTTGACTTGTGGGTCAAAGATTAGTTTATAGCACAACCACCCTGAGTTTGTGTACCGTTTTTCACTAGGGCCGCTATAGGCCTTTGGGCTGGGCACTACGCTGTGATGTGGGACTTTCAGGACACTCAGGGCCCCCATGCCTGAGGGACCAAATAACAGCACCCCTAGAATCTTTGTGACAACCAAAAAATGCCCCCTGCCATTTCTAAACAACCCCTGAGAGATGAGAGGACACCCTTGGAGAACTGTGAACCAGGAGAGGTAAACTCCATTATTATGTCTTAAATGTAATATGTTCTAGTGTCATCTTGCTAGGGCAGTTTTTAAAATTAATTTTAATGACATAAGTAATATGATTTCTTTGTAGAGAAATATAATGGGTAAAGGTTAAGTGACCTTTGGTGCTCACTCTCAGTTTCTATTTCAGAGTATAACTGATGTATTTTCCATCCTTCTGAACCTTTTTCTACATGTTATGTATGTATAGGTAGAATCCTGTATAAGAGCACAGTGGAGTATCGCTGCTGTATATTTGTACTGTGAATTTTATCTACAACTTGAGTTGTTCACTCTACAATATGTGTTAAAAGTCTTTCCATGTCAGAACACATTGAAATGCCTCATACTTGCAATGGCTGTACTATATTTTACCATGTCTTTGGGTCTCTTACCAGAGAGTGGCAAAGGAAATTATTACCCAGGGTGTGGTGTTGCCTGTGGTCTGGTCACAAGACCAGATTAGATAAAAGCTGAGGTCTTTTTGAGTCATCTCTTCCAACTCTGCTGTTGTCCACAGCACATGGCAGTGCCCCAACTTGAATTAGAAGTTTCACTAGGCCTGACGATTCTGGCTGGAGTCTAAACCCAGCTCTGTGAGCTGACTGTACTGAAATTGATTCATTTCCTTCCATAGTCTCTGGCATGGTGTTTTTAATCAACATTTTATGGTTCTAGGAGAGCATATTAGATGGCTGTCTTATATTAGATGCTTTCTGCTGCAGTAACAGAATACACAAATCTAGGAGTCCAGGCTAGAGATACAACATCATGGATCATCAACATCTTGGTAATCTTTACAGCTTTAGGACTCAGTGAGCTTACTTGAGATTTATTTTATTAACCAGTGTATACGGGTCACGTTGCTTGTGCTGGAAATACAGCAACAAGCAAGGCAGGCAGGGATTACTGCAAGAGGCTGTCTCTGAGCCCTGCATGCCATCAGGAATAATCTTGACTTCTGTTATTAAATTTCTTAAGAGTGGAAGCGAGCTTAGAGAGGATCAAACACAAACTCCAAAACCTCTGTCCAATTTATAGCTAAATAAAATGAGGCCAGGAAAAATTAACTAATTTGTTAAACATTTATTGTTTAAATGCCATTATATTTTAGAGTTACAAATTGTAGTAATTTGGAGGTTAAATGTCTCCCAAAGGCTTAGAATAGTGTTACTGAGAGATGATGGACACGTTAAGGTATTTAGTAGCCAGGCATGGTGGTGCACACCTGTAATCCCAGCACTTGGGAGGCTGAGGCAGGAGGAGGATCGCCATGAATTTGAGGCCAGCTTGGGCTGTGAGTTCAAGGCCGGCCTGAAGTCCATAGAGAAACCTTGTCTCAAAAAACCACAGGGCCGGGGATTTAGCTCAGTGGTTCCACTGCCTGCCTCATAAGCACAAGGTCCTGAGTTCGATCCCCAGTACAAAACAAAGAAACAAAAAGAGAGAGAGAGAGAGACTCAGTAAGTGATTAGGGTAACTGAGGGAGTGCTCTCGAAGGTGATAGTAAGACCCCATCCCTGCCCCTTGCTCTCTTTGCCTCCTGGCTACCATGAGGCTCTTCCATGTGCACCTGCCACAATGTGCTGCCTAACCCCAAACTCAAAAGCAGCAGGGTCAACCAATCTAGGACTGGAATCTCCAAAACCGTGAGCCAAAATAAACCTTTCCTCTTTACAAGTTTATTACCTCAGTATTTCTCACAGTAACAAAAGTCGACTAACGTATAAACACTGCACGTATCCAGTCCAAACTGTTCATATTCTTCACCTTTATTTGTATTTTTCTTATGCTCTAAGAAACTTGAGTGGAGAGTTAAAAAGGTGATTAAAGACTTTGCCTTAAAGACATATGGAGAATTCAATTGAATTCTATCGGTATTGAATACTTACTGTGCTGGAAACTATGTGTATAAAGATGATGAAGAAGCATCATAAGACAGCACACAGAATAGGAGAAAATATTTGCAAGTTATAGTTTTGAAAAAGGACTTGTTTCTAAAATATTCAACAGCTTCCTCTTCCAACTCAATAATAAAAAGATGAGTAGCCCAGTTAAAAATTGGCAAAGAATCCAAATAGACATTTCTCCAAAACATACTTAAATGGTTAATAAGCACATCACAAGATATTTAAATTATTAATCATCAGGGAAATGCAAATTAAAACCACAATGAAATACCACTTTATACCCTCTAGGATGGCTATCAGCAAAAACATATACAGTAAAAGCATTGGTGAAGATGTGGAGAAATAAAAACCATAATACATTGCTGGTAGGATTGTAAAACAGAACAGCCACATGAGAAAACAGTTTGGAAGTTCCCCAAAATGTTAAAGTTTCCATATGGCTCAGCCATTCTTCTCCTAAGTATATACCCAAAAGAAATGAAAACATAAGTCCACATAAATGCTTGTATGCAAGTACAAAAATTGTATACACATGCTGTTCATTGCAGCATTATCCATAACAGGAAAAAAGTGTAAACAACCTATGAATTATTAAACGGATCAACGAAATGTGGTACAGCCACGTAATGGATGGAATATTATTGGATAGAATTGCCAAGAGGGAAGTTTAATGTGAGAATGGAGCACTTAGGACAGAATCCTATGAGGCACTAATACTGAAAAACATAAAAAGGGAAAGGTCTATGAAGAAAACAGGTGGGTAAGAGCAGAAAGTGGAGAGAGAAAGGGTCAGTCTTATGGAAAGCAAGTAAGGCCTTTCAAAGAGGAGCTGCTAGCAGGGACTAGGGCTGCAGTGAGGTCATTGGTGGAGCCCAAAACACAACTCCCAACAAGGCTACAAGGGGTCCGTGTCTGCAGCCCGGATTGAACACACTTGCTGGAAAGACACTTCCAGGACAACTGAGGAACAAGGAATGTGTATGAGATGATAGCGGCACAGTCTGTAATAGCTAAAACTTGGAAACAGCCCATTTGCCCATTAGTTGGAGACTGGACAAAGAAGATGTGCTTTTTCTATAAAATGGAGTACTACTCAGCCATAAAGAAGGAGAAATTAGAATCATTCATAGGAAAATGGATGCACATTGAAGATATACTCCTAAGTGAAATAAATAAGTCACACATGTGTAAATACCAAATAGTTTCTCTGGTGTGAATAAACTTTAATAGTACATAAGATCCTAATGATATAATTGACCATGTGAAATAAGGAAGAAAAGGGCTAAAGGTGTAGGGGAAGTGGGAAGGGTAGGGGAAAGGAAATAAGGGAAAAGAAAAAAATCTGAGAAAATGAAAAAATGGAAATAAAGTATTTGTAAATAGGGAAGGGAGGAGGGGGTGAAGGGAGGGCAGGGACAAGGGGAAAAAATGAGAACCAAGACCAGTCAAGTAAAGGTACAAGATCCCAATGATGAATGTAACTGTACTGCATACCTAAAATGTACCAATAAACTCAATGAGAAAAAAAATACTCAACATACACAAAAAAATTATATTACAGAATTATTAATTTGTACACATGATATGATACTGTGTGTAGGAAGATATCTTGTTTTTCAGCAAGGCGTACCGAATTATTTCAGAGTTAAATGTTAGATTTCTGTAATTTATTGAATAATAATTTAGCAAAAAAATGAAACAATTATAGGAAAAATATTAACAATAGTTTAAGTCACAAGTGTATGTGTTAACTACACTATTCTGTCTATATTTTTGTCCATTTGAAAACTGTGGAAAATCTAAAGTATTTGGCAAATAAAAAACTTGAAAAGAAGCTAGAGACAGTGGCGACTAGGAGTTGCCTGAGACCCCTGAGCTCATAGCTGTGGTGGGTCTAATACAGATTGCAGGGAAGCTGAGGGGAAACTACAAGAAGGGTGCAAGCACTCATGCAGAACCTGACAAAAGAAAA
>NW_022900949.1:54099322-54132338 GCF_012274545.1 Fukomys damarensis
GCAGGGAAGCTGAGGGGAAACTACAAGAAGGGTGCAAGCACTCATGCAGAACCTGAAACAAAAGAAAATGAAAAAAAAAAAAGCAATGAAGTCAAATGAAAGATCTGGACCCATGTAACTGCTGCGGCAAAAGCAGAGAGACCACAGGTATGGATGATAGAAACAATGACTCCAGCAGGGAAAGAAGAAAAATGTGAACAAGAGCCCAGGCAAGGCATTTAGCTCAGGAAGAGAAAGAGTTCCTTCAGTGTGGGAGTAGAAGGGAAGAAAACTGAATAAAAGCAGAGAAGCCTGCTTGTGTATATATCAAACCCTACTTCATCTCCACTGAGAACAAGTGTATGCAAGGTATGTGTGTATGATAGTAAACAACATCAGAGGCAACACTGCATTCCACCAGCCTCTTAGACTTTAGGAACAACACGCTGTGTCATTAGGATTGGTCTAAGAGAACACCAGGCTTGCAACTGGGTAGATTTGAACAGGAGCAACTGAAGAGGTATCCGAGGCTCCATGGTAATCTATTGCACTCTGGAAAATGTTAGGCAGTCGCCAGCAACCAAAATCCCAGGAGTTGGGTAAAACTCCAGGTTCATCTTGTGATTGCCTCCAAATCCCACAGATTTTCTATTCAAGGGAGCAGCAACATTTGAGGACTTCTAACACCGTGGTGTTAGGTCATGAAAGCCAATGTGGTCGGGAGGATAAAGTCGCAGACACAAGGGTTCTTGGAAGCTAGATGATGAAATGAAACTAAAACATGAGTCCCCTGTAGCTGATTGGGCTACAGGACTGGACTCCTGCCAGGAGTGGGGTGAGCCAGAAGATGGAAAGTGTGGAGAAAGACTAAGCAGAGGAGATCAAACAGGTGGTATGTTTCATCCTTAGCGGCCACAGAGTCCAGAAGATCGCGCAAAAGGCTATCACAACATGCATAAACTTCTTTAGGAGCTTTAGGAGACATGGGAGCTTTGTTTTCTGGCCTGTATCAGCAGAGTACGGAGACTTCAGGGAGGCTCAGACTGCCACGGAGAAATGGACCACTGTCTTGAACAACCTCAATGGAGCTGGGCCAGGCAGGGATCAAAAACCACTCAATTTTGGAGTAAACAAATATCCACAAGATCTGTGCTTCAAATATTAGATGGCTCAAGGTAATCATAAAATGATAATCCCCAGGTAGTTACATGGCTTTTATTCATGATAGTGGGTTTAAGTGACACAGTCTGTTGTATAAATTACATGAATGTGGCTTCAATTCTCTTGTAGGAGATTCTCAAACTTTTCCAACTAAGAGGAAAGGAGAGAAAAGCTTGGATTCTAAGAAGTTTAAGAGACTTGGATCTGAACAATACGTTCAAAGCACAAAATCTATGTCTCCTTAGTTCCCTTAGGAACCCAGGTGTGCTTTGTATTCTAGTAATAGCAACTATGGTAAACTTTGGCTATGTTTTAGTTAACTGCTGAATTGCTGTTATAATGAATCACCACTGACTTGGTGGTGTAAACTACATAGTTGTTGTTTTCATAATTCTATAGGCCAGAAGGCCAACCTAGATCCCCACTGAGCTAAAATCAAAGTATCCGTAAGTCTACGTTTCCTTTTGGAGGCTTTAGGGAACCTTTCCCTGTACTTCACAGCTTCCAGAAACTCCCTATTCCTTGGCTCCTTTCCTCCAATTTCAAAGCCAATAATGTTTTAACCTTGCAGCCTTTCCTTCATAACCATGTCTCCCTCTCACTGACTGCCACTGGGAAGGATTCTCAACTTTTAAGGAATCCTGTGGTTACATTTTGCTCATCTAAGGAATCCAGGATAATCTCCCAGTCTCAAGGTCCACATCAGCAAAGCCCCATCTGCCATGTAAGGTAACACATTCTAGGATTAGGACACGAACATATTGGGAAAGAGGGCATTATTCTGTGTACCACAGCTGCTGTAGCAAGAAGTCCTGCTGGTCAACCTGGAGAAGAAATTGATTTGTATCTTTCCAAGAGGGTAACAGGCCTATTACAGTTCTCTCTTTCTCATCAAGGAATCTCATTTTCATTGCATGTTGCTTGGAGTTATCAGCCTTTACCAAATGTGCTACTGAGAACCTTCTCAAGAAAAGAATGTGGATAGGAACTCCACATAGGCTTGGTTTGAAAGATGGGGTATCCACGGTGGATAGATGTCCAGCCTGGGAAAAGACAGGTATTCCTGGTTATTCAGGGATAGTAGAACTTCCTAAAACAATAACTTTGAGAAGGTTGGTAAGAATCCATCTTAGGAGCACAGGATGAAGTGACTACAGAGCTGCCCTTGGGGGTGGAAGCAGGGGGCTGGATCTTATATTGGGCTCCTTGTGCTAAGAAAAGGGGAACTGTGGATCACAGCTGGTGTAGGGATATTGAATTAAAGAACAGTGAATTTCCATTCTAGCTGCTTCTCATTCTTTTCAACAGTGTTTAAGGCCAAACAGAGCTCACACTGTGAAGATAGATTTCCCTTTTCATCACCTCATCTGTCTGCCTTTAAGATTCTATTAATTCGACTTTGATCCCATTGCATGTAATCTAATTATCCTGGCCTGATTATGCAAGGAGAGCATTCTCCCATCACCTCCCTGGTTCCTTGGTAAATTACTTCTTCTTCTTCTTTTCCCCCCTTTTATTGGTACCAGGGATTGAACTCAGGACCTTGTGCTTGCCAGGCAGGTGTGGCACTGAGCTACATCCCTTCTGAGCTCAGAAAAACTGCCTATGTAGTAACTGTAAGAGAGGGGTTAAGGGGCAAGGGAGGGAGCTAGAAACCCCTTACCTCTCTCAAGTGCCCATCTTAGTGTCTAACGTGCAATAGGTTCCAGTGCTGGCTTCCCTTCCATACCTTTCTTACCCATTCTAACAGTTTGGTTTCCTTTCAGGTCCTCACTCTCCAAATCATTGTGGCAAACGAAAATGCAGCCATGGATTTCCCAAAGGATTTCTAGGGGATAGGACCACCCCACTGAGGATCTCTGCTCAGAGACTCCCAAAAAAGGTGTGGCACCAGTTTCCGGCTTAGGGAGGCAGAAGAAATGTCCCAGAACCCCTCCCTGCTGGATTCCAGAGCTCCAAACAGTGCAATGGTTTCCTAATAGTGAAAGTCCCCACTTTCTCCAAAACTACTGTCAACCTTTGGCCGTGCTGCCCCAAAAGTGAGGCTCACCCCAGAGATTATCCAACCTGGCTTCATGTTTTAAGATACAAATATCTGGGTCTTACCCAAGTGAATCTGCTTTAACTGACCTGGGCATCTAGCTATTTAGTTCTTAGTAATTAGCTTGCACTGATAGCCTGTTATCAGGAGTTTCCTCTCCTAACTGAGCAGGGACGACTAGCTGGGTAGGAGTGAGCTTTGCACACTGGAACTAAAGCGAACTACTGGCCAGGGAAGCTTCCTCATTAGTGCCTTCTACTTTGATTTATTCTATCTTTCTCCTTTTCTCCCTTCTTCCCAATTTTTTTATTATTATTTAGAACAAATTGTACAGCTCTCTTTCACTCATCCAAGCTAATATTCCACTGCAGCAAAAGGTCAGGGCGAAAGAGGCAACACAATGTTCAGCTTTGTATTTTTATTTCCTTTTGGCTTAAAGTCTTCCTGCACAAGAGGAGAGGTACAGGTGAGGCACTCAGGAAGCTAGGAAATGAGTCAGGGCCCAGTTGGGCTCGGATGCCCACTCCACAGCACAGGCAGAGGGTGCCCTACTGCTCTCTGGGTGCCCTTTTGTGGCTTACTGCTTGCATCTGAAGGGGCCAGGCCTCCAGCCTTCCCCCTACATGCCCTGTAGACTTCAGAGTCTCTGAAAGAAAGCAGTGTCAACGCTAAATGTTTTATTCTGCTGTCAGCCAGGCGGAAATTAGTGAGGAACCACAGCCAGCTTGGCTCTTCCACTAGCTTTTATAAAAGAACCAGAAAAGTCTTCTTCATTACTTGTGAAGCCTAGGTTTCAAAATATTACTCTTTCATATTTTCATGAAAATTTCTAAAGACTATTAAACTTAGATGTTGGTTTAAAAAGCCATGAAGTTCATGAATTGTGGAGGAGGGCTGTGTGGCATTTATTCAGTCATGTAAATGGGAGCTGGGCATCTCAGGCTGTACTTTTCTAGTCTTAGGCTGGAGACAAAATGAGAAGAGGGAAGCTGTTACCATGTCCAAAGGTAGTCAGTCTGTTGATATACTTCCTGTTTTAAAAATAGAAAATAGTATTTAAGCCGGGGATTTAGCTCAGTGGTTCTGGTGCCTGCCTTGGAAGCACAAGGACCTGAGTTCGATTCCTGTTACAAAAAAAAATAGTATTTAAACTGGTAGCTATATTAACAGTTTATGGCTCATTTGATCTGAGTGCATGCAAAGCTGCAGAAGTGTGCACACACGTATAAGCATTTGTTTTGAGGATATATTAACCCAGGTGATGTCCACGCTGTATATGGTAATGCAGCTCTTGTACTCTGCACGGATCTGTTTGCTTTCAACTGCATTCTTTACCTTCACTGTCTTGCTCTGTATCGCATGGGTCTGATGGCTGCAAACAGGTTTCTCAGCCTCCAGCTCAGATAGCTGCCACCTGGGCTCAGCCAAACGAGTAGAATTAGAGGACAGGAGGAAGGGAAAGGCCAGGTGTCTATCATGAGCCTCTAGGCCTTGGGTGGTACCTCAGAGAGTAGGGTCTGCCTCCGCGGCTGCCAGAAAGGCTGCCTTGCTTATAGTTCCCATTTATTTCCATTTCTTCAGCCTAAGACTGGGAATGACTTCCTGCTGTAACAGGAAGCTTCTGTGTCTGTCATCTGTGTAACCAACTCCCTGCTATATACATTGGTGGTGGTTTCTATTGTTCTGATTACACCCTGACTGGTACACAGGTTGTGATTAAACTCATTGTCCTTCAACATGGGTTAGCTATTAGCAAATCTCTTTCTTTCTTCCTTTCTTTTGTGGGACCATACTGCAAATTGAACCTAGGGCATTTGCACTGAGTTACATTCCCAGCCCATTTAAAATTTTTATTTTGAGACGGGGTCTTACTAAGTCACTAAATTACACTGGCTGGACTCAAATGCCATCCTCCTGCCTCTGTCTCCCAGAGTACCGAGATTATAGGTGTGCACCGCCACACTCAGATTATTATTATTTCTAATTATTTGTTTGAAAAGGTAATTCTTTATCTATTGAAGTTATATATCTACCTGCTAGTAAAATTTTAAAATGTCTAAATGTCATAAATGGTTGTGAATTCCACCATCTTGAGTTTCAAGCAGTGGCTTAATGTTATTCAGTATATTCATGTGATAAATGTAATGGAAATAGTGAATCATAAACCAAAAATGAATGTTATTGATAATGGAACTACTACCGTGCTTTTAAGATATAGCCCACATTCACTCTGGAGCTAAGAAATATACATACTGACTTCCAGCAGGAGAGCCAGGGAGAAATGATCTGGTAATGGTTACAGTAAAAGAAATGCTCATAATTTTGGAACTTGAGGGTGATTATATCTTCCCCTTTACGTGACTTATTTTTAATGATTATTTGCAATGTTTTTCCTTTGCCTAAAATCCTTTCTCCTGCTAATTACAAATTAATATGAACTCAGCCTGCCTTGCAAGCTCAAGGTCCCAAGCTCAATCCCCGGCACACACACACACAAAAGAACTGTATTTGAAGAGAATATATTAGTAGATTACCTCCAAAGGGCTTTCAACTACAGCAAGTTATTTTGGCTACTATTTCCTTTCTTCTCTCCTTTCCTCATCTTACCTAAGCTTAATGGACTCACAGCTGTAAGAAAAGCACACAAAAGACCTAGGATTTCAAACATGGTATCTGGCACTGTATTTATCAAGAGGGTTTATGAATGTGTGATTAAAGATGGCAGATTAAGCATTCTTGATTTACCACGCACACTGAAATAACAGTAAAGGCATTTGAAAAGTGACGATCAGCCAGCAATAGAAAAGGGACTCTGCCAGCAGATAAGTGATTTCAGAGAATGTCTGGATGGCAGCTGGTGGAGGAGTGCTGGTAGGAAAGAGAAGAAAGGAAGCCAACCCCATATTACATGAGTGAGGCTAGAGAAGTACAGAACTGAGAAGGAACTTTCACGGTGAGAAACAGGAGACGAGGCAATTCGTAAACATCAGCTGAATGGATGGTGGAGCTGAAGCTATGGTGATAAATAAAATGCCACAAAGGAGCAGTTAGCTCACTGGGGGAAGAAAATCTCAACAACCTTGCTCTCCTCTTAAAGATAACACAGTAATATGCTGGCATTTAGGAGTTCCCTGGCTAAATAGTTGGGTCCTTAGCAAGTTCTTATAGTAAAAGTAATAGAAGCAGCAAATAGTTATATAACACTGCAGTGAGTACATTATGTATTAATTTACTTCATACTCACAACTATAGGAAGAAACTAAACCTATGGAGTGGCTAGTCTGAGATTACACAGCAATTAACTGGCAGAACTGAATCACAACATGCAAAAGGCCCCAAATAATAAGCCCCATCCAGGAACAAAAATAAAAATTTATTGCCTCATTCTGAAGTAAAAACAACTGAAGATGACCAGATATTTGAAGAAAGGCTGCAAGAAAGAAACTCCCAATGAGCATTTGAGAAGTCTGAGAAATTTGAGAAGTTTTTATATCATAAAAAAAGAACAAAACCAAAAAGAAATAATCAAAAAACTGTAAAAAGACCTTGCATATTTAAAAAATTGTAAAATATGCTGTGTGTGCACATGTGTGTGTAAAACAAAAGCTTTGGAGTATATAATTTCAAAGATCTCCCAGAAAGAGAAGCAAAGCAATAGATATCATGAGAGAAGAAAGGAGTGACTGAGGGCTAACCCAGGATCTCTCTCTCTCTCTCACTCACTCTCTCTCACTCTCTCTCTCTCTCTCTCTCTCCCTCCCTCTCAAATACACACACACACAAATAGATGATGAGAAATAGAAGAAGACCCTTCCTCATAGTTGATGTGAGTCTCTCAGACATGAAATCACTACATTTACACTGGGGATAAAGAGCAGATCCTCTGTCATTTGAAATATGTTCTATAACCAAAACTAAGTATTCTGCTCTTGCTATAGGTTAGTCTAGGAAATGAAAATGAGTAACAGCAGTTACATTTATGTGACCAAAAAAAATATTTCTTAATTTCGGGTTAAGAATCATGCGGATACAGCAGTTACATTTATGTGACCAAAAAAAATATTTCTTAATTTCGGGTTAAGAATCATGCGGGTACTTCTTCTTCTCCTTCTCCTTCTCCTTCTCCTTCTCCTTCTCCTTCTCCTTCTCCTTCTTCTTCCTTCTCCTCCTCCTCCTCCTCTTCCTCCTCCTCCTCCCTCTTCCTCTTCTTCTCCTTCTTCCTCTTTCTCTTCCTCTTCTTCTTCCTCTTCCTCTTCTTCTTCATGTATAATTTTTTACTGGCATTTATTCTTGTCTTTCTGAGAATATTTGCCATTATTTTATTCCTCAAGTTTATCTAATTTCATTATGTAATCAAGTATTCTATCAGATCCTCTTCTTTACTCTTCCCTTCCTCTAATTTAATCAGCTTGTACTCTGGAATCTGGGTCTTCCCTGGATTTGACTACTTCCTGGAGCTCACATTTTGTTCTTTCTAGTTTCACTTCCTTTATTTGCTGAAGTTGAGCAGCAACTTCTTTAGAAAAAAATGTGTAGGTGCTAAATTTTCCTTGACTTTGTATTCTATTACCTCACTTAATTGATATGATACCTTGGCTAAGAGTACATTTTTAGGTTGAAATCCTTCATTTTCTTGGAACATTGAAAAACTGTTCCCATGCTTCTAGTATCCATTGTTGCTTAGGATGAGTCAAATATAATTTAAATTCTTGTTCTGTTGATAACAATTCCCTTCTTTCTTGAATGGACTGAGGGAGGGAGTCATGTGTTTATCTGGGAGAGTATAACCCAAGGACCCTGCCTCCTTTTGGGAATATACAAATAAATATGTCTCTGTCCTCAAGGTGTGTACAGACTACAAAAGAGCCAAGTGATGATTTGAATGCTCAGAATCAAAATTTTGTTCTAGAAGTGATCATATGTTCAGAGTGAAGATGTACAGATGAGAAGGTGTATGGGAAAGCTCCAAGTTTAAAGAAAAATATGCAAAAATGGCAGAATCACTTAATGAAAGGAGAGCTAGCTAGAGTGGAAAGAAGGAATGCCTAAGAAAATGCAAGGTATGATGGCACACGTGGATAAAGGGAACAGGAGATTAATTCACTCAAGTGAATTCTAGGCATGATGCATGAAGTACATCAGAGGATGGACAGAAGGGACAGTCTTCACCACAATGCAGGTCTCTAACCAGAGTAGAAAATGAAGCCTGTGTTTTACCAGGTGGAGCTGCAAACCAGGTTCAGTGAGGTCCCTGCATGCTGCAGTCATAAAAGTCATATCCTTGACCATGACAAGCTCAATGGGCAGAGCCAAGGTATCAAACAGGCACAGACAAGTGTGAGGAAACCTGGCTGCAGAATGGAAGGTTACACACCTCCCATAAATAACTGACCTGCTTTTAGTCTTCGTAATGGTTTACACTTAAAAAAAAAAGATATTGCCTTAGTCCATTTTGGAGTTATTTCAGAATACCACAGACTGGATAATTTATGAAGAACAGAACTTGTATCTCTCACAGTTCTGAGGGCTAAGAAACACATGATCAGGAGCTGACACCTGGAAAGGGCTACTCTCTGCTTCCAAGATGATGCCTTGAATGCTGACTTCCCTTGAAGAGAGGAGAATCTTGTATCCTCACATGGATGAAGGCAGAAAGGCAAAAAGGGCTAAACTCCCTCCATCAAACCTCTTAAAGTTTTATTAATCTGAGCCCTCGTGACTAAAACACTTCCCAAAAGGTCCGTCTCCCAACTACTTCCCAACTGCTGCATTTGGGCTTAAGTATGCAAACGTGAATTTGGGCTACATATTCAGGCCATAGCACCTCCCCAATCCCCACCCAAAGTAGTATAGTGTGAGCCGCGATGGGGGAGTTTCACAGCATAACAGCCAGCAAAACCTCCTCTGGACAGGCAAGATGCCTTCCCGCCCAGTCTCCTTGCTCACCAGCAATGCTCAGACCCAGACACTCCTGCTTCCGGTCCCCACAATCTCTTTGTTGCCTTCACTCTTTCTCTCCATTGCTCCTGCCTCCGTTTTTCCTGCTCTCCAAGCCACGCCCTCAACCTCCAGCCAACCCTAATCCTACCTTCTTTCAGGGAACGCTGACCTTTTCCCTTGAGGTTGATCTGGGCCTTCCAGCTTGCTCATTTTACACCATTCATCACAGGTCAGCCGAACCAGAAAAACCTCTTCCAACCCACATTCTATAGAAGGTAGAGTGGAAAACAAAGAATTCTGGAAACTTTCTTGTTAAATGTTTTTTTTTTTTCCGCCAGTAGGGGGCTTGGACCTAGGGGGCCTTTGCATTGAGTTACATTCCCAGCCCTTTGTAATTTTTTTTTTTTTTTGAGATAGGGGTCTTGCTGAGTCTTTACTGAATGCAGTAAAGTTGCACCCAGGTGACTGCTACTCCCCATTGTCTGACACAGTTTCTTGGAAGCTCTCCTGGACTCCTCCCAGCTGTCCTTAAGGATACTCCAGCTGTTCCTCCTTTGAATGTGTAGCTATTGTAGTGTGTAGTTATTGTAGCACAACATAGTCATTAGACAACTTCTGTGGCAACCTATCACCACCCTGTGAAGTCAACACTTGTGTGTCTGATCTTATCCCACATTTCTTCATCACAGACCTTCCTGATTGAACTTGTTGATTTCATAAGTAAATAATCCCTTCATGCTTTCTTACTAATCATGTGGATTAAATCATATCAGGGTATAAACCTTTTTGGAAGTTCTACACACAATACACACAGTGCTTGCAGCTCAAAGTCACCTTTAAAAAAATCCTAAGTATCATTACAAAGAAATCATTACTAACCCACAGAACCCCTAACACTAGGTATCTCCCATGGGAGGTCCCTGCTAATCTTCCTTAAACCCTGCTCTCGGCATGCAGTTCCTGTGCTCGAAACCCAGCTGCCTCAGGCCTGAAGTCCTTCACCCACTATTAAAAGCCATCCACAAGCTGGCTCCATTCTCTAGGTCTAACTCCATTTATCTCCCATTCCTCCCAACATGCATGACCAGCCTCACATGCACGGTGAAGTGGTGACCACTGAATCATTTCTTTCCCCTCCACCTCTCTCTTCCAGCTGACTGAAGTAGGGAAGTTGAATGGACAATATTTCCTCCCAGCACCTCTCCTCCAGGGAGATCTCTCCAGCTCATCCAATCCTGTGCTCCCTGGGGTCTCCATGTCCCTCCTTGCTTTTGGCTAGCCCAGCCTTACTGTCCTTTTTATGGTCTATCTGGATATCTCTCCAGCAAGGTGGTAACTTCCTCCTGGAAGGACCCATGTATTTTTCTTTTCTCTATTTCTCAGAGAACTGAACACATTGCTTTTTGCACAGTGGGTGTTACTTCAAAATCCTGACCGAGTCAAAGGAACTCAACCCATGTGGCTAAAGTCTTGTACTTCCCCTCTGCTCCCCTGGGACACTGGGAGAGTCACCAGCACACTCTGGATTTGAAGCTGGGCCCAATTCCAGGTCTCATTCTCATAATTCTTCCTGAAAACCTTGTTTCTACAACTGTTTTTAGAATGAGGACTAGAGGAGCACTTGGCAAGACCTTAAGAACTCAGATTTCCTCTATTGTAATACTATGCATGTTATAGAATAAGCTATACCTGCAGTAGAGGTGAGAGAATTTCTAGGAAGTAGGGATTGTAAGGAGAGAAAAGAGCGTTGACGAAAGTGCTTAAAATGAAGGTGCCCCTCTCCTCTCAAGGAGGAATTTCCTGGATTATATTACAGAGAAATGTGGGTAAAAATGAGAATGCTCTATGATACCCCGATGCAAAGAGTGTCATCTTTCTTTGTTTCTCTAAAAGTACATTAATTTGGCTTCACATTCCTCACTCTCCAGAGCTGGAGAAGAATCTAGTGTCATGACTGCTGAGTCTTTTAAGGGCTCAGGGAAAATGAGGGTGTCCTCTTTTTCAGACCATGCTACGTGCCACTGTGCTTTGGGACTCTGTGTGTTAAGCCAGTCTGGCCCCTCGGGGATCATGGAGGGTTTTTTCTCACTGTGCTCTCTTCTCCACTTGCCCTGGGTTATTATTCATGGAACCCGCCCCCCAGAGGGGCTCTCAAACCCAGCGTATGTAGGGTCGAGCACCACAGACACTCCAGCGGCTTCCACCTCGGTTCATACAGGCACAGTAAGACATGAGCCCCTGTCAACCTGGAAAGCTGTGGCCCACCCCCCCATACATGTTACATGCATATACACAGGCACACACATGCACCCATGAACTTCCTGTCTTAGGGATCCCACCAATACTGGGACACGCTTTCCCCCTCTTTAAGCACAGCAATCCTCTCCACTCTCTTGAGTAATTCACTTACTTTGGGATTTCAAACAATGATCTGAATGGAGAGAGTTTTTCCTGGGAACCCAGGAACGTCTCTATTTTAGGCTTGGGAACACAAAGAGGTATTCCCCCCCTGAGGAAGAAGAGCCAGCCAGCCCAGAACACAGAACTCAAAGCTAAGAAGAAAATTACTTTATCATTCTTTTTTACTGATAAGGACGCAGCAGAAAAAGGGTAAGACACCAATTTACTTCTCTGCCACTCCGCGTTTCACGGATGAACACTCAGCCTGTGGAGGGGGGTGTTTGTGTGCTGCGGGGTGGAGATGCGGGTAGAGTGGCCAAAAGCATTAACAAAAGAAGTTTGGACCCCTGATGAAATTGCAAGGGAAATCTCAGAGAAGCCAGGCAAAGAAAACTGTGTCTGCAACACTAACCTAACCAGGTGCCACTGTGCCCCGTGACCATCTGAAACAAGGAAATGACAACTGGCCCACATTTCCTGTGCAGCAGTAGAAGCAGGGCTGGCATGAGAAACAGGACTGCCAGATTGTGTCACAGATGAGAGAGGGCCTGCAGACTGGCGGCCTCCAAGGGACACCCTTTTCTAACATGTACAAGTGTCTCCGGGCTGAGACAGCCCTGTTAAGGAAGGACAGTGTCATGAGAGAGTCTGCCAGGGTCACAAAACAAAAAAACCTCCTTACTATTTAGAAGACCTTACAGATCGACCTAACCCTATACCGATACCCAATTTCACCTTAAAGCTCAAGCAAGCAGGAGGGAACAAAAAAAACAATTTCCCAAGTGAAGGCTGGTCAAGAGGAGCCAGGAAGGAACAGATAGCACCACACTGCCCCCCTCTCCCACCCCACAGAGCCGGCCAGTTGGTCATGCACCACATAAGAAGTAACCCAATATGGCTAATATCAGCCAAGCAAACATGAGGGATTTTAAAAATAAATTCTCACTTAAAGAATTAGTGTAAGGCTTTTCAAGATGATTGTTGTTGCCAAGCTTCCTTATTTAGTATTGTAAGCAATCAGGAAACTACCTTTAAAAGTGTATCCATGTGAGCCTCTTAGAATGGGGAAATTGGGAAAGAAAGGGTTTGAAGCTTCCTTCATTAATCACTAAAGTAGCCTTTTAAAAGATCACTTGGGTAACTATGAATGTGATATCTACTCATTGCAGAAAATAATTATGTCTCATCAAATTGTTCTTTTCAAAATCATATATAATATATTATAAATACTATATTATATATAGAATCAGTTTGTTCTCCTGTCTCTACTATTTCTGTTTGATCTTTTCCCTGTACATATAACATTTATTGATATTCTTGTCTCTTTTTTTGGTACCGGGGATTGAACTCAGGTCCTTGTGCTTGCAAAGCAGGCGCTGGAACCACTGAGCTAAATCCCCAGCCCTCATTTATTGATATTCTTAAGCCTTCATTTGCCAGTCTGATGGGCAAATGATCCTCCTTGTATTGTTCTCCATTTCCCCACGCCAGTCATATTTGATACGCCTTTCCTTATTGCTAATTTTTTCCATGACTAACTTCTGCATAGTCTTTGCCCTTTTGCTAATGTGTTGCTTGGTCATTTAGTGCTGATTATTATTATTTTCTTGAAAATAATTTCTCAAAGTACATCACTTATCCTTTAACTTTGTGATATTTGACACCATAAAGAATATTTGGGTTTTAGGGCCAGGGATTTAGCTCAGCAGTTCAGTGGCCTGCCTCACAAGCACAAGGACCCAAGTTCGATTAAAAAAAAAAAAGAATATTTGGGTTTTTATGTAAAATAATCTATCAACAATTTATTTATGGTATCTGAGATTTTGTGATTTTTTTTTCTCATTGAGTTTATTGGTATGTTTTAGGTATACAGTACAGTTACATTCATCATTGGGATCTTGTACTTTTATGTGACTGGTTTTGCCTCTCATTTTTTCCCCTTACCCCTGCCCTCCCTTCACCCCCTCCTCCCTTCCCTATTTACAAATACTTTATTTCCATTTTTTCATTTTCTCAGATTTTTTCTTTTCCCTTTTTCCCTTTCCCCTACCCTTCCCACTTCCCCTACACCTTTAGCCCTTTTCTTCCTATTTCACATGGCCAATTATATCATTAGGATCTTATGTACCATGATAGTTTTTCATACCAGAGAAACTATTCGCTATTTATACATGTGTGACTTATTTATTTCACTTGAGTATGTCCTCAATATGTATCCATTTGCCTATGAATGACTCTAATTTCTCATTCTTTATGGCTGAGTAGTATTCCATTTTATAGAAAAACCACATCTTCTTTAGCCAGTTTCCAACGGATGGGCAAATGGGCTGTTTCCAAGTTTTAGCTATTACAAACTGTGCCACTATAAACATGGGTGCGCATATATCACTGTGATATGATTCTTTTAATTCTTTTGGAAAGATACCCAGCAGAGGGATGGCTGGATCAAATGGAACCTCTAAACCCAGCTCTTTGAGATATCTCCATATTGACTTGCATAGTGGTTGCACCAGTCTGCACTCCCACTAACAATGAAGAAGGGTTCCTTTCTCCCCACAACCCCGCCAACATTTGTTATTGGTTGATTTTTTGATAGCAGTCATTCTTTGTGGGGTGAGGTGGAATTTCAGTGTTGTTTTCATCTGCATCTCTCGAATGACCAGTGATGTGGAACATTTTTTCATATATTTATTTGATATGAGAAAATGAAAAACTGGAAATGAAGTGTTTGTAAATGGGGAGGGGAGAAAGTGGTAAAGGGAGGGCAGGGACAAGGGAAAAAATGAGAACCAAGACCTGTCACGTAAAGGTGCAAGATGCCAATAATGAATGTAACTGTATTGTATACCTAAAATGTACCAAAAATCTCAATTAAAAAATAGATAAACATATATTTACTTGATGCTTTTACTTCTTTGAGAAATGTCTGTTCACTTCAGATGACCATTTTTGAATTGGGTCTTTGTATTTGGGGGGAGTCTGACATTTTGAGTTCTTTATGTATTCTAGATAATAGTCCTTTTTCTGAGGAGCAAATGGTAAAAAATTTTCCCACATTGTAGGTGGTCTCTTAGTTCTGTTGATGGTTTCTTTTGCAGTGCAGAAGCTTTTTAATAAGATGAGATCCCAGTTGTTGATTCTTTCTGCTAGTTCCCGTGCTACTGAGGATTTGTTCATAAAGTCTTTTCCTATGCCAATGTCTTCAAGAATTCTACCTATCTTATCTTCCAGAAAATTTAGTGACTCTTTTTCAATATTTAGATCTTTAATCCACTTGGATTTTAGTTTAGTCCACAGTGAAAGATAAGGGTCTAGTTTTAATCTTTGGCAGGTTGAAATCCAGTTTTTCCAACACCATTTATTAAAGAGGCTATCTTGCCTCCAGTGAGAATGGTTGGCTCCTTCGTCAAAGATGAGGTAGCTGAGTACATCTGGAGTTGTTTTTGCATCTTCCAATCTGTTCCACTGATCCGCACGTCTGTTTCTTTGCCAGTACCATGCTGTTTTTATCACAGTGGCTCTGTAGTATAGTTTCAAATTGGGAATTGTTATACCCACTGCCATGTCTCTGTTGCCTAGGATGGCTTTTGCTATTCTAGGTCTCTTTTGGTTCCAAATGAATTTTTGGATTATTTTTCCTAGGTTTGTGAAATATAGTGTTGGAATTTCCATCGGCATTGCATTGAATCTGCACATCAGTTTTGGTAGTATGGCCATTTTCACTATGTTGATTCTTCTTACCCAGGAGCAGGGGATGTCTTTCCATTTTCTTATATCCTCTTTGATCTCTTTTTTCAGAGTGCTGTAGTTTTCAGTATAGAGGTCTTTTGCTTCTTTTGTTAGATTGATTTCTAGATACTTCATTTTTTTGGATGCTATTGTGAAAGGAATTGTTTTCCTTAATTTCTCTCTCAGTGAGTCTGCTATTTGTGTACAAGAAGACTATTGATTTTTGAGTGTTGACTTTGTATCCAGCTACTCTGCTGAAAGTGTCAATTAAGTCTAGAAGTCTTTTGGTGGAATTTTTTGGGTCTTCAATGTAGAGTATCATATCATCAGCAAATAATGACAGTTTAATTTCTTCCTTTCCTATCTTTATTGCTTTAATATCTTTTTCTTGTCTAATTGCTGTGGCTAATGTTTCCAGAACTATATTGAAGAGGAGGTTGATAGTGGGTTTTGTGATTTTATTTAAGAAAGTCCCCATCATCACAGATTACAAAAATATTTTCTTTTATTTTTCCTTCTTGTTTTGTAGTCTTTTTAAAAAGTTTGTATCATCAATTTAGCTTTTGTTTGTTATATAACACAAGGATAAGGTAATTCATTGATCATCTTACCATATTTTCCATATATTCTAGATAAAGGAGGAAACCAAATTCCTTCATCCATCTAAGAGACAGTGGTGAGAGTTCCATGAGAGAGGAAGGGATAGCCAACAAAGATCATATGCTGTAGTGGGGAAGTTATCACGACAACCATATAACCCGAATTTTCTAACATAGTCCTAAAACACACAATATTCTTTCTTACTAATACATAGTTATCACCTGACATTTGATTCAGAAATTGTAGAGGAGTTAATAAGGTTATATGTACATAAAACTGTAAAAGAAAACAAGATAAGCACCATGTAAAGTATGCTGAATTGTATGAATTCAGAGAATCAAGAGGCCTCTCTTGAGAAAACAGGCATTCCTCTAACCACCAAGTTATGGTCCTGTGACTAGGTAGTTAAATTAATTGCTAAATGAGGAATTGTATATACTATGTACATTACTATATTTGGAACAAAGAAGTGGTCAAAGGAAACTCCAACTTGATGGCTTTGCTTTTATTGTATAACTCTTACATGCAGTACTGTCATGTATAACAAAACATAAAACTATAGTACTGTACAGTACAATTGGTAAAAATTATAGTATGGTGTTATAGAAGAAGCCACCATAGGGCTATACTGCTGTTCCTAGTCTTGCATCACAAGTCTGAATGCAGATTGTGAGTCCAAGCAGCAAATAATAAATCAAAGAGTCATTAAACAGGTAGGTAGTTAAATGAAGAATATCTATGTATTGCTAGGTAGGCGCAACTAACACTGCAGTCAACCTTAGAACATTTTCATCAACTCAAAAAGCAACCTGTTACCCTTTAGGAGTCACTTTTCTAAACATCCGTCCCCATCTCCAAAGCAGTCACCAACCTATTTTTTATTCCTATAGATTTCCCTCTTCTGCACATTTTATAGGAATGGAATCATATGATATGTCACTGTTTTTGTAACTGGCTTCTTTCACTTGGCAATATGGTACCACTAAAGGCTCAAGCTAGAAGTCTCCAATAAAGCTGTCTCATTAGAAAGAATGGTATAGATGAAGGATGGTGGGAAGGGTCTGGATGGCTAAAGAGAACCATCAGTAGGCCAATAAGTAGCAGTGATTGGGTCATATGTGTGCTCAGCAAGGAAACTTTGGCCTGCAAGGAAACACTGAACCATGAATGGCTGGAATGGCAGACATACTATCTCACTAACAGGAAATCTGGAGGTAGATAGTTCTAGAGTTGGTCCACAGCTTACCAAATTTTTTTTGGGGGGTGCGGTTGAGACAGGGTCTTACTATGTAGTTCAGACTGCTCTGGAACTCACTATGTATTCGTAGCCCAGGCTGGTCTCAAACTTGCAGCAATCCCCCTGCCTCAGTCCCCTGAGTGCTGGGATTACAGGCATGTGCCACCACGCCCGGCTCGTAGTTTACCAATATTAAAAGGGACCCCCATCTTTCTCTCTACCATCTTAGTGCATTGGCTTTTATGTTCAGACTTTTTCCCTCACTGTTGCAAGGTGCTGCTGTTCTTCAAGGTATTGCTTCTTTGAACAATTGCTTACAAAGTGTGTTTATCTGAGAAAGAACAAACCTTTTCCCAGTAACCTGCCCAACAGAGTTCCGTTCATGTTCCAATGACCAGGGCCATGCTACACTTCTACATATCTGTGCCTTAGCTTCAGGGCAGACTGAGAAAGTGCATATCTGCCATTTCTAGCCAGCGAGAAGGAAGACAGAAGCCATGTGGTTCTTGGGTAGGTTTGCTACAAAGGCCAAGGGAGACCAGACTAATCCAACATCCTTGGGACAATCTCACCTGAATATGGGAGTGGCTGGTAGAGTCAAAGGGCAAAGTGAGGACAAGAAGAATGAAGGTCAACCAAAATTTATTAGAATTGTTTACTAAGAGGTCACTGGTACCCTTCATTCCAATAACAAGAGGAAGAAGCTAACTACAGAGTTTTGAGAAAAAAGAAAGGATGCAAAAAGGTACAGGAACTTTTACAGCAAAGAGCAGAAGAATTGGGCAACAGAATCAAATGAAAGGTATTTTTTAAGATGGGAAGACTCTCCAGGTAGCAAGATAACATACTGAGATACTGATTTGTGGGTTTTGTTCTTACTACTATATGTTATAATTGTGGAAGTTTAAATACTGAAGTAAAATAAATAAGAATATATACATGGTTCTTTCTGCAAAACAATATTGTTTTTTAATTCTGGAAAAAAAACTCTATTTGTTCATCAGTTGTGAATTATTAAACAACTATGGCCAGCCATACTAAGAATGAGTTAGATCACTTTTCCCCAAATTCTAAACACTTTGTATCGCTAAAACACTTTTATTTCAGTTGTCTGTTTTTTACTCAAATTTGTCACAAAATAAAATTTTATGCCCCCACAGCCAATATAAGTTGAAAACCAATATTGCATCACTTCCTAGAAATAGTATCTGCAATATTAAATACAAAGACAAAACAATGTTATTTTTAGTTAGCAAAATCTAGAGAAGATTCTAATTCTGAACCAAGCTCTCTACAAAAAGGTGAGATCTCAGGCATCAGAGAGGCCTCTGAGACATACAATACATGATTCAGTATCCTTGGATGCCTGTTGGGGGCCAACTTAACTCCTTCCAGCCCACAAATGTTGTAAAACATGAAGATTCTTATCTTTGATCTGAAGAAATAGCCAATTTACTCAATATAAAAAATTATAAAGTAACATGTTGTGGAATTCAGTCAGTAAAGTCAAAAGAATCCTCTGTGGGTGCAGTGACACTCACCTTGGTGTAAGCACAAAGAACCAAATGAAAGTCTTACGGTTAGCTGGATTGGGTATATCACATGATCTGCAGCGGACGTTTGAGTACAGCTCAACTCAGGCACTACCGAGGAAGCCCACACTGATTGTGGGAAAGAGTGAGGAGATAGGAAGACTTTGAATTGCTTTGATTTATGAACATGTATTACTTTTAGATTTTTAACAATTCTAATTTTAAAAATTCTTAAAGCAGGGCCAGGGATTTAGCTCAGTGTTTCCACTGCCCCACAAGTGCAAGGTCCCAAATTCAATCCCCAGTACAAAAAAAAAAAAAAATCATAAAGCAGTAAGAAAGGGAGCACTCAGCCTAAGCTGTCCAAGCCATGGAGAAGTTGCCAGCCCCCCAGCAAGGTCACATCATTTCTCTAACCCAGGGTTTCTTTACCATAGCACAGTTGACACACTGGGCTGAGAATTCCTTTGGGGGGCAGGGCTGTCCCTAGCTCCACAAAGTGAGGCAGTAACGTACACCCCACCCCTCACACCACTTCGCATCTGGTGACAAAAAGTGTCTCCCAAAGTGCCCAAATGTTCCCTGGGGAACACAATGGGCCCTGATTGTGAATTGCTGTTCTTTTCCTTGGTTTCTCATCAGTGAAGGGAATCAGGGAGTGAAGTACTCTTTAATCTCCTCTGGCTGTGTAAATACTGAATCTGTAAATCTGTTTTCCTCCAGAGCCACTAGGGGGGACCCTCTTCTACACAAAGGATAAAAACAGAGCACCCAGCGAATGTTCTTTTCCTGTCCTCCGTGGCTTGTTTCAATTTCTAACAGCTCCGCCTTAAATAAATAGTCTTTGATGTTGGGAGTAGTAACCCTTAACCATGAGGCATTGTTGCCTTGTGCTTTGTGCCATAAAAGTTGGTGTTTTAAATATGGTGGGGAGAGCAAAATTATCTTTTTATGCTTAACATTACTGGTAAGGCAGTCAGATGAATCATACCTCCAAAGAAGTTAGACACTTCCTTTCATGAGGGGAGCCTGTCAGACACTGAGACTGAAAGTTGAAACATCTACTGTTCTTCCTGGTCCAGCCAATTCCAGGCTCTGTGATATTGGCCAAATTTCTTAACTTTTCTGTTTTTGTTTTGTTTTGTTTTTAATGTAACACAGTTGAGGCATCTACAGCAAGACACTAAGCAACTTGTGTAAGGTCAGTGATTTCAGTGGTCAAGCAGGGTCTGATCTCTCTGCTTCACAGATAGTTGTGAGAGTCAAAGGAGATGTAGTGCAAGAGTCTTCAAAAATAGAAAATCCCATAGGAGTTCAAAGCATGAGTTTGCAGGGATTGTGAGAGGGAAAGGACAGGATAGCTGAGAGGTGTCGTGCAATGATGAGTGGATTCGCATGGCTAGAAGACATTCCTACTGTAAATGCTCTCAGCTACAGAAAAGGCCTCAAAACCCCAATCTTTCCACTCCCGATGGGACCTCCATGCCTAGAATGAAAATACCATACCTATCAAAATGGACACACCGCTTAGCTGGTGTTACTGTTTATTCTCATGAGTTGTGCCAACACTTAAATGAATGAAGAGAATACTCTACTCCAACAACTAATTTTTGGAGGAGGTGGTGGTACCAGAGACCGAACTGAACTTAGGTCCGTCACAGTTAGCTATATCCCTATTTATTTACTTACTTACTTACTTACTTACTTACTTACTTACTTACTTATGGATTTATATTTTGAGAGAGGGCCTAAGTCTCTAAGTTGCCCAGTCTGGGATTGAACTTGCAATCTCATGTTTCCCATCTTCAACTGCTTTTTAAACACTTTTTTTTTTAAAGTCCGTAACCACCATAGGACACATGTTTCATAGAGAGACCTGGTTCGAATACTTATCATAAAACTGAAACAGAACTTTTACTTATAATGTACATGGATATTTTCTGTTTTGCTTTCTTTTAGTCTGTCAGTTAAAACCCAATACTGACCTACTAAGTAATGGGTCCTATAGGTTTTTTTCTTTGCCTTTGCTTTTTCTTTTTTGTTTTTTGGGTTTTTTTTAATCCAGGGCCTCCCATTTGCAAAGCATGCTCTACCCCTTAGCTACACCAATCCCTGATCTGCAGTTTTAAAGCACTGCATTAGAAGGTTTTGTGGGAGGAGAGGAGGGAGTATTGGGCCCACACGCTGGGTCTGCGAATAAGCAGAAGATATGATCCCCACACATTGTCCAGGGAGCCTGAAAGATGAACTTTTTAATTTTCCAGGGGCTAATTCTCTTAATAATTCAGAAAGAACAGCAGTGTAGCAGCATCTTGGCTGGATTCTCGGGGATCGTGTTCTGAACCCTACACCGTTTACTAAGTATGGATGGGCATAATATAACTATCATGACAAAAAACTTAAATCCAACATTTACTGAATCCTTATTGTACACCAAACATTTCACTTTACATGAGTGACGGCACATACATTAAGTCTGAGTGTTCCCTGATTTTCATCCTTCCTGCCCACTAGAGTTCCGACTCTGTCATCCCAATTTCTTCCTCTGCCCAACCAGCAGAAGAACCAGACTGGAGCAAGACCCGAGGAAGAGTGGTAGGGACTGGAGAAAAAGCTTTGTAGGGGGCTTGGGACAAAGAAAGGGCAGGCAGAAGCTGTGGGGAATAAGGGGCTTGTACAGGAGCATAAAAGGACACCAAGAAGTATTGCAGGAGCTCTGCACAGTGTTGAAGAGATGCCGAGGTTAAATGCAAGCTCATTAGAAGTTTCTTTTTGGTGACTGGATTGGTTTCCGGGACCACAATACCACCCTGAGATTGGGTGAAGGGGTCATGAGCACAAGAGTGTTATATGTACATTATCTTAATTTGTATAGCAAACCCATGAGGTAGTATAATTATTTTCTTTTTTTCAGATGAAGAAAAGGAGGTTGACATAGGCTGAGTGGCTTTAGTAATAATAGAGCCAGACTTGAAATTATGTCTTTCAATCGCCAAAGCACAAGCTCTTGACAAGTCTATGAACAAATGTGATTTCTCATATAAACCATATCAGTTAAGAATAAAATACTTAGAAATAAATTTAACAAAAGACATGCAAAACTGCTATACTGAAAATGTCAAAACATCATTAAAATAAAGATCCAAATACATGGGGAAACTCCCCAGGCTCCTATGATCCATCAAAATTCCAGCTAGAGTTTTTTCAAAAATGGAGAAGCTGATCCTGAAAATAATATAAATATACAAGGGATCCAAAATAGCAAAATCAGTCTTAAAGACGTAGGGGTGTGGCTCATGGTGGAACACTCACCTAGCATGCACAAGGCCCTGGGTTTTATCGCCAGCACCGCAAAAATAAAAAGTGAAAAATAATTTCTAAAATAAAAGTAATTTTTTAAAGTCTTATAAAAAAATTGTTGGACTCACCCTTCCAAAATTTCTTTTTTTATTTTGTTTTGTTTTTTGTTTTTGATACCAGGGATCGAATTTGGAACCTTGTGCTTGCAAGGCGGGGTGCAAAACCACTGAGCTAAATCCCTGGCCCCAAAATTTCTTATTTTATTATTAGCGTCTATTAATATTGTAAAATATTGGGTTTCAATGTGAATTTTATATATTTTTTTTCTGGTACCAGGGATCAAACTCAGGACCTTGTGCTTGCCAGGCAGGCACAGTGCTGCTGAGCTAAATCCCCACCCCATTAATGTGAATAATATGTTTTGATCATATCCATCCACCTTACTCCTTTTCTCTCATCTAATAATAGTCTCCATTCTACTTCAGTGTCATCCTTTTAAGGTTCCGTGTATTAGGGAGAACAGGTGATACTTGTCTTTCTGAGTCTGGCTTATTTTGCTCTCAATATGATGATATCCAGAACCACCCACTTTCCTGCAAATGACATAATTGCATTCTTCTTTATAGCTAAATAATACTGCACCGTGTATATATGCACCACATTTCTTTATCCATTCATCTGTCAGTGGGCACCGAGGCTGGTTCCGTATCTTGGCTATTGTAAATTGTGCAGGTATCACTGTGACATGCTGACTTAATTCTTTCACCAGCCTTTCAAATTTCTAAACATATTCTGAAGCTGCAATAATCACAACAGTGTGGTAAAAATAGATATCTAGATCAAGGGAATAAAATTGAGAGTCCAGAAATGAATAGCAAGATTTACAGCCACTCGATTTTTAACAAATGGATCAAGACAATTCAATAGAGGAAAGAACAGGCCATGTTAAAAAGAAAAAACTTTTTTATTTTAGAACAGTTTTGTATATACAGAATTATTGTAAAATAATTTCTTCAACATATGTTTCTAGGACAACTGGATTTCTACATGAAAAAATGAGCTTGGATTTCTACCACACACAATAAACAAAATTAACTAAAGTAGAACCTAGACCTAAATGTAAAAACTGAAACTCCTTCAAGAAAACTCAGGTGTAAATTTTCATGACCACAAGTCAGACAGTGGTTGATGCCAAAAGTACAAGTAATAAAAAAAAAAAAAAAGAGGAAACTGGTAAGTTGAACTTAATCAAAATTTAAAAATTGTTTGCTTCAAAAAACACGATCGAGAAAATGAAAAGACAACCCACAGACAGGGAGATAATATTTTAAAATATATATCTGATAAAGTACTTGTATCCACAATATATAAAGAGCCTCTACAATTCAAAAAGAAGAAGACAGAAAAAAAATTAAAGATGGACAGCCACATACAGTGGCACATGCCTACAATTCCAATTACACAGTGTCAAAAGCAGGTCAAGCAAAGTTTGAGCCCCACTTGGCATTTTAGCAAGATCTGTCTCAAAATAAAAAAATAAAAAAGAGTAGGGATGTAGTTCAGTGATAGAGCACTTGCCAAACATATGCAAGGCCCTGGGTTCAATTCCCAGTATTCAAAAAATGAAATGAACAAAGGTTTTTAATAAACAGTTCTTCAAAGGATATATACAAATGGCCAACAAGCTCATGAAAAAATGCTTGCCAGCATTAGGCATTAGATAAATGCAATTTAAACACAGTCAGACGTAGGGGCCAGGGATTTATCTCAGTAGCGCCACACCTGCCTCGCAAGCCCAAGGTCCTGAGTTTGATCCCCAATACCAGAAAAAAAACGGTGAGACATTATGTTACATATAATAATAATAATAATAGTAATAATAATAAAAAAGACAGACAATAACAATGTTTGAGAAGATGTGAGGGAGTCAGACTCTTCAAATGTTACTGGTGGGAATGTGAAATCATGAGGCACTTTGTCAGTTTGACACTTCTTCAAAATGTTAAACATAGAGTTATAATATCACCCAGCATCCCACTCCCTGGTGTCTGCCCAAGAGACATGAAAGCACAAGTCCGCAAAACAGCTTGGATGGGAATGTTCATAGCAACATTACGCATCATAGCTGAAACCGAAAACAATTCAAATGTTCATCAACTCGTTCGTAGGGACGCAAAAAGGAACAAATTGGTGAAATATTCTCCAACATGGATAAACACTGACTGCATTATGCTACAAAAAAAGAAGCCAAACATATTTGTGCGAAATGATGAGAAAAGGCAAATCTACGGAGCCAGAAGATAGATTAGTAGTTGTCTCGGGCTGTGGGTGAGGACAGCGGGGAGTGAGGGCTGACAGGTACAATGTTTCTTTTAGGGGGCACAAAAATGTTGTAAAATTAGATCTTGGGTCACAAAACTCTACAGACACACTAATAGTGAATTATATGTCTTAGTGGGTGAAATTTATGGTATGGAAATTATCTTAATTTTTTTTTAAGACTGATTGAGATGAGATGAGAGGAAACTGGAGGCAGCGAGTATAGACAAGTCTTCCAAAGAATTCCATGATCCCTTAAAAGTTTTTAAGAAAATTACCAGTGTACAGTTGCATTTGTTGTAGCAAGGAGGATGCTCCAGAGGGGGTATGGTAAGGGGGTGCCACGGAATTGCCTCCCTGTGTCTCCCAGTGCACCGTCTGCCCAATTCCCTGACTTTATCCTCACACTGAACATCATCCCTCATGCAGACAGTGCAAAGATCTGCATCTACTTAAACTCACCAATAACTCTTGCTTTTTTCCTTTTCTTTTTCTGTTCCCATTACCCCGATGCCATAAGGCTGAAAATTAATCAGCTTCTGTTCGTATTATTAAAGAAATAAATTCCTTTGTATGTGAAGCAAGCAAGGCCACCGAATCTCTGGGGAAATAGAGCAGGGAGGTGCCCAGAGGCATTTTCTGTGGAGAGGGAAGAAAAGAATAAACAAGTCCTCTGCCAAAAAATGCCTGGAACTTAAAGCGCTTTCCTCAGCCCAAGGTCAGGCGCTGTGTGGATGGGGACAGTGAACCTGGGAGTTGCTGCTGCTCCCTTGATGAAAAGCATGTGGCTTTCTCTCTTCTTACAATCACTTCTGCTAATTCCACCTGCTGAGGGAGTCAGAACAAGTGTTAATTCTCAGAGTGGCCCAGCTCCTAGGAGCAAGGTAACTGCAGAGTGTTCACAGCCATTAGAGACATAGACTTCCTGAGCCAAAGAGAAGAGGCCCCCTAGACCATACACCCCACCCCGGGAAGGAAGGAAAGCTGTGAGCTGATGTACCGAGGAGGGCAGCATCGACCACTCACCACCAAGGAGCTGGAAATCCCTGCCTTTCGTCTTCCTCTTAGAATGAGACACTTGCCCTAGAGAATCGTAGAAAAGTACAAACTGCTGAACCTCTGAGGGAAAAAGGACCTCTGAGGTCATCTGAGGCCCTGATGCCCCACACCCAGATGTTCTTTTATTTTTATTTTTCTTTTTGGTACCGGGGATCGAACTTGGGTCCTTGTGCTTGTGAGGCAGGTGGCAGAATCACTGAGCTAAATCCACAACCCAAGATGTTCTCCTTTTGCCCCCACTCCTTGCCTTTGCTTGAACACAGCCAGTGCAAAGACTCTCACTCAGACCCAGAGAGGTGGCCATTACTGGCCAGACAGTGCTAAGAGCACACAGTCACTCCTACTGTCAGGTCTAAATATACTTCCCATCTCTTGACAGTGCTCCTCACCCTCTGAAACCACATAGTCATTCCTGCTCATTCCTGCACCTTGGGAGTCTTTGGGACTGTCTTCCCTTTAGTTTTCTTGCTGGCCCCAGACTTAGCCTTTTAATTTCAGGCTTACCCCTTTATCCCACTTACATCCATGAGTCCGACAACAAAGACAAGCCTGGGCCATGGCTCCCTCTGAGGTGTTCCGTCCACTATGACAAAGCTAGGGGTGGGGTGCATCTGCTAGACCTCCCTGTCTGTGTTTTCTGCTCCCAACTTCTCATTCTCTACTTGGACCTGGAGAGAGGCCCATCCTCCCAGCCCTCTGGGTAACCACCTACTTGCTACCCCTCAGGCCTGGTGTGGGTCCATCACGAGGGCATGCAGGCTACCCACCCTAGACAGAACATCCCCTCTTTCCTTGGCAAACTTGGTTTTAGTCCTATCTTTATTTGTACCTGCCTTCTCTTGAACAGTATGTTCACTGTTTTCTTCATTTACTCCTGTCACCCAATGTAGTGGTTAAGAATATAGGATTTGAGATTAGGTGATCCAAGTTCTGTCAGGTTCTGTGAGAATTTTAGAGAAATGTCTTAACCTCTCTGAGCAACTATTTATATCCATAGAATTGGGATTCATAGCTTTGTCACGATAATGCCAATAAATAAAATCATCTTCACAAAGCACTCAATATACAGGCTTAAACAGTCATGTAAAGCAGCATAGGCCCTCTGCTATTCTGTTTTAAAATTTCACCCATCCATCCACCCATTCATTCATTCATCATGTGTTTCCTGAGCTTCACATCAGGCATTGGGATATTAATATCCCTCTTAAAGAGTGGCACCCTCCTAGGAAGAACTAGTTCACACTGACTGTCAGAGAACAAGGAGCTGAGGCCTATGGCCCCGGCACAAGGCAGAGGAGAGTAGACAGAGCTGGCCAGGGATGATGACAAGAGTTCTGTCTGCCTTCCACATCTCTTTAGCTACCACTGTGACTCCCTGGGTAAGGTGAGTACCATAGTGACATGGAGGAAGTGGGGGGTCCTCAGGGAAAACCCTGTTCTTCTCTCCCCGGCTGCTGTCTTTGACAGAGAGCGGCCATGCCTGTGCTCTGCAGGAGGGTGATGTCCTTTGGGGAGGCCTTGTTCAATCTGCATGGACTGTTCCGGAAGTAGGAAGGGAGGCGGGGGTGGGGAGGCGACAGGAATGTTCTCCTGGCTTGCTGCTCAGTGCCGCTGAGTGCGCCGAGAGGAGGGCCTCTGGACATCAAAGGTTCCTTTTGTCCCCTTCGGAGTGGCAGGGCAGCCCGGCCAGCCGCTGGCGATGACTCAGGCCTGCCCCTGACGTCACCCACGCCCGGCCACTGGCCTCCCTCTGCAGCCAGGAAACCGGCTGGGGAGTGGCGCTCTCAGCTGCAGCAAATCTCAAAATAAGGAGTCCACAGCCTTTCCACCTCCTCACAGCACACCTTTCTTTTTCTTCTTCTTTTTATCTTTTTAAAGCCTCATGGAAGGTTTTGCTTGTTGATCAACTTTCTAATGTAGGAAGTAAGAATGAGTGGCATCATCAGAAAAATATGTGGAGCTGATCTCGACAAAGAGTGAAGAACCCAGAGCAAGAAAGCGTCTGTGACTCCTGAGCCCAGAGAGTTGGCAGTGTCTGGGCTTCAGAGGAGCAGCTCACCCGAGTAAGTGAAGGCCCACCCTTGGGCCCCCTCACTCAGTGACCTTCACTGTGGGCGCCATCTTGTTCCCTGACACCTGAGGCCTGGCAGGCCCCAAAATAGGGGGGAGTGGGGAGTGCTTGGGGAGACCCAGTGATACAGCCTCAAAGGAAACTGATCTCTGTCTTCTCCACAGAACCAGGCAGACACACACACACACACACAAGTGCACACACACACACAAGCGCACACACACGCACTTGCAGTACCGCAACACTTAGGCCGAAAACCCAACAAAAAATGGCCCTCTGGTGACTTTCCCTGTTAACCCACTTGTTTTGTCTCTTCTATCTTTTCCCAACCCTGTGTTTCAGAGTGCCAGAGTATTTGCTCAGAGTTCTGCACAGTTTGCTTCCTGGATCAATACCAAGTGATCAGATATAAAAATAAATACTATTCTAGGCAAATACATATCCTGTGCCATCAAATGGTAGTTTCACATTTAATCTGGTAAAAGGTGGAAGCCCTGGTTGAGAAAGTAGCTACATCCCTTTTGCCTCAACAGGGCAGGTTTCATGTATGCGCCTCCATTATCTCATCCCTGAACAGAGAATTTATTTTCATTCCTACTTGTGCCATTGCATCTGGGATGATATTAAACACAAAGACGCATCATAATGTGTCTGTTTCAATTTTGTGTAGCCTGTAACTTACAATTTCTGGAAGTTTTTACGGAAGAACTTTAAGTTTCTGCAAAAAAAACAAAAACAAAAAAACAATAATTAGCAGTATGTAGGAAGTAAAGAATACATAGAGATATCATACCCTGATTTTCCCAGCTTCTAATTTCATCCCCTGAGTCAGCATCTACTCTTTGTACAGATTACTTAGCAAAGTAGATCTGTTGTTTATAAATTCAATAGTAAAATGATTGGAAATACACTTTTAAAATGAGTATTATTACTAGGACACAGTGGCAAATTCCTTCATGAACTAACTCCCTTTTAAATTAACTGTCAGATTCTAATACATGATTTGTAGGCCTTTATTTTACTTTTTTTGTTTTAATAGATCAGATACTCTTGAAGTGAGGCTCTGCCATAAATCTATTCTTCTGACTGGAAGATGTAAATGCTGTGGCCACTAATTAGGTGAGTGTTTTTTATGGCCCTTGTGGCTACTTAAATTTAAGTCTACTAATTCAACATTTTTGTTTTAGAGTAAGATTTAAAGAAAAGGAGAAAGAGCACAGAAACTTCTGCAGAAAACGGTAACAGCTGAATCAAAAAGGATAAGTATTTTAATAGACTAATTGCTATAACAGACCCCAAAATATCTAAGGGATCAAACACAGTAGGAGTTTATTTCTTGCTCATGTGGCAGTGCAGAAGTACAGGTCACTGGGGCCCATCTCTTCAGAACATTCATTCAGATTCAGGGTTAGAGGTATGGCTTAGTAGGGGAGTGTTTCCCTGGCATGCATGAGGCTCTAGGTTGCATCCTCCATCACAGCAAAACAAAACCAATTCAGATTCACAAGATCAGAGTATCTACCTCCTGTCACATTGGTTTTCATGGTTGCCTAGAAATATCTTCACTCCTCAGTGGAAGAAAATAGCGTGAAAAAGTGCACATGGGGTATTTTGTGGTCCAAGACTAGAAGTGGTATACGTCACTTCTCCTCATGTACCATTGGCTAAAACTCAGTCACATGACCACAGATAACCACAGAAGTATCGGGGAAATGTGGTCCCTGATGGGGCAGCACTTCCAGTGACAACAATGGTGATCTTCCACAAAAGAGGTAATTCTTTCTGGCACAGCATATGAATGAACTTGGCGATGTTTGCAATAAGGTTTTAGAATGACACAGTGGAAGAAATAAAAATTATCCCTAACTGACACCCTTAGGATAACGTCTCACTATGTGGGTAAGGAGCAGTGAAGGAGACTTCTGAAGACACTTATGGCCATTCTCACCCTAAGAGTTTAAGTGAGTACCACCATGCTGCAAGTGGTCAGTGAAACAGGAAGGGCATTTCTTTATTTTTCATTCCACATTCCTCTTGCTCTATTCTGTATCTAAACATACTAGTTGGGATTGTTCAATGGAATTCTGTTCTTCCAACTGTGAGCTGCAATAATCTATAAGAAAGGTCATGATTTCCTTAGCTCATGGACCTTTCTGTTCCTGGGGGAGTTAGGAGATTGTCCTACCATCTTTGCTCTGGATCTCTGAACACTTTTAATCCCCAGGGGAAAATTCTGGACCAAAGAAAGAACTTCAAACCAAGTAATTCAAGAAATACTTAAAAGTAGACTTTTAAAAGCTCAAGCTAGAGATATTAATGCTACTGCAAAGGATTTCATGTGTAATTCTTTTTCTCTTTAGGAAATTTTCAAAATATTTACTAAAATAATGAGGTAAATTTGTAAGTCCTACTTAGAAAACACTTAATTCATTGTATATTATTTCATGTAGGCTTTTACACATTGTTTATCTTGGTATAGTTCTCCCCTCACTGGTAAATTCCAGAAACAGTATAGTAGGTACCTTATAATACCCTTAATTTAAGGGCCTCCAATAAAAATGGACTAGAGTCTTTGTCTGAGCAGCCTGGTACCTAGTTCTCTAGCTTTTGTTGTTGATATCTGGCTAAACACTTTTTTTTATTAAATGTTGCTACTGGACTTTACATATCTGGCACTCACACCCTAAAGAGAATGCATTGTCCATTGTGTGGGAAGCAGTTACTGGCCAATCTGACAGCCTCTCTCAGACCTCGGATGAGAGGTCCCACATCAGGAATGAACTGAAGAGAATCACAAGTTGAATTTTTGCAAAAATACGTCTTTCTCTGAAAGTCCATTTTCCTGGGTTATTGGGAGCTGAAATTATCTACTGATGTGGGAGCTGGCTGGGCTAGTGGGTTAAGCCAAAGATTAAACCAGGCAACGGGGGAAACAGTGCCTGCCAAAAGCATGTAGCCAAAGGAGTAAGATGAGAAGGAGTACCCAGTTTCAAAAGCTGGAGCCAAATGGGGATGAGCTGTCACTGGAAGTCCCAGGTTAACAGCGTTTGCCAGAAAGGCCACAGTTAAGGAGGAAGGATGTCAGGGTCTGCTCATTTGGGAGACTGGCTATCACCATTTAGTAGTTGCACAGGACATAGTATGACTCCTCAATGCACAAAATTTTCTGGAATTAACATATGAGTGGTATTAGGAGTGGGGTGGGGGTTGACCTCTTGATATCTGATTTCTAACTGCATAGTACAACAGGGAGAGGTGTGTGATCACCAAAGCAAATAACAAAAGTTTCACTACGATGAACACTTAAGAGTCTGAAAGAAAGCCACAGGTCCTCATGACTGCTCATCAAAGTTAGTTCTCACAGACAACACCAGCAAAACGGGATGGTGTACAAATACACATTTGATAAATATTTTGATATTTGACTTTTTTTAAAAAGCATAAAGTAGATCTCATGGAGAGTTTCTTGAGCTTGCTTCACCTTTATTTCTGTTATATTGCTTTTTCAGTTTTAATTGCACATGTGTTATGTAATTTAAATTTGAGAGCCTGTGTGGTCTTTTCGGTGTTTGAGTCATCTGAAGATCTTAATGTGGCCATGACCCACAAGCAACCAACACAGTTGAACACAACAGCACATGGACTGGTTACTTATACCCCAGAGGCTTCCTGGTTGTCAGGGCAGAGAAATGCTAGCTAGCACCCTTCCCCTGGGTCAGTGTTATAAATGTTGTTACTCCCTTCAGAAGATTTTGCAAGAACTCCAGGTCGTATTCACCAGAGCTACGAGTTCATAGTAATAAGGCTTTGAAATTTCTCACACTGAAATCCCCTAATTTTATGTCAAGAACCAACTTGGAAATCACCACGTTGAAAACTTCAGAGTTTTGTTTTTAATTCAGAAAGTCTCTGGTTTTCATCAGAACATTAAAGCTTCTTCCTATCTCCAAAATGGTATTTTTAAAGACTATAATGCTAAGGATAAGTAACGTCTTTGTGCAAAATAGTCTGGGGAACTGAGAAAACTACATAAGAATGTGTTGATGCAAATAATTACCATAGTTATGGTCAATATTTGGCTTTTGGCTTTTGGTACTATTATGAAATATCAATGTTTTGGAAAAAAATGCCTTTTGTCTTCCTAAATTGACTTGTCATCTGGGATCATAGCACCAACCACCCAAAGCATGTGGTGCAAAGATTTTGATGCCATTCGGAAAGGTTTGACTCTAGGCCATAGGCCTAATGGAGAGGCTTCTGATCTTATTCAGAGAGATGTTTCACCTGGGCTTCACTGAAGTCTTTGTGGGAAAATGGAGGAACCATATCTCTGCCAAAAGGTGATTCCTAGATTAAGAGGGCTCCCAGTGCATTGAAGCAAGGCAGTATGGAAACCACTCCATGTTGACCTCACGTGGTGCCTCCCAAGGCAGAGAAGACCCTTCATCTTTGTCTGAAAGCCACTATTCATGAATGTAGCCTGCTTTTTGTGATGGAGGAATGCCCATCCAAGTCCCAGAACCTAGCACCCAAAAATGTCACAGGGAGGTAACATCTAGTGAAAGGGACTTTCTCATTGACCCAAATTCCTTGGCATCAGCTGTATCAAGGTGCCAGGAAGAAGGAGCTTAAGATTTATCCTGGGCACAAGATTCAGTCTGTCTCCTTCCTGTGTCATCTGGCAACGGAGGGGCCATTGCAGGGGCTTTTTCTTTTTTGTTTTTTGGGTTTTTTTGTTTTTTTTTTTTTTTTTTTTTTTTTTTTTTGGTTTTTGTTTTGTTGTTGTTGTGTTTTGTTTTATTTTTTAAGACAAAGGCTCACAATGTAGTTCAGGCTGACCTTGGATTCACTGTGTGGCACAGGCTGACTCTGAACTCACGGTGATCCTTCTGCCTAAGCAGGATTTTTAGGGTTGCTTTCTATGTATGCAAGACTTTCTTTCTTTCTCTTTCTTTCTTTTCTCTCTCTCAAAATTATTTTTTAAAAAGAATGATAACTAGTCACTGTACAAAATCTGGAAAATTTTTAAAATCAAGAAGAAAATTTAGATCATCAGAAAGCCAACAACCAAAAATTCAAAATATGCATTTTGACGCAGTATTTCTTTTCAAGTTTTCCTGTATTTTCTTTCACCTTCCTCCTTCCCTCTCTCCTTCCTTCCTTCCTTTCTTTGTTTCCTCCTTTCTTTTTTCTTTTTTGTGATACTGAACTGGGGACCTTTGCACTTAGCTACATCCCCAGCTGTTTTTCAGTTTTTATTTTGAGTCAAGGTCTCACTGAGTTGCCCAGGGTGGGTTTGAACTTGTGATCCTCCTGCCTCAGCCTCTCAGTGTGCTGGTATTACAAAACGCATCACTAGACCTGGCTCTTTCTTCTTTTAAAAATTGTTGAGATGATATTGCCATGGTTGTCTGCGCCCCCTATTATTATGTTCTAAACATTTTTCCAGTCACTAAATACTCTTTGAAAACATAATTTTAATAGCTATGTTTCTATTGCATGAATATATCTTAACATAGCCATTCTTTTTTTGATGGACATTTTGATGGCCCTTAGTGTGAAACTATAATAGATATGTAAATGTTCTTTTTTTTTCCCCAGGGCCACAGAGATAAACATTTTTTATTTAAATTGAATTTATTGGTACA
>NW_022900949.1:54132463-54135416 GCF_012274545.1 Fukomys damarensis
CACCTTCAAACACTTTAATTCCATTTTTACATTTTCTCATATTTTTTTTCCTTTTCCCTTATTCCCCTTCCCCTACCCTTCTCACTGTCCCTACACCTTTGGTCCTTTTCTTCCGTATTTCACGTTGCTAATTGTCCCATTAGGATCTTGAGTGCTATTTTAGTTTTTCACACCAAGAAACTATTCTGTATTTGCATACGTGTGACTTATGTATTTCACTTAGGAGTATATCCTCAAAATGTACCCATTTACCTATGAATGAATCTAATTTCTAATTTCTCATTCTTTATGGCTGAGTAGTATTCCATTTTATAGAAAAACCACATCTTCTTTATCCAGTTTCTAACTGATGGGCAGATGGGCTGTTTCCAAGTTTTAGCTATTACAAACTGTGCCGCTATAAACATGGGTGTGCATATATCACTGTGATATGATTCTTTTAATTCTTTTGGAAAGATACCCAGCAAAGGGATCGCTGGGCCAAATGGAACCTCTAAACCCAGCTCTTTGAGGTATCTCCATATTGACTTCCATAGTGGTTGCACCAGTCTGCACTCCCACCAACAATGGAGAAGGGTTCTTTTCTCCCCACAACCACGCCAACATTTGTTATTGTGTGATTTCTTGATAGCAGCCATTCTTGGTGGGGTGAGGTGAAATCTCAGTATTGTTTTCATCTGCATCTCTCTAACAAAAGAAGCAAAAGACCTCTACACTGAAAACTACAGCACTCTGAAAAAAGAGATCAAGGAGGATATAAGAAAATGGAAAGATGTCCCCTGCTCCTGGGTAGGAAGAATCAACATAGTGAAATTGGCCATACTGCCAAAACTGCTATACAGATTCAATGCAATACCAATTAAAATCTCAACGCTATACTTCACAGAACTAGAAAGAAGAATCCAAAAATTCATTTGGAACCATAAGAGACCTAGAATAGCAAAAGCCATCCTAGGCAACAGACACATGGCAGCGGGTATAACAATTCCCAATTTGAAACTATACTACAAAGCCACTGTGATAAAAACAGCATGGTACTGGCAAAGAAACAGACCTGAGGATCCGTGGAACAGATTGGGAGATACAAAAACAACTCCAGACGCACTTAGCTACCTCATCTTTGACAAAGGAGATG
Source organism: Fukomys damarensis (assembly GCF_012274545.1). NCBI lineage: Eukaryota > Metazoa > Chordata > Mammalia > Rodentia > Bathyergidae > Fukomys > Fukomys damarensis. The sequence continues at coordinate 54,133,599 of NW_022900949.1, forward strand.
ACAGTCCCCACTGGAGGAAAGATAGCCTCTTTAATAAGTGGTATTGGAAAAACTGGATCTCAACCTGCAAAAGATTAAAACTAGACCCTTATCTGTCACCATGCACTAAATTAAAATCCAAGTGGATTAAAGATCTAAATATAAAAACAAAAACACTGAACTTGCTTGAAGATAAGTTAGGCAGAACTCTGAAAGACATTGGCATAGGAAAAGAATTCATGAACAGATCCTCAGTAACACGGGAATTAGCAGAAAGAATCAACAACTGGGACCTCATCTTATTAAAAAGCTTCTGCACTGCAAAAGAAACCATCAACAGAACTAAGAGACAACCTACAATGTGGGAAAAACTTTTTACCATCTGTTTCTCAGACAAAGGACTATTATCTATAATATATAAAGAACTCAAAACAACCAGCCCCCCAAATATAAAGACCCAATTCAAAAATGGGCATCTGAAATGAACAGACATTTCTCAGACAAAGAAGTAAAAGCAGCAAGTAAATGTTCTTATAGATGAATCTTCTTGAACATCTTAGGGAAAATTTCTAGAAATTGGAGCAGATGGTCAAAATACCTAAGGCAAACACTAATTAGAAAAAAGGAAACCCTGAGCCAGTCTATTAGCCTATTTTGTGTTGCTATAACAAAATAAATGAAGCAGGGAACTTTGTACAGAAAAAAATGATTGATTAGCTCACAGTGCTGCAAGTTCAGAAACATTGTGCCAACATCTGTGTGACTCTTGTGAGGGCCTCAGGATAATCAGCATCACAGAGACGGGAGCACACAGGTGCCGGAGTGAGAAGCAGTTCACACAAAACAGGGATTCAGGGCAGGCGCCAGGCTTGCCTGGAAAAACCATTCACACAGGAATTAATCCCATCACACGCAGTCTGTATTAATCACTTCTGCAGGTGGCACCCCTGTGACCTAATTACCTTCCACTAGGAACCACCATTTATTTATTTATTTATTTATTTATTTATTTAGGTACCAGGGATTGAACTCAGGACCTTGTGCATGTGAGGCAGCCGCTGTGCCAATAAGCTAAATCCCGGCCCTCAAACCACCTCTGAAAGGTTCCACCACCTTAGCCAGCCTCAGCACAAGAACCTTTAGTGGAAAAATTATATCCAAACCATAGCATATAACTAAACCAGAATTTAACTGAAAGTCCCTGTTTGGCTTCTGAATTTTAGATTTTCCCTTGGCATCGTGCAGTAAAAACTTGTTACCTAGGGAGTCAGGAGACTTCATTGTAAATATGGAATAACTGAAGCCAGCCACTATGGTTCATTTATTTCCTGGTGGTCACCCTGAGATTTAGTGGCAGAGTCTGAATTCAGCAAAAGCCCAGAGATGCCCAATCTCTGGTTAGCCAACAAAAGGAACCAAGGAGAAGACTAATTCCTGAAGCAACCAGGAAGCTGTTATCCACCTTTTGATAGGCAAGGCTGTATCTCAGAACTTGTATGTGCAGCACAGATCCTGCCAGGGGCCAGGTGGCCAGCAGGATCACCCAGTGACCCACTGTGTGCCCTGAACCCTGAGCTGGCAGCACTGAAGTTCCATGTAGGAAAAGGCAGCTATGCAGAGAGCACCCACAAGACCCATGCCACAAGAGCCAAATAGGAGGTGGGGCTAGAGTCAGAACCAAGACAGCAGAGCAGGGTCAGGGGAGCAGCAGACATGGGCGAATCTTGGGTGAAGGCAGGCACAGTTAAAAAAAAAAAGACCAAGCAAAAACTATGGGGGAGCTGTTGAGGCTTCACAGACACCTTGTGTGTGTGTATATGGCACTGGGGATGGAAACGA
>NW_022900949.1:54135856-54152966 GCF_012274545.1 Fukomys damarensis
CCTTTTTTTTTTTTTTTTTTTTGATAGTCTCATTAAATTGCTCAGGTGTCTCAATCTGGTTATCTTCCTGCATCAGCCTTCCTTAGTGATGGGATCACAGGTATGCAATACCACACTCAGCAGGCACTAGCTGAAATGTGAAAAGAGATTGTGACTGCTGCCTTCTGACTGGGAGGAAATAAGAGCAGAGGGCCAGAGAGCAGGACCTGAAAATGGAAATTTAGAAAATAACGGCAAACAATCACAGCAGAAAAGCTAGTGAGCAAAAAACAACCAAATCTTAAAAATTCTCACCTTCTTAGAGAAAGTTTAACTTTGCAAGAATGGCTGGGGCAGGTCAAGTCATCACTATGCTCGCCCTATGTGAGGCCTATGTCCCTATTCTGCGCAACTTCCATGCTGAGGCATCTTCTGAAGCTCTGATTGCTTATAAGATCTGGATCCCTGGGCAAGGAAATCTATACAGTCATGGCAGCCATGCCTCCAGATCTAATGCCTAGGCAATAGAAACAAGTTCCATGACATCCAGGCAAGGTGGTCAAATCCTGCTGGAAAATCTTGGGTGATCACAGAGCAGGAAGTTCAAGGGCAAAATGTAATCAGTGGGTCCTATGTAAGTGCCATGATAGTCCCACCCTTACCTCCCTTCACACTACACTAATTACTATCTTTGGAATAAAAGTCTGTATATAATGTCTGACCAAAGCAGCAAGAGAGCACTGGCGCAGGCAAATTCTGTCCCTCCCTGTGGTTTCATGTCCCTCCCTACCCCATGGGACTGTGCTGCTGCTATCACATCTGCCTACTTGGCCGATAAGCATTACTTCAGAGGCTCAGTGTCCCCAGATGGCAATGACCACCTACCCACTACAGTCCAGAGCAACTACCTGGGCAAACCTGAAGGCTCATGCCATGCTCAGAGAGAGTATTTCCTATCATCTGAATGCCAGACAGCCCAAACCTCTGACTAGACAGTCAGCAGGCAAGCTGAAACAGAGAGCTATTAGGGTCACCCCACCTAGGGTCTAAAGGCCACATACTTTACTGCCATCTTGACCATGAACCATCAAAAGAGATCCCTGCACATCTGTTAGGATGGCTAAAATTTTAAAAGTATGGATGTTACTGAATATTGGCAAGACTGTTTTTTAAAAACCCGATATCTCTCATACAATGCTGGTGGGAATGTAAAATGGTACAGCCACTCTTTTTAATAATGTGACAGTTTCTTATAAAGTCAAACATGTTCTTACCTTACTATCCCGCAGCCTCACTCATGAGTATTTATACAAATTTATGCTCACATAATAACCTGTACATGAATGCTTATGGCAGCTTTGTAACATCTAAAAACTGGAAACTAGACAAAAGTCCTTCAGTAAGTGAATGGATAACAAATTTTGGTACATCCACATCTTGGAATACTAACTGGGAGAAATCACAATAGCTTTTTACTGAGTGAAAGAAAGCCAATCTCAAAGGGTTCATACTGTATAGGATATTTTCAAAGCGACCAAACTGTAGTGATAGAGAACAGATCGGTGATTGCCAAAGGTCAGGGTCGGGGTCAGGGGAGGGCTGTGACCTTAAAGAGGTGACACAGGAACTTGTCCTGTGAAATAGTCTGTGTTCTGGCTATCCTTGTGCTTCTCCAATTTGTAGATGTAAAAACATTTCATAGAACCGTAGAGACACAGAGTGCCTGTAAAAGCTGCTGGAATCAGAAGCCCGGTACCTGAGTTTATAGGGTTGTGCCAATGTCCCCTTCTTGGTTTAAGCAATGGACTAAGTTTGTAAGACATCACTGAGGGAAACTGGATAAAGTATATACTATACTTATTATACTATTTTTGTACCTCCTTTGACTCTTTATAAAAAATATATTTAAAAGCAACATTCAAAAGTTTTGAAATTTTAAAAAAATAACTATTTAAAAAGTGGAGGATATTCCCCACTTTGCCACCTTCCGTGGTTAGGCCTCTGCAGCATCGTGGTGACTTTGGCCTCACCCTCTGCTGTTCCAAGACAGTTCACCTCTGAGGGAATCACAGCTTGGGCGTTGCAGTACTGAGTGTGAACGTGGCCCCTCTCTCTTCCCAGCAACCGTAACTTCAAAGCAAGGTAAAGACCCGGAGATCTAAGAAACAATCTTACAGTGAAAATCAAGGACAAATTGTCCTCACCTCTGCACAGTAATTTTGTCTCTAGAATGACTCTTTCTCTGCTCTGCTCTTCATACAGATTATTCTCTTCACCTTTGCCAAGTGGCCGGACTTTAATGGAGGGAGATTAACCCTTCCTTGCTCCCTTTCAGTCTCATTCATTGGAGGGCTTTCTTTTAACAACACCGCTCTCTCTGGGCCGTGTGCCACAGCTGAATGCTACAGAGACGGCTGGCTTCCCTTTGAAGCATTTGCACCTCTGTCAAACACCATTTTACCAGACTTGGCCCTGGAAATTCGGTTTTGATGTTTATCATGCACTGCCTGGATTTGCGCTATGAAATTGCACAAGGACATAGGCACATTAGTCAAGGGGGGCTCACAGCACTCACCACCTCCAGAGCCCCATCTAAATGAAACTAGTTACTCCCCGCTCTGCAGAGGGGTCCCCAGCATCACCTAGGAGGCTGAAGCTCTGTGGCCTCCTGTCAGATGTGACAATACAGTCACTACAAGCTACTTTTCCTCCAGAGCTGGTCTCAGCCCCCAGTTTTCTGCCATGCCTTATTTACTTGGGGATTCATTTTAAGAAACCAGTAAGAAGGACAGAGATCATTTCCAGGACCAGTAGTGAGTTGGCCATCAGGACAGTATGCTAGAAGCTGAATTGTTACATTTTCATACGTGTTGGTGAATCTCTTAGTTTTGTACCTTTTGGTTTCAAAACCATACTGAATCACGGAAAATGAAACTTGCAACTTATTTTTAGCTGTTCATGCTAACTCATGAGATGTTTCTTTGCAAACCAAACAGAATACAGGCAACTTTAGCTGGCTAAACTTAGTCTGATTGACTAAATATAGTAATCAAACCTGGTTCCCTGAAACTTCTTAAGTGATGCTGGTCCCAGGTGAGTTTTAGCCAATATTTACTATTTTGCTTAAAATTATTTCTAGTTGAGCTTTTTAAAAATTATGTATACTATTATTCTGAGCAGAATTGGTAAATACATTATAAACCCAGTACACTGGTATCTATTCATATTTGTCAATCTATTACCATTAAGTACCTAAATGAAAGTTCAGAATTTTTAAAAATATTTGGGCCAGTGTATGGACTTAAAAAGAGAATGTCAGAAATTTAGGAATATAGCTGCTATCCTGATCGCAGAGGTCTTTCAACCTTCCTTCTCCCTCAAAGACAGGATGTAGATGGCATTCTCTAAAGCATCATCCCCACCCCATAATTCTGTGACCAAGGGCCCAGGAAATGTTGAGGGACATTTGGAAGGCAGTGGTAGTGTTTTATCAAACCACTCTTATTTCCATGCCCCTTTCCCTGTTCAAGGAAGGACAGGTTTATACAAAGCACTGTGGTCTGCTCGCAGGTCAAATGTGGCTCCCCTTAGTAAACCAGTGATGGACCCCCAGAGCCATTCCTTACCTCACAGAGCAAGTTCTCCAGTTTTAGGAAGTGACTTCATGACTCAAAGCTGAAGATGACAGTGGTAGTGATAGAAGTAGAGAAAAGACTGCCGTGACTGGTGGTAGGAGCCAAGAGCAGACTCTCAACGAGCCCCTCCATTGCATGAGACAAAAACACCAGTGCCATGGGAAACAAAGGTAGATAATTCAACACAACAAAAACTTACTGTGCTTTTTTGTTTAGTCCAGAGGAAGTGAAGACTCACAGAGGTTTGTTAAACTGCTCTGGCTGAGAAGAAGTGAATGGTTGTGGCTTTTCTCAGCTGCAGAATTATTTATCTGAGAGAAGAGACAGCAAAAATAAATTTGTTCTTGGGCTGAGTCTGGGAATATTTGCTGCCCAAGGTGGAGAAAGATACAAGGAGAGAATTGTACTCTCAAATGAGATAGATTTTATGGAACCATAAAAATTCTTCCTTCACCTGCATTTACATCCCCACCTCCCTTTTCCAACCCAGTTGCCAATCCTTCTAGAAAGAAAAATCTCAGCTTTCTTGCTGAATATGTATTTTGCCAACCAAAGTCTAGAAGACCTGTGGTTTTACTTGTTTTCAGTTTGGTGCTTGGCAGTCATCATGACAGCAAATGAGCATGTGAGTAGGGATGGTGTAGGAATGCTCTTGGTCCCCGTAAGCTCTCCAGCTCATTTTTGATGCCATATTTCAAATGCATTGAGAAAGGCAAGCAGGAACTACAACATTCAGTTTCTCAAGCTGAAATGGTGACATCTATAATAGTGATACTTGAGGATATTCCCATGGGAGTACCTGAGTTGTCAACCACAGCCTCCCTTGCAGCCTGTCATTTATCACTTTTTCTTTGTTGAAAATCACATGATTTCCCTCTTCCAGTTCTTCTCCGCATGGTAAACCACAGTCTGGTCCCCAGTTCTTACCACCCTTTCCCAAATCTCTCACCGATGCTAATGGATGAAAGTGAGAGTGAGGTATAAGAACGGGGGAAGATTTTCTGGAGTGGAAACTCCTCGAGCTTGTCTGTTCACCCAACTCTTCAATCTACTGCCTCTTGAGTACTGAGCCCACAATAATCCCAGGAAGGGTAGAACTAGTTGATTAGAAAAATCCCCTTTAAGAGCCATCTGGCTGACATATAACATCACTGTCAATGAAGGGAGATAGTCAAGTAGCCACAAACACCAGCAGGAAGGATACTTGGAGTCTAGCTCTTGTCCCACCCAATCTAGCAAGCAAACTGCGCTGAATTTTTGACAATCATAAACTTACAGAGCTGGAAAGGAAAAACAAACAGAAGTGAACATGTACAGTCATTCACTAAAATAATGTACTTAAAACACCAGACTTGGTTAAGGAAAATCTCGTACCCAAAGTCGGGCTTTTAAAGCATTCACTTTGGGATAGGGTTTTGGCTCAGTGGTACAGCACTTACCTGTGCACCATCCTGGGTTCAATCCTCGGTTACTACAATAAGTCAATCAATAATCTATTTTTAAATTATTTGGGGAGAAGAAACTCACAATTCCCACTTAGACTATCTGTTCACAAGAAAACATACAGTTAATCAATTGAAACCAGGCTGATTTTAACTGTTACACTGATTTTTAATTTAATGGATAATTTAGAACAGGCAAGCAACTTAAAACAAATTTACTCACAAATGCTGAATAAATTAGGTATAGAAGGAAACAAGCTGTAATTTTTAATGCAGTGAGAAGGTAATCTCACTTTTCAAGGGTGTCATCTTCTTGTTTTTCTTTTTCTTTTTTTTTTTCTTACTGTTTTTATGAGACAAGGTCTCTCACCATGTAGTTCAGGCTGGCCTTGAACTCACTATGTAACTCAGGCTGGCCTCAAACTTGTGGTAATTCTCCTGCCTCAGCCTCTAGACAGCTGGGATCATAGATGTGCACCACCACACCTGGGTTAAGGTTGTGATCTTGGGCAGAGAACTAGATTTCTCTCAGCTTCAGTCTCCTCTTCTGTACTATGGAAAAAGTGGACTTCACTGGGTGAAATCTTGGCTTATGTGGAAATGTAAGCCTTTTCCTCTTACCTTGCCTCATAAAATATTTCCAAATTATGACAGATCTCCCTCCAAAATCATTAATGTGCTTTCTACCCTTAACTTCCTACGATAGCCTGAGTGATTCCTCCTCTTTTATTCTGTCTTTTCCTCCTGCTTGGCCTGGCTGGCCTTTCTCCAGTTGGTGGCATCCTAGGTATCCACAATTCCCAGTGCCTGGTTTATATAAAAAGTAGTGATCTTGGATCCAAGGAGCCAGGGTCTCCTGTTATAGGTGTCTACACAAATAGAAGATTACTGATGTTAGGAGTGGAGGGTGGATTTGGAGGATGTCTCATTACTTTAGGTTTGGTGAGAAGATAGAGACTTTGCGATCAGTTGCACTTAGACTTGAATCCCAGCTCTACTGTTTACTGTGTGACTAATAATCTTTATTAGTCCCTCACCTAAAAATGATTATAATTAATACCCACCTTATAGGATTATTGGGTTAGAATTAAATAATATTGAGCACATACCCACCTTGTAGTATTATTGGGTTAGAATTAAATAATATTCAGCATGTAGTCAGATCTCCAGGGATAATAGCTTTTACAGATTTTTAGCTCTGGTCAACATAGAAATGAAAAGTTTCTGCCCAGATATCTAGGCAAGATGTAGCTGTTTAAAGCATGGTTACTTTCCCAAAAATTTCAGCCAAAATAACATCCAAAGTCATTTGTAGTCATTGATAAATAATCATATTGTTTTTAGGACATACAAACAGATATAATAATCAATGTCATAAAAATATTCTAAGCTTTTTAAATTCTAAGAATTTAAATAAAAGTATCATATTTGACCAGCTGTATTAGGTGTAAAAGGAAACCAGCTGTAATTTTGAATGCAGTGAATGGCATAAAGAAATGTGCAGACAAACCCACATGTTTATAAACCAAGGATTCCTCTGGGACTCAGTGCTCTGGCTTTTTTTTTTTTTTTTTTTTTAATGTAGTAGAGCCAAGCTTTGTTCATGCTTGGATTATATACTTTGTATAAGCCATGCAATTTAACTTTAACCCACAGGACTGGAGATAAAATTAGCTTAGCCTACAGAACGAGAAGACCATGAGCAAGTAAGAATGTTCATCAAAATGAAAGATTCGACCCTCACTGCTGTCTAGTGCTGTCCTTTAGCTTGCTCTTGCCAGATGATTTTGGGTACCTTGTGTTTGACTGGTCAAAATGGGAGAAATAGGCTAAAATTCTCATTGTGGGAAATGAATTTGTCTTTGAAGTTGATGTCTGTATGTGTACCCTGCAGAAACTGAGGCACACACAACTTTTAAAAATCATGAGTGAGCACATATATTTGCCACTTGTAATCATGACAAAGTTTAAGTCATTCAGGCGTGAGTATTCTTTTTTTCAAATACAAAACAGGATTTTCTAGCTGAGATCATCTGCCTAAACAAGATCGTTCCTCTGAATATTTTCCAGCTATATTTCATATTTGTTTAACCCAAACAGGCTTGGTAAACACATCACATTTGCTCATAAGTGCTCTGGAACATCACAAAATAAACCAATGCATGGTTCCCATCTCATTTTGATGGAAGGTACAAAGAACCCCATGTGGGGAGATTGGACACTCTTTGCCCTGGCACCTGTTTGCTAGCACCAGTAGGGGACCTGACCACATCCTTCTCTATATCACACTATTCAGTCATCTCCAGGGAACCCAATATAGATTACTGTTATCATCACTGTCATTTTTTATCCCAGACAGAGGAGGCAATGACTTAGTTCTATGTGGTCAGAGGTGGTTCCATATTATATATTATAATAATATAATAATTATAGTATAATATATTCCATATTATATATATGATTCCATATTCTATATATATATTTTTTGCCTACATAATAATAATTTGTGAATATTTAACATGAATGCCTAGCTTTCAGATGTCATTAATGGGGACTTGCTCAACTGATATTGAATGTCAAATACCTAGATGTTTGGGCCAGGGGCTTAGCTCAGTGGTTCTGCCACCGCCTCATGAGTGCAAGGTCCTGAGTTCAATCTCTCATACCAAAAAAAAAAAAAAAATTAGATGTTTGCTTCAACCTCCTCCAACCCCATTTGAAGGACCTTGCTTTATACATAAGCGACTGCATATGCTCAACCCCCATAGTAAAGGAGGAATTGGCCTAAGGACACACCATTCTAATTTTCTGTCACTGTCAATGTTAACCAGAGTCCATAGAGCAATGGTTTGGGGGTGGGGAAGATGGCTCCACCATTGGTGTTAGAACAGGAGCTACTGTTTTCTTCAGAACCACATTTATTCCTGAGTAGCTGTGAGGGAGAGATGTGCTCCACAGAGAAAAGGACTTGCTATGAACCAGGTATGACCCATGATCTGGACAACTCAACTCAGTGACTGCAGTGCCCAGGTCAGAGGTAGGCAGGGTACTTTCCGCACATTCAGCGAAAAATCACTTCTGTTCTGTGAAAGGAGATGAAATGTGAGCTACAAACAAAAGATCCAGTGGTGAAACCTAGTACATATGTTAAGATTGCTCAAATATATTTTCTCCCTTAAAATTTTTCTGGAGAATTTAAAAATTTTGCTAACTTGATTATTTCCAGCCATTTTATAGAAGGTAGAGGCACTGGAAAACTAGAAATCCCAGAAAATATTAATTAATTTTTGCGTGTGTTAAAATTAATAGCCATTAGCATAGTCAGTGATGCGATAGGCAATTCAAGACTTTGGGAGGAATAAGAAGTCAAAAATGTAAATGTTTTATACGCAAATCAGTCTCATTTTATAAAAGTGTTGGCTTATATCCAGGTTGTAAGGATGGGGTGGTATGATTTCTTTGTAGATAAAAAAAAAATAGTAGAAGGAAAAAGAATTTCTTCTATTTCCTTAAAATAAATAACTTCTTATTTTATAAAGCATGGTAAATGAAATGCTTTTGATACTGGCTTGTATTTGCCAGTAGTATCTGGAGAAAATTTTTCTAGCAAGCTACACTGTTTTCTTCTTTGGGGACATGGTGATACTGGTTTTGTAGCAAAATAGTATTTGCTTATTAGGCATTTCTTTAAAATCCTGAATAAGCAGCTCTTTCAACAGTTTTTGTTCCACACGTTAAACATTTCATTGCAATTTAAGCTTCAGTTTAGTGTGTGTGTGTGTGTGTGTGTGTGTGTGTCTGTGTGTGTGTGTGTGTGTGTTGACAGGAATGAAAGGGGTGTGTATAAGAATTCTTAAAGGTTTTTTATTTTAAAAATTAATTCCCCACAATTATGTATTAGAGTCTCTGCAGAAAGTGATTCCTATTTAGTACATACGGCCAAGCTAGATCCCATCAATCTTGAGCCGTGGGGGTAGGGAAATGGTATTGAAGAAGACATGAAATTTGGTGTTTGAGTAGATGAGATTTAATTTTCGGGAAACATTTCACTCTTAAAATGGATAGCAACCCAGTGTCAGCCCTGACCTCCTGATGTCAATGTCATCGTGCAAGCATAGCTAAAATAAGCCTCAAAGTAAAACAAAGAAACATTGCCTCCCAGCACAACACGATTTCTTCTCCTACAGTACGTTCTGTCTATAGCCTCTTGCTATTCCTATAAATGGATTGTTACCTTTAAATTTAACCTTTGAAGGGGGAGGGAGAAGAAAATTCATTTTGCATTTTTTTCCATGTTCTGTACATGTACAGTATGCTGCTTTAAATCTGAGTATTATTTAGGTCAGCAGCCTAAAGATAGCTTTTTTGTTCATGACAGCTATTTATCCAAAAGAACTCAGCATCAGTCTGTTTTTCTGCACTAATTTTATTCTGCCCCTAATTTTAAGAAATTCCATTCATAATCTTAATACGATTCTGTCTGAGGCGGTATCTGCATTCTGTACTGCAGATACATTTAGCAGGATACATTTACGCTGCTTGTGGTTAAAGGTTATAGAACGGATACAGACAGCTGAGCATGCATTCTTCTACAAGCCTCTTGGCACCATTTAGGATTTTGAAAAATAATCTAGAAAGGCTATACCCTTTATCAGAATTACTCTTTATTTTGCAATAGCTAACAGTTTTGATTTTTGTTGTTAGCAATTCTATGAAATTAACAGTCTATAAAAATGCATCCCGGACCAGATACATACTGTATTGAAAGCTTTCTTCAAGAAGAGGATATGACAGTATTCAGACTGCAGCATATTTTCTTCCTTAGCAAAAGGACTGTATCTCGGAAGCAGGAGGACACATTCATTGTGCAGCAGCTCTGCTCAAGTGTATGAAATGCGTTCTACTGTCTGGTTGCAGAATTTGGAGTTTGCTAAGCAGTGTTTAGTGATTGGGCTCATCTTGCATCACCAGTTGATGACATTTTTCTTTGTTCCCTCCTACCCAGTTGAACCAAGACTCTGAGGCTGATATGCAATGTCACTTACAACATTAATCAGATACTGCATTTAAGGTGAGCTGTCCCTTGCCTCCTCCTTTCCTGGTGCTCGTGTGCTGCATGCATTGCGTATCTTGCTTCTGTGAGCCTAAGATGGCAGGCAGGATTAGCCGTGCTTGTGCTGTGTGTGCATGCTGTGTATAGAATTCATTACACGTTGCCTAGTATTTCAGATGTGAGTATGTAAATGCTCTGTATGCCATATCATCCGGTAGCGAAGACTTGTTTTTGCCTCATTACAGCCATAGATATTTCAACATTACCTTTCATTTCCGATTCATTTGCTTCTGGGTGTTTGCTTTTCATCACATTCAAAATGCGATTTTACTTTTTTTTTTAAACAAAGCCCAATAAGCCCCACAAAACCCTAAAACCAAAAACAACAACAAAACTCTGCTACCAGATGGTGTCTCCCCTTTCTTCCTGCATTTGCTGTCTTTTAAATAATGTATGTTGTATTGTTAATTAATGTGAATATCAAATTAAACACTTGAAACTTACGTGTTTACTATGCAGGTGGGAGGCAAGGTGGAATCTATTTTTAATTCTTATGCACTCCATCATGTGCAAGCAACTTCAGTTCTCAAATTTGTATTTTCACTGCTGGTATCAGTGGTTTGATTTTCAGCAAATGTGACAGTGGCCTTTGCAGTGGTCAGCTCTGAGCTTTGAACTCTCAGAGGAGCAAGGGAAAAAAATTCAACACACAGCTTCAGAAAAACCTTGGATGAGAAACTTCTTTTTTCAATCCTGTTTTCCTATTGATAAATTCAGTTCTTGGGATCACAGTGCATTCAAGCTGTTCTGCGTATGATTTTTGGTGTGTGTGACAATTGCATCTAAAACTTGTGAGCAAGAAGACGGAGAAATCAGTTTGTCTCCATCGCCTTACATAAAAATGGCTGTCTTGTCATGCTAGCATTGCATTGAGTGATACATACAGGTAGGTTGAAATTTGCATGCTTTATAGATTTTTTAAAGCCATGTAGTAAGAGCATTAGATGGATTAAAATGTGAGCTTTTAAATAGAAAATAAGATACTTGTAGTCTTTGGGGGTATTAAATTGGATAGCCTTTCCTATTCAGATACTATACAAATATATAGCTTTTATAAACTTATAAAATGATTCTGCTTTAAGAGTATGATGATTCCTTTTTGTAAAAATCAGTTATATGATAGGTGTGGCGCCATTAGACAACAAAAGAATTTTTTGAAAAGTCTGATGATTCAGCTTTATTTTAGCTTGAAACTAAAAATAAATGAGTTTCTAGAGGTAATTTCAAATAATCTTAATAAGAAATATTTAAAATATTTAAATTTTAAGAAGCGGTCTTTTACCGTTATAAGAAAGATGAAAATAAAAACTTATATGCTTCCAAAATCAATCTCAGGTAATATACAGGGGTAAATACATTATTGGTATATATATATACATATGTAATTTGGGGGAGATGAGGAGTTACTATTTTTAAAGGGGGAAACATTAAACATAAATGGCCCTGTTAGAAAAATAGAGCTTCAATAAATGAAATGAAGCACCTCAAATGGTTCATTGCAGACCATACAGTTGTGGTTCTGTAAGTTCCAAATTCTGACATTTTTCATAATAATTTCCTGAGCTCTTTCCTTTGAACTTAACTTCTCAAATGTATTTTAGTTTAAAATTAACACTGGGCCAGAACCTGTTTCCTTGGTAACCAAGCCGTATTTTAAAATGCAATAATAACAGATATGCAAAAGAATATCTTTAAGAAGAATACAAATGTTTATTGAAAAATCTGCAGTTCTGTTTCCTCTCATATAGATTCTGAACAGTTTTAGACGTTTTAAAAATGCGGTCTTCAAGCCTTAAAAATTAAGCCATATTTCTAAATATATAAAGAAAGCTTGCAGAGGAACAGCTTTTTTCTCCCTCTGTGCTCAGTACTTTCAAAATTAAGGTTTTCTTTTAATTGCTCCAGAATGCAGGTCAAGGTTTGGGTTCAGAAGTGTAGTTTCATTATCACGAGCTCATCAGCGCCTCTGAAAGAAAAGATATTTTAGAAATTCTGAGAATTAGAAAATGATTATGCTCCTGTTTTCCCCCATCCTTCCATTGGTAACCTCTGAGCTCTAGGTAGAAATAGACCCAAACCCAAGCCTGCCCCCCCAATGACAAGTACACATTGAGCTTGTACAGTAGGGTCTTTGTAGTTGTGTTAGAGGAAGATGTTACTAAACCTAAAACCTCCCAGAGCTTTGCTACAATGTGAAGAACACTGAGGTTGAGAACCATCTGTATAAATAGTTGCTTTATTCTAGCAGTTTTTCTAATATTCTACAGCACTGTCTGTACAATCAAACCTTTTATATGCCAGAAGGGTGATTGTTGTTGTCATTGGTGTATTGTTTTGAGGCCAACTACAGTATTTTTGCTTGGAATCTTTCTCTGACTCAATTATATTAGAACATGATTCATCTCATAGTGATTTTGTGCTCAGGGCTTGCCGTGAAACATTCATCCTGCAACGTCTTTATTTATTTATTTATTTGGACTGTTCGGGAGCCATTTTCCTTCTTTCCTATGACTTAAAATGACTAAATATATTTTGAATGCAGTGTCCATCAGATTGTAAACTGAAGGGAAATGTGGGAAACCTGTTTCAGTATTGCCATTTATTTTAGTAGCATTAGCACCAACAGTTGCAATAGGATCAGGCTAATTGTCATTCGCTCTTGAGCAAATAGGTCTGCATTTGTAATTAAAACACTATTGCTATTCAGAAAGATTACTACCACAGTGTCTTCTGTTTTAATAGGCCAGGGCAAATTAATCATTTTTAACCCATTTGAATCTTAATTATAAAATTGGAAGAATACAATGCAATTTTTTACCATAAAAAATGAATATCTGATAGATTTCAACATTCATAGAATATCAATCCTTTTGTTTTTTAACTCAAGCACAGTTAGGTCTTGTAAATTTTCATACCTAATGATTTTTTTAATGGCATTGTTTATTTATGTTGTTCTTAGTTGTGCCTAAGAGACTTTTTAAATATGATTTAAGGTACCAGAAAGCCAAATAAGACAATAAGACTGTGGGGAAGTGTATTGTGCCTTTGTCATTCTAATAAATAGATCAGTGAATGGAAGCATAATTATTATTTATTACTTTATTATGTTTCGCCTAATGCTTTGCCTTCATATTTCGCAGTAATGTTTATAAGGCACAAAGCTTTTCTAAACTTATCCATTTACAATTATTATTGGATTTCCTAGATTAGCTGAAAATGTTTCCTGACAACTGAGGATGGCACTTACCCCTCTCATTGTTTAAAAGACTGTGATTAACTTATTTGCACTTTTTGGCTAAGGTGTTTATACTGGGCAGGCTAGAGCAGGTGCTACAGGAAGAAACTGCAAACAACTGCTTTGTTCTCACCAAATGAAATGAGCCAATGTGTGGTTTTCTGCCTGAATGATTTACAGTATAAAATTCTCAACTCTTCCCCCCCACTTTGGAAGATATGAAATGCTTTTCCTAGCTTTAATTCAGTGAGAATGCAAGATTGCATCTCTTGCTTCTACAGTGATGTGATCTACTTCAGCCATTTCAGTGGATTCCCCTGTCAGATCATGACTTAGAGCCTCTTTACTGCATAGGATGTGAGAAATATCTAGAAAAGGATCACACCTTCCTCTTTAGTACTAAATCATGCTAAGTCTTTGAATTCCTGATAACCACATGACTCATTACATACAGTTCCAAGGGGAACACTATTCTTAACATCTTTCTTGGTAATTAAACATTCAGCACACTTACTAAGCGCCTACTATCTACAGTCACATTCCAGAAACTAGAAATACAATAATGAACAAGATAGTCCCAAGCATGCTTCTCATGGGCCTGACTATAGTATGTATAGCAGAGCAGGCAATGGGGGAAGGAGGTAAAAATAAATATGCAAACAAATAGCTAAAGAAGACAGGTGCAAAGAAGAAAAAGAAAAACAAAAAGAAAGGGTGATGGATTGTGAGGAAGAGAGCCACTTTAGAATGGGTGGTCGGAGAAAACCTTCTTGGGGCAATGGTGCTTGACAGGAGATGAGTGAGAAGGATCCAGCCAGGTGAAGACCTGACAGAGGCCTCCCCCAGTGGAGTGCTTAGGCTCAAGCTGCAAAATTCCCCTTCACAGTATACGTGTCACTCTTTCAAAGCCAGGTCTGCCAACTTCTCAGTTGAGTCTCCAGCAGTGATAGCATGGCCCAGGCCCGCTGGGAGTCTGGTACCAATGAAGTTACTACCTTTGTCCCAGTCACCACTCTGAAACTACCTCAGAAGTTGCAGTGGAAGTTGGGACATTGCAGTCCTAGGTGGTGATGAAATCCAGGCACAGATTCAGTGCCAACCCAAGAAAGGCCTCTCAGAGCAAGGAAATTTCTGGGAAGCTTTTTCCTTTGTTTTTCCTAAGAACTCCAGAATTTAAGCTCATAACAAAATGTTGAGGTAGCTATTAATTTTTTTTTCAAAGGCACAGTGGCTAAAGGGTCTGTCTTATCTTACCAAGAGGTTGCCTGGGTGGGTGGTCTGCTGGGGATTAAGTCCAAGGCCTTTCCATTGAGCTACATCCCCAGCCCTTGTCACTGCTTATTTTGAGACAGGGTCTTGATGAGTCCTTAAGATGCCCAAGGTGGGCTTTAGCTTGCAATCCTCCTGCCTCCATCTCTCAGTGTTCGGATTGCAGGTGTGCGCCACCACATCAAGCCAACAGGTTATCTTTGTTATAGACAATTCATGAAGATGTTTCAGATTTCAGTAAAACGTTTCAGCTCTGCAGACATCTTTCCTGTTTTTTATTTTATTTTATTTTTTTTAAGGTCTTATTGCTCAGGGTGATTTTTCTCTGTCATAGCAAATAGTGCTAAGAAGACTCTTTAGAGCCTTTCAGGTTAGTCTCCTGATGAAACCCAGAGAACAAGGAATGTGTTTGCCCTACAACTTAGAAATTACAAGGTTCTTCAGAGCCTTCTGCACATTCCAGAAGCACTTCCTAAAACTGATTCGTAATTTAGCATACTTTGCTCAGCGCAGTGAAGGTGGCCTGGCTGGCTCCTTATACTTCATTTGGGTTTTTGAGACACATCTCACTACATGAAACCAAATTTCTTCTGGTCCTGTGCAGAAGAGTATTGCCCATCGTGGGGGAGGGGACTTCAACAATTCAGCTCGCTTCTTGGAGCATTTACTGTATGACAGACACAACTTTAAACCAGGCAGAATAGAATATGACATGGCCCCTATGGAACTCTGTCCAGGTTCCCACATGAAGCCAGAGCATGATCTACACAGACACAGTTGTGTATCCTCTCTGGTGTATAAAGAAATGAATGGCATGCTGTTCTCTTAGTGGCCTTGTTCCTGTTCCCTGGAGTCCAGCCTTTGGTTTTGGGACAGCTCAGCTGATGGCAAGGACAATTCTTTATTTGGACTTTGTCTCTTGCTCTTATCACCTTCCCAAGATGTCTTGGCTCCTAATAAGCTACCATATGTCTGGCTGCCCTTCTCCAAGCTGGTCTGCCTGCATGCCAGGTGACCTCGGTAACCGTTGCCACTTTTGCATTCATGAGCAGATGCTAAGTTGAGAAGCCCTTGAATACAAAAATTTGAATTTGTGATGCCAACAAGATGCTTTTGCTTTTTTACCTTCCCTGGCTGTCAGTGGGGGTCTCCTGGCTGACTATTCTGTAGAAAGCTTTCTAGGCTGCAGGTAAATCAGAGACCAGTTGCCGAATCACTTGTCTTTGTTAGGTGATCCCAGCATGCCACTGACCAGAAAATTGCTCTTCTGATCTTTCAACTGATTTTGCATTTTTTCTTTAATGGCTTCCTCGCTTCTGTGGATATTTCTTCTTGAGACCAGCACTTGTGTCTACACTCACTGTTCAGCCTACAGAGGGAGTTTGTTTTCTGGTCTGGCTTTGTTTTTAAAATGCCAGTTTAAATATTCCTTCTGCATTCATGAAAGTCAGTAGAGGCTTTCATTATTTGCTTTACACAATAAAATAACCCCCTTCCTTACCCCAGAGTCATTGCTACCAACTGGTTATTTTGAAATTTCCTTTTGCATACTAAAATCTCCTACCCAGTCTGAGGCCTTGCTCTAATTAAGGCCTCATGGTCCTGCCCACCTTCCCCAGTGCAGAGCATGACGCAGAGTGCCTGCCCTGAGGGCCTTACAAACCAGTGAGACAGAAAACAAAAGCCACCAGCTGAGAATGTGGTTAAATCTCAGAAGGGCAGGGCCCTCGTAATTTTTTCCCCTTTTTTCTAGTTTCTTGAGCTGAGAAAGGGAAAAGGAAGCAAAGGGAGGAACTATACCCGGAAAAGATTCTCTAAGTAGGCAGGATATTGGGGAAACCATGTGGAAGAAAATGGGGAGATGCTGCATACTGGAAAGGGTGGCAAGGGGGTGGGGGGGTGCGGAAGATAGGAAAGAGGGAACAAAGGGGCAGTCAGGAGGCAGCTGGGGTGAACAAAAGGAGATGCTGCTTTGCTGGACCCCGTAGCCAGAAGTGCAGGGTGCAAGGGACAAAGTGGACAGGGATTGCAATTAGAAAAGAAGACTGGGAGAACGCCTAAATGCAGGCTGCAGGCTGGCTGAGAAAGGCTGGGTGCTACATGTGATGTTCCATCTGGCTTCAGTCAGAATGTTGGTCTTGTGGCTTAATTGCCTATTGTGCATCGCCTACTGATTGATGTCCTCAAAGGTGATTTATCCAGAGCCTTACAAAGTTTCCAGTTCCATTTCAAGGCTCTGTTCTACATGCTGAGAATGCCAAAACACCCCTCCCCGCCTCTGCCCATTTAGGAGTTGTTCTATTCAATCTGAATTAAACTTTAAATAAATTAAGCAGACCATTTATGTGTGCTGTGACCAAGCTTTTGGTCTTCTACAAAGCACTGACTGAAGATCTATCCAAAATATTTCCTGTAAGCAGATTTGAGAAACTTCTTT
>NW_022900949.1:54153161-54160685 GCF_012274545.1 Fukomys damarensis
TTTTTTTTTTTTTTTTTTTTTTTTTTTTGTCTCAAAGAAATGTTGCCTATGGCAAGAATGCTGCTCTGCTTTCAAAGACTCCAAAGCCTTCCTCCTCCCTTTCTTCTTTCCTGCCTTCCTTCCTCTCCCTCCCTCCGCTCCCCACTTGCCCTTCACTCTGCGTGCCTACTGAGACATCATCCCCAGAGGATACTCTGACTCTTTGGCTTCCTGGTTCTCTAGGAGATCCTCACTTGGGTGAGAAGCAGCACTTAGAGTTGCCACGGTCCGTTCCAATGTCAGTCCATGTACTTCTTGCTGAGTTCATATGGAAATCTGAACCATAAACTTCAGTTGCCATGAGCACGTTGGGCCCTTTTTCTTTTCTCATTGAAAGAACTGTGGCCGGATTGGCAGTCAGGTCTCTCAGGTCTTTCGCAGAGTTAAATGGCAGAACAGTCCACAGCTCTCTCTGCTAAACCGGGCTGCTTTGAGGTCACAGTAGAAATGCAGTCCTTAACCGGGGGCTGACAAACTTTCTCTGTAACACATTAGATAGTGAGTATTTCAGACTTGTGTGTGTGTGTGTGTGTGTGTGTGTGTGTGTCAAAAGACAAAATTTCAACAAACTGAGTTTAAAGATCTAACTGGCGTTTACCAGCAGTTTGTGCATCAGGCAGAACTCCATTTATAACAAATAGGAAGACATTTTGTTGGGTCTGGCACAACAGTCAGGTTTTATATGCAGTTTGAGCAGGAACAAGGAAACAACATAAAACAAAAAGTGGATTGGTTCACACCGGGTTATTTCGTGTTACTTTCCTTATAAGGTTTAAAGCAGTAGGGACTTTCTTATGCTGCTAAGACTAGCCTGTTTAGGGATTTGGCTGTTACCTTGCTTCTGATTTCTTACTTCAGATAAGCAATTTAAATCTGGTTTAGTGATGTGAAACTTTAGCTCGAGTAACTCCATTTTGGTGTAGTCTGCTGGGGCCAGGGCAGGAGTTCGTTTCAAAACAATGGCCTTCCATAAATTTTGTGTAATAGCGGGCTGAGGCAAAACTGAGAATATTAAGTAGGTATTTATATAACAAAGGAGAATCCAAATTTCCACACATTAGATATTAAAGTAAAAATATTATATGTAATATTAAATATAATAATAGATATGACTGTAGACTCTGAAATTTGAACTCTGTATATTTCATATCATGAAATATTCTTCTTTATCCCTGCAACCATTTAAAAATATGAAAACCATTCTTATGTTATAGATCATACAAAACAAGTGACAGGCTGGATTTAGCCTGAAGCTTATCATTTGCAGACCCATTTTTTAAATCAAAATCTGCTGTTCTGGGGACACTTGGGGGCACATGCAGCCTACGTGTGTGTTTCGTTTGACTCCCAACAATATTTTGTATTTAATTAGTAGACAGTGTTTCTGTTTTCCAATTTTTTAGTTTCATGACCTTTTTCATTATAAAAGTAATATATTGTTATGACTAAGTTGGAATGGTAATGCTTTGGCAAATATCTTTTCAGCCTTTTATCTATGCATGGTAAATCTTTTTTTGTTTTGTTTTTTTGTTTTTTTCAGCTTTAATTGAGTTTATTGATACATTTTAGGGATACAGTACAGTTATATTCATTGTTGGGATCTTGTACCTCTACATGACAAGTCTTGGTTCTCATTTTTTCCCCTTACCTCTGCCCTCCCTTCACCCCCTCCTCCCCTCCCGCTCTACAAACACTTTATTTCCATCTTTTCATTTTCTCACATTTTTTTCTTTTCCCTTTTTACTCTTCCCCTACCCATCCCACCTTCCCTACACCTTTAGCTCCTTTCTTCCCATTTCTAAATGTCAGTGCGCATGGTAAATCTTTAACAAGTAAGACAATATTGTGTAGAAAAATTGTTTATTTACAGCTGGGCATGGTGGCAAATGCCTGCAATCCCAGCACCTTTGGAAGCTGAGGCAGAATTACAAGTTCCAGGAAGCCTGGGCAACTTTGTCACTTAGCAAGACTATATCTCCAAATAAAAAATGTAAAAGGGCTGGAGATGTAGCGTAGCACAAAGGCCCTGGATTCAATCCTCAGGAATTCTGAGGCTTCTGATTGAATCCTCAGGATTCAATCCTCATTTACTTATAATTAGATAAATATTTAAACAATTATGTATCTTACTATCTATTTACATCATATCATAAACATGTCATTAAAAACCTTCCATGAACATAGTCTTTTAAAATTTTATGATGAAAATCTTGAACATATTCTGGAAGACACAGAAAGACTAATTTAATGAACACTTCCCTTTTTTCATGTAAAGTCGCTCCTGTATTATTTTGAAACAAATCCTCATATCATTTTATCTCTAAATATTTTAGTATTCTTCTTCAAAAGATACAGTTTTTTTGTTTTTTGTTTTTTGTTTTGTACTGGGAATGGAACTCAGGTCCTTATGCTTGTGAGGCAGGCAGCAGAACCACTGAGCTAAATCCCTGGCCCCAAAAGATATAGATTCTAACAATTCTTTTCTTAGGAAAGAATTGCTTAAGTTTTTAGGGGTAAAAGAATGTAGTGCCTACAATTTTCAAATAGGAAGGAAGGAAGGGAAGACGGAAGGGAGGGAGGAAGAGAAGGAAGGGAGGCAAGAAAGGAAAGAAAAGATCTGGATAGAAGATATATAGGAGTTTTGCACTATTTTGTAACTCTTCTATAAATTTCAAATACTTGTAAATAAGAAATTTTTAAAAGGTGAATTACTAAAAAATGCAGTTTTAAAAAATGAAATATTACCATGTGTGGTGTCACATGTGTGTAATCTCAGCACCCAGAAGGCTGAGGCAGGAGGATTGCCATGAGTTTGAGGTCAGTTTGGGCTACACAGTGAGTTTAAGGCCTGAATTACATAGTGAGGCCCTGTCTCAAATAAATAAACAAATTAATTAAAAAATAGAATAATGAAAAAGAAAAACAACCACAGTATCATACGGCACCAACAAATAACAATTCCTTAATAACATCACAAATTATAGTCAGCATTTGAATTTGCTTAATTAGGTCTTAAAAAAACAATGTGTTAATTGAAAGCATAATTCCAATGAAGGTCCATACTGTGCAAGTGATTCTCCTATATTTCATTTAATTTTACAAGTTTCCCTTTCTTTTACTCTTGCTATTGTTTTTTTGGTTGGTTTTGTTTTTGTCTTGTTTGTTTTGTTTTTTAATATATGTAAAGTCAGGTGTGGCGGTACATGTCTAATCCTAGCACTCAGGAAGGCTGAGGCAGGAGGATCAAAAGTTCAAGCCTACCTTGATCAATTTAATGACTTGGCAAGACCTCTCAAAATTTTAAAATATAAAAAAGGCTGGGGATATAGCTCAATGCAAAGGCCCTGGGTTCAATCCTTAGTACCAAATAAATAAATAAATGTATGTTAAAGAAACATTCTGTTTGACTGCAATTTTTCCCAGTGAGAAATGGGTGATGGCTCACTTGGGAATGTTTTTACATGTTTCAATCTCACAGATTTCTTATAAATTTGTAGTTACATTTGGAGGCTAGCTCAGTCTCAGGGTCTTTTTCAGGTTTCTTTGTTTTGTTTTGTTTTTTAGTCAGTATTTGATTGCTCTTGTATAAAACTTCTGATTCTTGGCTTAGTTGGAATATTGTGCAGATCTGCCAACCCCGCCTGGGAATGATTAAGTCTGAGGCTGAGTAGTGAGCACCCCACACCCCACCTCTCATCCCTGCTCGGGTGGGACAGGAATTCTCCCAAAGGCCCTGGTCACGCCATTGGGATGAGCAGCTTCATGCAGTTACCTGCCAGACTCCCACCAGCATGGAGACCCTCTGAACAATGCCTCTGCAGAGGCTGTGGTGGATGGGGGCACAGCTGCACTGAGGCCTTCAGGGAACGCAGTAGTGACAAGAGAAAAGCATAGGGGTGGGATTTAAAATGGTTGAAGAGACAGAGGTAAGTGGCTGTAGGAGGGAAGCCAGGTGATAGGTTTTGGTGAGAGCCTAGGACAGGGGACAGAGGGAAAAACAAAATCCTTAAGTCAACAGCACAGCAAGTACAGCAGGAAGAATGAGTTACAGATTCCTAATCTGTGGTGGGAAACAAAGAAAGCAAATGATTTTCAAAGAGACAACACTGTAGTCTTTTTAGATGATATTAAAGCTCTGAAAAGAAAAGAGGGCAGTCAGTATTAAATTGGCCATTGTCTTAGCACAAGCAGACAGTGGTAGCATATCAGAAATGAGTTAGAAAACAGAAAAGGCCCCAGAAAAAGGACCAGGAACCATGCATGCAGTGGAGATGATGTCTGAATTGGGGAGGGGGGGTACTGAAGACTGAACCCAGGACTTTCGCACTGAGTTACATCCTCAGCCTTTTTCATTTTCTTTCTTTTTGTCTTTTGAGACATCTTGCTAATTTACTAAACTTCCCAAGCTGGGCTAGAACTTACCATCCTCCTACTTCAGCCTCCCAGAATGCTTGGTGTGTGACACTATGCCCAGATTTTTTTCTTTGTTATATATTGAAAATTATAAAATATATCACATTTAATTATATATTATGTACATATGTATATGTATATGTATATATACATATACATATACATTTTTTTCTTTTTTTTTTTTTAGACAAGAGTCTTGCTGTGTAGTTCAAGCTGGCCTTGAACTACTATATAGCCCAGGCTGGCCTCAAATTCATGGCAAACCTCCTGCCTCAGCCTTCCATGTGCCATCATGCCCACCTTTCACATTTAATTAATTTTAAAGGAATAAATCTTTACCAAAAAGAATATAACAAGGTAGGATGTTCCTGGAAATTTCCAGCTCGTTCCCCACCCATACTCAGAAGAATGATTAAGAGAAAGATTCTGTGACTGGTTATGAGGAAGGATGGAAATTTTTGAAGGACTAGCTAATTATGTAAGTTTTAGGCTGTGGTGTTTAAAACGGTTGCCCTGATATTTTAGTTATTAATAACAATTTGGGGAAATATACTCACTTCTGGAGAAACATTTGGCTCCAATGAGAAAAAAATGCCACTGTTTGTGAAGTCCCAAGCGGATGTAAGAAGCCATTCACCAGTAAGAAGCTGTTGACAGGGGCTAATCAAGGTACCACCTGGAACACAGTAGCAAAGCAAAAAAGGTGGACCATGCAGTCAGATCTGTGTTTAAATCCCCTTATGGCGCTCACTATGTGACCCTAGCAGATTGCCCATGGAAAATTTCTAGAGTATAAAGGCTATTTTAAACAACTTTTGGGTGATGATTTCCACTGCATGGATGGTAGGACAAAGAACTCAGAATACTAGGTTTCAGGGTATAGCTCAGTGGCAGAGCCTGGACATCATATGCGCAGGGCCCAGGGTTCAATGCCCAATACCAAAAACAAAAGCAAAAATCTCAACAGTTAACTCCCAATACTAATAGCAGTGGCATGAGCTTGCAATGAGAGAGTGCTTGCTATGTACCAAATATTATTGTATATGCTTTGCATATATTATTACCTCATTCAATTCTCAAAAAGCCCTAGGAGGCTGGCACTAATTAAAATCAGCCCCATTTTGAAAGAAGGAAATTAAGGCCCAAGGAGGTTAAGTAACTTGCTTCAAGTGGCCTTATAAGCAACAAAGCTGGGTGTTGAACTCAGGTGGGCTGAACATAGAAGTCAAATTGTCATTCTCCTACCTTCCACCTTCCAGTCCCAGAGAAGCAGAGAGCAATATAGCAGACTGGGACTTCCCAGTCCGGGTTCTTAATCTGCATGCCTCAGTTTTCTTACAAGTTTTTAAATAATTTTCAGTTTCCAAAAGACTCAATGGGAACATAATAAACTCACAATGAACACTACGAAATTTTTACGTTGGAATCCACTATTGCCAACAGGTTAGCTCAGGTTTTGTGGAAACTCTGATTGGCAATTATACATATAAAAATATTGTGCTAAGTGGAAGATAAATCATTACTCAATAAACAGTGTAGTGGAGTAGACCTCTTTGAACATGTGGCCTTTGGAGAGCAAATAAAGGGTGCTTGGCATTGAGGAGGTTGGGAACTGCTGACATACATGTGAATCTTGCCCAACTGTTCTGAGCCTAAGATACCTCGACATAACTGACTCCATCTTACCCACTGAATGTACAGTAAACAACTCTAAAACTGACTCCAAGAGAACTCCAGAGGGCTCAACAATACCCATTCTGCACAAACACTGTATGGAAAACGCCACACAGATGTCCCCAGAGCTTTATAAGCAGACACATTTCACCTCACCGTGTCTGTCTAGACCCGTGCTTGAGGTGCCACTGGCTGTGGATGCGCTGATCCAGGGCCTACAGTTGTAGAAGTCCTTGCATTCCACCCTGTGCCTGACAAAGATGGCTGGTCAGGGGATACTGCCCCTCTGAATGTTGGAGCTCAAAGGCCAAGGGCGTAAAGACATGGAGATGTTTCCTGATATGTCTCAGAACCAAAGGAGGTCTGCTTTCCCCTTGGAGGCTCCTGTGGTAGACCAACTGGCAGCACCCTTCCACTCAGCTGCAAGCGCTGCTCTATAAGTCCCCCTTTATCGTGAGATTCAGACTTGTGTGATTCTCTCTGTTTGGGCCTCCCAGAGATCCTGTCTTGCTCAAGACACCAGCCTGTCATCTGATCAAAACTCTGCCTTTATTTTTAAATGATGTGATTCTTTCATTTGTCTTGGAGTCAATATATTCTTCCTTCATCATTTAAAACGTTTAAGTGGCTTTGCATTTAACATTGGAATCTACTTAGCTCATCAAAATGATCACATTCTTAAAACTCGCTTATGAACTTGTATGCGCAATTGCATACACTATATTCCAGGCTAAAAGCAGGCCGCACGTCATGCAGAGTAGCCTTTTAAATCCTTTCACGATGTAGCCTGGGAATGAATCTTTTCTAAAGAATATTTGAAAATAAGACTCACTACTGTCAGAACACAAGGAACACTGATTGTTTAAAAACAAACAACCAAACACCTACATAGGAGGACATTAGGCTGTTCGCTGCACGAGAGTTTGCAGCAGGCCCTCAGTACTTTTTCAGTGCTAGCCTCTGCATGGCGGAAGAAGGAGCTCAGCAGGCAGTCAAGTGCCCTTCATTTAAGGAAGAGGACTGGCTCTTTTGCATGAAGCAGTTCTTATACCTTGTTGGGAAAATCCATGTAGGCCTCTCCTGATCGCCATGGGATGACACAAGTGACACCTTATTCCTGAAAATGTATGCAATTAAACTGCGCAGGACTTTCTCCGAATCTTGCCAGTCTCAAGTGTGCAGGGTCTGGATCCGGTGCCCAGGGCCCTCTTGCCGACCTCGGCCTGGTTCTGGCAGTCCCTAGGCTCCGCGGCCACAAAGCCCTAACTGGATTGTCCTCCCGGGAGGAGGCTGAGGCCACTGCCCCTGGGTGGCCGACAGGGCCTCCGGGGGTCGCCGGTGTGGGTCTGGCCGCTGCCCTCCGGAGGCCTGGTCTTCCGTGTGGCGGACCCCCCCCAG
>NW_022900949.1:54161282-54169970 GCF_012274545.1 Fukomys damarensis
CACCTCGGGGTCCAGCTGCGGTGCTGTACCGGAGGGCAAGGGGCCGGGTCGAGGTGGGCGCGGATCCAGCAGGATCGAGAACTGCGCGGACCCTCGCACCTCCCCTCGCCCACATCGGGAGCCAGACCCCGGCCCTGACCCTACCGGAACTTGATGATTTCCTGGTGCAACACCAAGTCCCTGGAATTAAGCAGGACTTGCAGAGGCAGGGCCCTGCCCCCAGGGGTTTGCAATCTCAGCCTCCTACTCTATAGTAGTTAGGTCTGCTGTTGATACAACACAACTGCCCGCTGTTAGACACTTCTCAGGGTATCTAATAAATCACCTAAGAGTTGTGCTCGCTTCGGCCGCACATATACTAAAATCACCTGAGAGTTTAGTCTGACCACGGTTCCTCTTTATAACCCGTTCTGCTTTAGGTAAGTGTCCAATTCCATTCCATTCCAGACTTTGGCCCTAATTGGGTAAATATCCCTTCTAAGGATTCATTATAGATGATAGGTGGTATATTGCCTTATACGTGTTTTAAAGGTAAAGACTTATTGGGATACGCAAATTCTCATGGCTGAAAAAAATGGAGGGGTCGTAGTTTCAGAGAAACTTCTAAATGCACTATTTTTCCGAGACTGAGGACCCGTTAGGAGATTGTGGAATCCATATAGTGGGTGGGTTATCTGGAATTTTCTGTAGTTTTTTACTTATTTATTTGTTTGTTTGTTTGTTTGTGAGACAGGTACTCAGTTGCCCAGACTAGGCTCAAACTTGCAAGCTTCATGCCTCAGCCTCGAAGAGTGCTGGGATACATGCACAGTCCTCCACAATCCACTTAGGAGGAAAAAAAATTGTTTTTAACGTTTAGAATATATAATACAGTACAAAAGAATAAAACTAAAATAGCATGCATTGCACATAGTAGAGGTAAGCGTCGTTTAGTGAAACTTTTGGTTTTTAGTTCATATAATGTAACCTTTCAAAACAATGATTTACTGTCAAAAAACTTGTAGAACCCTGACTGGTGAGTAGTCCAGGCTTTGCAATCAATTGTACCTGAGCACTGGAGAGGTATTGTGAAGATTACCCAAGGCCACATATGTCGATCATCCCATGCAGTCCTTGACTTTCAGTAGGTGTTTGATGTGTGCTAATTGGAATTACTGTTGTTGCTGAAATTTCCAATCCTGGCAACTAGTCATGGGACTTGCCCTTTTTTTCTTTTTGCAGATCTTGATGTGGAAGAGATGGATGACTCCAAACCAAGGATTTCCAAGTGATTTCTTCCAAAGCACGGGAAATTAACTTGGTTAAGGCTGGTCTGGTCTAACTGAGGTATTTAAATATTCTCCTTTAATCTCTCTTTAGTCTACGTAAAATAGGAAATGGTTGTTTTTGAGGGACTGGGGCCCTCCCAAAGGGTCTGTGACTCATGAGCATACTCCACCGGGTTTGGGGATTACAGTTTCCATGACTCTCAAGCTATCTGTTTATTGGGGAGACGTGATATGTGCAGCCCCTATGTGAAGGGGAACTAGGGAACAGGACTTCGGGAAAACTGGTTTCTCATTCTAGTTCTGCAGGCAGCAATCATGGGAACATTTATATACCGCTTCATAGTTCTGTGGCTTTTCCAGGCTGGAAGAGCCCACAGACATGATGGAGGCCCAGACACTTTCAGTGACTTTTCCAGACAGGATGGAAACATGGGTCTTCTGTTGCTTAATCACACAGACAGTTTCTTCCCCACTTGCTGAGGGGTGAACACTGTTCCACAAATGTAAAGAACCCACCCTGAGACACTTGAGGTTCTTACAGACAAGGCCAGTAGCCTAGCACAATAAGCTCTTCCCAGATGGTGACAGTTAACAACTATCATTTGTCAAGCATTTATGTATGTTTGTGTGCCAGAGGTTTTCAGTGCAGTTATTTTTATTTACTCCTCACAACATCCCTAAGAGGTAAGGAAGAAGAGTCGTTAAAGGTTGAAATGTGAAAATGGAAGCAGGTTATAGATGGCTTTGCATCTCATGCTCCGTGTATAGATGGCATTTTATTTGCAAAGCACAGTGTTAGTACCAAAAGTTCAAAGCAAAGTGCCTGCCCTTGAAGAGCTTGCAACCTAAACTCCAGAGAGGTATGGTCTGATGGGCCATGCCTGCTGTTCACCTCTTCTCCTTTGACTGTTTCTCCAGCAGTTGTGGCCTAGCATCTATCACAGGAATAAACATATAAAAGTTCTTGCTTCTCGTTTCAATTTTTCATTTTAATCCACTTTAACATATTTCTGGGCCAGGGATTTGGCTCAGTGATTCCGCCGCCTGCCTGCCAAGCACAAGGGCCTGAGTTCGATATTCCCCGCCGAAAATATATATATATATTTCTTCCATAAACTTATACTTTCATAAACTTATACATCCAAAAATTTATACATCCATAAACTTACACTTTCAATTTATAAACAGTAGTAATGACTTCTCTGAATTCATTTTTCACTTAGCAAATGTTTATTGAGCTCCTACAAAGCAAACAGATTATTATATCTTTATAATTATGATATTAGGCATGTCCAGTCTCTTAATAAAGAGGATTTATTCAGTTATTAGTGATTTTCTATTATTAACATGCTGGAATATCAGCTTCAAGATGTTAGAGATTGACTTGCATTTAGGGTTACATAGAATTTTTAAAATCTTAAAATTTTTAGAAAGGAATTTCTCACCTTTTTTTTTTTTTGTACCGGGGATTGAACTCAGGTCCTTGCACTTGTGAGGCAGATGCAGTGCCACTGAGGTAAATCCCCAGCGACCTCTTTCTCTTAATTTTTCATTACTGTCACTTGTTTATGAAGGCCTTTTTGCTTGTATCCTTATCCACAGTCAGAGGAAAAGCTGGTTGGCAATTTTAATTTGCAATGTTCTCTTTTACCTTTGTAGGCCAGAGGACTTTGGGTATTCAAAAGTAAAGCAATTAAATACAGTAAATATTTTGTTTGATTTATAGGATAGGTTACAGAGAGCTTCAACGTGTGCATTAAGCAACAGAAATCAGATTGTAATAACTTAAGCCCCGAATAAAAAGAAATGAGATGTTCAGTGTGAACTTGCTTTGTAAACTTTGGGGTGTTCTATAAATGCTATACAGCAAATATTTATTGAGAGTCTACTGTAAATTTGAAACTGTGCTAGTGAAAAAGGAGATCCAGCAGCAAAACATCATCATCCACTCCATCGTAGACTGTGTTATGCGGTTAAAAGCAATACAGAAATAACTGATAAATGTAAAAAGTAGGTATTCTGATAATTTGAGGAAGTGTTTGAAATAGGAATAGGAGGAGACTGAGAATGGCATATATTCACAGAAAAGTACAGTTTACAGAAAATTGAGTCTAGTTGAGTCAGAACTAATCTATACAGGTGACACGGTGGAGGGGACAGTCAGTGCTGAACAGCAATGGTTTTGAGTGCCAACTAGACATCTGAATGTTATTAACCAACAGGTTAAAGCTGTTTGAGCAGGGGAGTACCGTGCCTGTGCCTTAGAAACATGCTCTCCTGAAAAGGTAGTTTGGGGAGTGTGGGAGGATAGGCAGGGAGACTAGTTCGAAGGCATTACAATCCTCCAAGGAAAAGAGGATGGGAAGGGAAGACCCAGAGTGAATGATAAGCCATTTGGGATAATGGATCATGAAACAGGAAGGTGCAGAGCCAAGGAAAGAACTGACAGAATCAAGTTTCTCTATAGACGAAAAGCAGCCAATGCTGACTCGGAGCTTTCCAGAGCCTCAGTGCCATGGAGGAAACTTGGCCGGGTGGGGGCTAGATTTGATGTGTTGAATCAGGCTCTCCTGGAAAGATGGGGGCCTGGGCTCTACAGGAGGACCAGGGCTAGTTTGGAAGTCATTGGTGTGGAAGAAAAGGTTAAGAAGTAAGAGAGGGATTTTCCACTAGAGAGTATAGGGAGAAAAAGACTGAGGGTGGAGCTTGAGAAAAGAAAGAAGCATCTATGAAGCTGAGAGAAGTCTAACAGAGCAAGGAAGAACCCCAGAGGGTCGTAAGTCCAGAGCCCACAGGACAAGGTCCCCAGTGGAAGGGGCCTGGCACCTCAGCCCTAGAGGGGAGGGGTGGACCCAGGAAGCCCTTTGCATTGACAAAGGCTAGTTCAGTGATGGCGAACCTTTTAGAACTTTTAATGGTAACAGACAGCCAGCTGTGGCATGCGTGCCATAGATTCACCGCCACTGTGCTAGATTATACATTTCTTATTGTTTCCCTTTGTAAGGTAATATGACGTGCAAAATAAGTCATTTTATTTGCATAAGTTTGTAGGTTGCTCACAGAAAGAATCCTTGTTCAGCTGGACCCTAGCATGCCTCCAAAACACACTTCTGATTGCTAAAATTCCAGCTATTAAATGTGGTTGTACTCCGCTGTCAGCAAATAGACCAAGAATGAGTGTTTTGAAAACGTTTCTCGCTGGGTGTGGTGGTCCATGCCTGTCTGTGATCCCAGCACTCTGGGAGACTGAGGCTAAAGGGTTATAAACTCAAGCCCAATCTGGGCAATTTAGTAACTAACTGACCCTGTCTCAAAATTAAAAATTTTAAAAGGGCTAAGGACATAGCTCAGTGGAAAGGCCCTGGTTAAATACCCAATACCAAAAACTAACAAGAACCAATATGGTTCTGTGGTGCAAAAAGAGCCCTTTTACCGTATGGCTATTGTGTGATGTGTGTCTGTCTCTACTGACGTTAGTACAATGGAATGAGGAGACGAGGGTCAGATAAATCTGGTTTCATAACCTGGCTGGGCCTTCTTCCAGGCCTGTGACTGTGGAAGTTACTCTGAAGTCCTAACTTTTTCCACCATAGTTTATTCAGGTTTATTTTGATGATTGAATGATAAATCATTTGGTCAGGAGCTGTAGTGATCATTTGTTAGCAGTTTATAAATGTTGACTCCCTTCCCCTCACAACCTTGCATAGTTATGTAAATTTATAGGTACTCTGCATCTACACACAAAGCCTTATCTTTATGACTCATTTTTATATGTTAATCTTATTGTGGAAAGTACATCCCTCCAATTATAGCTGTTGCATCCTGTTAGTTCAAGCACCAGCAATTTACTATGGATAGAGATCCAACTGGGTATAGATTTCCAGCCCTGGGATTTAATTCTGTGTATTTGATGTAGGACCAGGGAATCTGCTTTTTATATGGCTATGGACATGGCTGATGATGAAGATTAATAAATGGCAGTTTCTGGAAAGCACAGAAGGGGATAAAGCCGAGACATACTGATTTCATATCTTGTTTTGATAAGAAACATGTCTGTACCCAATCGTTTTATATTTGTAGCATTCATATTTGTGAATTATATTTGTAGTTAGATCAAAAGCAAAGGGACTAGGGATTTAGATCAGTGGTGCTGCCACCTGCCTCACAAGCGCAAGGTCCCGAGTTCAATCCCTCGTACCCCCCAAAAAAGCAAATAGCTTTCAGAGAGTCAGTGATGGTGCTGCCATTGTGCCCCTCCATTGCTGCCTGCAACGTAACCACAGCAGTAGGGTGTCACAGCCCCCAGACCAGCTTCTTTTGTTCTGTAGAGTGAGTGGTGACACCCTACATATATGCCCAGAGTTTGCAAAATCAGTTTAACTATACTTGTTAGTAAAAATACAGTATATTTAATGCCAGCAACACCATATTTTGATGCATTTATCTGACTCTATCTTCCGCTGAATAAACATGTCATTATGTCATTGTTATTTCCTTCATTCTCTGCATTTTACAGTCACATAATTTTTATGTTAAAGTTCATGTTGTTACCTATCCCAACTTTGTTTTAGAGGAAAAATAATTTGTCCCTTTTTTCTTCCTACTCCCAGCTTTCTACTTATTCACGACAAAGTATTGAAACATATATACATGTTTGATGTGTGAGCTAGGTGTGGAGAACGTAAAATATTTCGTTTGTGTATATTGAGTTGATGGGCATAATGGAAGGAATTAAATTACATTGGCACCTATAATTCCAGCAATCAGGGAGGTTGAGGCAAAAGGATCACAAGTCTGAGCCCAGCCTGGGCTTAATGAGATTCCATCTCAAAATAAAAAGTAAAAAAGTATAAGGAGGTAATTCAGTGCAAAGGGCTTGGGTTTAATTCCCATTGCTGGGGGAAAAAAAGTACATTGAGTCATTTTAAAGTGCATTAGCATCTTGGTGGTGGTTTGCTTCCTTTGGAGAAAGATTCCAAAATCTCAGCCTTTTCTAGAAATTAGGTCCTAGGTTTCCCTGTCCATACCCATAATCCCCAAAGAAGAAGATGGAACTGATACTCCTGAACTGTATCATCTCCGGCATCGTATTAGAACCTCAGACTTTCTGGCTGAAAAAAAGAGAGGCTCTACAGGTGCAGCCAAAGTGGTAGAAATGAGCGTTGCCGGCCCTGGAGTCTGTTGATTCCAAAGGCCAGCCTCTTCTGTCCACGCCCTAGCTGCTGCTCCAGGCCCACAGTGAGAGTACATAGTAGGCGTTTGTTTTCCATTTTACCTAGAAGACATTGAGACCCTCATTCATGATGGCATTATAACCTCAGAATTTTTGACAAGATGCAAATGAAGCAGAGATTAAAGTGTTATCTTTAATTTGTTAACAAATATTTACTGCGCATCAAGTACCAGACCCAGGGTTCCAACCAGAGGGGCTCACTATCTCTCTGACCTGCTCTTATCTACTATCAGTGTGCTGCTGCAAGCTTTTCTTTTAAATCAAAAAAGTGTGGATATCTGTACTGATAAGATTAATCAGTTGGTAGCTGTCAAGTTGCTGTGCTGGGCTAAATGTTCCTAGGCTCACTTACCAGTTGAAAGTTTAAAACAGCTTCTTAGGGGATTGCAAAGAGGTGCTCGATATATGCTTGTTGGTTACCCTCTGAGGACCGAGGAGCTCACAGGAGACCGGAGAAAACTAGAGACCCTGCAGAGGTGGGTTGGAATAGGAAAAAAGCCTTTTTTTGTGTGCCATCTTGAGAAAATTGTGACTTTGCTGGTTTGGTTTCCTCACCTGTAACCAGAGATTTGACTCAATGGTGACTCAGTTTCCTTCCTACTCTAAGGTACAATAATTTCATTTATTTTTCAGCAAAAAAGTAGAGGCACTGGGAAAAACAGAAAGAGGGGCAAATATCCAGTCTGTGATCTTCCAGGGGTCCCAATTTCAGAGCTTCCTCCAAGTGTTCTCACAGGTACACTAATACTAGCCAGTCTTTGGCTTCTGCCTTTATCCTATGTACTTTGAATTAAAAGTTAGACTATTATCTGCGTTGGAGGAAATGAATCTTACAAAGACAATGGAACTGGCTGGGAGTCAAAAGAGGACGAAATGAGAGAATGTTGAAGAGAGTCATGGTTTTGAAACTTTATGGCTATAAAAGAACTTCAGAAATAAAATAGCCCAACAGAAAAGTTCCAGGACTTACTCAGGGTCACACAGTGAAAGTGGGAGAAGAACCTATCGTCTCTTGCTCAGTTTGCCAGACACAGACAAGACTATTGGAGGGCAGAAGATGGCAGCCATCAGCAAAACCTAAAGGGGCTAGAAAGTATATCGTGGGAGACACCTGCTTCCCTGGGAGACACACAGTAGGGCACCAGGATGCAGAACTGCTGGTCCAGCTAGAGCCCATAGATTCTTGCCAATTAAAGTAGTCAAAGTTTCTTTTTAAACTGAGAGAGGCAGAAGGCTGTTCCTGTTTTCTTTTTTGTTTTTTTTTTCAAAGCGTTTTTCCATGGGCTTGGGGTACAATTTAGTGGCGGAGCACTTGCCTATCACGTGTACCACAAAAATAATCATTTTTCCTCTCTTATGCTGTGAAAATTACTAAGCTATGTTCTAATTCAATTTGGAGAGGAACTAAACATTTTCTCAAGGAGTATGAAGAGACACACCCCCATTTTTCTGGCTGCCCCCTGTGCTACCATCCCAGAGTGCATTTTCATGCAGTGTGCAGTGGCCATGTGAAGCCCCAGAAAGGCATCCTGAGATTATTCAGTGGCTCACGAAGGCAGACTTTGTGCTGCGTGAGAGTTGAACTGTCATTTCCTGCTTTGTAAATTGAATATGCTTCCTAGGCCCTGTTTTATTTGTGTCCTTTTTTCTGTCCGTGTGTTAGAACAATTCTGACTAGAGTTCATTACACTTAGATAAAAGACCATTGAAAAGCTGACTTTATTATCCATAGAAAGAAGAAGCACGTTCAGAATCGATCTTCCCAAGCTTATACGCATTTTTGTGTGCGTGTGGAGATTTCTGTTTAGCTTTCCTAGATGGTGATTTGACCCTGTGCTCCTGGACTGGTTGCTGAGCCACATCTGTGCTATGCTGAGCACTTCCCGTGGATTAATTTGAGTCCTCTTTTGCATTAACAAGAGGGGACGGGGACAACTTTGAGCTCTAGAATAGACTGCAGAAGCAATGATATTGCCCTGAAGTGAAGCCCAGGTATATCAGGACCCTCACAGACTTGGCTGACCCTGAGTGCCATCATGCTTTCTCGGGTTAAAATAAATCAAAACCTTGACCTTTAAGTTTTTTCCTGTGAAGGTCTAGCAATTCTGGAGTGTTTTTTACCTGCTGCACACCACAAGTTGACTTTTTTGGTACAAAAGCACTGTAAACTACCTGGAGACATTTTTT
>NW_022900949.1:54170219-54236428 GCF_012274545.1 Fukomys damarensis
TTTTTTTTTTCCTAAATAGAAATACGCTTCTAAGTGAATATCTTAAACCTGTTTTGTTATGTATTTAATTTCTCAATGTTTGTTTGTGTTTTTGACATTTTCAGGAAGCCAATTAATTTTATATCACATGTGAATGTTCTATTTTAAAACTTTTTTTCTATTTATAACGAGTTTCTGATAAGATGATTTGCCGTTCTATTTTAGGAATACTTGTCAAGATCTTTTTTGTGTTTTCTTTTTAAAGTTTAAATAAGAGTCTTACTCCAAGTCCAGCAAATACCAGACATTAAAAAACGACCTATTTACCCCCCCACACGTGTTTCCTTTGCCCAGGGAAAATAGTAAAAATTGTGGTGATTAGTCATTGGGGTATTCAGCAAACAAATACAGTACTTTGGAGGCATGCTTTATGTTACTTCGTAGTTGACGAGGAAGGTTCTGTGTATGGGCAGAGGAGGACCTGTGAGAGGTGAGGCCTGTCCCCACAGGGTCCCTGGGCCTGCTTGCTGGGCTCAGGTTCCTGACCGGTGGCCATTTTCTGTGAGCAAGGCTGGGGAAGCTCCGCCCCCGTGCAGCTCAGGAGCGGCTGTTCTCTAAAATGAAAGCACCAGCAGAAACTCGAGCTGTTCCACAGCACAGCCTGTTCTTTAGATTTTTTTTTTTTTCTTTTTTTGGATGACTACATTTAAAGCATAATTCTTCTAAACAGCATATTGTGGGTTTTTATCTGCAGTGGGATTGGGGTTTGTTTTGGGAGCTTTGCTTTGTTTCTTGAAGACAGCTCACATAAGTCCATTCTAAAGCAGGTGAGCAGAGGAACTGGAGATACGGGTTACTGTCAGAAACCTACATTGTGTGTAATTAAATTGATTTGGGAAATTAATTGGCAAAACGAACTGGAACTTAGTTTCTCAATGTTTCTCCGGCTCCCCAACCATTTTCCCCATTCTTTTAAACCATTGCGCATATATCGATAACCATACTGGCCAGGGGTTTTGGAGCCTTTCATAGAACCAAAGTCCCTGTGCCTCTCCTGTACCTCACACCTAGCTACTGGCTTGTTCAACATCTGTGCCTCCTGAACCCAGGGCAGAGGTGGTTTTCACAACTCTTGGCTGCCTCAGAGGCCCGTGGCACCACAGCTGGCCTTGCTGCAAAATCGAGGCACTGCCAGCGGTGGCTTCAAACTGGGATTGTAGAGGACATTTGTGGGAAATGGGGAAGAACAACCTGTGTGCAGTAAGAGAATGTACCTGGTTAAGTGAACATCCAGGAGCCAAGGCTGGTACCCATGGTCTCTGTGCATCGGCATTTTGATCTGAAACCAGCTGGGAAGTCGTGCAAACAGGCCATTGAGGGGAGGAGGAGGTGGTGAGGGTGCAGCGAGGCAATAGTTCCAGCAGCCTTACTCCAGGGTGTTCATGTGGGAGAGACGCACTGTTCTCCAGACTAAGGTGATCAACTTCCTTCCCATCCCCCTGAGGTCTTTGGAACAGAAATTTGCTCGCTGGAGTCGACCACCATTGTTCCATGGAGCTGCTGTGGGGATTCCTTGAGACTGTTTGTGCCTTGGTGAATATGCTTTATTGGTTTGTTTTTTGAGGCAGGATCTCACTATATAATTCAGGCTGGTCTTGAACTCACTATGTAGCCCAGGCTGGCCTCAAATTCAGGGTGATCCTCCTGCCTCAGCCTACCAAGTGCTGAGATAATGGGCATACCCACCACACCTGAGTTGGGACTCTTAACGAGGGAAGGCTGGGTGATGATAAGTCTGATTTCATGAAGTGCTGAATAGGAGTTGAATATCACCTTTTTGAAAGGAGCAGAACCCATTATTAAAGTGACTCAAGCGAAATAAAGAGTTTGCTGTCTGTACTCGGCCTCTCGGGATTCCGGTACAGAGAAATTTTCCTAATGGGAACGAACAAACTGGAGGGATCCAGGGAAATTGTGTGTCACCCACATACATTCCGTGTTAAGGCTTCTCACCACCTGTCCTTCATAGAGAGGGAGAACCTCAGTGGTTCTGACAGCCTGAGTACTAACACCCCATCATTGAAATTTTAGGACAGTGAATCACTGTACAGAGATTGAAATTTTAAAGGTAAAAGATCTGCAAGTGATTTGTACTTACATTTTATACGTTAGAGTCTAAAACTTTTAGGGACAGGAAAGTAATATGAAAGAAGTAATACGGGTTTAAGACGATGAAGAAAGGTTAGACTGGAACTAACTGGAGGGCGCTGGAATTTTTTAAATACTGTCAGAGTCTAATGAATGTGGGCTGCATTCAGTGTAGCCTGTAATATCACTGGACTCAGTCCACTAGTCAGGATTCCCACAGTGGCATCCTGCAGTCTTCACTTGGAAAGTGTTGGGCTTGAAGCTGTCTTGTGGGCCCGCCCCAGGGAAGAGTAGGGGCCATCGAAACTTCTTCATGTCACAGTATACAAATCAGTCACTTCAGACAAACCATGTACATCTCATGTGAGCAAAATGATTGTGTCAGTGGGGTCAGCCACAGAACACAACCTGTATGTCCAGTGACACCTGAAGAGGCATCACACATAGCGTGTTAGGTTTGCCAATCCCAGAATGAAACAGGAAGACCCCATCAAAGGACAAAGGCAGCCAAATGGAAGCAAGTCTGTAGAGGCTAACCTGGATGGCATCGGGTGGTGGGTGACAGCAGGCAGTCCTGATGGACCACGTCTGTGGTGTTGACCCACTTCGCCCAAGGACGGTTCTGAAATACCAAGTAGCAGTCCCAGACTGGAGCAGGATGAGAACTGTCCTCTCCCTCTCTGCTGACTTTTCATTGACCTGCATTCACTTGAACTTACAATACCTTCCCCTTTTGTTAAACATCTTTTAACCACTCCCATTTCCCTCTTGATGCTGGGTGAGTCATAATTTCTGCAAAGGACTGAGCACAGGCTTGACATATAGAAGATGCTCAGTAAATGTTAGCTTTTGTTATTATTGGCATCATCACATAGCTGTGAGCATTATAATTTTGATCATTGCACCAGAGCAAAGGAACTTGGTTTCTTTAAACTCCGTTGAGAGCACTTACATGGGCTTTGGCCATCCCTACCCTGACATAAGTAAAGATAGACTACGGATGCCACAACTTTTGGTAGACTCTGTCCTGTTTACTTCACCCACTTTTATTATAAGAACTAGGATTTTCTTGGTATTCTGGCAGTAAATAGAAACAGGTTTCTGCTATATGGGATGGCCTCTAGGGGGAGCCAGGATGTGAAGTCATTCTAGGATTTTGTTGCAAGGTACCCATCGGTGCTTCGGGGGGGTCCTGATGTTTGCTGCTCAAAGCATGATCCTTGGCCTGGCAGCATGGGCACAACGTGGAATCCTATTGTAGGTGCTGAGCGTCGAGCCGCACTCCAGACTGCGCATCCAGGAATCCACCTGAGATCCCCCTGGACTCACACACGTTGCCATTTGCAGAGCACTGCTCTGGACACTATTGTGAAGCACAGGGACAGACGTACACAAATCGGCCCCTATGAGATTGCTAACTTGCTGGCCAGGAGGCGTTTTGACAGAGTCTTAGGAGCTGTGGGCAGGGGAGCTGTGGCTTTTGAGTTCTGCCATTGAAATGTATTATGGGGTGACTTTGACCACTGTAAGAATCTAGTTCTGAAAGACTATTACAGCTGGGTTTCAAAGAAGGAAAACTCCTGCCTTTGGGAGAAAGAAAACCTTTGTGTGCCTGGTGCAATAAAAATAATTATAATGTAGGACTTTAATGGAGGATCATATATCGGTGTAAAACTGAGGAGTGATCTGTAGCCAACCCACCCAGCTGGCCTTCACTGCCTGTCTCAGGTCCTGAGCCCCTGGTGCCACCTGTGGAAGCCAATGCATTCTTCTGAGCTTTCCCTACGCAGGTGCCTCTTGTGGGAGACCTAGACCCGCGGGTGAAGAAGAATGAACGACAGAGACACAGAGTCATTTTAACATGCAGGTAGCCAAGGGGATCCTGCCTTTTAGTAGGCAGAGGAGCCACCAGCATCTGACTCATCTTGCCTTTATTCACCCAAACACAAGTACAAGCAATCGAAGTAACACAAGATTCATCTGGTTTCCAATATTCATTAGTACATACTCTGGTAAACAACTTAACCTCAGCTGTCTTGAGTTTTCCCTGAACTCTGCAGTCTGCAATCACCCCTAAGTGCAGCCTTTCTCCTTGTTGCTCACAAAGAAGGCCAATTAGTCCTCAATTCCCCCCTGGTCTCCCACAGTGATCCACTCTCCATGAAGATGTATGTGACCCTCGTGGGACCCATGACATTGGAGAAGTATCAGAACTTCCCCAGTGTTAGTGACCGACCATATGGCCTGCTCCTAAGGAAGCATTTTGAAAGACAGAAATAATCCCATTCTTCCATGGTGTCCTGATGTCTGGACTAGAAACTACTAGGCTGGTGAGGACAAAAGGTTGGAAATCCTAGCTTCGTATCAAATTAATCCAATTTAGAAAATGAGCAATCTTTTCAGCCCTTCAAAACTCTTGTCTATGTTTTAAAGGTAACATAGTCAATTTAGAGTTTGTTGATTTAGGGTTTGTTTTTTCCATTCTATGTAGTACTTTTCAGGTCATTTTTGCCCTGGACACTTAGTGATCTGAGGTCCCTTGAACAAGCCTTAAGACCCCCTGAAATCTTGAAATGGGTAGAAGAGGGTCCCTCCTTCTCTCTCTCCCTCCTTTTCTTCCTTCTCTTCCTGCCTTTGTTGAGAAAGAGTTTGCAGTTCATCTCTCTTCCATTCCTCCACATCTCTTATTGCCATGGTGTCTGTTACAAGCTGAATGGTGTCCCTCCTCCACAGGAGACAAGTCCTATAACCTGGAACCTGTGAGTATGCCATTATTAGGGAAAAAAAGGTCTTTGCAAATATGATTAAGGATCTTGAGGTGAGATCATCCTAGATTATCAGGCAATCCCTGTGTGTCCTTAGAAGAGACACACAGATTGGGTCTTACTGCACACACCTATAATCCCAGAGCTGCAGCAGGAGGGATGTAAATTTGAGCCCAGCCTGAGCAATTTAGTAAGATCCTGTCTCAAAATTAAATATATGTATATGAAAGAACTGGAGATATAGCACAGTGTGAAAGCCCTAGGTTCAATCCTAGGGAAGGGGAGATGGGGGGGCATAAAATGAAGAAGACTGTGAAGACAAAGGCAGAGGTTGGAGTTATACAGCCATAAACCAAGAAAAGATTAGAACCATTGAAAGCCAGAAGCAAGGAAGGACCCCTACACACACACACACACACACACACACACACACACACACATACAATCACACACAAAATCATACAATCACACATAATTTTCAAAGCAAATATGACCCTTCTAACAGCTTAAATTTGAATATCTAGCCTCTGGTATTGTGCGAAGATAAATTACTGTTTTAAGTAACCAAGTGTGTGGTAATTTGTGGCAGCCCCCATTGGAAATTCCTTCAGTAACCAAACCTAGCCTTGGTCCAGAAGCACTGGGAGCTTGTTAAAAATCAGAGTCTGAGGGCTAGGGATTTTCCTCCATGGCACCGTGCCTGCCTCACAAGCATAAGGTCCTGAGCTCGAGCCTCGGTACTAGGGAAAAAAAACAAAAAACAGGTCTAGTAAACTCAGATTTAAATCAGGGGTGATGTGGACTTGTAGTCCTAGCTACTCAGGAGGTAGAGGCCAGAAGATTCCAAGTTTGAGGCCAGCCTGGACAATTTAGTGAAATCCTGTCTCCAAATAAAATTTTAAAATGGACAGGGGCTATTGCTCAGGGATGGAGTGCTTACCTGTTATGCACAATCCTTAGTACCTTGCTCCTGGGTTTCCTGATTCGGGTAGTCTGAAATGACATAATATAAGTGATTCTGATGTGTCCATTCATCCTCCCCACAAATCAGCTCTTTGAAAAGACTGTCTAGGCAACAGGACCAGCTCACCAGACACTCTTCCCTCTTCCCTAATTTCCAATTTGATTCTTCCATCCAGGTAGCGCTTTTTCCTTTTACCCCACTGTTTCCTTGCATTCTTTCTAGACCCTCTGCAGACATCTTTCTCAGCACTGCTCCCAAAAATGACCGAATCATTCCTGTTTAAAGTTTTTTCAAATAATAAACTTTTGTCACTGACTTACCGTTGTCCAGGTTGTGCATTAGAATCACCTGCACAGCTTTTTGAAAAAAATCCCAATACCAAGACTCCACCCAAGGCCAAATAAATCAGAATCTCAAGTTGGGCCCTGAGTATTCGTTTACAGTAGTCTCAAGTTCCTGCAGTGATTCTACCATGCAGCAAGGGGCTGAGACTGTGCAGTTGGAGAATACAGTCCAACGTGTGATATTTGAAATTTCCTGCCTGGGGTCCTGCCAACCGCCCACCTCATCTCCACCCATCCTGAGTGAGCAGCTGCTACCTCACCTCTTTGTCCTTCCCCACGTGGCTCCTTCTTAGGCCTCCTTGCATTTGCGAAGACCTCTGCCTAGAAAAGAATGACATTTTTTTCTCTTGGATTTTAAGGAGACACACCCTATCCTTCAACACTTAACCCTAAGGTCTTTCTCTGACCTTCCTTCCTGGAACTCAAGCCAGGACACCATCTCCACAACCCTGGACACCCCTTCACGTGCCACAGTGATCATCCTACACGAGCCATTTTATGTCCATCTCCTCCATTGAACTGTGGGTGCCGGAAGGCTGCTGAGGGAAGAAATCAAGGACTCAAAAGGGC
Source organism: Fukomys damarensis (assembly GCF_012274545.1). Taxonomy (NCBI): domain Eukaryota; kingdom Metazoa; phylum Chordata; class Mammalia; order Rodentia; family Bathyergidae; genus Fukomys; species Fukomys damarensis. The sequence continues at coordinate 54,176,990 of NW_022900949.1, forward strand.
CAGCTGAGGAAATGCGGTACATAGTGAGTTCAAGGTCAGCCTGGACTGCATAGCAAAATACTGTCTCAAAAAAAAAAAAGATGATGGCTTTTATATATTAACATTTAGATCACACACATGTAGTCTTTTTAGCAGTTTGAAATCCAAAGCCACAAGATCAGGGTTACAAACAGCTTTGCCAACTACAAGTTATGTCTGTATGTGGGACTTTGGTTTAACTTTTCTGAACCTCACTGTCTCATCTTTGGAATGGAAGTATTATCTCATGGCCCACAGGGGTGCTGTGAGAAGGAAAATCAGCTGGCGTGTATGAAAGTGATTTGGAAATGGTGCAGGACTAAACAGGAACAAGGCTGGGTGTTCTTGTCTTTGTTCTGTGTTTGGGTCCAGAAAGTTAGCCCTTGGGAGGAGCCAGGATAGAGAAGGTGGCCTTCTGCTGGGTAAGCGGATGTGGGCCTGAAACAATGGCAGGCTGTCTGAATTCCATGGCAGGGCGGGGCACAGGGATGCTGGGATGTAGGCCCAAGAGAAACAGATGGATTGAGCTACTTAGGAGAACGAGGGAATGGAGGAGAATAGAAAAATTACTCTTGCTGTGTTTATTGAGACAATACAGTAGAGAGAAGGTAACTGGTTATGGTTTTGCAATGAGTCACCTATAACCCAAGACCAAGCGAGAGACTATTAGATCAGTCCCAGGGAGCTTGGAATCTTGTTCTTTTAGATTGTTCCCAACAATTCTGTTCCCAGAAATTCTGAAGCTTTCTGGATCTGAAGTCAAGACTCACTGTGCTCTCAGTGTCTCGGGTCTAATCATAATGTTACACTAACACGGCCAGAACTGCTCCTCACAAAGTCTTCTGAGGACATAGTGTACATTCAGTATCCTCCTTCTTAAAGAAGGGCTTTATCTTTTTTATTCTAGTGATTGAAACGTATTTCCTAAGTAGTTACCCGTAAACAGTAGTGCCCTTGAAGTAAGATTTGAGTGGGTAACAATCACTTTCAGCTGCAGTCATGCGCCTGGTCACTGACGACACCACCACTAAACTGGAATAGGAATCAGTGTAGCATGTTTAAACAATCAGTCGATGTACTTTAAAATAGAATTGATGCCAGGGATTTAGCTCAGTGGTTCTGCCGCCTGCCTCGCAAGGGCAAGGTCCCAAGTTTGATCCCCGGTACCCAAAATAAATTAAAAAATAGAATTGATGTCCTTAAATATTGTTTCATCAGGATGGACCAAATGAGCACAATTTTTTTTTTTTTTTTTTGTACCGGGGATTGAACTTTAGTCCTTGCGCTTGCAAGGCAGGCCACCGAACCGCTGAGCTAAATCCCCGGACCCTAGCACAATTTAATGGGAGTGTTTTAAGTTTCAATTAAGTTTCCCTTTTATAGAGGAGGAAGGATATTGAGGCTTAGGTAGGTGTGCACTCTGCAGGGTCACAGCAAGTGGGGTGCCATTTGAGGAGCATAGTATAATAAGACCTATGGAATGTGAAGCCTAGATAACAGTTTTGGTCATCCGTGAGTCATTCAGCTTCTCTGTAAAAGTCTCTGTACAGGAGAGTAGCTGAAGGAAATGGCGAAGTGGAGCCCAGGAAGGCACTCACAGGTGAGGCAGGGCAGTGGTATGGCAGAGGCCAGTGCCGGGGCCCAGGCTGAGACTTCTCTGAGGAGAGTCCCACACTGGTGGAGCAGTGCCCAGCCCTGATGCCAACAGTCTCAGAAATTGATTTGTAGCAAATGATCACTCTTTGCTCTTTGTTAGCTAAGACATCCCAAGCTCATGTTATGCTGAAGCAGTGCTTACTCATCTACCCTACTCATTTTGAGTTAAGTTTGGGGGGCTGGATTTGCTGTGTCCTTGGAACACAAGAGCATCTCTTCGTAAGGCTGCAGCCCCACCTTGTGGATGCTGCACTCTGAACTGGGAATGGGCTGTGGTCACGCACTGTGAAGGACCCAAAGGGCTTGGATCAGGGGATGAGGTGTTTAGGAGAGACTGCCTGCTCTCCGAGGCAGGAACCCCTCGAGGGACTTAATGTAACAACTCTACCCCTATTAAGGCCAAGGCCCCTAGAGAGACAAGGGACAGGCTCAGCAGCACAGAAAGAGCAAGGCCCTCCTGGGAGTTGTGGCGTAGCTCACGGGTCTTGTTTACGAGAGCAGGACTGGTACAGAGGCTTCCTGGGGAGGGAGACCCACCTCTTGCACCCAACCCTACTTCTCTCTGGTCTAGGACACTCTGTGCCCTGCCTCCTCTCCTTGCTCTGACTGCTGCCATCCAGAGCATAACTCACTTAATTGTGTATAAAAGCCCTCTACCCACCAAGATGAGGGTGGCATAGAATGCAGGTGTGAGGAGGACACAGCGCTCCTCTTGTAAAAACACTTTGGCTTTCCCAACCGATTTCCTAACGTTCTGGCAAAGCTCACTGCCTTGCTGTTTCTGTGTGTACAGAAATTAGATAATACTCTAAGGGGGATGGGCTCAGGGCGGTCATGTTCAGCCCCTCAACCCAGATGGGACAGGGCAGTGGGAATGGGACTGTAGAAGCCCCTCAAGGGTGAGAAGCTCTCCTCTGGCTGTTCACAAGCTCTGTCCTCCTGTCTAGTTCGCCATCACCATAGGGGACTGGGGAACTGTATCATTAATGGGCATGTGTTGGGTTACCCAAATAGCAGAGTCACTAATTTTATTAATGCTAGCATGTAGTTACTGAGTACATCGTCGTAGTATTTTGTCCTGATACGTGTACCTATCCTTTGACAGTGTTCTTCTGAGTGCGTCACTGCACCAAAACTAGCATATTCTCCCAAGGTCTCAGTGCAGAAACTCTTGCTATATTGCTTCTAGTCTGGCTAAACGTTTATTTTTGCATTTACGCCCACAAGTCCTTTTTTAGCTAGCTTCTCGCGTTTTGGGGTCGGCCTGGTCTGAGACCCTAGCTCCTGACCCTTCCACCCACCAGAACTAATCCTGCCTGGATGTATGGAAATCCTCAAAGCTGAGGTTCACCAGGTCGCTCTGGACTTCAGCCTCTGGAAGGCCCCGCCGGAAGTGCGTCCAGTTCTCTTCCAGCCCTCTGGCGCTGCGATGGTTGCTGGCATCACAGTGAGGTAGGCTGAAGGAAGGAGTTGCAGCTGTTGTTTTGTTTTGTTTTTTCTAGAATTTTAATAGAAAATTATCAGAAAGATTTATCAGAAATTTATATGAGAAAAGAGAAATAGATTGAGATACTACATTTTATCTGTATTCGTATAATCTTTTTAAAAAGTGAAGTTACACTGTTATAGCCACTTTATAACTTTTTTTTAAGCAAAACATTTATTGGTACATTTTAGGCATACTTAGAATGTAAACGAACTTGTCCAAGTTCATACAGCTAGTAAGTTAGCAAAGCTGCAATTTGAGTCCAAGTGCTTGTAAGCAGAAGCCCCGCTTTACTTGCAGAGGATAAAGATAACTATACCGGAAGAGCCAGGTGTAGTGGTGAACACCTGTGATCTCAGTACACAGGATGCTGAGGCAGGAGGATTGCCACGAGTTGGAGGCAGTGTGGGCTTCATATTAAGTTCAAGGCCAGCCTGGAGTACATAGCAAGGTTCTATCCCAAAAACAAGCAATCAAAAACAGGAAGAACCAGGCGTGGTGGTACATGCCTATAATCCCAACACTCACCACAAGTTTGAGACTGGTCTGGGCTACATACTGAATTCAAGGGCAGCCTGAACTGCATAGTGAGACCCCATTAAAAAAACAAAACAAAAAAAAAGAGCTGGGGACTTAGCTCAGTGGTGCCCAGCCTACCTTGCAAGCACAAGGTTCTGGATTTGTTCCCCAGTACTGGGAAAAAAGAAAAGAAAAGAAAAAAAAGAAAGTGTACAGGAAGAGAAAGGGTGGCCTGGTAAAACAGGAAAAGGAAAGCTTTTGATTACAGCTGACAGTTGCTGATGAATTTAGTCAAGTACTTTGATAGAAGCTTGAAACATAAATTAGAATAAAACACATAAATGCGCTGAACTCCAAACTGAACCCCAGTGTTATTATTGAACAAAACACAAGATATTGAATCCATCAAATTGAGACAAAAATTCTTAAATTAAAAAAACCAAAATATGAAAATATTCTCTAAAATAAATCGTAACCAAACTGATAATATTCTTAAGATTTCTAGTACAAAGAGCTCGGTGGTCCTAAGACTGCACTACAAAAATACATGAAGAGAAGGGATCAAATGTGGTCTTCCCAGAATCTGTAAACAGATTAGAGAGGAAATGAGGCAGAATCCTGGGGAAGAGAAAACAATGTCCCCGTCCAAAACAGGCATATAAGGCAACAAACAGATAATACTCTAGTCCTTGTTTTTATTTGTAAATTTATAGCCAAATTTGGGTGAGCTTTTGAACAAGAGGGCAAGTACACATAATAGAAGTTTATTTGTCTTAAAAAAGATTATTTTGGCCCCCTTCATTACTGAGCTTTTTACCAGAACAGTTAACAAATAGCCAACTTGAAAGATTTTTATTTAATACCTTTTTCTGTGGGCTTAAAGGAAATGCTAACGGTGCCACTAAAGAAAGAAAAGAAAACCATTTTGATGGTATTTGTAACAAAATATCCCTGAGTATTATAGCTAAGGTCTGGGAGAAACTTTTCTATGCATTGAGGAAGAAGGATTTGTTGGCGCCTTTCTGGGGTGTCAAGCAGTATGAAGGGCTGGAGAGCTCTGAGCTGTTAGGAATTTCTTGTTCCCTAATTTTGAGCTTAGGGCCAAGGCTTAGCTAGTACATGACATTTGCAACTGCTAATACAGTGATCTGATAATAGTAATAGTAGCTACAGTTTATGGAACTTGATTCTGTGCTATATACTACAGCAAACACTTTGTGGGTATTATCATTTAGTCCTCATGTTAACCCTACTAGATTCGATTATTAGCTCCATTTGACAGATGGAGGAACTGAAAACAAAGACTTTAAGAAACTTGCCCAAAGTCATGACAGCACCAGAACCACTTGACAGCAAGGCCTAGGCTCTTTGCTACTGTCTGGGACTAAACATGGTCTGTCTTACCCTAAATTATTCTGTAAAGCCCTGTTTTATAAATGGACTAGTATAGTGCTTTGGGTCTCTTTCTATCCTCCCAGATTTTACTCTCCCTACCATTCCCTTTCTGTACCCGCTTCGGTGCTAAGGTTTGTATTATACTCAAATGGTAGGTAATAAGCATTCGTAACTACTGTCTTGGAACAAAAATAGATACAAATAAAACTAATTAATGTTTGAGTCCCACATATTTAAAGTTTACACTTTTAAAGAAAATGATTTAAAAATAAGAGTGTCATGGAAAATACTGAGTTTCCCTTAAATATTCACCCCACAGACTCCTGGTAAGTACTTTTACCTCTGGGCATGTTAGAGAAATGGCCGCCTGCTGACAGAGAGCAGGCCTGCACCTGGGGGGATTTACCTGGCCAAGCAGAGCCAGTGTCTCGCAGGTTTAGGCTAGATACACCTTGGACTGGTGCTCCTGGCGGACCTCTCAAGTCCAGCCTAGAGTTTGCCAGACACACACTGGGAGTGGTCTAGGGCGATGCTTTATGCACCTTGGAAGTTTGGTTCCTAGTACATACATATTTCACTAAGCACAACCAGAAAGATATGGAGAAGCTAAGTTTTTAATTATGTCTTGGTGCTCCTGATCTTGAAATGAATAGTGTGGTAATTACACTGCCTGGGTTTGAATCCCAGCTCTGCCACCCATTAAATGATCTGGGCCAAGCTCCCCAGCCTCTCCCAGTTTTATCATTTCCAAATACGTCGCTGTGAGGAGTCAGTGGCATAATGTATATGTAGTGTGTACAGGTGCTGGGCACACAGACATCTTGTTGGCTGTACTTGAAACATTTACATGTTCTTTCTACTGCCAAATGAGTAAGTTGCAGTGGGGACATTGATGCTTGGGGAGGTGTCACTTCCTGGGGAGGCTCTGGCATATGCAAGAGACATAGCCCCTTTAGGATGTAATTATTAGTCATGAGCCACCTTGTTGTGTCACATATCTGTACTTTTCAGCAATATACATACTAGTAAAACACACAGCAGGATGCAAAGACTCACGGCTGCGCAGAGAGAACCTCCCAAAACTCTGATGGCAAGCTTTTATTTTATTTTATTTTATTTTTTTGAGGTTCCCCTTCTGAGTTTGATTTGAAAACTTGCGCTGAGAGCCACGATGGTTAAGCACACATTACTATAGTAGGTCTTTTCCATCTTGCTGTTGGTTGTCTGATGGAGGAAGAGAGAGTCTGTGTTTTTTTGAGGGTGTCCTATGTCAGGGCTCTGGGACACACAAGCATTCACAGTTCCACAAGTCATAGGTCCCAGCACCATCACTTGGTCAGCTTCTCAGGAGAGGAATCTAAATGAAAGAGAGAAAGTGCTCAAAAGGAATTTCAAACAGCACTCAGGAGGCTGAGACAGGAGGATCTCTGTGAGTTTGAGACCAGCCTGGGCTACATAGTGAGTTCCAGGTCAGTCACAACTACAAAGTGAGACCCTGTCTCACAAAAAAAAAAAAAAAAAAAAAAAAAAAAGGATTTCAAAATGGTTAGAAGGAGTGAGGACGCTGTGAGAGCACTCCCATATCCTGCTCAGAGGGAGGAGGACATCGTGGAAATGAAGTCTTTCAATATCAAGGCCTGACTCTACACACATGTGCTGCCAATTTTACATTTCTAACATGAAAAAGTACTAATTTAAATTTGTTGCCAGTGCAGTCCAGCTACCCAAAACAAAGTTCTAGTACCTGGATGTTGAACAAAACCTCTCAGCAGAATTTGAAGGATTGCTCTTTTCCTTCCTTTAGCCAAAGCAGCAGTAATAAGCAATTTGTCAGTATAATGGAGCTGTGTTTCAGTATTTTAACTTGTTTGGACAGTAATCTTCCCGACAGTCATTTGTCTTATGCAGCTGAGCTCTAGGCCAGCAATGTTGATTTGTTTTGCGTGTGGTGTTTTGGTTTTCCCTTTTCTATATTGGAATACCCTTTGTGACTTTTTTTATATTCAACAGGATCTTTTCTCATGGTAGCAAAGATGGAAAATAGCAGGCCAGTTCACAGTGGCCTGAAAACTTGGTAACACTGTCAGAAGTGGTGGCTCGATAAAGCTTAGTGTTGGGTGCTTTTTGCTTTTTCATTCATTTATTAAAGGTTTGCTAGCACCTGTTATGGGGCAGTTACCATGCTGAAGGCTAGGGAAACTGTGTAAACAGTTTCAGCCCTCACAGAATTTGTACTCTGTATTAAAGCACACATTCATCAAGTGATTGCTGTAATCATAGTTGTAATGGAAAAGCATGCTTTGAGTATGTAACAGGGGAAGCTGACTTTGGGATGGGTTTTGGGTGAAGGCCGGAGGAGCCTGCTGCCGTGGTTGAATGAGCCTCCAGACTACAAAAGCAGCTGCAGCACAGGCCCTGAGATGGGAAAGACAGGGCACATTCAAGGAATGGATAGAAGCCTGGTGTTAGAGTGGCAGGAAATGAAGTCAAACTGCAGGAGACCTCATGGTCTTTATAAGGATCATGGGATTCCCAGGTAGGTTTCTGACAAGTCTGACCAACCATGACCTGGCTCCATATTGGCCAGGGGACTCTTCCCTGTCTCAGAAGCTGGCTCTGCCCTGGAGAGTCTTCTCCCCGTGCTTCTCCAAGGCCTCTCACTCACCAGTCTCATGCAGCACCTTAACTGGCTCCTTCTCCCTAGGGCCTTTATAATCCCTGGTGGCCAACACCACCATCCCCAGACCTATAATGAGGTGGTGAGAGGCACAGGAAGACTCATTTCAGATCAACATATCCTGGCTTTATGAATGTTTTCTGGGCTGTAGGGCAAACACTGTGACTGACTGCATGACAGGTGCCACCTGGAAAATACCTACTGTATAGCCCTTGTTCACCTGGCCATCTGTGAAGGATCCCAGGTCTGAGGCCACTTGCCCAGCAGTGCTCAGATTGTCCTGGAACTGCCATCACAGTCAGGGGTCTCCTCACCGTAACTGCAGTCTGCCAAGTCCCCTTCAGGGGCCTGTTGGCACATTCTTCAGTATCTTTAGTGCTTTCCTAGCATGTGACTTGGGCTGCTGACCCCTAGAAGCCTAACACTTAGATCTCAATGTAAAGCTTCTTTAAGAGTGGTCTTGTATAATAAACCTTAGTTTGAACTCAGGGCTGTGCCCTTTTGTGATGTAGATAGCAAGTTACTTGCTCTGACTTAGTTACTGCTGTGTGTGCACATACACCTGAGGCAGCAAAGTATAGCAGGCTAAATACTGTTCTCCCAGTGGAAATCCCCCACGCTGCTATATGCAGGTCACTTCTCTGGGCTGTTTCTACATCTGTACTATTGGCATGGTGATAATAATATCAACTCCCATATCTTGAACATTGATTCTCTTAATTGATGTAATGCTGTGAGCACATAGTAACATTTCCATTTTGCATGCTCACCTCCCACAGTTGTGGAAGGGATGGAATAAATTAATGTGCAATATGCTTCCCAACCTGAAAGATATCAGGTAAAATAATTTTATTCAAAGTTGGTTGGGGAATTCAGACAAGTGAAAATTATAATTAGCAATATTTATGGTAACTGTTCTTAGGTAGTACTGACTTACAAGCATGTGCCTATTTATAATACAGATTATTAAATTTTAAACGAATATTTAAATTATATATTGGAATGTTATATCTGCTGTGGAAAAGCCAAAGTGTAGATCAGTAGGAAGGTGGCTAGGCATGAAGGGCAGAGGTACAGGTTCCATTTTTAGTCAGGGTGAGCCGTGTATATTTTGCACAAATAGATACTTCACTTATTCCTTCAACAAAAAAATTACTGACTGTGTGCCCTGGCCTGGTGATACAGCAGTGAGCAGGGAAGCAGGCAGAAGGCACAGTACCTTATCCATCCTGTTCACCTCTCACTGCTACCTCAGGGCCGGAAGAGATGTGGCAGGTAGAGTAAGCAAGGGCTGGTGCTCTGTCCACTTTAGAATGACCTGTCCTTGCCACTAGTTGGAGGTCATTCTTGTTTAGAATCCAGACTGAACTGCACCCTCCCCTACAGATTACAGTCAACTAGAAAAGCAGGGCCACTTCCATTAAACCAGGGGGCACTTTAGGTTCACAACAAAATGTATTTGGCGTTTAAAACCAACCCCTCTCCTTTTTTTCCCAGTATCCAGGATTGAACACACTGAACTTTACCCCTGACCCTTTTATTTTTCATTTTGAAACAGGGACTCAGTAAATCACTAAGTTACCCAAACTGGGCTAGAACTTGGAGTCCTCCAGCTTCTGCCTCCAGAGTACATGAACTACAGGTGTATTTCACTCAGTGTGAAACCAATTCTTAATGGTTAGCTCATCCCCACAGTGAGAAGTTTCAGGGGAGAGGAACCCTATCCTGGGGCACCCTGCCCTTCGTCCTCATCACGTTCAGATTTAAAGTGACTTCTGCATTCAAGACTCTTGCATATAGGTAGAAGTGGGCAGAAGCAAGGACATAGCACTGGAAAGCTTTAGAGATGGATTCTCTAATGCTGTTTGCCAGGTTTCCTAAGCAAGCAGGTGTCCCGGCAAGTTTGATCCTGAGGAGGTGAACCTCAAACACTCAGGCTACCCTGAAACACGGCTGCATTTCAAAAAGAAAGAAACCAAGGACTTTATCCTCCTTTCATCTTTCCAAATAAGCAGCTGAAAATGTTTAACCAGGCCCTTTGCATCATTCATGAACCCGACAATACTTGTTCTCACAGCCTATGTGCACGCAACTACAAGTCTGAAGCCGATTGTTTAGCTTCTCAAGATAATGGGTGAGGTTTCTCAGCCTCCCTCCCTCCCTCTCTGTGGGGTGCACACTAGCAACCCCCTGATGGCAGCTTAGAGTTACTCAAATGTCAATTTAAAAAGCAAACCACCCTTATCCCACTGTGCCTTCTTGAATTTGATAATGCTAAGTACATTAAAGCCTGATAAGGTAGCTCTTCTGTGCCCCTTTTTGGCCACATTTAAAAGACAAAATCAAGAGGATTTTCCTTTTCTTAGACTCAGCCCGACTCTATAAAGAGCTTCTGTTTTGTAATCTGTTTTGGAGATCTGATGCGTGTGTTTCTAACACCCCGTCACGTGAGGTCTGACGTAGATCCCAACATGACTGTGTGCAAGAGAGGTGCGTGGGATGGCGGAGCCAGCTCCCTGGAGCAAGATGTCTTTTGTCAGAACCCTTCCCGCAGGGACTAGCGGACCTGCGCAGTAGATCCCGCTCCCACACGGCACCACACGGGCCCAATATGGACTGCGAGTTTGACTTTTGCAGGATTCCAGGTCAGTACGTATCCTAAAACAGCGTGTTCTTTTTTTAGTCAGGGTTTACTTCTAAGTTTCTTTTTATAGAAGACAACGTGCAGTAGAGAGGAGGAGGTGACTCTGTCGATTCAGTTCTGTTACTTATTTTGGGAATTGAGTGGCCAAAATGCAGCGAGGGTTCTTGGCCTTGACCTCTGATCAGAAGATTTAGAAAAACGGGGTTCAGTCCAGCCCTGGAGAGTAGCTGGAAGTGACTTCCAGTTTTCACTGACATACGCTGGGAAGAGTTACTTCTCTCTTTTCTCCGTTATGTCTCAAAAGATTTACTAAGGAAAATAGACCTGATTTTATTAATAAGGCCTATAAAGGCTTATATAATGGGCTTGTAATAGAGTTGTTGGTTAATGATGTAAGGAAGTTTTTCAGAATTTCCGTTGTTAACTCATGAGAGTTGTTAACTCATGAGAGTGATATGAGAATTATCACTGTAATTTTTTTTTTTTTTTTACTCCTGCGTATTTCAGTAAAATTGCCTTAACTAATTGGATGGACAGCAGATTTATGCCAGAAATACAGAACTGTTTCCCTTGCTTTCAAATTCAGTCCCTCAGTGCCAGAAATAAGGCCTAAAAGGAACGTGGTGGCTGTAATGGGGAGGAGCTAGTTTTTAATAGGTGAATGAATAGAATTATGTGGGTAGATTACTGTGGTTATGCTAATCCTCAGATGTGGAAAGCAAGGAGGCAAACAGCAGTAAATTGTTTAAGTAGAACATAGACAGCAGCCTTTCAAAAGAGCAAGTTTCACTTTAAGGTGGACAAACCTGTTGACCCGCCTGCTTTTCAGCCATGCTCAAATCCAAGCGATAGTCATTGCCCCGAGCCTGGAAATGTAATGATGGGCATAGAGAATGCGTGTGCGTGACTGTGAGTGTGTCTGCCCATGTTTCTCTGTCTCTTGAGTTTCCCATCTGTGTACCCTGGGGATTTCTGCTTTGTGTTTTACCAACTTTGATTCACTTTGTCTTTAGACCTTTCATGCTCATTATGTGATTTACTTTATTTGCTAAAATAAAATAATTTTCTGGATGGGCATGGACTGGCCTCCACCTATAATCCCAGCTACTCCGGAGGTTGCAACAAGAGGATGGAAAGTTTGAGGACAGCCTGGACAAGATCCTATCTCAAAATAAAACAGGCTGGGGCTGTAGCTCAGTGGTAGAGTACTTGCCTAATCTGTGAAACTGTTCGATCCCCAGTACCACATGCCTGCATATGTACATACATACATACACAATACTGTAGAAAAATAATTTCCTTGGAAGCAAAAATATTTTCTTATTGGTTAACAAAGTAGTTTTATAATTACTGTAATATAGTAGTTCTGTAACTTTTTGGTCCCAGAACCTATACTTTATACTTTCACAAGAACCTTATAGTTTTACGATCATTAAAGGGCCAGAGCTGATGTTTATCAGGGTTTTGTCTATCAGTATTTACCATATTTAACTGGGCATGGTAGCACACGCCTATAATCCCAGAATTTGAGAGGCTGAGGCAGGAGGATCACCACAAGTTCAAGGCCAGGCTGAACTAGATAGCAAGACCCTGTCTCAGAACCCTTCCCTCAAAATTTACCATATTCAAAAATCTTAACAAAAAATTTAGAACCTATTATTAACTTATTAAAGTGACTGTGATTACCTCAAGTGTATAATAAAATAAAATTTTATTAAAAGTGACTATTTTTAAAGCAAAAAAATAGTGACAAGAGTGATATTATTTCACATTTTTTCAAGTATGTTCAGCTTAATAAAAACCATGCCTGCTTCTGCATTCAATTTTAATAAATTTTGAATTGTAATAATATTTTACTTGAGGTATGTAAAGAAAATCCAGCCTCATACAAATAGGTGGAAAAGGGAGGTATTTTTTATATAGCTTTTTCAGTTAATTATGGATATTTTTTGGTACTACTCCAAAATTTGACAAGTGGTACTTCATATAAATTTTTTTTTCATTCAGGGTCAGGTGTTGATAAAAATTTTTACTTCCTCGATTGGGTGTTACTGGTGTGATGCCTGCAATTTTACCCCTCCTTGCTTTTACACTACTACTACACGTGTCAACATAAATTTTTTATAAGCAAACAATATCTTAATATTATTATATAATAGTTTTGACTTCATGAACCTTCAGAAAAGGGTCTTAGGAGATTCAAAGTTACAAGGAACATACTTTAAAAGCTGCCATCTTGCCAGGCATGGTAGCACACACCTGTAATCGCAGCACTGGGGAGGCTGAGGCAGGAGGATTGTAGTGAGTTCAAGGGCAGCCTCGGCTAAATAGTGAATTCAAGGCCTGAACTACATAGCCTGTCTCAAAAAATAAAATTTTTTTAAAAGTTTGTGCTTTTTTATTTTTCTAACTTTTCCTGATGCACTTTTAGAAAAATATCTTTTAAAAAAATGACTCATTGAAATGTAAACAGTAAACTTTCAAAAGATAAGGATGGTCAGGATTGACTCACCTAAATCTAAACCAAAACTTGTAGAGGTAGAATAAATAAATAAATAAATATTGCCAGGTTAAGATGCTGGGGAAAAAATGGACAAGAATTATTTTTTCCTAGTATTTTTGCTCTCTCTAGAGCAGAATTTGGGTTCATTTAGGTCTGATTTTTAAGGTTCCAAATCAGGAAGTGTTATAAACACAAATGTAATTTAAGCCATTATCACTCAGTCTAAGGAGCCTGTTCTTCGTTGTTCAGCATCAAGATCATCAACAATGTGTTATGCAGAGAACACAAAGGTGGGTAAGGTTCTCTTTGCACTTAAGGAGCTCATAGGAAAGATATGTGAACAAATGCATATTACTATATGCTGTAATCTTAGTACTGAACCAAAAGCTAGAAATCCCAGACAGGGAGGCTACCTAGATGGGGGTGTTCCTAGAGTTCTGCAATGAATATTTTTTTATAAGCATTAAAATAAATTTTGAGTTCAGACACAACCATCACCGCTCACCACCCACCCTACTTATATCAGCCAGGGTTGTTCAGGCCCTGTGCTTGTCCTCAGGCTCTAAGCTGTTGAGGCTGAATTCTGAATGGCCTGTTAACCTAGGCTCCTGCACCCAGATTTCCTCCCTCTGAGCCTGTTCGCATGCTGCTTCCTGAATGCATTTAAACCTTCTTTCAGTTTTTGTTGGTTTTGCCCACAGTATTTCTTCTGCTCAGAACATCCTTTCCAAACCCGTTTTGTTTACTCAAGGGCCTCTGTAAATGAATTGTCATTAATCATGTAACATTTTATACTTAAGTAAAGCTTACTGTCATAGATTCCAACTCTGGGCTCCTTAAGAAAGGAAGACCTGCTTCTTTCCCCTCCACATCTCCAGCCTAGCACCATACCTGACCATGTTCGGTGTTAACATACTATGTCTGCTCAATAAAATTGAAAAAAGAATGAAGTTTTTCTTACATGCATCAAGGAGGCAAAACACAGGGCTACTTAATAACTATGACTTTCCAAGGATTTCCACCACAGAAAGATACTCCCCTGAAGGGTGTCTTACGTGGATTTTTCTGAAGTTATGAGAATATTTTAATGACATATGTAATGATGTTGTTATTATATATGTTATTCTAGCTCTAAGGATGTTAATGATTTCATTACATGTTAGCAGTCGGCCTTTTGTGAACCCTCTAACTGAACAACATGAGAGAATATGAGAGGTTTGGTAGAAGTGGATGGGGCTTTGTCTATAATCAGTTGGAACCAGGATACTGGACAGTATTTTTTAGCCTAACATGAAATATTATATGATAGACCTTTCATATCTGCAGGTTGTACATCCATAGGTCCAATTAACCAATGTTTGAAAAGAAATTGTACTGAATGTATAGAGATTGTTTCTTGTCATTATTCCCTAAACAATACAATTATTTTTGTAGCATTTACACTATATTAGGTACAATCTAGAGATTTAAAGTATATAAGAAGGGCTGGGAAGTCCTGCCTGGCAAATGCGAGGCCCTAGGTTTGATTCCAAGAAAGAAAGAGGGGTCAGGGAGAGAAAGAATACATGCACGGACCAAATGTAAATACTACCCCATTTTTTATAAAGGACTTGAGCATCCTGAGAATAGGGTGGTATCCACAGCAGGGCTGGTACTAGTCTTCTCAGGATACTGGGATGACTGTGTTCCCAAACAGAAATAGAGCCAATTAGGAGACAGATAGCACTGGGGAATATTTTGGAAGAAGCAGTAGTTTGATTAGAACTAGAAAAACAAACAGATGACATCCATATAGACTCAAACCAAGATAGAAGCCACCATTTTGAACCATATATGTTTTGTCACATAGCAGACTATCCAGTCAAGTTGGATAGAATTGAAATAAAGTATGGACTTCAGTGAAGCCAAATAAGATAAGAATATACAAGGCAATTGACAAAGTAATGCCTACAGGGGCCTAGAGCGGAGACCTCAAGGAAGGCAAAAACAACATCAGCAAAGATTGTTATCGACATGGATCTCGGTGAAGGACTGGGGCTTGGAGGGAACCCTAAAGATCCCACTTAATTGAATTCCATTTTTACTTGTAGAAATAATGTCTCACAGGTCTAGAAAGATTCATGGAAGATTGCAATTAAAGACAGAGTAAACAAGTAGAACTAACATTAAGTAAAGTAATATAACAGTTGCATCAGAAATCCAGACTAAGATAGTGTAAATAAACTAATAGTACATAAGATCCTAATGAGATAACTGACATTGTGAAATGGGAAGAAAAGGGCTAAAGGTGTAGGGAAAGTGGGAAGGGTAGGGGAAAGGTAATAAGGGAAAAGAAAAATATATGAGAAAATGAAAAGATGGAAATAAAGTGTTTGTAAATGGGGAGGGGAGGAGGGGGTGAAGGGAGGGCAGAGACAAGAGGAAAAAATGAGAACCAAGACTTGTCATGTAGAGGTACAAGATCCCAATAATGAATGTAACTGTACTGTATACCTAAAATATGTACCAATAAAGTCAAAAAAATAAAAAAAAAAAATCCAGGCTACAACTTGACAAAAGTTAGTTCTAAGCTTCCTTGTCTCAAGAATTAAAAAAAGAAACATGGTGAATATATTGTTCTTATTATCTGAATTGACTTTGTTAATAGAAAGGCATTTTTTCCCTATTGGTGAATTTGATACAAGAATATGTCAGATGAAGATTGCATAAAGAATGTTAAATATATTGACCCAGCTTATAATAGCAGCTTTACAAAAAGGTGAAGAGGGATCTTTGTGTAGCCATCTGGTTTTTCCAACTGAATAAATGCCATGAACTAACTGCTGTTCTCCAGCACTAGAAAGTCATTGCTCCACACAGTTAAAGAAATACAAGCTGTGTGGCTTTCTGGAGCTGGCGTTTGTAAGATAGCCTGGAGAGATTTGCTTTGTTTTTTTAATGCAGGAATGATCTATTAGTGAAAGTGAGAATAATGAGTTTCTGTTAGCCTTTTCTTAAGTGAAAGGTATACATCTTAGAGTCTTGAGTATTTCAGTTGTATCTCAGGTCTCCATGTACTATATGTTTCTTTTTTTCTCCCCCTGATACCGGGGATCAAACTTACACTTCTGAGGCAGGCGCAGCTCTCCTGAGCTAAATCCTTGCCCTCATGTTTCTTATTGTAAGTGTAAAAGCCACTGCTGTGGTCACCCTTCAGTAGAATATCAGTTAGTGGTCTCTGTCCATCCCAGTCTCACAGTATGTAGAGAATAATGAGATTTTTCCCATCACACGTGTGTGTTTGTGTGTGTTGGATGTGCATGTGACATATAAGAGGGTAACATATATAAAGAAGAACAAAGATGGAATCCTCAGACCAGACCAAGACCACTATTCCTTTAAATTGTTCCAATTTAGGAATCCATCCTGAGACACATTATTGTAGGCCTAGAAATACACATTCCTGGTATTGTGCTTTGTCTCCTTTTTGTTTGCCTTCAGGACGTCACAGAGTTCTGTTTGAAAACTCTAGTGTACTTTGGCAATAGTGAAGGTGACATCAAACGAAGAACGGGTCCGGTCCCCTGCAGGGACACTGGAGTAGAGGGGCAGGATGTCCCTGGTGATCGGACTCAGTCACAAGACAGCGCCTCTCCGAACAGAGCCCCAGAGCCCCAGGGGAAGAGTGGCTCTTTCCATTATTGCTGTTCCTCTGAGCAGGCACCTTCACATACAGGGACCACTAAGTGCAGAAAACTTTTTTAAAATTTATTTTCTTGCTTCATGAATTATATTTGGATCGGTTCGTCAGAGTTATCTTTGAAAAGAGTTAGGTGTGTGGCAGGACCATCACATTGCCCAACTTTAGGGTTCAATGCAGCACCCTTCAGTGACATTGGGACCCTTAACATTTGGAAAAACACTACCCCCAAATTTGGACACGTATTTATAGTTGCAATTATTTTTTTAAGTGAGGAAAGCATTCTGGGAGGATTTCCAACTCTAGCTATTAACAGTAGCGTGAGGAATAGGCTAGGGTAAGAAAAAGATTTCGCTTCTAGTGTTGACTCCAGATCTTGGGAACTACAATGAAATGAAATTAAAAACCTGAATTTCTGTAACAGAATTTTTTCTCAGAAGTTGAACATAGTCTAGAAATAAAGAAGCCACCATGGAAGGGGCTCTGATCATTTATCCCCTCTTGTTTCAGATGACAGTCATGTCCCTTTCCAGGGACCTCAAGGATGACTTCCACAGCGACACCGTGCTCTCCATTTTAAATGAGCAGCGCATCCGGGGCATTTTATGTGATGTTACTATCATTGTGGAAGACACCAAATTTAAAGCCCACAGCAATGTCCTGGCCGCTTCAAGCCTTTATTTCAAAAACATCTTCTGGAGCCATACAATCTGTATTTCCAGCCATGTCCTGGAGCTGGATGATCTCAAAGCTGAAGTGTTTACGGAAATACTTAATTATATCTACAGCTCCACAGTCGTTGTCAAGAGACAGGAAACAGTCACTGATCTTGCAGCTGCAGGGAAAAAGCTGGGAATATCATTTTTGGAAGACCTCACTGACCGCAACTTCTCAAATTCCCCAGGTCCCTATGTATTCTGCATTACTGAAAAGGGAGTGGTTAAAGAAGAAAAAAACGAAAAAAGGCATGAAGAGCCAGCCATCACGACTGGGCCAAGGATCACAAATGCATTTTCCATCATTGAAACAGAAAATAGTAATAACATGTTTTCTCCACTGGACTTGAGGGCAAGTTTCAAAAAAGTCTCTGACTCCATGAGGACAACTAGCCTTTGCCTAGGGAGGACTGACGTCTGCCACGAGGCAGAGCCCGTCCGCACACTTGCTGAGCACTCCTATGCTGTTTCCTCCATCACTGAGGCTTACAGAAGTCAGCCTGCCCGTGAACATGAGAGCAGTTCACCTGAGAAAACAGGTAGAGAAAGCGGGGAAGCTCTTGCCGCAAAACCGAAAACATGCCGAAAGCCAAAGACCTATTCCTTACCCCAGGATTCTGATTCAGCCACAGAAAACATACCACCTCCTCCAGTAACCAACCCGGAGATTAATCAAGAAAGAAGTCCACAGCCAGACGCAGTTCTCCCTCACTCAAAATCTCCCAATGACGAAGGAGATGTCCACTTTTCCAGGGAAGATGAAAATCAGTCTTCCAATATTCCTGGGCCACCAGCCATAGAAGTCCCACCTCTGGTTTACAATTGCAGCTGTTGTTCCAGATCCTTTGACAGTAGTGCTCTACTCAGTGCCCACATGCAGCTTCACAAGCCAACCCAGGAGCCGTTGGTGTGCAAGTACTGCAACAAACAGTTCACCACCCTGAACCGATTGGATCGGCATGAACAGATCTGTATGAGGTCAAGTCACTTGCCCATTCCTGGAGGAAACCAACGCTTTTTAGAAAATTGTCCCACCATTGGACAAAATGGTAGTTCCATCACAGGCCCTGAACCTTTACTATCTGAAAATAGGATTGGTGAATTTTCCAGTACTGGAAGTACTTTGCCAGAGGCAGAGCACATGGTTAAATTTGTTAATGGGCAAATGCTCTACAGTTGTGTTGTGTGCAAACGTAGTTATGTGACTTTATCCAGCCTCCGGAGACATGCAAATGTCCACTCCTGGAGAAGAACATATCCTTGTCATTACTGCAACAAAGTATTTGCATTGGCCGAGTACAGGACAAGACATGAAATTTGGCATACAGGGGAAAGGCGGTATCAGTGCATTTTCTGTCTTGAAACTTTCATGACCTACTATATACTAAAAAACCATCAGAAGTCTTTCCATGCCATAGATCATAGGCTTTCCATCAGTAAAAAGACAGCAAATGGAGGCTTGAAACCAACTGTCTATCCATATAAACTCTATCGGCTATTGCCTATGAAATGCAAGAGAGCTCCTTATAAGAGCTACCGAAATTCTTCCTATGAAAATGCTCAAGAAAACAGGCAAATAAATGAGTCTACACCTGGTACTTATGTTGTTCAGAATCCACGAAGTTCTGAATTATCTGCACTGAATTTCCAAGGTAGTGTAAACACCTTGACCAGCAGCCCAGCCATCCCATTAGAAGCATCTGTGTGTCAGGACATGCGCACTTCTGCCAGTGTGCAAAATGCAGAGGGTACCAAATGGCGAGAGCAGACAATGAAGATTGACTTAGACAATAACTTTTATTCAACTGAGGTATCAGTTTCTTCCACTGAAAATGCTGTCAGCTCTGACCTCCAGGCTGGAGATCTCCCTGTTTCATCCTTGGGTAATGGCAGTGAGAACTCAGCCTCTGTGATTAGCTACGGTGGTTCAGCACCCTCAGTCATCGTGCACAGCAGCCAGTTCTCATCAGTGATAATGCACAGCAATACTGTTGCTGCTGTGGCCAGCAGCAGCCACGGAGCCCCTTCAGACCCGGCTGTCAGTCAGCCCCCGAAAGATGACACCAAGCCCGAGACAGATAAAGTGGGTAGATTTGCTAGCAGACCCAAAAGCACTAAAGAGAAAAAGAAAACTATTCCATGTAATAAGACGGAAA
Source organism: Fukomys damarensis (assembly GCF_012274545.1). Classification (NCBI taxonomy): domain Eukaryota; kingdom Metazoa; phylum Chordata; class Mammalia; order Rodentia; family Bathyergidae; genus Fukomys; species Fukomys damarensis. The sequence goes on from NW_022900949.1 coordinate 54,196,439, forward strand.
TTCCAGAGGAATCCAAATATGTTGCTGATCCTGGAGGGTCAGTAAGCAAAGCCACAAATACAGTTGAAGAAACCAGTAAAATTGAAACTTACATTGCAAAACCTGCTCTTCCTGGAACCTCCACAAATAGCAACGTTGCACCCCTTTGCCAAATAACGGTGAAAATTGGGAATGAAGCCATTGTGAAAAGGCATATTCTGGGATCTAAGCTGTTTTACAAGAGGGGAAGAAGACCCAAGTATCAAACACAGGAAGAGACAGTGCCCCAGGTGAGCGACCCAGAAACCCATGGAGAAAGCCCCCTTGGGCTCTGTCAATCTGAGTGTGTGGAGATGAGTGAAGTATTTGATGACGCAAGTGACCAGGATTCCACTGATAAGCCATGGCGCCCCTACTACAACTACAAACCCAAAAAGAAATCCAGACAGTTGAGAAAAATGAGGAAAGGCAACTGGCGGAAAGAACATGGAAACAAGAGCCCAAGCACAAAGTGTAAATACCCAGCCGAACTGGACTGTGCTGTGGGAAAGCCTCCTCCGGATAAGGCCTTTGAGGAGGAAGAAAATAAAGAGATGCCCAAGCTGCAGTGTGAACTCTGTGATGGAGACAAAGTGTCAGGGGCTGGAAACCTAAGCAGGCCCCACCGGCATCTCACTTCCAAGCCTTATGTCTGCGAGCTCTGTGCCAAGCAGTTCCAGAGCCCTTCCACACTCAAAATGCACATGAGATGTCACACTGGAGAGAAGCCGTACCAGTGCAAGACCTGCGGACGGTGCTTTTCGGTGCAAGGAAACTTACAGAAGCACGAACGCATCCACCTGGGCGTGAAGGAGTTCATCTGCCAGTATTGCAACAAGGCATTCACATTGAACGAGACCCTCAAGATCCATGAAAGAATCCACACTGGGGAAAAGCGTTACCACTGTCAGTTCTGTTTTCAGAGTTTTTTGTATCTCTCCACAAAAAGGAATCATGAGCAGAGGCATATTCGGGAGCATAATGGGAAAGGCTTTGCTTGCTTCCAGTGCCCCAAAATTTGCAAAACAGCTGCTGCCCTGGGGATGCACCAAAAGAAACACTTATTCAAAAACCCAAGTCAACAGGAGAAAATCGGTGACATGTGCCCTGAAAACTCAAATCCTTTAGAGAATCAACATTTCATTGATTCAGAAGACATAGACCAAAAGGATAATGTAAAATCCATTGTTGAAAATGTCCTTTGAGAGGCAATAGTTAGAAAAATCTTCAAAAAATAAGTTGGTGGGCTTTTTTTTTCTTTCTGTTTTTTTTTTTTTTTCAGGTTTTGTTTTGTTCACCTAACAGTCATGAAGGAGTGAAATGTTTTTAAAAATTTTTTTTCATGTGTGAAAACTCCAGAAAAAGGATCCTAATATCTACTTTGGGTTTTAGCATTAACTTCATGCAAAGTGCACAAAATCAAAATAGCTAAATCCTCCAACATCCCAGATATCTTGTGAATATCTTGTGAAAGTTCTTAGCTGTGGTATTTCTACCAGTGAAAAAAGGAGTTTAATTTTAGCCTGATTCAAAACTTTCTAGTAAATGCTGATAGTTGGCTGCTGAACTGTCTTTAGTCACTGGAGAAAATAAGGGTCAGATACGCTAATGGCATCTTCAAAATGTGTGAAATGGTAAATGAGCTATGACAGTATTTATTCCCATGTGGCTTCTGCACTATTAAAATGTGTTTAAATAAATGGATAACATATGAAATACTTAACAATGTAACTGAAAATATGTGTGTAATGAGTAACCCTAAAGTAGGACATTCATACATTATCTAGAACTACTTTTCTGCAACATAAACCTTGTAAAATACATATATAAATCACTATAACTTTTAACTGTCCATATCCCCTATAGAGAATTATAAGCAATAGATCTGCAAATAATGAAGACTGGTATAAAAATCAGTAGAAAGCATTATGAATGTGATTTAAGAGCATGTGTATGCTTTTAGATGAAATGCTGTGCTGTTCTCTTGAAATATGGTGAGCTGTTCTTAGAACTGGTCTCAAGGCACAGAAAATGTGGGTCATGCCTTATCTGTGAGCAAAAGCCTTCCCAGAATTTACATATGCTATATAATACTTTGTGATGAAGAAGGGTCAGATTCTTCTGAAACTCTGCAGTCTTTTCACCATCTCAAGGCCATGGATGTGGAGGTCTAGACAGATTTAAGGATTCAAATAAACTTGGCAAATCCCATTCTGCTGAAAGAGTGTCGAGAGAGATTTAGCGTAAGGCACACAATTAGTAGTCAATTTCCAGGCACTTGAAAGTGACAGAAAACCTGATCCCTACAGTTATTACCATTCCTGGAGATTATTCAGCTTGCAAGTGCATACTAGTATACAATAAAAGGACAACAGAAACACACACACATTGATTTGAGTCGGCAGGAGAAAGTGATGACCTTCCTGGCCTAAAGCAGTCGCTTTGATTTTGGGAGGTAGGGAGGTAGAATATGGAATGGCAAGGTACTGTCCTTTACTTATATTACTCAGAAACTTATATGCAAAGCCCAGTGCTTTGTCTTCGTATTTGCAGACATCTAGTCCCTTTACTAAAGACGTAAGTTTTTTAATGTTCTTCTTTTAACTGACCCACACTATCAGCATTGAGCTCAAAAATCTGATTGCCCTACAGGATAGTCTGTCATGTGTACTAGGTTCCTGGAAAGCTGGAACTCATGATTCTTAAAACTGCCAGAATAGGAGGAAGAGAGAATACGTTCCTATTCTGGTCACCAGTATAAGCAAAATTCCGAACTCGGCTCCAGGCTGACGCAGCAGCCACTCGTGTTCATTGGATCTGATAGATGGACGCGCAAGGTCGTCCAAGTTGGGAGGTTATCACTATGAATGAAGAGGTAGCCTAGAGGACGCCAGATTCCTTCAACGTGTGTTGTGATGTCTCCGTGAAGAAAACTTGGTATGGTTTTGGGTGGGCAAGAAAACATTTACACATTCAGAAATGGACCTGATTCAAGTTGACCTTTTTATACTGTAGTACTTTGCTGTTAAGTAACCCCAATATTGTATCTGCTTTTATCTTTTGTTATCTACTTTCACTTCCATACAGTATTATATAGTAGAGGAAACTGGGAAAATGCAAGCAAATTCAACTTTATTTTATATATTGTATATATGTACACCTGCACCACCCTTTTGGGTTTTGTTAAGGAGATAGTCACAAAGGGCTTACGAAAATCACTTTTGAATGGGTAATTAGAATATTGATAAGCAATCTTGTGATCCTCCCATTTGTTTTCTTAGGCTTATGAACCAATCGATTACATATTTTAGTTGTTTTAACTATAAATATAAAATTACTACATGTAGTGATGTCTCCCAGCCCTCACATGTGGATATTTTCTAAGTGGACTTGTATGCTGATAATTCTAGACCAAAGTAAATATGGCAGAATATTTATACATGAAAAAGTAATTTTGCAAATATTTTCTATAATTGTATTATTCATTTAAAATGTTGATAGCTTGTGTTAGTTTCAGGGAGGGGTGTATATTTTGATAAAAAATACTTGACTTTGTAATTCTGTATATTCTATACAATTTATAGCAGAGCTGTTTTAAGACAACCTTGTCAAATTTTTTGTTAATTGTGAAAATTTTATTATGAGTGATGTTTAAGTATGCATTGAGTACATAATGACCAACTAGGATTAAAGTAAGTGTAAACAGTGAACATACTGTATGCTGTACTAGATATATTGTAACTTGCTGTTTTAGCATCTGTATTTTGGTTAGAAGATATTATTAAATGCAGATGTTAAGGGTCAAAAAGGTCTAATTTTATTTTTAGAGATAATGAATATAAACTTGGTTTTGCTTGATTAAAATAGCTTATTTCTACGTTAAGTCTCTTTTTAAATGTTTTAATATTTTGTGCAGCTATTCTATGTGAGTCACAGCTTTGTTGCACGTATTATTCAGTATATTTGTTTCCTTGTTTACATTTCACAGTACCTACTTACATGCGTAGGACTCAAATGGATTATGACATTAAGAAAGAAAGTGGAGTGAGAGAGATTGAAGTCTTCTGCTAGTCAAGTGCTTTTGGATAGGCATGATCCTATAACAATGCATGGGAGAGTGAGTGCTCTCTTAGAACTATTGTGTTCTACTCGCCCACAGGAAACAAATCCGTCTATTGAGTACATCTCCTGAATTAGACCTCATTATCGCCATTGTAGACTTTGAGAAGGTCTCACAGCCAGACAGAGCCAGGATTCCAACCTAGGTCTGCCTGACTCCAGGACGTGTGTGTTTGTTCCTCCTCAACATCTTAGAGAACAATGCTTAAACTCAATGAAAATCTGAGGGAAGTGGCGGGACAGAGTAATGCAGCTTTAAAACAATAATTTTTATAGTGACTGCTGGTAAGGGGCTTGAAGGAGGCTGTGTTAGGCTCAGCTTCACCTGACAGGGGCTTCTCATATCTGTGGATTTTGCTCTGTGAGGTCAATTTTAAAGAGTTTTTATCCTGTTTTTTTTTCTTTTTGTAAGAATGTGGAGTAAAGTTTTAATGCAATTATAAGCTAACAACTTTTCAAATGATGGAAAAAAAACTGTTCTATCATCACAAACTGTCCTGCCCTTAGGTAATCATCCTACAGGTGCATGCAGTTAGTCACAAAGGGTAGTGTGAAAGACAGTGTTGGTGACTCGGGCAGCGCACCTGATCACCAAGACAGAAAATAATTCCAATTTCCAGGCTTAGTGATGGCTGGACATGGCATCAATTTTGTGTTTCAAGGGCAAGCTAAACCAGAGTCACCAAAAATTGTTATCTGCCAAAACTAATTTCATTACCTCCCCAAACACCGGTGTTAATATTGAAAAATCGTGTAACAATTGAGAAAGTACCTGAATTTAAAGCATAAAAATAAATCATGCAAGGCAATACTGTTTGTACCTATTTTTAAAATGAATTCAGGTCTTTTTTCTTTCTTTTCCTTTAGTTCAGGTCTTTTCACTCCTATTGATGTCCTTTGTTTATCATGTATTTGTTGATTTGATTTTACTTTTTCTCTATCAGTGACCTTTACTTTTCCCCTCCCTAAATCCTGGTCACCTATGATTTCCCGTTATGGAGAGAGCAGCCCCAGCAGTTCCTTCCCATTTGTACCCCAGATTCTTCAAGCAAGATGGTCAGTGAGCAAGCAAGCATGTTGATGTGCAATTGTTAAGAATGTTCACTCCAAACTTAGCTAACTAAGGCCAGGGATTTGCTCAGTGGTGCTGTGTCTGCCTTGCAAGTACAAGGTCCTGAGTTCAATCCCCGGGGCGGGGGGATCTAACTCAGAAGAATTGATAACAGAAATGTGATTATATTTATCTCAGTGATGTGTTATGCACCAGTTTCATTTAGCATATTTTTCTGGAAAATCAAAAATATTTTCAAAGATTTTATGATTTCTGATTAAGGGATAGATATTCCTGTTACAAGAAAAACTACAAAATTTTTGTTTGTTTGTTTGAGACAGGGTCTCACTGTATAGCTGAGACTGACCTGGAACTCTGTAGCCCAGACTGGTCTTGAGCTCATAGCAATCCTCCTGCCTCAGCCTCCCCAGTGCTGGGATTACAGGTGTGCGCCAACGCCCGGCTTCTGGTCTTGAGCTCATAGCAATCCTCCTGCCTCAGCCTCCCCAGTGCTGGGATTACAGGTGTGCGCCACCACGCCTGGCTTTAAATTGTACAAATTTTAAAGATAAAACAGTGCTAGTTTATATACAATCTTAATTTATCCACAATATGCTTGAGTGTTCAGCATATCATCAAGGCTAGAGCCACAGAGATATGAGGCTGCCTTGAATTCAAGTGAAAGAAACTGATGAAACAACAGATAATGAAAACCCTGAGTTCCTAGGGGCCCAGAATCAGAGCAGAAAGAAGCAATACTGAGCTGGATTTTCGCCAGACTGCTCAGGGTCAGACAGAAGTGAGTAAAGGAGCCCCAGGTGGATATAAACTGAAAGGCTGAGTTTGGATGGGTGACACTTGAGGTGGCCAGAGGGACATATCAAAGCCTAACAGGCCTTGCCAGAGAGTTTGAACTTCTATCCTGATGGCACAAGGGTACTGTGGGAGCTGATAAGAGGCCGAGTGGTAGCGAATGAGGCCAGAGAGAGGTGCCAGAAGGGCCACGAAAGATGAGAGCCTTTAGAGCCAGGGATTTAGCTCAGTGGCACCATGCCTGCCTCTGCAAGGTCCTGAGTTTGATCCCAGGTGCTGGGGGGAGAAAAGACTTGGAGGCCAAGGCAGAGAGTAAAGGGGTGTGGTATGTGTGCGATCACTCTGAACTGCAGCATAGTGAAGAAATCACAGGGCAGAGCAAAGGTGGAGACAGATCGTACAGGTGGGAGGTGGCAGTGGCCTGGACGAGGGTAGAGGTAGTAGAAATAGGAAAGGTCACCTTCTGGATACATAATTTTAGATCTTTTAATGTGGAAAATTTTAAACATCCCGGGGTACCTATCATCCACTTCAACATTCAGCAATCCATGGCTGATATATATTTAGTATTGATGATTGAACCCAGAGTTAAGCTGTTCGGGCCTTTCGATCCTTCTACCTCAGCCTCCCAGAGTACTGGGATTACAGATGTGCGCCACTGTACTTGGCCTGATCTTGTTTTAGCTGTACCCTAGCCCACCTTCTCTCTCTACTGTATTATAATCTATTAATTACCCCTTATCTCTTTTTTTTTTTTCTCTTTGCAATTTAGTTTTTTTAAAAGGTTGTTCACAGTATAGATAATAGCAAGACAACTTTCCAGGTTGGGTTATATTCTTCCACTAGGAAGAACACGGTATCTGGCTAAGATATTGGATGCATTTTGAAAATACAGTTGAGACATTTTATGTCGCACATAGTGGCACACACCTGTGATCCCTGCACTCTGGGAGACTGAAGGCAAGAAGATCAAAAGTTAAAGTAAAAAAAAAAAAGAAAAAAAGAAAACGCACCACCTGCACAAAAGCTGGCAACTTAGCTACTTAGCAAGATCTTGTTTCAAAAAAGGGACTAGGAATTTAAAAAAAGGGGGGGGGCTTGATATTTGATAGTTTGGGAGTTGATTTAGGTACCAGGAGATGACAAAAGAGAGAGGAGTCCAGGTGACTCCCAAGTGGATCCCGAACATCGGGAAGGGTGTCATTACCACCAGACAACTAGATACCTGGGCTGGACATTTAGAAGAGGGGACTGACTTAGAAATGGATTGGAAAATAGGTTGCATCCATTCACAACATGTTTGAGTTAGGTACTGGGAATGCGAGAAAGGGCAAAATGAGCAGCCCCTGGAGTGAAGACTAAAAAGAGCTGAGGAATTACAACTCCCGTAAGTGCCATCAGGAAGAGTTCTGTGATGCCAGGAGGATATGTAATGGGGCAGTGTGACCTAGACTGGAAGCTCCAGCAAAGCCATCTGTGAAAAAGCTGCTTGTGAGCTGAGATCTGAAAGATAAATACAAGTTGAAAGAAGAAAGGGCTTCTAGGTAGATGGAATGGCATACACCAAGGTTGGCCTCTGGAGACCAGTGGTGACCAGAATGCGAGGGAAATGGATTTTAGATCTCACTGGAGGATAGCAGCCATAGTATGCAGGGCCTTCCAGGTCACGGGAAGGGCTTGGATCTAATATTAAGAGCAACAGAAAGCCACTGAGGCTGAGGTTGCTCAGAATCAACTTGGAGCCATCCTGGACTCCTCTCTTTTTCTCACCTTGAACCTAAATCACCAGCAAAAGCTGCCAAATATCAAATATCTTGTCCCTATCCCTTTATTTTTCTATTTTGAGACAGAGTCTCACTAAGTAACTAAGCTGGCCAGGCTGGGCTCAGTGGTACCGCCTTGCCTAGCATGCGTGAGGTCCTATGGGAAAGTGGGGAGAGGAAGAAAAAGGGAAGGAAGGAACCAAGGAAAAGAAATGAGGAAAGGGAAAGGAAGAAATGAAGGAAAGAAAGGGTTTCAAGTAGGCTGGGACAAGAAGAGGTATTTTAATCAGTTTTATGTTTAAAAAATCACTGTGATTGAAATGCTCTGGCAGACTACGGGAGTAGAGCAGTTAGAACAAACTGTCACAGTAATCCAGGCTGGAAACAACAGTGGGTTGGGTTATACGGTGACAGTGAAGATGGAGATCAAGCAGAGGGTTTGAAGGATATTTAGGATATAAAATCAGCAGCACCTGTTGGATTAGGGATGGGAAGTGGGGGCTAAGGAGAGACGGAAGGTCATCTTTTAGTTATAATTATTAAAACAACAGAAATGCAACATGTCCCCATCCATGAAGCACGTATGAGTAAGAAGCCCATATCTGACAGATGAGTCAAGGGCTTGTATGTGAGACTGAGGCAGAAAAGAAGGCAGAGAAGTAAGAAGAAAAGTGGGGGAGTGGCATCTAGGAATCCAGGGATGGAGAACCTCTCAGAAAGAATGATCCTTGCATCAAGTGAGGATGAAGCCAAGTAAGGAAAGTTGGGGAAACATCCTTTGCATTTAGCAACCGGAAGGTCACCGGCAGTAGTGCACTGGTAAATATTTAACACCTAGCTCTTAGGAGAGGAAGAAAACCCAACTTACAGGGTTTGCCTATTTCTGTCATGTCAGTACTCCTACCACAGACAATTTTAAGCCACCAACATCTGGCGATGAACTTGGAGGTGGGAAGAGATGAATCTAGCTAGCTCATGAGTGCTGACATGAGCCTGCCGGGGTGACTAACATGATGACCTCGACAAGGTGGATTTTAGGAGGTAGTGCAGGTGGAGTCAGCAAAGAACTGTTTCAGAAGCACGGCTACCATGTAAAGGACAGAAGAAAGAGAAGGGGCCTGTATGTGGAACCCAAGATCCAAGAACCACAACGCATGGAACAAAAGATGAGGAAGCAAGAGAACTGAGGACACTGATGAGGGGCTGATGGTGAAAAGCACTATGGAGGCTGGGTTTAATTTAAACACATGTAGAACCTAATGTCTGCCACACAAATAGAGAAGTTTGAATGAAGTGCCTCAAAAAGACTGATGAATCTGTGATCCAAGGCTGGTTGTAATGCATTGGTAGACCCTGACAACATATGCAGGGCCCTGGATTTGGTCCCCAGCACTAAGAGAAAGAGAATCTGTGATCTTCAAAGCTCTATGTAATTATTTTCCCATCAGTCCCCCCGCCACACACCCCTCACACTCCTGTTATGGTAGCAGTGATTGTCATCTTCTTTGGAACTGTGGACAATGAGGTATAGGGTTTGCCTGAGCTCAGAGAAACAAAACCCTTTGAGGCTTTTGGTTTCTAGGATGCTGTTTTTACCTGCACCAACTGATTCCACATTGACTGAGGCTTTTTTTTTTTTGAAGACCTAGCACCAGGACAGTGACAAATACGTCCTTTCCTCAAAAACAAATGTTTATTGGCTTGAGGCTGTAGGTCATTCTTTTCTCCATTTAACATATTCCACATGTCAATTGGCAGCACTGTTCTAAGCTGGATCCGACAAATAAAAACTCATTTACTCCACATATCAACCCTATGAGATATTATTGTCATTGCCATAATGCGCTGTTTCCCTTCCCTGTGTCATAAGACTTAATGGCTTAAAACAATAATTTGGATGATTTCACATGACCATGCCTGCTCATGGTTTGAATCACTAAGCATGGCCTCTAGCACAGTTACAGCCAGATGGCAATGGGGCCAGAGTCATCAAAAGACTTGACAGTCAAAGGAGTCTGAGCCTTTCCTAGACTCTAGGGGGCAGAAGGGTAATGCTTCTTAATCGGGTAGGGATGGAAGGAATTAATGGCAGCATCTTAGAGCAAAGTGACTGCAAGGGAGAAGCCCAATGGGACAGCCACGGCGTAGAGAATTTAAATAACTTGTCCCAGGCGGTACAGCTGGTGTGGAGAGAAACAGTTAATTCCAGGCAGCCAAGTTCCAGGACCTGCTGGGAGAGGCAAAAGAGACTGGCACCCAGGAACATAGCACAGCTCCTCAAAGCAAAGCAACAGCAGTTAAAATCACAGCATAGTCATAGTGGAACCAGAAAGTCCCATAGTTATCTACCAAGTGTTTGGAAGGAAGGAAAAATTCTCAAAAAATGTGAATGGAAAGAAATTTCAAGGACTGTTGATACAAGGCTCTTTCTATATTAGGAGTGAAAATATGATCTCGTGGCCCAAGGCACATGGAAGATTCTGCTTGTGCTTTTTCTCTATCTAGTCAGGAAGAAATGGAAATATAACTGTGTGTATGTGTATGTGTTGTTTTTCTTTATAAATAATTAAAATCTGAAACTTTTAGGCATTCAGAGGGGTCAGATATGGAGAAGCCTATGGCCTGGGCCAGAAAATTAGAATTGGAGGTATAGACCACCCTCAAAAGGATCTTCAGGTTCTTTCAGGGCCCCCTGCTGTCTAACATCATAGCCTCCATGTCTAGGTCCCCAGTTACTTCATACGCATCCTGGCCCCTCTACGGGAAGCGCAAGGAAATGACATGTCTACCTCGAGAGGGTTAGTCACTTCACAGGAGCAGCCGGCTGTTGCCAGACAAAGATGACTCATCTCCGGAGTGGCTGCTTTCTCTCCTGAACTCTGACAACCTGAGCCAGTGGATAGCTCAGAAGGAAAATAAAACATATTTAATTGAAAGCTTTTAGCCTGATTTATAACTTCTAAATACTTAGACACATGATATGCAGGCCTCCATCTGAACACATGCCCCCACCTTGCTACTGTTAGGGCCCGGTGGTCACCCCTCCTCCAAACACTGGGCTCTTTAGCACTTTATGCCTGTGTACAAGTGCCTGGCCGTACTGGAATGTCCACTCTGGCCCCTCCTCTGTGCACAGAAGCCTTTCTCAATACCTAATTCAAAAGCCTTCTCTTGCAGTGCTATGCAACAGTTCGACTAATCTCTGTTCACCTCGGCCCTCACCACTACGCTGGGAAAAGCTATTTTCCACGCTGCCTCTGCTGTCAGACAGAACCTCTGCCAGACCGAGCCCATAGCTGGCTTCTTCTGCATTGTGCTCCCAGAATCAGCGTGGAGCTGTCAGATGTGACTCATTGCTGATTGTGCTGATTTGTTATCTGACCTTCCTGGTTTACCGAAGACTGAAGTTTCTCCCTAGGTGCAGCTCTTTGAGGGCCAAAACTGACACAACTCTGTGAAAGGGATGATAAGAGGAAGAAAGTCTCTTGAGAGAGGGCTGGGAGTGGAACCAGGACCTACGGAAGGAAAACTAATGGGTCCACTTAGGTCTTACACAACTCATGGGACTGTCAGCTTTCCGGAGGAATGCACCCAGACATCCGTCCAGGCTGCGCGAGTCTGGACAGGGAAGACGGCGAGAACAACCACGAGCCCTACTCCAGTCCTTCAGTGTGTCTGCAAGGACACCCCCTCGTGTCTCTGAAGACCCTCCTAGGCAGCCCAGCTCCTCATGCAGCGTCCAGCTGCCCACACAAGGCATTCGCCCCCAGAATTTGAAGAGTTCACTTTAAGGAAGGCGATGGCCCATCCAAACCTTCCCTTGCATCCTACTCAGTGTGAGGGACAGCTATGGGTTTTCCTGCTGAGTCTTTACCTACCTTTATGGAGAAGACACCTAGATTTCCTGCAGAAGTCACCCTTCACCCTCAGAACATACTGGAAATCGGAATCGGGTGAGTGGGCAGCACATGACCTGGTTTCTAGCACAGCGTGTGTCTTTGTCTCAACACAAGAACAGGGAGACTGAGTCGGGACTGTTCTGATCACCAGAGACAGAAACCCAACTATTTACCATGTGGGAAGGAAATACACTCACGTGTTGTGTGATGCTTTCTCAGCCATGTACTGCAAATGCCTCAGAAGTTCCATAAAATAGTGCAGCCAGGTGTGGTAGCACACACCTGTAATCCCAGCACTTTGTGAGGCCGAGGCAGGAGGATTACAAGTTCTAGCCCAGCCTGGGCAATTGAGAAAGACCCTTTCTCAAAGTAGAAATCCACACATCCAGACATACATCATACATACATACATACAGTGCTGGGGATATTGCTCACTCCCCAGTACTTAAACAAAATTATAATGGAGCTGAAAATTTTCTATCAGCAGTAACACTATAGCCATCACAATGCACGAGTGACATGTTTGTGATGATGCCACTGTAAATAAACATAGGGCACACATTGCTTCTCAGCCTTTTGGCTAAGATTCAGTGTAAAAATATGGCACTTCCAGCCATGTGATAGTACAGCAATGAATCATGTACAGTAAGTAATACTTGATAATGACCATAGATGACTGCTATGTGTTTATGTATTTATTATACTATGCTTATCATTATTTTAGCATGTACACCTACTTCTATATAAAAAATGTCCTGTAAAACAGTATGCCGTCGGGCTGCCACAGCCTCATGCATCTCATGCATGCTGCATCTGTTCCTTTCACCAAGAGGCCAGGTCAGCGATCAGCCTAGACTAGTGATGGCGAACCATGCTGAGTGGAATGAAGTTCTTGAGACAAGGGAAAACATCCTTTCAAAACAAGTCTTCAGAGAGATACTTCTAACAGTAATCTCTAACAACTGTCTGCCTTCAAACGCAGAACCTCCAGCCTCAAAGCTGACATGCATAATCTTTACTTCTATAGGTTGTGTACCTCCTTTTGGGACATAGTGATTGACAAATCAATCAAAATGACACCAAATGCTACATTCAACTAAGCACTGAGTTCAACTAAAAACTGAGCCAGGCCTCCTGCCAGACACTTTGATCTTCATTCAGTAGAACCTAAAAAGAACATATTACATTTACAATCTGATAGATGCAGAAACTAACGGCCCAAGTCTGAGGACTTTACTGCTCTGAATGGTAAGAATGTGCTTAGGAAATAAGAACCCCAACCCTACCTTACTTTCTGGAAGTTCCTCAACCTCAGACATCAATTTACTGGTACCCAGCCCCAACCCCACCACCCAAAGTTTCTCTTCAGCCCTCACTCTGTGCAGTGCCAGGTACAGCAAGCCTTTGCTGTCCACTGCCTTTACCTAACTGCACAACAGCTCTTACAGACAAAAGCAAGCACATTAGAATAGGTGACCAAGCACTGTGGACATATATGAAGATCGACCCTACTTTCCAGGAACTTCTATGATTAAGAGAAGTGACCAGTGTGTATTTAGTAAAAGTGGAAAGCAGGATACTGTATTAGTGTGTACTTGTGTATTCTGGTGTAGTTAAACAGCTAACAAGGCTGGGGATATAGCTCAGTGGTACAATGCTAGTCCAGGGTGGGCAAGGCCCTGAGTTTGATTCTTAGCACTACACACACACACACACACACACACACACACACACACAGCTAATATGTGTACATGGAAAAACATTTTTTAATACAGTGCCAAAGAGTTTACAGAGAGAAATATGTCTCCCTTCCACTCTGCCCCCAGGTTTCTCCCTGAAGATGTGCACTGTTACATGACCTTGGGTATCCTCCCAACATTGTCCCATGCAAATCTGATTGTGTGCGTGCGTCTGTGTGTGTGTGTAAATAAATTTCTGGTTTTTTTCTTTCTTCTGACATAAATGAAAGTACCCTACACATACCTCTCAGTACTATGTTTTCTTTATTTAACAATAGAAAGTGTAAATCCTTCCAAGACAGACTTATGGATCTGTCTTGTTCTTTCAATAGCTTCATAGTGTTCTTTTGTGTGAATGTTTAACCAATCTCCTAACAATAGGCATTTATTTCCAATCTTTTGATTTTGTGTATGCATTTTAGACAGATTTTTATAACAAAGAGGGAAACAGAGAAACAAATTTCTGCTTAGTTCTCTTTTAAACAGAAAATCCTACTAACAGAGACCCTATTCTGTCCTGAGGGATCCTGCTAGTTTGTGTGTGTATATATATATATTATATATTTTCAAATTCTGGGCTCTCAAGTAAAAATTTTCAGAATTCTGCTCTATATTAAGTGCAAACTAAACAGAAATTAGTGCCTTCAGGATCTTTTGTTACTTAAACCAAAGGGCACGATGGAGGAAGAGTATAGGACAGACTCTAAGGGAAGATGGGCAGAGGTTGGAACCAACAAGCAGAAATCCTTCTCCCTCCATGTCATCTCTGTGCCCACCCCATCCCCCTCCCGGCTTTGTTTGGTCCGTGTGTGTGGATGAGCCTTCTCTGCCTCTCCCCGCCTGTGGGTGAGAGAAGCCAGCCCCACAGGACATCACAGGCAAAGGACTTGGCCGGGTCCACACCCTCCCCACCTCCACAAAGCCTTGATTTCCGCTTGGTCAGGAGTCTCCCGCCGTCCAATGAGCTCTGGCTAAAGGGACAGAGCCCCTGGAGAGAATCAGACTGCAAACACATTGCTTGGAGCAGCTCTCAAGTGCCACCACGTGGTCCCACAGGGACAAGAGTTTTGTGGACAGGAGCAGTCTTGTCAGTAACTACACTGGCGGGACCCTCAAGTCCTATCACAATGACTAGCTTGGTGGGCCAGCCTTCTAGTCTTGGATTGGTCTCCCCTGACAGATGTGCAGAGACAGTTAATAAAAAGTTCTACCTGCTTCAGAAGTGGACTCAGGTCTTGTCCGGCAAAAGCATTTTACATTTATTTATGGGTTAGATATGGCCACAGGGGGTGTCTAATTTGTGTATTTGTAAAGGGTGCCTAAGCCCCTGCCCCCACAACAAAAAAGTGAACTTATTTTTAAGTGTTTTCGTTTAACTTTTTCGAATGGCAAACATGTTCTTGAGAAATTTCATAGACTTGTTTGGGTGAAACTCGTTCCTGAACATGTTCTTTTCAAGAAAAAATTTTATAAAATGAAATATGTTTAGATCTGCAGAGTGTCTGGGTTTGGGAAGAAGCCTGTAGGGGCAGGAGTAAGGATCCTTCTCAAGCCTCCTGACAGCTTTTGCCGCCCAGTCGGCCCAGCCCACGCTGAGCGCCGGTCTTGCTCTGTGAAGAAACACTGACCCAAGGAGGAAGGAATCTGAGACACGCAGAGCGAAAAAGGAAACCTGCCAGCAGGGGTCGCTGACGCACCAGGTGGGAGCCTACAGCCGCCCGGGGGGTGGGCCAGTCCCAGTATGGTTATGCCTGCTTCTCTCCCTGCCCCTCCAGTAACTCAGTCCCTGCCTCACTTTTTTTTTTTTTTACTCCCACTCCCACCCACCTACCCCGCGCTGGAGATGGAACCCATGGTTGTCACTAAGCTACATACAGCCTTTTAATTTGTTTTTTTTTTTTTTTTGAGACAGGGTCTCACTACATTGTTCAATTGCACAGGTTGAGCTGTAACTTGTGATCCTCCTGCCTCAGCCTCCTCTGCCTCAGGGTGCTAGGATTCCAGGCATGTGCCACTATGGCCTGCTTCTGATTCACTTTTTTTTCTCTTGAATTCTTTTATTGGTACATTTTAGGTGTACAGTACATTTACATTCATCATTGAGAACTTATACCTTTACATGCTGTATCTTGGTTCTTATTTTTTCTGCATTCCCCTGCCTCCCTTCAAACCCTCCACCCCTCCCTATTTGCAAAGGCTTTGTTTCCATTTATTTCTTTTTTAAGGAAATTAATGTCAGCGTTTTAGTAACAAGTGTGTCCATACCTTCAGTGGTTTTTCTTAGTAGTACCTACCCATTGATATCCCCAGCCAAAGAGTGTATAGGCAAACTAGAAGCAGAACATCAGATAATGCTTCATCCTTGGATTGTACCTTACCAAGGTTAGCCCATTCCGGATACTAGTGACTATGCCTTGCCTGAGATTAGTAGGAAGAGACAGCATACACGTGCACACAAGTAGCCTGGGGCACCAGGCAAAGAGCCCTGCAGAGTAGGGGTGAGTGCCATGGTGTGCCATGCAGAATGGCATAGCCCATGGCAAGAGGTGAAAACAAAATGCCTGTGGACTGTCTGCACAGATGGAGAAACATCCATGAGCCCTTTGTGGGCCAAGAGCCTTCCATGGACAAGAGTCGTGTATAATGCACTGACTGCTGTGGCCATGGATGGTCATCACAGTGCGCATACCCCACTGAGATCATGGAACATCAATAGCACCACACTGACTAATGCTCACATGCAGAAGGTTGAACAGATATTTACTGGAGGGTTGGGTGGATGCATCTCAGTTTCAAATCCTTTAGGGAAGGATAACTAAACAAAAAATGAAGCCAATTCTGAGGTGAGGCTGTTTTCTGTACAAGAAAAGGGGTCTCCTTGGTCCCTAGCCTGATTCTTATTATTCAAACAAATCCCAGTTCCTCTGTATTATAACAGTACAATCCAACTCCTCAGAAACCCTCTGGAGTTCAGCATCATGCTCAATCCTATAACAAAGTCAGAGTGTTTATAAAATGTTTGCTGAAGAATTTGTTTTATGCATATATATAATCTCCACAGAAAAATCAACTTAATAAGAAATCTGAAGCTCACTTGTTCCAACAAGTTCACACCTGTCAACTCCATCCTGGACATCTGCCTTCCCAGTCAGAAGATGGTCAGGGCCAGTCTAAGGACCAGGCCTTCATGTGAGACCAAAGGCCCAAAGAATAGGCGGCCCAGCAAGGCTTTCTGCCTTTCTCAAAGGCACTCCACAGTCCACAGTAGACCAGTCCCTGGCAAAAGGCAAATGGATACCCAAAAAGGTCATTGAATAGCTGCACAAAAGCAAGGCTCTGTGAACACAAAAGAAGAAGGCATGAATTATGGGTGAGGATCCAGCATATTTACCATGGAATAGCTACATCAGCAGTTACTGGCATCCATCCAGGCCAATCCAAACCCAGCTAAATAAATTATCTTTTGAATATTCCATTACCACAGTAAAACTGGATTACGGCCACTGACCAGGCAACCAAGGGCCCTGTGTGAAAGGATCCAGCAGCTTCTAGATGCCCTTAATGACAACACAGGCCGTCTTGCTCTGCTTACTACAGCTCCTCTCCAGCAAATGCAGACTTGAAAAGTGTGCTCGGCCTCTTCCTGGATGAAGGTCATGGGCCTAGGAGAAAGCAGCTCATTGTCTGACTTTGCAGAACAGTCATCATTTGTTCCTTCTCAGTGAAACTCAGCCGTCTGGGAACAGAACTGAGTCCCCTATGACTTCCCTTGTTAGCTCCACCTAGAGATCACACCCACATGAGCCTAGATAAATGGAACTGTGAGGAGTGGTATGGGGGTAGGCAACGATTCTGGAAGGGGCAGAGGTGAGGGCAAAGGGCGATTTCCCAGGAAGTAACAAAATGTCACCTAAGAGGCTCCTGCTCTAACAACTAGCCTTTTGTTCCTACCCTTTCTCTGTAGTTAATGAAGCCAAAACCAGCCCTGAATGCAAGGAGAGAGAGGGATCACCCTGAGTCCTTTTCCTTTCCTGCCACGGGAGAGGAGCCCGTGGGGTCACCCGGGTGCCCTGCTGAGCCTCCACCTCCTTGTCTGTGCTGCTTCTACTCTCATCCTTGCTCTCTGTCTCTGCATTTAGTAGTCATAGTTAGGAGACTATTTGCACCAAGGACAGGATAAGTGCATACCTAGAGGTATCCAAGAGAAGTCCAGAGGCACATTGATATTTTATATGTTAATGAATACGCACTTATTTTATTTCCATTACAAAGGAAACTGCAAGTTGTTGGTGGCCCTGAGAATTCCACTGGTCCTCTCGCTCTCCAAGGAGGAATGTTGAGCTCCCCCTAGAGGATGGAGGAAAACAATACCTGGCAGACAAGCACTTGAGCCGCACTACTGGATGTAAAAGCAGGGATTTCGGGATTAAATCATATCTCTGAGCTCTTAATCCTATGCCTTTCTCTCTATACCACACTTCTGTTAAGTGTATTTATCTCAGCTGGAGTACTATTTTTACATTAACAACATTTTTCTTGTGAATTACTGAATGGAAATGGCCATTTTCAAGAGGACAATATAAGGAGCTGGTAATTTCTGAATTCTAACCAAATTTTTAACGCTGCTTTCATCTACGACTTACTCGGGTCCTTCTGCTTGCAAGGCAGGCAGCGGCACCACTGAGCTAAATCCTCGTCTCCACTAACGACTTTTTTTAAAAAGCTTCTAAATATCTCTTTTCTGTTCCTCACCCAGGGAATTGTAGGACATTACTGATGTTTCAATGAGTTTTTAGTTAAGTACTTTAAAAGCAATAGCCTGACTTCAAAGAAAACTAAAATTAAATGTTAATACTAAAAGAAAACCTATGTCATATACAAGATTACACAGCTCATGTTTCTATGCCAGTTTTTCTTTTTGCAATTCCTCATTGTATTTCTCATTGAAGACTCAGTGTACCTAAGACATCTAGTATCTGGTCCAAGTACTTTCCACTGATTGTGTGTTTAAAGAATTGACAAAATACCCTTTACGGTGCCTCTGAGTAAAACTTTGAATTCTTCCCCCTACCTCCAATCCTGGGAAACCTCTTCATGGTGCTTTCTTGCTCCATGGTGAAACCTTTTTCCATATCACAGAAGCCACTTTTAGAGTTGAGGCTTTATAACTGTGTTGTGATTCACATGGATAGAGTCCATCCTCTCAGCCCCACCTCACTCTCCTGCAATTTAATTGTCCCAGATAGAAAACAGAAAATGCCACTATTGTTCTATGAGGTTGAGTTGAGGGTCACACCTTTTCTTTTTCAATATCTAGTTACTATATACCTGTATTTATCTATATATAGATATGGTACTTGAATTACTTTGCATGTATATAAAGAGTGTATATTAATTTCTTTTATGTAATAAACACTACTTTCATATCAGGATAGCTTTTTTAAATGCATTATGGGACTGGCAACATAGCTCAGGTTAGACTGATTGCCTCGGGTGCAAGGCCCTAAGGTCAATCTGAAAAAAAAAAAAGAGTGAAGTATAATTTAAATACAACACTAAAAGCACATGCAGTACAAGGAAACAAATAAATTGTGTTTTATCAAAATGTAAAACTTTCATGTTTTAAAGGAACCATGAAGAAAATGAAAAAACCCACAGAAGAGTAAAAAATATTTGAAAACAATATATTAACAAACTACATATCTAAAATATATAAAGTGGTATTACAACTCAATAGCCCAATTTTAAAATGGGCATAGGCTGTAAATTTAACATTTTTTTCGAAAAAAAAATATGTGAATGCCTGATAAGTCCATGATGTTCAACATCAGGGAAATATAAAGCTATAATTAGGTATTTCTTCATATCCACTAGAGTGGCTATAATTTATCAAAAGGACAGATAATATTAAGAGTTAGAGAGGATGCAGAGAATTTCAAACTCCTGTGCGTTGCTGGTAGGAATGTTAAATGGTGCAGCTGCTTTGGAAACTGCCTGTCAATTTCTCAAAATATTAAACACAGAGCTATCATATGGCCTAGTAATTCCCCCTTTAGGTATATACAGTACCAAAGAAATGACAACATGTGTCTATTCATAAACTTGAAGGTAAGTCTTCATAACACTAGTCATAATGACCAAAGCCTGTAAGCAACCCAAATTCCATCATCCGTTGAAAATATAAATTGTGGTATAGACATATGATAGAATATCTTTCAATCATAAGAATATGGAAATCTATGAGGACAGAAAATAGATTATTAGTTGCTTTAGGGCTAGGGTGGAGCAGGAAGAGAGACAAGGAAATGGAGAATGGCTTCTTATTGCATGGAGTTTCTGTTGGGAGTGAGGAAAATATCACATGATTGTGGTGGTGGTCAGAGAACTCTATGAATGTACAGTATAAATGTCATTGGATTATACACTTTAAATGGTGAATTGTATACTATGTGAATTGTATCTCTAAAATATGAGCTGTACAAAGTAACATTTTAAATAGTTGGCAATATTAGTAGAATGCATAGAAATGCATGTCCTGAACATTCTCATAACTTCCAGTTCTACTCTTCTGCAAAGCCTGAGACAACCAGCCTGAATGCTGAATGTCTCCACAAAAGAACTTGAAGGAAATCATTGCTGAAGTTGTTAATCCTAATTCAAGGATCCTGCAGGTGAAAATAGTAATGATCCCATTTGAAAGAAAGAAAGAAAAAGAAAGTGGAGATCTCTACTGGGACATGATAGGAAAATCTCAGAAGTCATTCAGCCAAAGTGGAGGAAGAACATTGGCAAGGAGTATAACTATAAATGAACTGCTAGTACTAGACAGGCCATGTTAACTTCTGAGACTATTTTCTGCTTCTGTTAATGAGGGTGATAACCCTGTGCACTTTGTACAGTAAATTCCCACAGGGAGATTGTGAAGGGCAAGTGAGAATGTTATGGTTTATATCTAGGTGTCCATCCAAAGCCTCACGTATTTGTAGGTGGGGCTTTTGGGAGTAACTGGATCACAGGTGTGTGATAATGTATGATATTGGATTAGTTTACTGAAGGTTTTATAGCTGAAAGTCATGTTGGGAGGAGAAGCCTTGTTGGGAGAGGTAGGTCACTGTGGGCGTGGCCTAGAAGGGTGTGTATAGACATCTATTCCTCCTACTCCCTTGATTGTGGCTGATTCCTGCCTGCCTTGCCATGAGCACTTTCTCCTCTGTCATGCCTCTCTACCATGCTACCCTGCCTTGGAGCCAGCTGACTGTGGACTGAAATCTCTACAAACTGTGAGCTAAAATAAACCTTTCCTCCTTTAACTCGTAGGTGTTGGGTATTTTGTCCCATCAAGGAAAAAGTAAGACAGAGACAATGTGTCTGCCAACAAATGGTGACCAACTATCCCAATTCACCAAGATCCCCGGATTCAGGGATTTAAGTTTTAAAACCAAAACAGTGCCAAGAAAATCTAAATGAGTTGTTTATCTTCCCCCCAAAATGAGTTTTTAACATTTAACATAGACTTTAAAGGGACTGGAGATTTAGCTTAGTGGTTCCGCCATCTGCCTTGCAAGCTCAAGGACCCAGGTTTGATCCCTGGTACCAAAAATAACATAGACCTTGGAGCATGGAAAAAAGTACACATCCATATTCAATTCAAGTTCTAGTTAAAACTTTTTGTTTTAAACGTCAGCTAGTGAATATGGTTATTGTATCCATATGTTTGAAAGTGTATATGAAAGAATGTCATATGTTTTGTTTTTATTTTTTGAGACAGAGTCTCGCTATGTAGTTCAGGCTGGCCTTGAACTCACAGTGATCCTCTTGCCTCAGCATCCCAAGTGCTGGGATTACAGGTATACCACCATGCCCAGCCACAAATATTTTATATGTAAAAAATAAAAATAATCATTTTATCCCACCTTTGAATTAATGTTGTTAACTTGTAAATTTAAGGTTATATTCCCCAGAGTAAAGTAACTGATTTAATGAAATTCCCATAACCATTTTAGACAAC
Organism: Fukomys damarensis; assembly: GCF_012274545.1. Lineage (NCBI taxonomy): Eukaryota > Metazoa > Chordata > Mammalia > Rodentia > Bathyergidae > Fukomys > Fukomys damarensis. The sequence continues at coordinate 54,217,849 of NW_022900949.1, forward strand.
ATTTACAAATTTGATGTCAGATTATCTCAGACCTTCCTGTTACTTCACAGAACAGTCAAAAACTTAACAGAATCTTAGTAAATTCATTAAGAAGTAATAGGTATATTAAATAGAATATATAGATGTAACAAACTGAGTTTGCCTAACATTCAAACTCTGTACACAAACTTAGCTAAATGACCTTAGTAGTTTCCAGTTAAAATCTCTTAAGTTTTCTAATAGCATAAATAGCAGACATCCACCAATGACTGTGGTTATGAAACATATATATTTAGCCCAATGTTAATAGTGTGGGTTGAGTTCCCTTTTTTCTCGGCCTTCCCAGGGCTGAAAAGACAGTTAGTTACCCAGTCTGGAGCAGCTCTCTCAGACCCATGGCCTCTGGACCTGGGAAACAGGTTGCACTTTGCTCAGATGTCAGATTGGTGCTTGTTACTATGTGGAGTTCCATTGTAGAGTGCGGGGATCCATACATCTAGGCCTTTTGTTTTTTTAATCCTATGTATTCCCTTTCCCAATTTCTACCTTAAAATTTAATACAACTTTTAACTTTCTGATTTGAATTCATAAGAGTCTGATCCCTGATATACTCATCCTGCCAGACCCCCATCCTGGTTTATATCAGACACACACATACACACACACACACACACACACACACACACACACACACACACTTTATATCTGTTGCAGCTGTCCTGTGTCCAAGTATTCTGAAACTGCGTGATGGACAATATGAAAAGAGATGCCCTTTTAAACCTTTAAAATGCCTTGAAAATATAAGAAATTACTGGTACGATGGATCAAACTCAGGACCTTGTGCTTGCAAGGCAGGCACTACGACACCGAGCTACATCCTGGCCCTTCAATCCTCTTAAAGTATTTATTAAATAAGATGTTGGTGATGCATACCTGTAGTAACAACACTCAGAAGGCTGAAGTAGGAGGATTCTGAGTTCGAGGCCAGCCTCGCCTGCATAGCAAGACCCTGTCTCAAAAAAAAAAAAAAAAAATTATTGAATAGAATGTTAATGGGTAAATTTTAAAATTTTTGAGACAGGGTCTTGCTGTGTAATTCAGGCTGGCCTTGAACTCACTATGTAGTCCAGGCTGGCCTTGAACTTGCAGCAGTCCTCCCATCTCAGCCTCCCAAGGGCTGGGATGACAGGCACACACCACCACACCTGGCTTTAAACCTTTAGTAGTTGTATTTTGCAAAAATGAGTCTAACACTTCATCTGGAAGAAAAAGCAACCAAGAGTAAGTACAAAAGTTTCCAAATGGAATAGAAATGAAGAAAACGTGTGTGTTAAAAGTATTGATTAGTTATTGTGATTTAAAATATGTAGTGTTGGCACAATAATTGGCGCCTGGCTGCTTACAGAAACAAAAATGAAAGCCACACAACTTATATTCATGTTTAAGATTATCACATTTATGAAGAAAGAACACAAACAAATGAAAAGCAACTAATCTATTAAGCAAATGGGGTTGAGATTATTGCCTGTTTGGAGGAAATATGTGTTGTTTGGTTGAAATACTACATAAAAGTAAATTTCAAGTGAATTAGAGTACAGTGGAAAAAAATCAGAAAAAAAAAAAAAACCATGGGTACATATATCTGATATCCAGATAGGAAAGATGCTCTGAACACAGAGTGATGATAGAAATTACTACAAAAGAAAAGGCTGAATATGGTTTCTTAAAAGTTGACAATATTTATCTATTTAAAATACCACAAACAGGGCTTAGCTCAGTGGTTCTGCCGCCTGCCTCAAAAGCACAAGGTCCCAAGTTTGATCCCTGGTACAAAAACAAAAAACAAAACCCCCCACACAAACAAGGCTGCACAAACACACAGGAAAACTAGAAGACAACAGCAACACATCACATATGCATACAAATGGTTCTTATCTTCTTCTATAAATATTTCCTAAAAGTCAATTGAGAGGGGAATCGCGTCTCCACGGTTCAAGCTGGACTTACTACAGGGAAATTCCCTACTTGAAATTTCCTCTGCTCAATGTTGGTCGGGCCGGTCTCCCGCGTGTGAATGCAGACTGGTCTGCTGACGTTAATTAAAGCTTACTTTCGCTCTGTCTCCATGGCTCCTGGTGTGCCTTCCATCCTCTTGGACTAGCAAACACAAGCCATATCCAATAAACGGGAAGTTGCCACTTCACAATAAGAAGAAACCAGCCCACCCATAAAATAATCGTAAGGAGATTCCATTGCTTATATATATGGAACCAAAAACCAGGAAAGGAGAGGCAAAAATAAACCATCAAATATCAAAACACAAAGCTCTAATCTAAACAGTTTTCTAGGCTCTTCAGAAGTGGGGAGAAGCAACTCCACTTGAACATCTAAGTGGTAAAACCCATGGTAAGAGATGTGGGAATTCAACATCAATTGAGAAAATAAGCATTTCTCCTAAATGGACAAATAAACCACAGTATATATGTGTTTGACATACAATGTGTTAAAACATATATGCCCCTGTAAAACATAATCAGTAACATGTTTAGACCTGGATCTATTAACCATTATTTTCATGCTTTCCCATTATAATAAAATTTTACAATAAGGACAGAGAAACTGCATGTCCTTGATGTTTCTTAATTTTTTTTAACCAATAACAGTGTCATCAGGGTAGGAGTGGTGGCACATGCCTGTAATCCAAGCATTGTGGAAGGTTGAGGCAGGAGATCAAGAACTGGAGCCCAGGTTGCACTTAGTGACTTTGTGAGACCCTGTTTCAAAAATAAAGAGGGGAAGGTGGCTGGGGATATAGCTCAGTGCAAAGGCCTTGGATTCAGTCAACCGGAAGAAAAAAAAAAAAAAGGAAAGGGAAGGAGGGACAAATTGCCTTACCCTCCCTAGAGGGTGTATTTCTATCCCAAATATCTGTATCTTCAAATGATCCATGCGTGGCACATCAATTAATTCTATTAACACTTCCACTATTTACTTTACAATTTAAGTATGTAAGATCCCTTTATTTAAAATATGAACAATGCAGTAAGATAATACTGCATTTAATAAAGTATAAGAAAACATTCAGTTTAGCAAAAGTAATGAAGCCAAATGTAAAATGTTTTAAACACTAGAGAAAACTTAGATGGGACCACAGTGTTTTTAATTAGTAAAGGGAAGTACTGTAATAGTGCAAAAAGGGGGTTTCTGATTTATCCAACAGGTGGCACTATGCTTTAACCGTGCCTTGGGGGAAGGAAAGAAACTAAGACCACCTCTCATAGCAATGCAGGACATGTATTTGTCTGTATTTGACTTTGACCCTTACGATATCCACTCTATTTTAAAAGATAAATAAATAACTGGACCCGATCAAGAAAGAAATTTACTGGGGCTGAGGATTTAGCGCAGTGGTGCTGCCGCCTGCCTTGCAAGTGGAAGTTCCTGAGATCAATCCCTGGTACCAAAAAAAAAAAAAAAAAAAAAAAAAGGCAAATAAAGAAATGCATTAAAGGGTACATGATGCCAGGCACTCTTCTGGGAGGTACATTACTTAGTCATTTACTGATTTATTCAGCCAACAAATACTTATGGAGTGTCTACATATGTTGGGCCCAGCTTTGGTGCTGGAGAAATAATACTGAGGAAAATAATGGGCCCTCTTGTGCACATTATGGGTGTAATGGAAAAAAACAGACATTGCTGAAATGCTCACATTAATTATAGTTTTTGCTAAGTAATGCAAAGGGAAATTGAAAACCAACTAATAGCACAAATATGAAGACACTAAATAAAAGCAGAAGGCCTGCATAAACATGGACTAGTTATGTGCAGACGAGATAGGAAATGTCTAAAACGTCAAAAGACTACTTAGTTCACTGGGAGGGTTTGTGGCACTCTTAATATTGCCCCTTCCTTCACAGTCAGCAGTAGATACTTTACAGTATCTACAGATATGGAGAAGTGGCCCCTTCACCTCTCACTATACGTGACAGCTCATTCAGCTCAAGGCCAGGATGGGCTCCACCTCTCTCCCTCAAAATGCATCAGTCCCATCAGAAGCTTCTCAGACCTATGATCTCAGTTTCCCCCATGGCTTTTTCTGTGCCTGTTCTCTTCTCAAGAAACAATCAAGAAAAAAGAAAAGAAACAATCAGAAGCTCAGACTCTCTCAAAGCTGACTTCCTAGCTCCTGTCCTGCTGCTCAAGAATCTCCAAGGACCTGATCTACCTTCCTTTCAGCCAAGCCTCCCATAGATCCCACAAGCAAGAAGCAACCCTGCCTCCCTGGGGTGGACATAGCCCCTCTTCCTTCCCTGCCTCCATTCCATGCCTTGCCCCATACCTTTCCAGGCTAACTCAAGTGGCTTTCCCTCATCTGTAAATGATGCAGTCCTTAAAATAAAATGACCAGATTTTACATGTTAAAGGTCCCTTTTAAGATCAAAAGAAAAGAAAGAAATTCTGCCTGTCGTAGTGATACATGCTTATAATCCCAGCATTTAGAAGGGGGAGGTGGGATGATTATATTCAAGGACAGCCTGAATTATGTAGTGAGACACTACCTCAAAACAACAACAACACCCCCCAAAAAAGAAACATTGACAAGGCAAATAAACAACAAAGAGTGGTCACATTTCTATAGGCAAAATAAAAGGTTGCTATCCTCTGTTAGTTTTCCCACTAAGAAGATTTTTATGCTGATTTTTTTTTTCCAGTACTGGGGATTGAACCATGGGAGATCTGAGTGATATCAACTGCCCTTTATAAAACTGTATTTTCAGACCCCATCTTGCTAAGTTGCCCAGACTGGGCTCAACCTTGCAATCCTCCTGCCTCAGCCTCCCACATAGCCAGAACTATGGGCCTGTGCCACTGCATTCAGCTATGCTGATCTTCTGAATTGCTGAGTCTCCTCTAGAGAGGCTGGTCTGTCTCTACTTGGGAGAGAAAAGTATCCCACAGGTGGGAGACTGTCCTACTCTCAAGGGTCTGATCCTTGAAGATGGTAAAATGCTCTATCTCCTACCTGTTAAGACTTGCCCTTGCAGTTCTGGTTTCCTGTATGGAAACCTGTACTCTTCTGGCCATTGGCTGGACAGATGTGGTCTAGCCACAGGGCTGTGGTCTCAGCCTGCAGACCTCCAGGAAACAACCACATTAGAATGTGACATATGTTAGGTGAAGTATCACGTATGTCATAGTGATAATATCATTTTGAGATATATGAAAATGCAGCTTTTTTTTTTCTGATAATGACCCGCATACTTATGGGAGTTTCCAGTTGCCTCAGGGAAGTTTAGGATTGTTACAGAAAGAATGCAAAGAAAAAAAGAGTAAAAGAAAGAGGAGGGAAAGTTAATCCATGGTTTCTAAATAGGATTTTAGGACTTTTCAGGTAATTTAAAAACCTAGGCTTGGGCCAGGGGATTTAGCTCAGTGGTTCCGCCTCCTGCCTTGCAAGTGCAAGGTCTCCTGGTTCCAAAAAAACTAAAACAAAACAAAACAAAAAATCTAGGTTTGAGCCTGGGATGTAGCTTAGTGGCACTGTGTGTCTGCCTGGCAAGCGCAAGGTCCTCAGTTCAATCCCTGATACCGGAAAACAAAACAAAAAACCTAGGCTTCGTAAGAGTGAAAAGATTATTTTAGATTTCTTTATCTCTCTCTCTCTCTCACTGGCATATCCAGTGCCAACTTGCTCTTGGGACTTTGCCCCCGGGAAGTCCTGGTGTAGACAGGAAGAGTTGGGGCAGACCTGCCTTGTCAGTCCTAGCCTACTATGGTAGAAAGAAGGGAAAGGGAATAAAAGAGAGGCCAGAACAAGAGATGTATCTCATCTCCCTTTGAACTCTGCGCAAAGAAAGAAGGTTTGTTATGAAGGGGGAGAGGGGTGAGGGCATCTCAAGACCTCATCTTCCAGGTGACTGGCACCACCTTAGGAGCGGCTCTAGCATGGTTGTTCAGGGAGAAGAGTAACACGTAATTTTCTGGGCTCCCCTCAGGACTAGTTTGTAAAACACTGGACTGGGGAGTTTCCACGTGCATCAGAGAAGAGGCCTGGAAAATAGGCAACTTGAAAGCCAATAGACTTTCATTCTTGTCAGTAGCAAGGCTGGGGGTGGACATTCTAGGGAACAGCCAGATGGAAGATGTGGGGTCTGTAGCAGCAACCAGAGCTCCAGCTGACTCATCGTGGAACACGATACAATATCAACAGCATATCCACCCCAAATTCCCAGGGATGGAACAACTGTCGCTCTCAAAGGTGGAACACAGGACATATCCAGGTAGCAACCCACAGCACAAATCCGAAAGGAGGCAGGTGATCCTGCAAGGATATCTCGGAATCCCATCTTCTTCCTGTCTCTACAGAGCCTGTTAGCCACAAGTCCGTCACAGGCCCAGATACCATCTCAAAAAAATCAGAGAGACAGAAACAGAGAGAAACTATATATGAAACTAGGCTTTTTTTTAAAAAAAAACCTAAAGGGATGGACCTGACATGTTTATTTAAATTGTTTCATCAGACTATTCCCTTCTCTTCAATAGTTAGGTGCTCAGAAAAATAACTTTAGAGAAATGAAGATGCTACATCTTTGCACATCTGTGAGCAGGGCAAAAAAAATCTGCAGTCCTCCACACATATGAGTGTTGGCAGCCTTTCCCAGCCTCCTCCCCACTGCTAAATTGGGTGCTGCTTAGGCTGCTTAGTTCCTCCCATCCACCCACACACAACTGCACAGAAGAGCTTGGAGGGTCCAGACCAGATCTCTGGAAATTTGGATGCAAATTCAGGGGAACGGGAAGAGATAGCAAAGGCAAAAGCTATACAGAAAGATATTAAGGAGAAAAGAATAAAAGGCAAACTTCCCTTGCAGGGGACTGTGGTGAGCAGGACTGTAAATGTGTCCAGAGTTCTGGAAGGGGAAAGGGGGAAGGGCAGAGGCCTGAAAGAGCGTGTTATTCTAAGAAAGGGAGCAAGGGGTCCTGGTACTGTTGGATATTAGAGAAAATAAGAAGGAAAATATTTTGATAGGAATTGCTCTGGATTATATACTTGGATCTCATTTATATTCCTTAAGATTTGCTATCAAGCCTGCTTCTTTGAACCCACTGGGCCCTAAACAATACAGGTCTCTGTTTTGTCGGGTTCACAAGCACAGACTTTGCCACTATATAAGAGATGTATTAAAATAGAACAGGAATTCTCAACTAGTGGCTACCTTGTCTCCCAGAGGACCTTTGGCAATATCAACAGACAATTTCAACAGTCACAGCTGGGAGATGCTGGGGGCACCAGGTGAGTGGGGCCCCAGCAACGCACAGCACAGCCCCACCTACAAGTAAACAGTGCCACAGTCAAGAAACCTGGAGACAGAAAATTGGAAAAAGGGCGGTATCCTTACATTATCCCTTGCCAAAGACAAAACGAAAGCAGCTTTTTTTCATTTTAAACATTGTTTTTACATTTGTTGTAGTAATTCCTAAGCAGCACCACACACAAACAGTAATCTCAACCAAACCATAGAAATCAGTTTCCTAAAAACCTTTAAGGTGGGAGAATTCTTGTAGAATTCTAGATCCTATGGAAAAAAAGAATTGAATTTAGAAATTTCTAGAAAATTCATGAAAACACCTTATTAATATTTTTATTCTTAATATGGAACTATATAACTAGCACTTCAAATAAAACCACTGTCACATTTAAGATATGGTCACAACGTGCAGTCTTGGCTACCCTCCACCTTTTGCTCACAGTTAAAAAAAAATCCTCTGAACCTAACTCTTTTCCCAGCTTATTCCTCCCAATACTTTCACAGACTATAGTACTAGTAACTTCCTTTCACTTTGTCACAGATAAAATACACCTTAAGAAGGATTACTTGAGGCAGTGGTCTCCAACCCTATCGGTGGCACAGACTGGATTAGATTCTCATGAGGAGCACCCAGCCTAGATCCTTTGTGCACTCAGTTCACAGTAGGGTTCATGCTCCTACAAGAACCTAAAACTGCTGCTGAGCTGACAGGAGGTGGAGCTCGGCGGTAATGTGAACCGTATGTGGGGGTGGCTGTAAATACTACATATGGGGCGTGGCTTCTTTGTCTGCTGCCCACCTTCTGCTGTGCAGCCCTGTCCCTAAAAGGCCACAGAATGGTACCACCTGTTTGTGTGGGGACCCCTGATTTGGGGTAAAAATATCGAGGGAAGCTGGCATATTTGACCTTTCATCTGTGTGCCTTCATCTACATGCCTTGAGAATTTGATTCCAATCTTCCTGGTCTCTGCCTCAGCCATCCCTGCGCAGATCCCAGTTCTATTTCTGCACATGGTCAGCCCCAGGGTTCGGTCCTAAGGTTCCACCTTGTGTAGCTTAAAACAACAGGACAATGAACTAGAATTTTTACATTTTCAGACAGACAACCAACTTATCAAAATTCTTGTTTCTTATTGTGGCTATCCTTGTCTTTTCTCTGAAATTTAGTCCTATATTTGTATGAAATAAATACCAGTGTCTTTAGAACTAGATTCAGTGCAACTTATGAAAATATTACCCTTATACATGTTAGGAGGAATGAAAGCTTTATTTCTTCTTTACATTCCTGATTTCTCGGGCTGGGGATCTAGCTCAGTGGTTCCGGCACTTGCTTTGCAAGCACAAGGACCCAAGTTCAATCCCATCCCCAGTACCAAAACAACAACAACAACAACAAAAACCTGCATCACATTCCTGATCTCTCTCTTACACTAAAGCCAAGAGGCACCTGTGGGAGAGGGGTACTCACAGCTCTGGCCTGGGGAGGTCAGCCAGGCATCTTGCTTTCTGTTGGGCCCTCAGCTGTGAGGGCCAAGATAGTGGGCAGGCCTGTTCTAAACCTCTATATATCTCTGTAGGGACATACCAAGCACTTGGAGGAGGGTCACAGTGCCAGAGGAAGACTGCCAACAGGCTTAGTCCTAGCACCGATGCCACCAAAAATAAACACCTTCAGAGACCACCATCTGCCTTTAGTGGAGATCTGCTTTTCAGCGGCAGCAAATGGCAGGGAGGGCTACCATGTGATGATGCAAGATTATTGTCCATTGGACTATATAAGATAGGTTAATAATATCAGCATATAATGTGCACAAGTCAAATACAAAACAAGAGCAGGCTGTTGGCTTCAGTTACTGACAAAGGGTGGTTTTAAACAAACAGGGTATTCCTTTTTCCTTTAATAACAAAAAGACTAGAGAAATGCAGCCCAAAGCTTATTCATACAGTCAAGATTTCACAGTTACGGAGTAAGAAGTTTGGGTTAATGATATTATCAGGTGTTCATTTACAGCCACAGGCTGATATGTGAATTTGCTCATAATAACAAGTATTACAACATCTTGCAATTTTGAAATCGGTTTCCCAGGTTCTGCAGCAACCCACAAAAATATTGAATATATTTAGATGTAGGTCACTACTAGACGATAGCACACAACCTATGAGCTTCTGCTTTTTTGGCTCACTCTGACAAAATGAGTTGTTTGTGACATGCATGACCTTGCTTGGTGAGGGTTGTAAACCCCAGACCCCCCCTCTCTCCCTTTCTCCTTCCTCTTCTGACATTACCTTTTCTCTGCACCTGAGCTTTCAGCAAAGCAAGCCTTATCCAAGCTGGGTGTGTGGGTTCCTCTAGTTTCCCTTGTGAGCTTTAAATTCAGAATTTGGGCTCATTTGTTACCAGTTTCTCTAAACAGCCTACTTCATCCGTTTGTTCACTCATTCGTTTATCAAATATTTAGTAGGTGCCTTCTATGTCTTTTTTTTCATATGCACTGGTGAAGCAAAGACAAGCTATTGTTTGGTCTTTGAGAATATCATCTACAAGTGAACAAATAACAATGGTAAGTATGTTATGAGCATTCCAGTGAATGCAGATATATGAGATGAACCTTAGCCATTTAATGTGTTGAGATATTTTCAACTAACTTGACAATATTCATTTGAAAGATGGGTATATATGTTGGCATGGTGAGCAGAGTTCACCTGCTCTATGGATATTGACTCCTTTTCTTTTTCATAAGAGAGCATAGGTTTCCTTCAGACCTCAGAACTCAGTCATGCAGGTTAGCTATGATTACTAAGCAAAGAGTGTCTATCCTTAGGCCTATGAGTATTAGTGTTGGTTGAACCAAGAAAGTTATATTCGTAATGATTATAAGACTTAAGTAGAAGACATCTAGTCCGTCTCCTAATAGATACTTGATCATCTCAACCTTTTTGGCTATTGTGAGTAATCCTGTGAAGATGAATATAGCAGTGTCTTTTTAAGACCTTGCTTTTGGGTAAATTCCCAGAAGTGGAATTGTTGGATCATATGGTAATTCTATGTTTAATTTTTCTTTTTTTTAGAAACAATAAGGATTTATGTTTTATGAAGAAAATAGAATGTACTTATTTAAGCCACTTCCTGGAATTTTTTCTATTGCTTACAGCCCAAATCTCCTAGCTGCTAGCAGGAGGAATAGAGGTGAGAGGGAATTTTGGACAGGGAGCAGTAGGAAGATGGCAGTAGCAGCAAGCAGCCACATGGCACCAGTAAGGAACCACAGACACCTCTTCGCATGGGCACAGAGAGCATGGGAATGTAGCAGTAAGACTTCTTGGTTGAAACAACAGACTCCTTGTTCAGTTGAAGCAGACAATGAATGCTTTAAATATGCTGAGTTACCAAGAATCCCTTGGGGAGTCAAAGTCAAATTGGAAAGTTTTTCAACCAGGAAAAATACGTGGATCACACATGTGGTCGTTACGCACAGCACAGTGGTTTGTACAGGGTACAGTGGTCTAGGCCTCTGCCTCTACTGCTGTGCCATGCCACCTTCAGCAGCAATGTCTTCTGCCTCACATTTCTGTGAATTGCAGCCTCTCATGTCTTTGGAACCCTGGAAAAAAAACTGAGTCATGTGTATATATATTCCAGCTGCAAGAGAGTATTTGACCTTGAGAAATCAGGACTCAATGACTTGACATTCATCCAAATCTGGTAAGACAGAATACAATGATTGATTGGCAGTGTCTGTCACAGGTACGAGAAAGGGAGAGAGCAGACAAATGTATTAAAGAGGGACTATTTATGTCTTTCTCAAATTTATAGGTCAAAACCCTATGGCTGCATTTTAAGATAGTGTGATGAAGGAGGTAAGTTTAAACGAAGTTATAAGAGCGGTAGCCCAGATTGGATAGGATTAGTGTTTGTATGAGAAGAGACACCAGAGAGCTCCCACGCCCTTTGCATGTATGTGTCAAGAAAAGACTATTCGAGGACACAGTAAGAAGGCGGCCATCAGCAAGCCAGGAAGAGTCTCACCAGACACTAAATCAGCCAGCACCTTGATCTTGGACTTCCAGCCACCAGAACTGTGAGAAATAAATGTATGTTGTTTGAGCCATCCAGCTCGGGTTGTTTGTCACATCAGCTACAGATGACTAATGCAGAGTTGTAGTATATGGGTCATATGGTTCCCCTCGCTGCCTAACAGCTTCCAGCTTGCAACATCTGTGTTAATGGTTTTAAGCGCGAAAATAATGTGACCAGATTTCCAGTTTTTGAAAGATAATTGTGGTAGCGTTGTGGGGAGAGGAATACATAGGAAGTTGAGAGATTACTTAGGTGGTGTCCTAGTAGCTTTGGAGAGATGACAAGAGGCTGAGTTAAGCAGTACAAGTGGGAATGAGGAAGAAGATGGATTTGAATAACATCAAGGGGAAGGATCTACCGGATTTGTTTATTGAACACAAAAGGCAGAGAAGAGAATAGTGAAGGCTCCCTAATTTCTGCAATGGGTATTTGGATAGGCAAAGGTGAAATTCATCCAATGTTCGGGGAGAAAAATCGACTTTTACAAAACTTTAAAGTCCTAATCCACAAGATACTTATTACTTACATGGAGATCTATCAACTTTATAGAGGACAAATTTGGTAGGCATTGCCTTAATCAAGGAATCAAGATGACATCACTAGGAATGGCAAAATTGTTCACTGCGTGCTTTCTGATAAGATGCACTGAGAAGAATGCAGCACTGCTTATGCAGTATTCCTGCCAAAAATAGGTAACGTCTCCGAGTGCCCCTCTCACTGGCAAAGGCAAGAATAGTGTTTCTTCTCTTCTCAAGACAAGAGAAAGCGCCCTGCAAGGGACTCCTCACAGCCCTTAGACTGTGACAGACCTGAGAAATCTAAAGACAAGAGACAGAGGCTACTGCCCCGAGGCAAGGGAAAGGGAGAGGAAGGATGAGACTGGAGGAGAGGCCCTTCACAGAAGGTGGAGAGTGCATAGACATTCAGGGGAATGGACTTGCAGATGTCACTTGAAGAGCTCCGTCCAAAGAAGGAGTTGCTGGTGGACCTCATCAGCAGACCTGATGCAGCAACAGCAAGCTGTGCTGGGACATACCATCTAAGATGGGCCACCCCCTGTCTCCTCTTCTGCTGGGCCCTGCCTCCCCCAGAGGAGTCAGCGACCTCTGTCAGTGCAGAAGTTACCCAGATAAAAGGCAAGGAGTCACATTCTTTTCTATCTTCCCTCCTGCTCTTGACCTCCCAGCCTGGGGTGGGTCTGAATCAGAGGAGAGAGAAACTTTAACACTGAAACAGGATGTTTTGACTATTATTCTGAACCAGATACTTACATTCTTGAAATGACATTTTTGGCAATGGAGAGTGGCTAAAAAAGTGGTGTAACATGTATGAAACTGGTAACAAAGATAGAAGAGGACTTGGAGGGGGAAATAAAATTGTTTGATAGCCTACTAGATACTATTTATATAATTAATTGGCTGCTGACACAATGTCTGGGTCTTCCTCCAAGGAGCTGCCCTGCTCCTGTATTAGGGGCTACTGTCCTGAAGACCTTTTTGGTCCTCAGGATCTGCTTGTGCCCTTCTTTGCTAAAATAAAATTCTCATTAGCCTCTCTTTTGGAGCCAGTTTTCTATTGATTTGGGTATAAACTCCCAATCAATTTTTCATATCAAAAACATAACGGAAGCTGCTCAGAAATTGTTCTAATCATCAGAATTGGCTGCCTCCTAGAGCTGGTCTCCCCCAGACTCTCATCACTGGAAAATTGCCCAATGGGAGATGGATCTTTCTACAATGGGAATGGGGTAGAATGATTAGGAATGTGAACTGTAGTCAGACTGTCAGCTCAAATCTCAGGTATTCTATTTGTGAACTTCTGAAATATTTATGATATCCTTTAATCTTTCTGTGCTCTGAGACATCACCCATGAAATGGGAATACCAGTAATAAACACCAACTTGTATAGGCCCACATGAAGAGTCTAGTATGGAGTAAGCATTCAACTCTCTGCACCATTACTAGTTCCTGTGCTTTGCAGAGGTCCTCTTGGACCTGCATTCTTGACTCTCAGTCCCCATTTCTAATTGAGATTTCCTCCACCCTGACTGCTGTTCCAAGACAGGGCTTTAGGTCCACTCTATAACCAGTTCTTTTCTAGCTCCATCCAAGGCTCCTTTCTCTTTTGTGAGAGTTCAAAAGAACTCAAGGGCATTATTCATCCTACTACCATGGAATTATTCTCTGGGGACACTGTGGAGATGTATCTGTCAGCTTTCTATTGCTGGGACAAAATACCTGCTACCCACAAGTTAAAGGAGGACAGGTTTATTTTGGCTCATGATTTCAAAGATTTAAGTCCACAGTCAGCTGGCTCCAAGGAAGAAACATCATGGTGGAGGGCAGGGCAGAAGAAAATACTCAAATTATGGGATTCAGGAAGCAACAGGGAGAGAGAGAGCCAGGGACCAGATGTAAGGTCATGCTTAGTAGACTCCTTGGTGTCTCTTAAGTCAATCAAGTTGGTAGTCAAGATTAACTATCCAAGGAATGGACTGGGAAATGACATCTGGATCTCCAACCTGCCATGAATACAGCCAGTTGGGTTTCCAGCTCCATGGGTCCTTTGACTGCTGGAAATGTCAACTCAAATGTGATAGTCAGGCTGAATAACAGGGTTCTGACCTCAAGAGACCTTAGCTATATCCTCACAGCCTGGAAATCAGCAGGCAATGGCCTGAGGTCCTCTGCTGGTGCTGTCACTGACTAAATGGAATGTGCCTCCAGGGTTCATGACAAGTGGTCAGTTTTGCCCAGACAAATAAACTTCCTGAATACTGAGTAGGAGATGAAATAAATGCACAATTGCCCAACTTTTCCAGTTTCCTTTCTATAAGCCATTGTCTTATCAGTCTAAAATGACAAGACGAGCACCCTGGGGGTACAGTGGATGTGCCAGCATAATTCAAGAGAAAGGGGACATTGGAACAACTGAAGTCCTTCTGACCTAAGGACTTTAACATCCATGTTCCAATATCCAGGCCTTGATTATTCTCTTTCAGGAGATGAACATATTTTAAAATATTTTTAAAAATATTTTAAATAGAGGAGCTAGACAGCTAGAGACTTTAGGATAGAAATTTTCCCACATTTTTGGACACCACTTTGTTATGACTTCATCTCATTTTGAGGTAAAATGTTAAAGGTTCTCTGAATATTTAAGATCACTTATCACCTTCCACCATTCCAACTTTATAAAAAAGAAAAATGGTGATTGAATTTAGTGGTTGTTTGTATAATGCAAGGGAGCAAATAAGGTTTAATACACAAATAGCATTCAGATGAGTGAGGAAATCAAGTCAGAGACCAAAGGAACGTGCCTCCCCCCAGTTCTAGTACGCCAGAAATAGTTCTGCCTCACAAGTGCACAGACTTATGAAAATGATCCACATTTAAATACTAAAAAGCAAGCACATTTCTCTTCCCTAGGCTCACTAGAACAAAAGATAATGAATAACTTGGGTCCAGGAGATACCCCCTCATATTGCCACATTATAGGCTAGTGGGTGCTTCAAAAATATGCTGGCTTTAGTTTCTAGCTGCAAGGTATATTCTTAAGAGACAAGATAGGTTTCCTACATCATCCACCACAAAATAAGCCAATGTATGAGTGAAAATAAATGAATGGGGTGAAAATTGGTGAAGAAATAGGAAAAACAAAACTGTGAATGGTTGATCCTCACAATGGAGAAGGGCAAAGATAGGAGCGATAGCCGCTAAACACATTCATTAATAATTTGAGGAAGGAAGTGAAGCGCAAGTGTGTGTGTGTGATGCAATATTGTTCCAGTTACTAAACATCATGAAGAAATGAGAGGAACTTTAAATGAGTTTAAAATACAACACAAGGGCAATGAGATAAAATCATCTTATACTGGTTCTGTACTCCTAATTCATCTGCAAAACTATTCCCCAAATATTTTCTGTGAAGGAAACATTGATTCTACTAATGATTTCATCTACATAGGCTAGTATCAGCTAAAAAACGTATATCCTGAAATGTTTATCGAGAAATAGAATAATGAGAAATGAGTTCAGATGAATAAGAAATAGAATTTGGGGTTTTAGTGATAATTCTGAAATCCTCCACTGGAAGATTGCTTAGGAGGGGGAAAAAAAAGATAGAGTGTCATTTCATGTAAAATTGTTTTCATACTCTTAGTAATAACTCAATAATAGAATTATTTACATGGGGTGCAGCTAAAATAAGGGAAATCAGAAGAATCTGGTACAGGAATTGATGTTTCAAAGAAAGGAGCAAACCTTTTTAAAGGAGCAAACTAGCTTTTAATGTCAAATTGTGGATTTGGATACTATTAAACTTTTACATCCCTATTTTAGCTCTTTGGACAAGTATGATGATGAAAAAATATGTGCACACTTCAGTAGCATATATACTAAACTTGTAATGATAATGAAAAAATAAAAAAACCAGAATTTTCAAAACAGGAGAACTTCAAGTCTACAGAAAGAAGTGAGATAATATGGTTTTACCCATTCATTTAATAATTTATGGAATTGAAATATTGGAGTTAAAAATTGAATGTAGAAGAGATAAAATGAGGACAGTTTCATATAATAGAAAGTAATCATATAGTAGAAAGTGATCACTGCCACACAAAGTTCAGATAAGAACCTCTGTCTATGATAGAATATGATAGGCCGATGAGGCAGCTACTCAGCCAGGCAGAAGGGAGGCTACTGTTTTTCTTTTTCCTTTGATACTGGGGATCAAACTTGGGGATCATGAGCTTGTGAGGCAGGCACAGTACCACTGAGCTAAATCCCCAGCCCAGGAGGCTACTCTTAAGAGGTAAGCTGGTGGGAAAAGTGACTCTGTTCAACTGAGATAAGAGAGCTCAGGCAGGCTGGGTCCAGTCCCAACCCTAAACACTTGGCTGAGAAATCTGAACTTTATTCTTTAGTCATTTCTAGCACTTTTAATGACCTGAGGCAAGCACTTGCTTGCTTGCTGATGGGATGAATAGAGCCACTGACAAGTTCCAGTTTTTGCTTAGGGAAAGTTAAGTGGTATATAGATGAGGGGGGTGAGAGATTTTGTTTTTGTTTTTGTTATTTATTTACTTTTGTTTTTTTTTGTATTTTTGAGACAGGGTTTTGCCATGTAGTTCAGGCTGGCCTTGAACTCACCACGTTGCCCAGGCTGGCCTTGTACTTGTGGTGATCCTCCTGCCTCAGCTTCTGTGTGCTGGGTTTATAGGTGTGTGCCATCACATCCTTCAGGGGGGATTCTAATATATGAGATTTGGTCAAAAGTATAAAGTGACACTTACTACCTTTACTGAGTTAACCCTCCTAGAAGCTTCACACATGCCCCCCCACACACACACAGGGAATTGAACCCAGGGACTTTACACTGAGCTACATATGCAGCACCCCTTTTCAAAAAAAGGTCTTTTAAAAAAATTTTTGAGACAGAGTCTTGCTAAGTCCTAAATTGCTCAGCTGGCTTTAACTTATGAGTCTCCTACCTCGGGTTCTGGAGTGCTGGGATTACAGGTGTTTGCCAACCCACCAGGCTTACACACATATTCTTTCAATAATTATCTAATCTTAAGGGCCACCCTTCAAAGAAACAAATGAGTATAGCATTCCTAGTTTATTGTTAAAGAAACACATTCAGGAAGGTTGAATAAAGTGCTCAAATGTCGCATGAGTGAAAGGGTAGAATCAGGCTTCACGCCCAAATCTAAAAAGGCATGCTTTAAAAACAACAAAAACAAAACTATAGCATGTGGATATTCACAGGTGAGGATGACTTAACAAGGGCAATGACAGTAGAAAGGAGGGTGAGAGAGAAAAGAGATTTCAGCACAGTGAGAAGGATGTGGCAAGGGAACAAAAGAGTGCGGATAAGGGATAACCGCCATTCTAGCCCCAGCAACAACTTATGAACTCCAATTTGGAAAGGGAGTAAGTTTTGGACTTGTTTGAAACAACGGCAGAATGTCCACGTAAAAGGTGGGATGTTCCTTTCGTCCAAGATACACAAAGATCACATGGGGGAACAGGGGCAAACGCCGCATAGGCAGAACTGCCAGACGTATCCTAACTCAAGCCACCCTCCCTGGCCGCTCGCCTCTGTGCAAGTGGTTTCTCCTCCTCGGTCCACTTCTGCTTCTTCCCACTCGTCTCCAGTCTACCCTTCCCTGCAAGAGTGCGTGAGGGTAGTTTGCTCCTCAAGCTCTCTGCTTTTCCCCAGCTTACTTCTTATTTCCCAGAGCGTCTGCCCTTTTGTGTCTCTCCCACAGACTGAGCTGCTGGAGGGCTGGGTCTCTCCTCACCTTGGCCACTGAGCGATCTCTAAGGTTTTCCTGTGTCGGAGCCTCAAAACAGTATTTGTTGACTGTGACTGACTGATTCCTCTTGTTGCCCTGGTAAAGAGCTACCCTGCCCTATTAAGTCACACTTTCTTCCTTCTTAGGGCAGTGCAGTTAACAACCTCAAGACCAGGAAATCATCTTCCTCATCACATACCAGGGTATTATTCATGCAGTTTACTCACTGTGAAGAGTCCCCTTGAGATAAAGCTAACAATTAGTTGAAGATTTACGAATTTCTAGGGCCAATCAACTTTTTAACAAGCCCACTTATGGCGGGGTAACCCTTTGCGATCCCGAAATACATGCTAGGTAGCAAATGCTTCCGAATTTATGGGAGGATCCTCGGATGCTGCACTCATGCTGGAAAGGGGGTCTCGGGCCCTTTTCCTGAACCAGCTTCTGCAGAGCAAGGGTTCTTCATCAAGAATAAGGATTTGTGTACGTCGTGTTTGGCTCCGTGGCAGGAGGATATTGTTGGGTCGTCTCATATATCTCTTCGCTCCTCCTTTTGTGTAAGGTAGTTTTGATGTCCACTAAACTGTCCTTTTTTCTTTTTTTTTTCTTTTTTTTTTTTTTTTGGTACCGGGGATTGAACTCGGGTCCTTGCGCTTGCCCAATTTTGTTTTCGTTCAAGAAGTTTCCCTGGCTGGAAAGGAGTCGTATTTTCCTGGAGCTTTAGGAGACTTGGAGATCTGTTCGTGGGGGAAGCCCAATTCCCATTGGATTTGGGAATCACAGGAAGATAAAGGTTTTCTCCCTGTGGGGGCTTCACGGCTGCTTAGAGCGGCTACTAAAGTCCACGATTAGTTAGCGCCACAAGCCAGGGGTCCGTCGGGTCCCTTGCTCAGACTGCCGAGTCCGGGTTG
>NW_022900949.1:54237277-54244356 GCF_012274545.1 Fukomys damarensis
CGCTGCGGCGGGGACTCGAAATGAGAGACGGCGTGACTGACAGGGACTTGGGGCAGGATGTAGTGGCTTCCTGTGAGCAGGTCTCAAAACACAGTCATCCAATCCGCACTTAACCCACTTAATTCCTTCCTTTCTCATGCATTTAATTGTTACTTTTGAGAGCGATCCGTACTAGTTGACTAGATAGAAAATTTTGCTCAGAGGCCCGGAGCCTTACCCTAGAAAAGCCAATTTGTGTGGACTTGTGCTTTTAAAAGTGACTGGTCTTACAGTGTCGTTTTTTCTACAGAAGTTTATTTAGATAAAATGCACTTTTATCAAAAAGTAAAAAAAAAGTAACATTGCTTTATCCTTGGATTTATCCTTTATCCTTGGATTGGAAACATGCTTCATGACTCATGTAAATAACCCTGTTATGAGAGATATTTTAAATTTTGAAGAAAATTGGACTGTATTAAAATGGCTAACAATGCAATTTCTTGGGCAGGATATAAAATTTTCTTCTTTTTGAATAGTGATGCTATTAATTGATCCTAGTTTCCTTTTCTTTTCAGGTTACTCCCCCGTTTAAGTATTTGAAATTTTATTAAACCCCAAATGCAAGCATATTAAATTTTCTCACCTTTTAATTCCAGAAAAAGTTCTGGGGCTTTATAAGTTATTAACGATTCTTGAAACCTGGAAGAGAAGTATGTCTTTTCCATATCTAAGTTCCCAGCATTAATTTTCTAAGATATAAAACTTTTTCAGAATTTAGAATAGGTCGTATGTGTAATATTTGCTTTTATCTAATTTAATTATTAGGAAAATTAAATGGGCCAAAATGTAGATTATACCGTGGAATAACATATACATACACATCTTGGAATTGAGATGTAGGGTTGTACTGTTTCCAGAGGGATGTAGTAGCCTTGTACTTTCACTTGCTTCATGGTAAAGATCATTGAGAAAAGTTTTGGAAGAGACATTACTGTGTCTTACTTGGGTCTGAAATTAAAAAACATAACTTTTTCTATGGTTTAGAGCAGTCCCACTGCAGACTCAGAATGCTCATCCATTTACTGGAAATGATATTACTGCATTAACCATGGTCAAAGTATTACATCTGTTGTCTTAATTTCTTGGTTTTTGTATTGCTCAGCTTACTCCTTAGATCGTGGAGTATTTCATAGGAAATATGTGTTATTACATTTATATGCACACCCTCCCCTTTCTTTGCCTTTTAACTAGTGTAGTCCAGTTGATTGAGCTTGCTATTTTATGTTTCCCTGAAGCTGTTAATGAGAGTTTTGTAGTGTAGGGCCTGAGAAATGAAAGACTCATTAGCAGGTATAAATTCACAGAAATGGGATGGATGGTGTTGATTCCAGCTATGAAGATATTTAGTGGCTTGGAGAATCAAGTGCTTGTGTCACATTTCCTCTTCATCGCACTGAGAAGCTTTGGAAGAGAGCCTTATAGTGCCTATTGGCCTGGAGGTGTGCTGGCAGATTTGAAATTGTTTATTGGGTGCCTCTTATCTGGAGTTAGAGATCCATAGGGCTGAAAGTGAGCCAGAAAGAAAATGTTCTTTTTCCTGAACTTTGGTAGGACCCTTCTAGCACCCTTCAACTCTGAATAATCATAATGAAAAATAAAGATTGATTGATATATGTGTCTTTAATGTACTATAAAGATAATAACAGAATACAAACTTCTTTTATTTATTAATTTCCTATATATTTCACAAGGTGAAATACCAGATAGACAAAACAAAACAAAAAAATGTTTATGGCCAAAACTTTACGTGCTCAAAGCTTTCTTTAGGGTGCAGTTGAAGCAATCAACTGATATTAGCAAATCCAGTGTTGCTGACAGTATTTTGTCTTACAGACTGATCCCCAATTTCCTGAGCTCATTTTAGTGCCCTAGGAAGGCATGGCAATTCTGAGTGCTCTACTTCTCTAAGTGTATTCCAGAGGCAAGCTTCAGTGTTGGTTATCCTAGGGTTGTCATTTGAATCTTTGATAAAGGAAGTTAGGGATGTACTCCACATTCATCCCTTAGTCTGAACTGCTGTGCAGAGTAGCAAGTATTTTAGCATACCTGAATATGTTTACATGCCCTTCCTCCTAAAATGACCCATAGTCTTGTGAGGAAAGGGGGATTTTGGCTTTCTTCATTTATCTTCAGGCTTTATTTTCTTATTCTGTGATCTCCTTTTTGGTTGCTACTTTTTGTTGAGTTTGCACTTGTCCAATTAAATCAGATCGTAAAGATATTGCTGAAAGGGTCTCCACTACATTATTAATGGACTTACCTACTCAAGGGATACTAGATTCATAAGAGAGCTAAATGTGAAGATTAATGTGAAATTTTAGATGTGTGGTACAGTGTGATACCTGTAGGACTATATTATGTCCTAGAACTCACTTGGTATCCCTGGTATTTTCAGACTAAGGATGACTTTAGAGTATTTGACGAAAGAGGGATCTATGGGGTGTGGTTGAGGGTGTGAGTGGTGCAGTCTGGTGAAGTTAGTTACATGGGTTTGAACTGTCACTTAATTTCCAGCCTTGTTAATCTCTAAGTTCCTTCAAATTCTCATGTATAAAATGGGGATAGTAAAAATCTATCTCACAGGATTGTGGAGGGTCAAGTTACCCCCATCCCTCAACATGAGTCAGTTGTGGACCATCTCTTAGGAAGGAGTAAAGTAGGAGATAAAAACTCATCATTATCTGATGTTGTTTGACATGTACTAGCATTTCCTGATGTACAAAGCTGATTAAAATGAGAAGACCTATATTCTGCATTATACATTGTTGCTTTGGGGTGGGGTTTTTTTTGTTTGTTTGTTTTTGTTTTTTGGGTACCAGGATTGAACTCGGAACCTTGCGCTTGTGAGGCAGGCAGCGCTACTGAGCTAAATCCCTGGCCCAATACATTGTTAATTAATAATACTCACATGACTTTATGCCTATTTACCGTTGAGTTTATCTCCCTTAACTTTAGAATGGGAATAATGCTTCAACACTAGCCATTTGTATGTTTTGTTTCCTTTGCCTAAGATTATCTTTCTTTCTCCCCTTCCCCATAGTTTTGTTAAGGAACTTCCACTCATCTTTCAGAAACCTACTTCATGTGATCCTGGACTCAAAGCTTTCTTTAGAGCTTTCTTTCTTTCTTTTCTCCCATCTGTGGTCAAAAGGTGTGTTAGTTAGTTCTTCCTGCTGCTGGGGAATCACAGTTCCTTGCGATAGCACATTTCATAGAAATTATTTGTCTATTTCTCCCATGATATGGTGAGCTTTTCATTTTATTTTGGTTTTGGGGTTTTTAAAAAACTGATTAGAACAGAATAGACCTTCAGAAAATGCCTTACCTCATAGAGTTATCCTAGAATAGCTTGAGATATTGGATATGAAAGTGTTTTATAAATTATATAGCAGAACCAAGTAGATGTTAGAATTACTAAAAGAAAACTGCATGATCGCTTCTCAGCCTTTTGGCTAAGATCAAGTGAAGAAAACTACATGTGTCTTTCAGGAAGTTCATCTCTTTCAGAATCACAGTGTCCACTAAGTTTATATTTTGAACTAATCCCAAAGTGGCCTCATTAAGAGAAGGATTAGATATTTTTAAATGCTCTAATGATTTATTATGGTATTTGAATATTGTTACCTGACTGTATTCATAAATACTGTTGGTAATTGGTCCTAGAGCCTGGAAGAGAAAATATAATCATCTTTACCCATTAAATGTTTCTATTTGGCATGCAGGTTTGACTTTTTTGATAATAAAAGTACAAAGGATCTTATTAACTACCCAGTAGAGTCGGAAGGGAGATATTAAAAGGTTTAATCATGGTAGGAATCCATTATTATCAGACATTTGAAATGAGATGATGAGTTTTTAAATTAATAGAGGGAGAGATTAAAAAGGGTTTGTTCATGCTACTAATTCATTATTGTCAAAAATTTGAAATGAGATGATGAGTTATTTAGAATGGAAGAAGAATCCATCTTTGAGACAGAAACTGGAGAGAAAAGCATTCTTTGTAAAAGTTCACAGAATAGGCTGCTAGTCACTTGCCCTGCAAAATACAGGAGGTAAACCTCAATGAGTTCATAGTTTTGGTTTTTTGTTTTTTTTTTAACTAAGAACTCTGAATTGACTGTAGGACTAATATAACTGTAATAAAACCGTATTATTTTATCCTTTAATCATAGATATTAATTCTATTTCTTTGTTAATATGCTTTATGAAAATTATTTGATAGTAATATCAGCTTATATGTTTTATCTGCTAGTGAAGTTCTATGCTTTTGAAATCTAACAAAGTTTTATTGTATAGCCATGTATTGTTAAACTACAGTAAAAAATTTTTATATCTTTAGCTTTGTATGCCATTTTTTAGTACATCTTTTTGATACATAGTAATTATGTTCATCTTGGAGAGTCAGTATATATACATGTCACATCTTGATCATTTTTACACCCACCCCATATATCATTTTAGTCATCAGAACTCTGCAGCTAAAATAGTTATACCTTATAAGATTGTATCAATACCTGTGTAAACACCAGTGAACTGCAGTTGGCATATTTGTGAGCTTGATTCTAACAATGCTATTAAGCATGACTTCTGGTAGATTCTTTTAACATTCAGGATCCCCCACTTCCTTACTTGTAAAATGACTGCTTTACATGTGGTCTTATGTTTGTTTGTTTGTTTCCCAGTACTTGGAGTTGAACTCAAGACCTTGTGCTTGCCAGGTAGGCACAGCACCACTGAGCTACATCCCGGGCTTACATGTGTTATTTAAACATCCCTTCTAGCATTTTGATTATTGCTTTGTAACATAAGCCACTTGCTCTGAGACAATATTTTTGACCATTTATTGTATCAAGACTACATCATCCATCATCCATAACTTAGTGCCTGTTAAGGCATACCAGCCCCTTAGACTATAAAGTAGATCTAAGCTATGAGTGGGATGAAAAGGAACTTACCATTTTATCTTGTGGTCTATACTAAGTAATAGTTTTTTTATTCTTTGTATTTTTAGAGAATTATAAACATGTAGAGCTGGGGGGGTAAGGAACATACCTTGTTCTTCATTGTATATTGAAGACTTGACACATAGAGATTCTAGTGTCAGACAGTTAGTTACCTGTTGGGCACTAGTCCACCACTATCAGAGTGCTTTCTAGAATGCTGTATGGGATTACTATTACTATAAATGCTGAAAATGTGCTACATTTAATATATGGAGATCATTCTACCTACCTAGTGATAAACTGAGTGGTAATAGTTTTTCACTGTGCTTTCTACACACATCCATCTGTTCCTTCTTAAGAACTTGGTGAAGTTGTTAGAATTAGTGATGCAACTATGGTTGTGACATAGGTGGAAACTGAACCTGGATAATTTCTTATTTGTGGTATTCTCCACTTCAGCTGTTTGCAGTCCTAACTGCCCATCAGCATCACTTATGAATTTAAAAAAAATTTTGATGCCCCAGGCTTTACTCCAGACCTATTGAATCAGTTTCTGGGGTATATCTGGCCCTTTGAAGTTTGAAAAACATCCACAGGTTATGATACTGACAGGATAGTGAACCTCTGCTCTTTTCAGTTGAACAGACTGGCCACTTACCCTACTGAGCGGTAGCAACGTGCTATGCATGGCCATTTAAAGGGTACCAGCAAATAGTTTGGTGTGTGTATTTTTTAAAAAGATGTATTAACTCATTAAATTAGGTTATGCAAGCACTGGATACAAATTTTAAAAGGCACAAAGTATTCCTTTTTTCCCATTATTCCTAGGCTGTTCCCTCTCTAGAAGCAAGCATTCCTTGTTTTATATTCTTCCAGAGATTAAGCATTTACAAACATAAATATATGTGTATTAATGTAGCTTTACCACCAAAAATTCATAGCAGAAAAATCATAGGAAAGCACATACCTTCTTCTGCATCGTCCTTTATTGTACTTATTATAGTTTGAAGATTTTTCATATCCATAGATACAGAAAGCTGCCTCATTTTTTACACAGCTGCTTAAGATTTCCTCATCTGAATATGTGAGAGTTTATTTAACTAGTTTCCTAGGTCATGGTTGACATTTAGGTTTTTAAGTTTTTGTTTTTGCAAACGTTGCTGCAGTGGTTCACCTTATCATTTTTAATATATGAGCACATGTGTCTTATCTATAGGGTAAATTCCTAGTTGTTAGTTACATTAATGAGTCAAAGGGTATGTACTTTTTGTTTTGGAAAGATAATATCAAATTGTCTTTCATAGAAACTAGCAATTTATTGTACCAGTAATATATGAATGCCTTTTTTGGGGAAGGGTAGTGTGTTGGGAAATCAACCCAGGGCCTCTGAAGTTTAGGCAAGTGCTATACTACTGAGCCACACACTCAGCCCTGCATGCCTATTTCTTTACAGTTGTAACGTGTATTGTACTGTATTTTTTCAGTAGTGGGGATTGAATTGCAGGACCTTGTGCTTGCCAGGAGGCACAGGGTCACTGAGCTACTCCCTGGCCCCTCATAAGTGTGTATTTTAAAACTTACTGATCTTTATGAGTCTGTAAGATGAAGATGAATGTCTGATTTTTAGGGTTTTTGTTTTTTGGTTTTTTTTTTGTACTGGGGATCAAATTCAGGACCTTGTGATTTCGAGGCAGGCACAGCACCACTGAGATAAATCCCTGGCCCTCTAATTTTTAGTTTTATTGTGAAATTTTGATTGAGGATAATGATTTCTTCTTTTTTTGTTTTTGTTTTTGTTTTTGGTACCAGCAATCAAACTCAGGACCTTGAGCTTGAGAGGCAGGCATGGCACCACTGAGCTAAATCCCCAGTCCCATTTCTTCATGTATTTAAGAGCTAAGTATTTACCCTTTTTGGGTGAACTTTTCTTTTCTTTTTTTTTTAATCTCTGTTCCACTAAGTTATCAATCTTAATTGATTTCCGGAACTGCTTTATGCAATAAGGAAGTTAGTTATTTTGTGTGTGTGGAAAGATTTTTTTAAATTACATTTCAGGCTGGAGATTTAGTGGTTCTGCTGTCTGCCTTGCAAATGCAA
>NW_022900949.1:54244455-54256113 GCF_012274545.1 Fukomys damarensis
GGAAAAAAAAAAAAAAAAAAAAAAAAAAAATTATATTTGGGCAAATGCCTGGGTTTATTCTTGAAAATTTTATTATGAAATTCAGAAGGACATTTAATTATTGGTTTCATCTACTTGTATAAGGCCTGATGTTAGAACAGAGATGAAAAAAGAAGTGTTTGAGGAAATACAAGTGCAGACTTACAAAGAAGGGTTAAAAACAATAGGTTGGGAGAAAATATTTGCAGTATATCCTTCAGACAGAAAAAACATATATAACACTCTGTGCTGGGCACTATTTTAAACACTTTATACATATTAATGAATTTTTAATGCACTTTTGTTAGTTTTGGTACTGAGGATTGTACTCAGGACTTTGCATTTGTGAGGTAGACAAGGTGCCACTGGGCTAAATCCCTGGCACCTGACAGTAATTTTTTAATATCTTGTAATACTGTTATTATCCCCACTTTTACAGATGATGAGGAAACAGATACACTATCTAATTATGTAACTTGACTGGTGTCAGAAAGTGAATAGTGGAGCTGTCATTCAAATTGAGCAGACTGGCTTGAGTCTGCCTGGTTATTCTTAACCTGTTTTGCTACACTGCTTCTCTGCTAATACTATTTAGAATATGTAAAGAATTAATACAAATTTTATGGAGCTGGGCATGGTGGCACACCCCTATAGTCCCAGCATTTGGTAGGCTGAGGCAAGAGAGTTGCCAAGGCCAGCCTGGCTACGTAATGAGTTAAGGTTAGCCTGGAATACAAAGCAAGACCTGTCATAAATAAGTAAGTTAAGTTTTTTGGTAACTTTTTGTTTTGCTGTAACTTGAAATTTAAAAATTGTAAGAAAAGTACAGTGAATTCCCATTAGTTTACCTATTTGATAATTTGTATATGTTTTTAGAAAACTGACTTTTCAAAAAGTTAATCCTTTGTTTCAGAAAAATGTGGTAAACAGATCTTGAATAATTTTGATCCTTTAAAATGTAGCATTTGTATTGAATGATGGAGGCCTTTTAATTTTTAATTTGGCTAATATTATTTATGTATCATTTCATCAGAGCCACGTATAGTGGTTCATTCCTGTTATCCCAGCACTCTGGGAGGTTTAGGCAGGAGAATTATGAATTTGAAGCCAGTCTGGGATACATCGTGGGTTTGAGGCCAGTGTGCGACATAGACCCTGTCAAGTCAGTCAATAAAATTTCATCACTAGCTAGAGAGAGGTAAACTAATATTTGTAGAATATTTACTGGTTTTCAGGTGCTGTGTTGGGATAATTTGCAAATTATTTCATCTAATCTATTTTCATAAAATTTATTACTTTATAGAGGAAGGAGACAAGTTATTTGCTCAGGGTATAAAGATAGAACACCAGGTTTTCGTGAGATCTCTATGTTACCAAAGTTCATGTCTCTATCTCTACCAATTTGCCTATCCAGTAGCATATTGGAAGGAATTGATAAGTACATTTGTGTTGTCAAGAAGTTGATAATTCTGGGAGGCTGAGGCAGGAGGATTACAATTCAAACCTAGCCTTGGCAGCTTAATGATTTAGTAAAACCCTGTCTCAAGATATAAAAGAGCAAATGAGCCCAGTGCAAAAGCCTGGGGTTCAATCCCCAGTTCTAGGTGGGAAAGGAGAGTTGATAATTGCCTGTATTTATTTATTTTGGAGACAGGGTCTCACTATGTAGCCCAGGCTGGCCTTGAACTTTTGGCAATCCTCCTGCCTCAGCCTCCTGAGTGCTAAAATTACAAGTATATGCTACCACATCTGGTGATTTCTTATAAATTGACTATAGATTGACTATGGTCTATTATAATGTATTGTCAGTAACTAGAATATTCAAATGCAGTAAAAATTGCTGTTTTGGAGATTCACCGAAAAAGAAAAAAAAAGAGAATCACTCTTCTGTTTTCCTGACTCGTGTGGGTTTCTCAGTGCTTTTGAATGACTCTCCTAGAAAACACACACAAGCATATGGGTATATGTCTTTATGTCTAGATACTACTTTCCTTTTTTTTTAAAGCAATAGGTCAGATTAAGTCCCATTTTGGCTTCCTGTGTGCTGTTACCAGAAATAGTAACCATTTCTTATATATGTCCTGTCCACATGGCCCTGAGCTCTGCCAGCATTTGACTTTGGTCTGTCTTTTGTTTGATGTATCAGGTTCTCTTGGTTGTCTTATGAGACTTGCTCACCTTCATGTAGGTGTAGGAACCATTAGCGTAGCTCAGGAGAGATTCCTATCATATGTGCTTTAGAGTTTGGTTTACCATCTTGAGAAGGAACCTATAGGGATCTTAGAAACCAGCCCATTCAAAACTGACACCAGAAGTAGGCAAGGCAAACCACAGGAAGATCCTGCTTCCACTTGGCTACATACTTCTACAACTCATGTATGCTTCCTGGCAGTACCTTGTGAAACTTGTCTTTTCATGTCTAGTAATATCCTAACTTCTTGTTCTAGACTAAGCTTCAGCCAGTGGTGGATAATATGATAGCAATATAGATAACTGTTTGATGTCTATTATGTATTTGATATGTATATAGCAAGTAGCCCCTAATTATATGTTCCTTAGACTTCCCAATGAGGAGTTGCAGCTTGCCCGATGGAACATTCTTGAAGAGTTATAGTAGAATTGATGCCTTTACTTCAACTTTATTCTTTTTGAAGAATGATATATACTTTTGGGTTAAAATTTATTTTCAATTTAATTTAATCAGAACATGTTTACAGCACATGAAGTTTATATTGATCTTAGGGAGTAGGTGTATGTACATAATGCGTCTTGATTTCTTTTTGTTTCCTTTCCCTCCTTCCCCACCTCCCTCCCTTCACCCCCACCTCCCTCCCTCCTGCTTTGAATGCCCTTTCCCATTTCATTGTTGTTATTTTTAGTTTGTGTTTAAAAAAGATTTTAAATTGACATTTAATGCATATAATTATGGAGTACAAAATAATGTTATGATAATGTATACTTGGTCTAATGTTCAGATCAGAGTAAGCATGTATATCTCATTTCTTTATGATGAAATGTTCAAAAATTTTTTTAGTTTTTAAAAAATATACATGATCATTATCTATAGTGACCCTACTAGACAAATAGCACCAGAATTTGTTTCTCCTAACTGTAATTTAGTCTAGTTTAGGTTTTATAGCTAAAAAAGAGCAAACAGCAGTTCTTTGCTCACTGAGTCTAGGTTTACCACCTAAACTGTACTGGATTCCTGGAGCCTGTTGTTCACTTAAGTGCTTGTCCAGGGATACTACCTTGTTTTATCATAATGCCTTGTTCTTAGGCAGAACTAGATTTCTGATATTATTTAATGTGTTGATCTTTTAAAAATTTCTTGTTGATTGGGATAATAAAATTTTAGGTTATGTATTTTAGAGATATATATCATTTATAAAGAGTGAGAAAAATTGCTCCATAAGCCAGTAATCTATGTTAATTTGTCATTGGAAAACACTGCCACCTAGTAGATCCTGTGACACTCTGTGCCTACTGATAACATTTCTCATTCTTTTTCTGAATAATATCACAAATATATTATTTTCCAGTGATGTTTTTAGAATAACAACTATGGAAGGAAATACAGCTACAAAACTTTTTCTGAGCCAAGTATGGAGGTACACACTTGTAGTTCCTGTTGCATGTGAGGCTGAGGCAGAAGGATTGCAGGATCAAGGACAGCCTTTGCAATTCAGTGAGAGCCTGTCTCAAAATAAAATTAAATTTCCAGCATTTCAAAAACAAACAAAAATGAAAAAGGGCTGGGGATGTAGCTCAGAGATAGAGCAATTGGCCTAGCATCCATGAGGCCCTGGTTCAACCCCCAGAGCCCCCCAAAAATTAAAAAATAAAAATAAAAAGTAACCTCTTCTGATGTATCCAGTTGCTAAATTACAGATTATCTTGGTTAATTAGGTCCTTGGTTAGGACCTAATGGCTTGGGTGAAGGCAACTATAGACAGATCCTGATTTAAAGAGTACCTAGCCAAGGAAGGTCATTAATGGTTGCTATTCACTAAGTGCTTATTCTGTTTTAGATATTATGCCAAATACCTTACCTCAGTGTTCACACAATGCTGAAGTATAATATAGTTAGTTATCTCTTGTAACCTAGGAGTTTGAGACACAGATGCATGTGATCCATATGTCCTTTGAGGACATAGAGGTTAAGTGCAAAGCTTGTGCTGATATTCATGTCTGCCTCCAGAATGCATTCATTTAACATCCTATATCATACCAGTACTGCATGTATTTTTAGAATTATTCTATTGCAAAAATTGAAGTTAAGCTTGAAAAAAAAAATTTAAAGAGACCTTACCTTGTCTTCTTAATATTTAGATGGTGCAATAATATTCTAATTTTAATTTTGCTGTACACTTGTCAACACCAGAATCCATAATATATTTTTCAATGCAAATTTGTTTCATTATATTTTTTGTTATAAATATATGATAATTTCCATATTGTCATATCTTTGTGCCACCTAAAGTTCTGCTACAGTTTGAGTTGTTATTTCTGTTATTAGGATATCATATACTGAGTCACTAAGGCCAGTTGATGCCAGATTCTGTGAATTTTCTCTGTGTATCTCTTTCATTTTTTCTTTCTTTCCATTGCCCTTTCATTGTGTTAGTGTAAGTCTTGTAACTGTCAGAATAATTTTCCTAAAGTGTAGTTCTAACCATGCAGAAGCATTTAGTGATCCTTGTTGACTACTGAATAAAGTTAAAACTCTCTAGGTTGATGTTTTTGACTCTTTCACCTCCAGCCTTCCTTTATAATCTTATCCGTGATGGGGGCCAGGGATACAGCTCAGTGGCACTGTGCCTGCCTGGAAAGTCCAAGGTCCTGAGTTTGTGGAAAAAAAAAAAAAAAAAAAAAAGAACTAAAATCTTACCCTGTTTGGATTGTTCACTGTCTTCTTGAAGGTGATTCTCTTCTTTCCACCTCCCAGAACTTTCTAACATTAAATCTTTCCTCTGCAATTTTATCCTTGTACTCCTAATGTCTGTATTTTGGAAATACATATATCACTTGCAAGAGTTCTCATCAAGAATAAGTGAAACAATATATATGAAGTTCCTTAAAAATGTCTTATGTTTAATATATGTTAATTTATTCAGTAAATAGTAGCAATTACTATGGTTTGGCTTTTTCTTTATTTTAAGATCATTTTATCCAGAGCTTTTGCAGTTGCCCTTGAGGTTAATCCTTTGAGGATCCATGTTGACCTCTGTTCTTAAATTTAAAGATATCCTTTTGAAGCAGGCTTGGGTTTACCAGATATCTTTCAGACACGAGTGAATTCTCAACACTGCTGTATTCAGAAAGACCTTAAGAGTGGGATGGAAAGACATCAGATCACCTTACCAGCTATGTATTTGTGATTAAAAAAAAAAACTATATCTATATCTATATATATATCTATATATATAGATATATAGATATATATATACACACACAGACATACAGTGGTACTTCGGTTCATGAATACTTTTGTTAATAATTTGGTTTGCAAATGTGAGTGTTTGGCAGAATTTTGTTCTTGTTTCCAGTCTCTGCATCAGTTATAAATACAACCGTGAATGTCTTTCCCACACAAACAAATATGGCCATCTTTTCCATAATTGTAGAACAAAGTAAGTTAGTGAATCAAAGTACCACTATAGATCAAACAATAATACTTACCTTGCAGGGTTGTTGTACAGATCAAATGAGATATTTGAGAAAATATTTATTGTCCTAGAGCATCCAGCTACTTTTTTTTTGGGGGGGGGGTCAAACTCAGCACCTTGTACTAGTGAGGCAGTAACAGTGCCACTGAGCTAAATCCCTGGCCCATAGCTACTTAATAAATATTTTTTTTTTTAATCCCGGTAGTATCTTCCCCAGGGAAATATAAAAACACTAATAAAAACTACAGATATGAATCCCCAGTTGCCCCCAAACATGCACATAAGTGCATATATGCAGACTTGCATACATGTGCAGAAGGACATACACCAGAATCTCTAGTTAGTAACCTGATATTTGAGACTCTAATGCTAGATAAAATTTGTGTTGTAAGATGTAGATTTACTGTCTGATAACCTTAGCATAGAGTCATTGATCATGTATACAGAGAACTGGCTTTCTTTCCACTGCTGTTAATTTATCATCAGTTTTGATTCCCAGTGTTTATTTTCTTGCTTTTAATTGCTTACTTTTTGGCAGTGTTGCAAAAAGCTATTCTTTCCTAGTTATGGTTTCTCCTCTTCCTTCAGGTGTTTGTACAGAAATCACTTTCTCAATGAAGTATTCCTTTACCCCACCCTCTGCCATTTCATATGATGCCCAATCCTGCTTAATGTTTATTATTAATATGTATGTTTTTACTTATGCATCTATTTATTGTCATTCTGTTTATCTCTGTTAGCCCAATAAGGACACAGCCTATTTTGCTTATGTTTTATCCTTAGCATCTTAATAGGCACTCAGAAAATATTAAAATACGTAAATTTCAGCAGTGGTTTGCTCATTTTCAGTATATCTCCATATTAGCATAAAAAGATTCTTCTATTTATGCAAGTTATAATGTCATACAAGAGACTTACTTTTAACTGTTGGGGCAATTGATACAGATTAACCTAAATATAAGTTTACATGTAGTTTTATAGTTTGACATATGTATTAGAGCTTTTTTGTCCATGCCCTAGTCCTATACATACACATTCATACTTTTTCAGTAGATACTTACTTCATTATATATTATATGCTAAGTGTGGTGCTAAACATTGATCCCTTCCCTCAAAAAGTATATAATTCAATGAAAAGAAAACTGAATCTCCCTTGCTTGGTTTCGTCTCATTTTTGTTGACTCAAATTGTTAGCCCTAAAGCTCACTCTTCACATTTCTTTTCTGTCCATATTTACTCTCCTTGTTATTTTTATAGTCTCATGGATTTTTATAAATATTTTATAATTGTTAATGATTCTCAAGTTCTGGTTTTTATTTCTTTTTTTTGCCAGCCATTAGCCTTTGTCCTCTTTGACATCTGCACTTGGATGTCTAATAGACATCTCAGACTTTATTCTCCATTACTATTATCATCATCATCTCTAATATTGAGTTCTTTTTCATGCTCTTTTTACATTTTAGTTTGAGACAGGAGGTTGCCCAGGCTGACCTCAAACTCACCTCTTGACCTCCTGAGTGCCTGGGATTATGGGTGTGCATCACTGTGCCTGGTTGCCTTCTTCAGGCAGCTCCTACCTCTGGAAATGTCATCTCTTTTCACTCAGCTGTTTAGGTCAGAACTCTTAAAAGTTACTTTTGCCCTCCTTCTCTCTTATCCTACATACAAAATAATCCTATCAGCTCTGTCTTCAAAATATATGGCCATTGTCTATGCCAGTGACCTCCCCTCAGTTCAAATTATCTTTAACCTGAATTATTATAGTCTCTTCTGCAGTGACTCTTGTAAAACAAAAATCATACCATGCAATTCCTAGGTTCAGAATCCTTCCATAACTTGCCATCTCATTAAAAAAAAAAAAAATCTAAAACTTTCCAGTGGCCTATGTGACCTGACTCTGTTTAACTTGCCTCTTCCCCCATTCCCACCCCATCTTGTATTATTTTCTTCCTTTCCCACTTTGCTTATTGCTTTTCAGCAATACTGACCTCTTTGATAGTCCTTCAGTGTTCCAAACTGTTTTGTCTCAGGGCTTTTTGTCTGTCCATCTCTTTTCCTAGATATCTGAATGGGTTAGTCCCTTCCTTCAGGTACCTGCTTAAGGATCCTAACAGACCTTTCCTGAGATAAAATAGCATTGCTTTCCTCTCCTTATCCTTTGGTTCTGCCACACCTTAACTCTCTCACTTCACTTTGTTTTCTTCCATGGCAATAACTCTTTCTTCCATGGTAATAAGAATTTGTGACTGTTGTCTCCCCTGTCTAGATTGTACAGAAATTCCATGGGGGTAGAGACTTGTTTTCAATCATTGTTAACCCCTACATTAGAACAGTGTCTGGTGTACTGTGGACACTTAATAAATATTTGGTGTTAAGTGGAGCAGTGTAATACAGTATGATTACAGTAGTAGAAGTATGTAGAAGATGCAATAGGAACAAAAGGGAAAGTGACCTGATTACCTAGAAATTGAGAGAAAACTTTACAAAGATGCCCTCAGCAGAGCCTCAGCAGAGGGGAAAAAAAAAAAACAGATGAAGAAAGCTGCACAGTAGTCTGTGCCTGTGGTCCCAGCTACTTGGGAGGCTGAGGCAGAAGGATCATTGGACTTTGAGGCTTGCCTGGGAAAAATAATGAGAACTCTATCTCAAACATGCATGTACACACATGCACACTATTGTGGATGTACAGAGGCATGAGAGAACACAGTGTGTTCAAGGAACCAATATATACTATTAATGGAGCATAACTTTTGGGAATAAAGGTTAAATGAATGAGAGACGAATCTTGCTTGATTATGAAGGATTTTCATGTCATACTTTGGAATTTTAGATTTTTGTCCTACAAATTGGATAGTGTGGAACCATTGTTGAACAGGGAATTATACAGGTGTACACACACACACACACACACACACACATTCATATTTTTTCATGGGGTGTGCT
Source organism: Fukomys damarensis (assembly GCF_012274545.1). Taxonomy (NCBI): domain Eukaryota; kingdom Metazoa; phylum Chordata; class Mammalia; order Rodentia; family Bathyergidae; genus Fukomys; species Fukomys damarensis. The sequence goes on from NW_022900949.1 coordinate 54,253,086, forward strand.
TACATAGAAAGGTAGCATCAGTGTGAAGGATAAGGATCAAAGATAAACAGCATTTCATTTAAGATATCAGTGATATTATAGGGTACCTATAAATGAAGAAAAACAATTACTCTCATATGTGAGCAAGAAGATATATTTCACTTTATGGTTGAACAAAACCACTGATATATGAAGTGAAGGTATTCTTGGCATACCTTTGCAGTATGTTTGTGAAAGAGAAGAAATGATTGATGGGGAATTATTCTGCTCATCTCTGAAAATACATGCTGTAGGAAAAGGGGGTTTTTTGAAGGGAACTTTAGGCCAGGCAGAGTGGCACACACCTGTAATGCCAGGACTTGGCTGAGGTTAGGAGTTTGAGGCTGAACTACTTAGTGAGACCCCATATGAAAAAACCTAAAGAGGGGTTTGGGGATTTAGCTTGGTGGTGCTGTCACCTGCCTCACCAGCAGAAGAACTTAGTTTGATCTCCGGTACCAAAAAACCCAAACAAACGAAAGAGAGAGGAAAGAAAAAAGAAAGATATTTAGTTAACAGTTACATTTTACGTCATAATGTAAACTAGAAATGTGCTTAAGGGCTACATGGTTCTGAATTCAACAAGAAAAGGTGTTACAGGGTAAAAGAAGTCATGCTTGATTGCTGGCCTCCTTCAGTGAGGAAGAATTGATCGTCAGTGATTTGCTTCCTAATCTTGATTTGTTGTTGAAATAGTGACAGTCATAACAAGTCATTTGCAGGAAAATGGGTGCACCCTGAGACCATAATTTTAAGTGAAATATATCAGACACACAAGCTTAAATATCACATGGTTTCTCCAATATGAGAAACCCAAATTATAAATAAACAGCAAAATAAAAAGTAGATAATAGGAAGTAAGGAGATCTTTCTCAAGTGGGAAGGAGGGGAGAGAAAAGGGAAGGAATTAGATGTGTTATGTACATGTACCAACTCCACACAAGGAATGCAAACATGTACTGATTAAAAATTTTAAAAATAATTATAATCAAATCTGTACCTTTTTCTGTAGGGCCAATATATCTGCCTTTGTATATTATATTACCTAGCAGAGGTATAATATACTTTGTATGTTATAGTACCTGGCAGGCACAGAATTTTTTTAAGTGAAGGATGAGCTATCAAAATATTTCTTGCACCAGGTAGTGGCACATGTCTGTAGTTCCTGTACTAAGAAGACTGAGGCAGGAAAATTACTTGGGTCCACAAATTCAAGACGAGCCTGGGTAACACAATAAGACCCTGCATGGAAAATTTTTTTCTTCCATTCAAATGCAAATACCTATTTCTACTTTTTTCAAGTGGCTTGCTTAAGTATCTTATCTCAACCATATATGTAATTATTGAATATCTTAATCCTATTATTTTAGGGCCAAAATGCGATTTTTTAAATTTAAGGGTAAGATGAAGCTGAAAATGTTGCACATAGTTTGAATGTTTTGAATTTGGTGCTCCCATATTTATGGAAGCATACTATATTATTGAACATATTTTAAAAACCAAAGACGGGTCCAACCATACATAGACTTAAGATCTGTTTATCTTCATTTCTCAAGTAGAAGTACTTGCTTTTTTAATGTGATGTTGCTAAACTCATGTAAAATTGTTTTCATTGGGTGCCCTGATCCACCGTGGGAAGGATAGCCACACCTTCCCCCACCAGGAGCCGCCATTGCTCCAGCACCAGTAAGGTAGCCGCGTGCCGCTGAACCCCCAAAACTCCTCTATACCCCCCCCTGCCCCACACACTCTCAGACCTCCTGATTGAGCCAGTCTTTGGACCCACTCTGCAGAGGCAGAGGTGGTCATAGAGGGTATTTTTCTGAGTTCCCAACATTGAATATCTTTAAAGAAAGAGCGTGGGAAACCTGTAGTACAACGGTGTGGAGTTCAACCATTTCAGAAGGTTGGGAAACTCAATCGAGGTCAGTCTGTGTCATAGGGTTCAGCCATCAGCTAACTGAGATCAGGGGTCTTGAGTCCTAGTTCTGTCTGAGCCCCCATCCTAAATGGTAAATATACTATATTGAAAAGTTTGTTCACTGCAGACATGTTTTGGACTGCTTCTTGATTTCAATTTAATTCAAATGGTTTAAGGGTGATAGACTAGTGACTACCACAGGTGGTCAGTTTCCAAGTTGTGCTTGATCATATTGTGTTGCTGGTTGGGATAAAGGATTGTGGTTGATTCGATAAGCTGTTTTCTCTGATGTTATGGAGATGAGAATGTCTGTGGGTGTTTAGAGACCCAAAAGCTAGGACGCAACTATATCAGGAAGATTTGAGTGATAACCCAGAGATTAAACCAAGGACATCTGGACAACAAAAATAAAAATGAGAAAACACTTAAGCAAGACACAAAGACAGACTTCCAGTTCACCAATCACAAACAGTAGGACAAATGAGGATGAAAAGACTGATAGTGAACCACCAGGACACCCTGAACTCAAAGCACAGGAAGTAACAAAACAGATCAATCAGGCTCTAGAAAAATTCAAAACAGAAATAATTTCCCAGATAACCATAGAGATGGTGGGCAAATTGAAAGTCGTGATTCGAGACTCTAGAGCAGAAACTGACAGAAAAATAGATGAGCTCAGGACCACGATAGAAGCCATGAAGGCCCAGCATAAGAAAGAAATGGAAACAATAAACACCCAACATAGGAAAGAAATGGAATCCATAAAACAGATTCAAACAGATATCCAGGAGATTAAACACTCCATTGAAAGTGTATGCAATAGAATAAAAGAAAGTGAAGATAGACTCTCAGATATAGAAGATAAGATTGCAGTCAGTGACCATGAAAAGAGAGGTCTCTTAAAGGGGATCATGAGAAATCAATCCAGCAACTCCTAGATGATGCAAAGAAGAATAATATAAGACTGATAGGAATCCATGAAGTAGCAGGAGAAAATACAAATGACTTAAAAAAGCTGTTCACAGAATTAATGACAGAAAACTTCCCAAACAGAGGGGAAGAATTTGACATTCAGATAAGTGAGGCATA
>NW_022900949.1:54256372-54259582 GCF_012274545.1 Fukomys damarensis
AAATAAGATACTTCCAAGACAAAGAACACCTGAGAAACTACATGAATACCAAACCAGCACTACAAGCAATTTTAAACAATATCCTAGAAAAAGACAATGAAGGTAACAACACCATGAGGCCCAACAGAGCAAATCTCACAGGCAAGGCAAGAAAATAAAAGGAGAAGGTGAAAAAGTAAAAAGAGTCAACAAAAGGCCATAACAGGACAATAATAAGTCAGTACATATCAGTTATAACCAGCAATGTCAATGGCCTCAACTCACCAATCAAGAGAAATAGACTGGCAAAATGGAATAAGAAGCAAAATCCAACAATATATTGTATACAAGAAACACACCTAGTGCAAAAAGAAGCCCATAGACTGAAAGTGAAAGGATGGAAAACAATTCTCCATGTGACAGGAGCCCAGAAAAAAGGCAGGGGTAGCAATCTTATTTGCAGACAAAGTAAATTTCAAACCAAAACTGATTCTAGTATTATAGATATAGGACAGTACTGTATTATACCTCTGTGAATGTAAAATATCTTGTACCTGCTTTATGATATGTAGTAGTGACCGTGCTTTATCAGAGCTATTTTTAATGATGTTACTCTAGAATGTTCTCTCTCCAGATGATGATGATTAAGATGCTAATAAAAAAAAATGGTGCCAGGTACTACAACAGCAACAGAACTTTGCTGTTTTCTGGGTATTATTCTTCTGGTTTTTTGTTTTTGTTTTTTTAATGGAGTGTGCTGAATATCAATAATTTTGTTCTGATGACTGCTGAACCTGGAAAAGCTGTTGCTGCTGTTGATGCATAACATACTGCTATTATTGGTCTTTTTATATAAATATAAATTATATATATACACACACACACTCACACACATATAATTTGAATTTTTGGAAACTTTAACTGTGCTGTCGACTTTGGAAAAAGTTATCCCAATTTACTGTGTTGAGTTGGCATTGTACAGAAATTAACAGCCATATTGGTCTAGAAATGTTAATTTTTTTTCCATTTCTACAAGGGTAATGCACTGTATTAAATATGTAAGGTCATATCTACATGGGTTTGATTACAGAAACTAATAAAGTATTCTCTGAATAATGAAAAAAAGAATAATATAAGACTACAAGGCAAGAAGCAACTTAAATATGTTCAAGGATCATTTTCATCTTCAGAATTAAGGATTATTTTAATTTTACAACATTGCCTTTTCTTTTTACTTTCCTTTTTAGTTTTATTTTAGGATTCCCTATTTTTAATGTTCATATAGAGATTTCTTTAACTGAAATACCGAATAGTTTCTCTGGTGTGAAGAACTATAATAGTACACAAGATCCTAATGAGATAATTAATAATGTGAAATAGGAAGTAAAGGGCTAAAGGTGTAGAAAAAGTGGGAAGGGTGGAGGAAAGGTAATAAGGGAGAGGAAAAAAATATGAGAAAATGAAAAAATGGAAATAAAGTGTTTGTAAATGGGGAAGGGAGGGCAGGGACAAGAGGAAAAAATGAGAATCAAGACCTGTCATGTAAAGGTACAGGATCCCAATAATGAATGTAACTGTATTGTATACCTAGATTGTACCAGTAAACTCAAAAATTTTTAAAAATTTGTTTTCATTGAAAAATTATTTCATAATTTGAGTTCATGTTTGATCTAGTTAGCCACATCTAGCTGATGGATTTGCCAAATGCTTGGTGACCATTAAAGTGGTGTAAGATGGCTCTAGCTAGTTCAGAAAGAGATTTAATAAAAGATTTTAAGCAGTGTATAGAATTGTTGAAAAGAACAAAACAAACAAGGATAACAGACTATAGATGGGAAGTCTTAGGAATGACATTCAAAAGCCGCATTGTAGCTAGGCTGTCAAGAAAATGACTACCTCCTTTAAGATCAGAAAAGCTCCTGTAGAATTGAGAAGCCATAGCTTTCCGATGCTTTTGTTTTGGAACCTTGCCTCCTCACTGTGATTAAGAATATACTAGTATAGGGAGGCAACTACTTCATCAGTAAGCTGTTGTCACTGCTGCTAGCTCTAGTGCTAGCTTAAACTTGCCACAACCTGTATTTCAGAATGGATACCTTGTATCTTCCTTAATACACTTAAGACATGTGACTGAATCCCAGGACTTCTGCAAATGCTCCTATAGAACGTGGACATCTCCATTACAGTGCTTGCTAGAAGAAGCAGCCTAAACTCAACCTCCTTTCTCTTCTGCCCCCATTTTTCTAGTGAGTAAAGCTGATTGGTGAAGCTTCAGTCACGTCCACAACTCTAGCTGCAACAGAGTCTGGGGAATGTAGTTTCTCAACTATCTAGTCTCTGCAGTATAGGAAGGCATGTACTAAAGGAGGTGGAAATGGATATTGAACACTAATCCACTGTATCTTCTACAGATGCAAAACCTGATTCTCATTAAGGTTAGCCATACTAAGTGGGATGTAGATAAATTGAGGAAAATTGCAAATAATACCACTGCACAATATTAAGAAACTGCTGCTTTTGGGTATATTTTTATTTTTTGTAATACATTTTTCAGAATACTGAAAATTGGTCCTCTACCTCTATTATGAATTCAGTGCTCTATACTAAAAATGTCCTCACATTTGAGATGTGCTCGTTGGATAAAAAACCTGAAAGAAGGAGTAAAAGAGAGACTGTTAGAATGGGTTACCTAAACTGAGTAAAGGTCAATGTTATCAAATATCTGAAGAGTAGTCAAAGAAAGTGGGAACTGAAAAACAGTCTTTGGTTCTACTTAATATTATTAGTATTCTTGTGTTTCAATGATTTTCTGAAGTTATACAGATGCTTAGTAGAAGAGGTAAAACAGGAACATTGGTTTCATGATTCTTAGGGTAAGGCCCTTTGCCTTAGGCATCTACTTTGGTTTCTTTGACAACTACACTGGTGTTTGTTTGACCTTTTGGTCCATGAGTGTCACATAATAACTCTAAAACTAGACTCATTGAATTCTTTAATACTCTATTATATACTTTTGAAGTGTTGTGTGTCATTACTGTTTTAGATTTCAAAGATTAACAGGTTCTCGGGCCTCAAAAATAGAGAAAATAAACTCTTAAGTAAAAATTAACAGAGGTTTATATAGTTATTAATGCTGTCGAGGAGACAAAACAAAGGGTTAGAATATGGCATCAGGATTATCTACTTCAGTGAGATTATTCTTTTTTTTTTTTTTTTTTTTTTTTTTTTTTT
>NW_022900949.1:54259592-54264780 GCF_012274545.1 Fukomys damarensis
TTTTTTTTTTTTTTTTTTTTTTTTTTTTTTTTTTTATACAGGGGATCAAACTCTGGACCTTACCCTTGCCAGGCAGGCACAACACCACTGAGCTACACTCCGGGCCCCCAGGATTATCTACTTTAGATAAAATAGTCAGGGAAGATTTCTCTAAGGAAGTGACATTTGAGTGGAGACACCTGATAAGAAAATGCCAACCATGGGGTGATCTAGGACTAGAGCACTTCTTGGTAGTGGCCTTGAGCTTGAATAAGCTTGGCATGGCTAATGAGTGGAAAGAGGGAACACAGGGAAGAGTTAGAGGACAGTTCAGAGAGGACGGTTAGTAGGGCTGTGAAGACTGGTGTAGAAATGGAATTTTACACAGTGCAAGTTTGATCCCTGGTACCAAAAAAAAAGGAAATGGAATTTTATTCTATGTGAAATAGTATGATGTTAGAGCAGGGAATTGATGGACTGTAGTTAGTAATAAGTTTAGAAGATTATACTCCTTGCTGACAGACTGGATTGAGGAGGGGCAATAGTGGAAGCAAGGAATACCAATTAGGAAACTGTTATATTTGTCCAAATGAGACATTTTGTGGCTTGGACTTGGGAGATACCAGTAAATACAGTAGTTGGATTTGCTCGTGGACTGGGTATGGAGTTAGGAGAATGGTGAAAATAAGAAAAATATGGTTGATTGAGGAAAGAGCATGTTTTAGGGAAGGAAATCAAATGGTTTGTCTGGGACTTATTAAATCTAAGATGCCTTTTGTTGGTGAAAATAAGAAAAATATGGTTGATTGAGGAAAGAGCATGTTTTAGGGAAGGAAATCAAATTGGTTTGTCTGGGACTTATTAAATCTAAGATGCCTTTTAGCTATCCAAGGAGATGATTGAATATTCACTTCTTATGTCCAGGAGATCAGGTCTGGAGATACAGGACTGGGCGACATCAACATTAACACCTTATACTGCAGAAATTTGCTTAGAAAAGGGAAAAAGAAAAGGTGGTCCAGAACTGAATCATGAGGCAATTATAACATTTAGAGATTAAAAAAAAGTTTAAGCAGGGGGCGAGTAGAGAGTGATACAGGAAGATAGCCAGAAATACTGTATTATGGAAGCCAAGAGGACATTTTAAAAAAGGATATTAATAATCTCTCGTGTTAAATGGTGCTGCAAAGTAAAGTAGGATGAGAGAAAAATAACATTGGATTTGGCAATATGGAAGGCATTTATGACCTTGGCTAGAGTATTTTCTATGTCATAGTGGCATCTGAAGCTGATGGGTGAGGGTCAGAAAATGAATGGAAAGTGAGAAAGTGGAGGTAATGACTAGAAATGATGTTTTTGAAAAAGTTTGAAGGATGTCTAGTCTAGTAATGGAGTGGCATCAAGAGGGAACTGGTGAAGTGAAGAGATACTTTTCTTTTTGTTTGCTCTTTTTAGATTGGGAACTATCCGTACTTGTTTATGTGCTGATGGGAACAATCCAGGAGAAGGGAAAATTAATACTGGGTTAGGAAAGACGGATAATTGTGGAATAAAGTCCTTGAGGTGGTACTGGTGGAATGAAATGGAGAGCATAAGTAGGGGGATTGCCCTTTTATAGCTGAGGTGTTTCAGTGATGTGATATGACCTCATGTGTCCCTTTATAACACAGTTCCTCCCTTCAGCGCTACCAGTCTCCTTTAGGTCCAGTTGATCTTTTCCTAGTCACTAGGTGGTTTTCTTGGGGTGCTTATAATATATTCTTTCAGATTGAAATCTTTGAGCATGTAAGGCTTAGCATGAAACCGCTGGTGATATTTAACACCAGTTTTAATTTTTGTGTCAACAGGTGAAGCGAAAAATTTATTGCCGTATCTTGGACCCAACAAAATGAGAGATTGTTTCTGTACTATAAATTTGGACCAAGAAGAAGTTTATCGTACCCAAGTTGTTGAAAAATCTTTAAGGTTGGTAGAAAAATCAGATTATCATTTATGTCATACAGTGATCAGTTTTATGCATTTTCCAGATTGTTACCATTAAGACTTTATTCATTTGAAACTTTTATATTTGCCCTTGAAAGTTTTTTACAGTATGAGTTTCTTTTTAGAATCACAGAAGTTAAAGAATTTTAAGGGGCCTGAGTGTTCATTGAACTAGACTTCAGTACCTTATGCTTGGCTCCTTCTTGACAGTAGCTTTTACAAGTGATCATATGGCATTTTCTTAGTAACATGCTCCAGTGACCAAAGAATTCACTGCTTCCTTACAGCCTATTTGGTCTTTGGACTATTGTAACTCTTAGAATGCTTTTATGTATAGTTGGTTAATGATTATTAAAAATGAGAAACTACTATATGCTAAGAACATAATTAGGTTTTATTCATATACAGCATTCATGAGAACAAAATGGATACAGTGCTTGCTTTCATGTGGCTTTTCATTGCCTCAGAATATATTTTTCTCTTAATTGGATTTCTGGAGGAGTAATTTAATTCATCTTTCACAGGATACTCTTTCAAGTTTTTGAAAACAACCATCATATACCTCAGTCTGTTCTCTAGGTTAAATCTTCCCCATTTGTTTGAACTTTTCTCAAAGCGCATCATTACTGTATTTTGTTACTCCAAGAATGAATTCTTAATAGTTTGTGCAAGTTACTTAATTTAATGTAGTGCATCAGTCAGTGAACTCTTAGGTAGGTTTCTTGTCTTTGAAAGTGTAGTTGTGCTTTGATAGTATCATAGTAAATTCTAATTTATAAAATTAGAATGTGCCTCATCTGTGCTATAGCAGTTTCTGGTCATAATTCTGGTGCAGAGCTGTGCCGAAAGGATAGGTTTGGTCAGAGCAAGAGTAAAAGCAAGGGTACAGGGGAGTTGTTGAAATAACCCTGTGACATAAAGTATTATGTACCATGACTTAATATGACTCATTTTTCAGGCCAGTTATATTTCAGGGATATATTTTTGATATTTTTTCCCATATATTTTTTTCTAATCTCCAAAATTTCCCTTTATGTCTTTATTTTCAGGTTTTCTAATTTTGAATATCTGTTGAATTTTTCATAGGAAAGGACTTAATATACAAAAGCTGAAAATATTTTAGCTTTAGAAGATTTGAGTAATATACTGCAAATCTTTAGTTGTAAGTCAGATCTCCCTGTTGTATTATAATTTTGTTATTTTTAAGTATATGGTATTTAAAGTTATAAAACATGAAATTGAGTCATCAAAAGGCTGAATAATTCATCACGTAAAAAAGGAAGTTAGAGGCAAAATTGTGATTAGGGATCTGAAACTATTGAAATCTCAAATTTGTTATTTTAAATGATGGTGATTTCATATCAGTGGTAATTAGTAGTGTACAAGTAATATGTCCATAAATTTGAATTCTTGTGATAGTTTCTAATATGTAGTCTTATAAATTAGTAAGTAAAGCTAACCCACTTTTTTTTAATCTGTACCTTTGCCTTTCTGAATATTTATTAGAGGAAAATGATGAATTCCTTATTTTTTTGTCTTGTTTTCATTTAGCATTCACAGGGCTTATGGACATTGTGATAAATTGTTAAGCCAAAAAACAGTAGATACCATTTAGATTATTTATTGGTTGTACCAATACATATTATAACTTCTATATAGAAGTAGGATTGTGATGGTTTTTGTCGTATATTTTTTCTTTATATTTGCCTTTTTTCTCTCTTTGAAGTTTTTTTATGTTTTTATTTTAAATTATAAAATTATTTTATAATTTGAGTATTATTGAATTCTTAATAAGGAAGAAATTGTGTAAAACTGAAGATACTTACATAGCCCAAATAGATTTGAAGTAAGAAGCCTTCTAAACTTCTTCCTCAAGTCCTTTTAGGAAGTCAGTGCTATATAAACAAACAGTAACAGCAACAGCGAAAACCACCTTACCACATACCTGGTGCTTGCTTCTCTTCCATGGGTAGCATCATTACAGGGCAATGATAGCAATATGTTGTTAATTTAAAAACTATTTAGTACTGGCTGTATACCAGCCTTGTTAAAAAGTTTTCCTCAAGTGCATTAACTTATTTTTGAAATAAATATGTGATTAGTCAGATGTGGAAGTTGTGTTGCTATAGTAATACAGGCAATAGATCTCAGGTTGTTATTTGACTTTAAAATGTGCTTTGAAATAATTTTTGAATGTAGATATGTGATATATAAAGGAAATTCTCCATTTTATAATTGTTTATAAAATAATACAAAAGGGAAAAATACCTATATAGATCATATTTGCCTAATAGTTATTTTTCTATGTTGACACTAGTTAGAAGACTCTAGTTATTTTGACAGACCAACTTTTAAAAGTTTATTTTGGTTGCATTTGAAGAGACAAATTGAGTACAATAATTCACTAAACTTTATTACAACTAAAAAGCTGAGTCAACCATTATAGCTTCTCATTTAGTTATGACAGCCTAATGATACTGTACTTCATGGAGATAAAGAATCTTTTTTTGTGTGTGTTGTTTAAGTTAAACACTCTAAAGAAAAAAGTACTCTTGACATTTTGGAGAACAATTTGAGTTTCTACTAAGTTAAACATTCACCTACTCTTTAAGTCAGGAATTCTACTCTTCGTTTGTTTGTTTGTTGTTATTGTTGTTGTTGGATTTTTTTTTTTTTTTTTTACCAGGGATGGAACTCAGGACCTTGAGCTCGTGAGGAGGCAGTCATGGTGCCTCTGACCTAAATCCCCAGCCCTACTCTCAGTTTAATTGAAAGCATTTGTCCAGAAAAGCAATAGGGCCAGGGATTTAGCTTAGTGGTTCTGCCACCTGCCTTGCAATTTGCAAGGTCCCGAGTTTGATCCCTGGTACTAAAAAGGGGGGGTTATAAAAATATTCATAGCAGCTTCTTTAAAAATATACTTATTTTTGAGACAGGGTCTTGCTGTGTAGTTCAGGCTGGGCTGTGTAACCCAGGCTGGCCTTGAACTCACAGCAATCCTTCTGCTTTAGCCTTTCAAAGTGCTGGGATTATAGATGTGTACAACCAATGCTTTTGGTTGTTTTTGTTTTGTTTTGTTTTTTTGGTACTGGGGATTGAACTCGAGAACTTGCACTTATGAGGCAGGCAGCGGAGCCACTGAGCCAAATCCCCAGCCCCCAACAGCTTTTTATTTATTTATTTATTTATTTATTTATTTATTTATTTATTTATTTATTTATTTATT
>NW_022900949.1:54264860-54315353 GCF_012274545.1 Fukomys damarensis
GTGTGCCACCATGCCCGGCCCAACAGCTTTATTTTTAATGGCCCAAACTAGAAACAACTCAGATGCCATCACTAGAATGAGTTGTGCAATACAATGGGATATTTCACAGCAGTAATGTGAAAAATCTCATTGGCACCAAGTAAAACTGGCAGGACACAAGCATACATATACGATTTCATGTATGTGAAATGGTAGAATAGATTTGTAGCAATCAGAATTAGATTAATGTTTTCCTGTAGCAGGTGTGATGAAGTAGCTGCAGAGAGGCATAAGGTAGCTTTCCGGAGAGGTAACAGTGTCCTATATTGTGATTGTTGTGGAATCTTCACAGGTTTACGAATTTATCAAAGGGGCATCAACTTCTATGTTACTAAATTGGATTTTATTTTACATATTTTGTACCTCTGTGAAATTGATTAAAAATAGCCTGTTTCAAATTCTAAAATGTATTTTAAAAGTAAACATTTTGTATAACACTACCCATTTTAAGTGTTACATATCATTGTGATTAATATAGCTTAATATATTTACTAATTTCTTAGATGATGATGGTGTGAATGACACTATTCTCAGCTCACATGTAGGTTCATTTTAGGTGATCATCCTCAGATATGGTAATTATTGTGTGTTCTATCCATAAGAGTCCTGAAAAGCTGTTTGTTCAGAACTCATCCTGAAAACTGAGGCCTTTTGAGTTCAATCTGGTTTATACGGGATTTAGCTGAAACTTAGTATTGAGAATTAGTTTTAAGGATTCTTGAAGTTTTTCTGTGGAGTTTTAGTTATTACCTTATTGATTTTATTGAAAGTGAAATTTGAAGGTAATACTTAGTATTACTAGTTCTACTATTGTTAGTTACCATAATATATTATTTAATTATTCAGTATTATTTGGAGTAACAAACTTTCTCCTGTTTTCTCTCTAGCCCATTTTTTAGTGAGGAATTTTACTTTGAGATTCCAAGGAGTTTCCAGTATTTGTCTTTCTATGTTTATGATAAGAATGTTCTACAAAGAGACCTTCGTATAGGTGGGTACTAGTCATAATTATTTTTAATTAAAACATTCTTTCTCTAAGTTTAAAATGTTGAAAACTGTAGAATAGTACATCCTCAGTGTTTCTAAACCTTTTCTTCTAATCCTTTTCTTGCAAATGAACTTGGTGTTCATTTGTAAATTTGATTTTTAATTTATGTTTGGCTTGTGTGACACTTCCTCAGGGGGACCTTTGCTGATTCCCTGTAACATGTTTCCGTACTACTTGATTATTCCTTTTTGATAGTAATCATTATGTTTGTTCCTTAGTTCATCATTTAATATCTAGATTCTCTAAGTAAATGTTATATTACTCATTTTGTCCTGTCTCTGGGACAAAATACCTGATACCAAAGCTTAGAGGACCAGAGGTTTATTTGGCTCATGGTTTTAGTGGTTTCGGTCCATATTTGACTGGCTCCCAGGCAGAAACATCGTGGTAGAAGGCTGTGGCAGAGCAAATCTGCTTATTTCATGGCAGCCAAAAAGCAGAAAGCAAGAGCTAGGTGGAGAGATGTCATCCAGAGGCATGTCCCAATGATTCACCTCCTCTGACTGGCCCCACATCTCCTAACAGCGCATTCAACTAGAAACTCATCAATGGATTAGTTCAGGGATGAATACAGCACTCACGTGATCTAGTCAGTCACCTTCCAGAAGTGCCACCTGTGAACGTTAAGTCTTTTGGGGGACATTTTAGATCCAACCACAACAAATGTGGTACTTATGAAGGCAGGAACTGTGTCTCACAGAATGTCTTACATTTAGTAAATGTTCAGAAAGTACTTAAAAGTCTCAAATAATTTTTTATAATTGATTTATCTGAGGAATATCTATTTTTAGGTTTTTTTCTAATAGAAGTGATAATTAACTTTAATTATACGTTTTCTCCCTGATTGTATTTACTGACCAATAAATATGTTTCTTAATTAATTATCTTAAGACTGGAATTGATATTTGAATGTAGAATGAAACTGGCTGCATTATGTGTCACATTCATGGTCATTGCTTCATGGCAGAGGTCTAATTTGTATGTATTATCCTCTCTTTTTTTAGTGTCCTGAATTTCATCATTTCTGTATCTCCATACTGATTTGAAACATGTTCAAGTCTTCTACAGTTTAAAACATTAAGGTGTATCTGACTTTATTCTCTTAACTAACTTATAGTGTCTCTCTTTTTGCTGTTAAACTCCTTAACAGATGATCTGTATGCATTGTGTGCTTAAAACTTTTTTTTTTTAGATTTCTATAATCTGATTGTTCATTTTTCTAACCTTTTTGCGTTTGCAAAAGTTATTTTAAGGCAAATTAAATAACCTTTAAAAAACTTTTTTATTACACAATTATTAACATGTTCTTAATAGCTTATAATGACTGCCTAAGAATAGCTTTGGTTGATCATTTGGCATATTTCTTCCCATTATTTATTTCTTACATTCGTATCATTATATCTATATTACTGTGTTACTATTCAGGTTTTCCCTTTTTATTTAATATCATACAGTGATCTTTCCTGGGTATCACTTATATTTTACAAAAATATTTTCTGCATAAGGTCCTTTGTATTAAAATGTTTTATTGGTAAACATTTATGTTTCCACATTTTTGGTACTTTAAATGGTGCTACTGTGAACAAATATCCTTCTACACAACTTTTTGCATGTCTCCTTTTTCTTAGGATAAATTCCTAGAAGTGAAAATATTGAGTCAAAGGCTATGAATATTTTTTAGATTTCTTCTGTATATTTCTACACTGACATCTAGAAATGTTGTACTGATTTACAGTTCCCTGAGAATGGAATGAGCCTAACAATTTTACCATACCCTGCCTGTTCTTGGCTATTACCATTGGAAAAAAATTGCCAGGTGAAAAATAATAATTTAATTTGTGTCTTTTTGATTTTTAAGAAAAGTTGAATTTTTTAGATTTTTGTTTTTACATGTTTTTTATTCTTTGAATTGTTCTTTTACCTATTTTTCTTTTCCTTGATTTTTTTATTTTTTATTTTATTTTATTTTATTTATTTATTTTGTACTGGAGATCAAACTCAGGACCTTGAGCTTGTGAGGCAGGCAGTAGAACCACTGAACTAAATCCCTGGCTCGGTTGATGTTCTTTTAATCTTCAGCATTCCTATTTGTTAGGTATGTTAGCTTTTTTCAGATAGATGCCTACAAATATTACTTCTCTGTCACAAAAGTTATTGTCTTAGCTTTTATCCTCATCTGCCTATGGGTCACTTTTGACTTTCTTGATTGCTTTCTCAACTTGCTGAAAGACAAGGAAAAAACATTTTCATCATGTTGTATCTTTTTAAATGTCATTCTCCTTCTGACTACTTCTAGATTTACATGCAGACTTTTTGTTTCTAGCAATCCTTTATTTATGGATCAACCTTAAGGCATCATACTTAATTCTGTTAAACTTTGTTGGGGTACAAGAAGGATCAGACTTTTAAGATGATGAAGGCTCAGAATGTCTCCAGGGTATCAGAGGGGCAGACTTGTATTGTAATATACAAGTTGAGTATCACTTTTTGAAATGCTTGTGACCAGAAGTGTTTCAAATTTAACTTTGGAATATTTTTATAGACTTTCCTGGCTGGGCATCTCTAGTCTGAAAATCCAAACTCTGAAACTTTTGGAATGTCATGTTAGTGTTCAAAGTTTCAGATTTCAGAGCATTTCTTAAGAATGTTCCACTTTTTTGCAATAGGAATATAAAAGGGAGAATAACTAACTTTGGTCGAAGATTAACAGAGACTTCTTACATTTGAAAAGAGAGAAGAGTTACCGGGTGATAGGGATGGGCAAAAATGGGTGAAACAGTGAATCTTATTTGTGGTGTATTTTTATGAGTATATAAACTACTTAGGAAGAGATGATAGAAGGTGAAGCTAGAAATGTAAATTGGGATCCTAAAAAACATTTCATATCTCAAAAGCCAAAAAATCTGAACTTCATCCTATAGACAATGATTTTGAAAAGTTTAAGTATATGCCACTATCTATGATATGTATATACATACCACATATTATACTTAATGTATGTAATCTATATATATTGAATTTATAGTTTGAAAGTTATAGTCAGTAGGAAGTTGTTGATTTAGAACAGTGAGAGATTAGAGCATGGAGACCAGTAAGGAGGCTGTTAACAAAAGAGATGAATACAGGTCGTAACAATGGAAATGAAGATGAAGAATTTACCTCAGAGGTTTTCAAATAGGACTGAGGGTTGAGAAGGTATGAGAAGGAGAAGAGGTAAAAATATTAGCTGGGTGCAGTGACGGAGGCCGATAACTTAACCACTTGGGAGACTGAGGCAGAAGAAGCTAAAATTCAGGACAGACCTGGTCAATTTAGTGAGACCCTGTCTGCAAAAACATTACATATATACAAGTGGAAATGAAGCTCAGTGGTAAGAGTACTTGCCTCTAGCATGCACCAGACCTAGGTTTAATCCCCATTATCACAAAACAACAGAAACAGTGTTGTTTCTTTGGGTGTCCTTAGCTAAGATAAGGAACATAGGGAATCATTCACTTTTATTGGGAGTGAAAAGAGTAGGAGAGACTTCAGTTTCAAACAAGTTAAACTTGTATTGCTGGGGAATACCCTAGTGGACATGTTAGTTAATGGCTACGAATATGGATCTGAAGTTTAAAGAAAAGAAGAGCTAGAGGTGTAGATTGAAAGCATTAGTATTAAGTGATACCTGTGTTCACTAAGGAGTTAATCTTGGAAGCTGACCAGTGCTGGATAGTCTGACTTTGGTGCTGGCCCTTAGCTGGTCCTTTATTCTCAACATGGTCTCTGGGTTCTGAAAGAACATGTAATAGTGCACAGGTTTTTATTAAGTGTGTACCTCCATTATATTTGCTGATGTCCCATGGGCAGCTAAAGCAAATCACATAGCCAATCTCAGTATCAGTGCAGGAAGTGGATACACAGTCCCTGAGATAACAGGAAGCATCATTTATTAGAGGCCATTGCTACACCAGTCTGTCACAGAGACCAAAAGGCATCCACCTAAACCCCATACACTTAATACTTCTAAGTATGGCCATTAGCTCTGAGTTTCCATTGTTGACTGCCAGAATTTGATCAGGCTGCTGGTCTACTTTATCTTGAATAAGCAGTCATACTTGTCATTACTTTATATACTCTTTTAGTCATTACTAGTGTCCAAGCAAGAACAAGATTTGTATAAGGTTGGAATTTCTAAGAATTCATTGTAGCTAAATATGGGACCCAGTGACACAGTATTTACTGATGGCAAGGAACTGGTGCTTAAAAGTTGTATTAGAAAGCTAAGAATACTTTTTTTACTTAGAGACAAAGGTGGTTTCTTTGCTCACACAGTTCCTTTATTTCGTTTTGTGTTTCTTCTCCTTGTCTGATTTTAAGGAACTAATGCAATATCTGCAAGTGTGGGTGTGTGGGTGGCTGTGTATGTTTGCTTTTTAACATACACGGTTTCTGCTGTTTGTCAGGACAGTGGGGAAATGAAACATTACCTTTAAATGATTTGTTAGGAGGTTTGCCCTGGGTAAATTTTTTTCTTTTTTGTGGTTGGTGATTTCATGGCTAATGAAATAATGGATTAACTTCTCTCAAAAGGAACGCTAAACTAAAAAATCTGGAGGACAGAGGCACAAAATAATAAAAGATCAATAATTCACCCACAGTGACACAGCTAATAAGTAACAATTGACACTAATTTATAGAATTAATGTCTGTTTCACAAGGTACATGAAGGGGCAGGGATTTAGCTCAGTGGTTCTGCCACCTACCTCACAAAGTGCAAGGTCCCAAGTTCGATCCCCAGTACCAAAAAAAAAAAAAAAAAAAAAAAAAGAAGGTACATGCCACATACATTGGTTTCAAAGTATGTTGTCAGCACTTGTTAGTAGGCGGGGTTTTAAATGTTCATACTTTCTCATTTATAAGATGGTGATAATACCCTCTACCTCTAAGACTTGTTACAAAGATTAAATAAAATATGTGAGAATGTCTATTATTTGGTAGATGTTCAACAAGTGCTGGCTTTTCTGTCATTTCAGTGCTCCTTGTATTATCTATGTTTTACAGTTAAAGCCTGCCAGTCTAACTAATGATACCTCAAAATGACAAATAAGCATCATGAGGTCTTTTTCCTTAGTCTTATTTGCATTTCAAAAATGTGTCCTGACCTTCTCTGTTCCTCTCTTTTCCTTTCTTCATACTTCCTCCTCATTAGCCCTCCTACTCTTTTCTCTCTCCTGTCTCTATCCTCTCTTCCTCACTCCTCTTTTCCTTTTTTATTCCCTAGGGTTGATGAAATATATTTCTTTTTCATATGTTATATTACCTGATAAAGTACTGGATCTGTTGTAGTTATCCCACTAATAACTTCAATTTTTTTTTTAATTTCCTGTCATTTTTACTTAACAGTTTCTGGCTTCTTAAGATCATGTGTTCTTTCTTCTCTATTTCTTCAGGCCACCTAGCCTCATGCAACTAAATCTTTACGTATGAGAAACTTACATCTTTAAAAGGAACTTAAGAATAAGAGCTATAATAAATCGCAAGTTCTTTTCAACAGACCAGGTGACTTATTTATGTAGCTAGCCAGAAAAGAGTTTCCATTGAACTCTTATTTGGTGTTGAGTATTAATGACATAAAATACGGAATAAGGGGAAGAAGGTACTTGCTTCTGGAATGTACCTGTGAGGTTGAAAAGATTCTCTTTTGGGAAGGAACCTGTGACAGAGTTATAATATTTCCAGTGATTTGAGTTGTGAGTCGTAAATCATAAATAGGACAGATGGATTTCTATGGTAGTTTTTAGAAGAATTATTGGTTAGTCATTATTTGAGGAACATGGACATCATATCACCATTTACAACATTGTGCCAGTGTGATAATTTATAGAATGAAGAAATGAATTAGTCAGGCCAATTAATCTGTAAATAAAAGTTTTTAAAACTTCTTTTAAGTTGAGGACTTACTTTATATCATATGTGTAAATTATGTATGAAACTAAAAGTTATGGAACTTGAAGACGACATCCTCACTGATAGTCTGTTGTTGTGTCTGGATGATAAGTAAACTCTCTTTAATGAAATTATACACCAGGTCTGGGATGTATTTCAGTGGTACAGCACCTACCTAGCCTACACAAGCCCTGGATTCAGTCCCCATCACAGGGCTCTTGTGTTCCTTCACAATAGCCTACCCTCATACTGTAGGGCGTACTCCTTCCCCCTACTTTTTTTTTTTTTTGGTGGTGCCAGGGATCAAACTTGGGTCCTTGTGTTTTGAGGCAGGTAGCGTAACCACTGAGCTAAACCCTGGCCCTCCCCCTACTTTTATTTGGCCCAAACTCACTCTGCGCAGCATGTTTCTTTTTTCCTACCTTCAATAAATATAAACACTTGCTACCATTAAAAAAAAAAGCACAGGAAAAAAAATAAACAGAATCCCCACAAAACTGTATGCTGGTTCTCTGTGCATTTTTCTGGGGAGCGGGGCACACAAAGATACCTAGTTACCAAGGTGCTAAAAAGGTGAGGAATCTTAAGTGCTGCAGCTACAGAATATATAGATATATTTCCCTGTGTGTGTGTATTTTTTTAATATCAAGCTATTATGCATTACCTTAAATAAACTTATTTATTAATACTGAGAATTAAAACCAGGACTTCACCTATGCGATGCACATACTCTGCCACTGAGCTGCATTCCCAGCCCTTTTGTTTTTAAATTTTATTATGAGATGGGGCATTGCTGAGTTGCCCAGGTAGTCTCAAATTTGCCATCTTCCTGCCTCAGATTCCTGAGTAGCTAGGATTACAGATGTGCACTGCCACATATTTTTATCTTAGGTGGAGTCCAGGGTAATTGGAACTATAATAATCATCATTTATAACATTGACTGTTTTGTCACAATTTTGTGTCCTAAGTTGTCCCTGATACTACATTGAGTTGCTAGAAATTTTATACAGTTTTTAGATAAAATATGTCAAAACATTTATATGATTTAGGAATTAATTTGTTTCAACAGTGTAAGGAATACTGGGTGTTCAGTCAGTGCTTAAATTCTGTTTTTGGCTTTAATCTGCATATTCAATAGTGGAAGAATTTGTCTCCCCATCATTTGTATCTTAAATTTCACCGAAAAAGAACTAAAGTATATTTTCCTAATGCCACTGCCTACAAGAGTAGAATGAATTGTAAATGCCATATATTCGTGTGAAGAGTTTGATCTGCACATTAGATTGCATCCAGAATATTTTTTGAAATTTGGAAAGATTCATAATTGTTGTGAGGGATAGTTTATTAACTTAAAATTGTTCATGCTTTAAACTTCATGTGTTAATACATATAATTGATGAATTTTCAGTATGTCTCTTTAGGTTGTAATATTAATGCAGTTGTGACTAATAAAATTCTAGTGTATTTTAATGTTTTTCTTAGAATTACACATGGGGTAGGTGGTCTTCCTGGTGTGTTCAAAGTGGTAAGATAAACTTATCAAAATTTTAAATAACAGCTTTGAGATGTAATTTTACATACCATAAAATTTACCCTTTAAAAGTATACATATTTCCAACTTGGTTATCAGTGGTTCAGAAAAAGAATCTCATATGTCAGAATGGGGAGTGGAATGTTAACATATCGTAAAATGTTAACATAAGGGAATATGGGTAAAGAATATGAAAGTTTTATATACTGTTCTTGTAACTGCTCCAAGTTTGAAATTATTTCAGAATAAAGTGTCAAGTGGACATAAAAGCGTATGACAGTGGTTTTTATTTTAACATATTAATAGTTGTGCAAACAATCACTGTTGTTTACTTCTAGAAAAATAGTTTTTGTTATCAAATGTTGAATTTAAAGATCAGGGTATATCATAAGTAAAAAGATATGAGGTATAATTTAAGCACTTAAAATGAAAAAGTCTTATTTGAAAAAATGAAAGTGAACTGCTTTTAACTTTACTGTATGTCCTTTGTTGAGACATTTGTGTAGAATCTTCAATAAATTGTTAGTCATATGCAAAACTATATCTGCTTCTTTAAACTTGAATTGAGGAAGGAAATGCTTTGTACCAACATGGCAAATACTTCATTATAATATGAACAGTTTTTGTTTCTTCCTCTCATATTACTCATTGTTCATTGGATGGTATTTTTCCCAGAGAGATATAAGCTCTTTAGGGAAGAGCTTTGATTTTTGTATACCTTGAAACAATGTAGTCAATGTTTGTAATGTTTTGATAAAATGAATTTGTAATAATAAAATATTTTTCAAGTCTATTTTAAATTTTGTTAGTGATGTATGATACTATTTCTCCTTCCTCACTTAATTGGAAATTATATCCTCTTACTCTATGGAGATATATTTGCTCAAAATTAACCAGAACCTACAGTTCATTCACAATTTTAAAGAACTGGGTGGGGCTGGGATTTAGCTCAGTAGTTCTGCCACCTGCCTCATAAATTCAAGGTCCTGAGTTCAATCCCTAGTACCAAAAAAAAAAAAAAAAAATTAAAAAAAAAAAAAAAAAAAAAAAAAAAAAAAGAGTAAGAGGAAAGAAGTGGGAAGACTGGTTTGCTACATATATGTTGCTTTTTAGACTGAATATATTGAGGGTGAAAATGTTCATCTGAGTAAGTACTAAAAAATGGGGTTGCATGTAAATTAATACAACTGAGTTTTTGTGTACTTTCCTGATTCAAAATAACCCAAGGGGAAATGAGCTACTTCTTCATTCTTTAGATTATAGGAAAAAACTTTATAAATGGATCTTTGATTTGTATCAGTAAGTACAAATTATTCTATTTTTACAAACTATTATATGTAAAGCTAATAAGCCTTAGGATTATCAAAATATATTTTCTCATATTGTTTTACTTATATTCTATAGGCAAAGTAGCCATCAAAAAAGAAGACTTGTGTAACCATAGTGGCAAAGAAACTTGGTTTTCACTGCATCCTGTTGACTCCAATTCAGAGGTTCAGGTAACTATTAAGACTTATGTAATGTAGGAGATTGTCACACACAGAAAATTAATGAAAAACAAACAAATTACTCTAGTTCATGTAGTTGAACCTTATTTGAAATTCTTGTTGTACTTTATTTTAAATTCTAGCACCAAATGTTATATACCTTTAGGTAATACAGCTGAAAAGAAATGGCTTTGCCATATAAATTCAAGGATACTACACGTGTGTTTCAGGAGATTAGGGAGAACATTTTTTCCCCCTGTCTTAGTTCTACTATTCAAGTCACAATAGCAAATATTAGGGTTTTTTTTGTAAGAGGGAGGGAAAGTTTTAAGGGAAAGATTATGTTTTATTAACACTGACCTTGAGGAGAATCCCTGAAAGTGATTTTATTTATTCTCACAAAGATGCTCCATTCACCCTCTAATAAGTTAGACCTAGGAAGATGTTATCAAACCTTGCCTGATAAACCCACCATATAGAGCCTTCATCCCTTTACTCAGCCATCCTGTCGTTCAGAACTATCTCTGTATTTTTAAGGATATCATTACTCCTTTTAGTCTCTTCTTTCCTTTTGCCAAAATAAGAGACCTTTTATAGATTCTATGTGTGAGTAAAGATACATATGTTTAACTATGTAAGCTGCAGTTTCTATTTGTTTCTGAAAAGTTTTGAGTTGCTCTGTTTTAGAAATTATTTCATTTAAAGGGAATCTTTTATTTATAATATGCATATAATATATATAATATATAATCCTATTTATTTATTTGTAAAATATGGTAAAGATTATGAAACCATTTCCTGAGGACATAACTGTAAACAGAATTCTTCCTTTCTAAAAGAAGTTACAATTTGCCACTGTGACTCAAACAAGTTTAAGACAAGAAAAAGTGCTGTGTGCACACCCACAAATAATTTTCAAATAAAGTGCCTGTGTCTCCATTTCCTCATAATCTCTTGAGCATTCTTTGTGATTAAATTCTCAAAATATTAAATTGTTGTGAACCAAAATCCTTTCTTAAATATGAAATATAACTGATTCTTTTCTTATTTGATCCACTGTATCCCAGTTTAGTGTTCATTTCTTTCCATTTGATCATAGTCATTCAAATCCCAATTACATAACATCGTTAATGATCCAACTGAGAAGTAATGAGCAAGTAGAAAGGGCTTAGAGTAGAAGTCAGAAAATTTAGGTCCTATTGTTTCTATGTGGTTATTCCAATGGCTTTAAATTTCATTTCTACAAAATGAAAATAAAAGTTGCCTTATTTGGCTCAAATGGTTGTTAAGAATCAAATGGAACATACTTAAGAGTACTTTAAAAGCTGTTAACCGTTTTGCAAATGTAAAGTGTGTTTTACCAGTGGTCAAGGTAGTGCCTGTTAGCCTTATGTGCCTTTACCAGAAGGCAGATGTGAAAGATGTAAAATAACAGTTTTTCTTTTTAAAAAATTTTTCTTTGTTCATTTTTTCATACAAGATTTAATTCCCTTCCCATACATTCCGCCATGAAAAACTTGATAATCTAATAGTTTTAACAAAACACAAGATAAAAAAAGGCTTTGAAAATTTGGTTTAAAATGAAATTTGAGTATTATTTTAATATTTAGTTTATTAAGTGTATTTCTCTTATGATTGTTGCAAATTTGCTAAAGGATTTAAGGATCTGGTGCTGAAAGTGTGAGGTGTGATTGATGAATACTGTGAATATTAAAGTGTTGTGGTTTTTTTTAATGTAATATGCTAGAAGGCACATTGCCATTAGTCCCTCTCAAAATACATTTCTATCTTTGAGCACACTTATCACACTTATCATTTATTGCCACTTCCTGAAACAGTTGTGGAAGTCCTATTAATGTCTTTAGTTGCCTGTTGTGTTTGCCTCAATGTGCTGAGTTTCATTCAAAACATTTACCTTTTGTGATCATTTTGATGCTGAGGAAGAGCTGCAAGTTGTACAGTGCCAGATCTAGTTAATAAGGTAAATGAGACACTGTGATATTTTTATGAGCTTTCCTTTCCATTGGATGGCACTTGGTAGCAACATTCACTGTGTTTTTTTATCATACTTTGTAAAGACACAAAAGAGGACTTCCAGAAGAACTGCTTCAGAAAGTGGCAGGAATGATAGGATAAGTGTGTTCAAAGCAAGAAGGAGTATTTTGAGGGGAAATAATAACATTGTCTTTTACTGTAATAAATTTTAAGAATTTAAACATTCACTGTATATTTTGATCACCCCTTGTAGAAATCTATATAGAATATTTTATGTATACTTCATGGAGATGGTATTAGAGATTAATATTGGGACACAGTTTTTATTAGATAGCATATATGAAAATCTCATTCCTGAAACATGAAAATTCTGGAAACAGCATTTGTTAGATGTAATGTTTGCTACAGGTTATTTTCATAACTATGAGTTATTGACCTTTAAAGTTGTTTTGTCTTAAATGATAATTAGTAAGACTTACCCATTATTTAAAATAGGTTTTAGAAGAAAGAGTACTTTAGGAGAGGGATACACAGTACTTTTCAGGTTGATACACTATTATTGGGAGTATTGTTGTTTTGCCCCAAACCTGGTCTGGAATACTGAATTAATTTTGTGAGTCTAGAAAGGGGAAAAGTAAACCATAATTTAATACAGTTCTACTTTTTTAAAAAATTAATTTTACTGAGCTGGGCGTGGTGGCACACCTGTAATCCCAGCACTTGGGAGGCTAAGGCAGGAGGATCACTGTGAGTTGGAGACCAGCCTGGGCTACATAATGCATTCCAGGTCAATCTCAACTACTTAGTGAGACCCTATATAAAAACAAAAAAACAAAAAAAAAATTAAGTTTATTGGTACATTTTAGGTGTACATTATGATCACATTCATCATTGGGAATTTGAACCTGTACATGATATAACTTAGTTCTTGTTTTTTTCCCATTCCCCTTCCCTCCTATTTACCCCTCCCTACAGTTCTTTTTTAATTTTTGTTCATTTGTAAATATTTTATCAAATTTTCATGAAGAAATAAGGCCAGTTGAGGGAGACCATGGGGGAAAGCCATATATAGATTGAACTCAATCTAGTACCAGTAGTGGTTACTTTTAGTATTTATAACAGTGTGTATCAAGCACAGTATTTCATATTTAATGTTAATATTTAGTGTTTAATGTATGTTACCTCATTTAATCTTCATACTAGCATTAGGAAGAAGGTGGTATTACCTCCATTTTAGAGATAAAGTAATTGAGATTCATAGAGGTTAAAATGACTTCTCCAGAGTCACAGAACTATTAAGTAGTGGAGCTGAGATTCCAGCAGAGATCTGTTTGATTCTAAGTCTGTTAACTACAGTGTTTTACTACCTTTTACCACTCTGTTCTGTTAGTCATAAAAAGCCTTTTACAGCTCAAGAGGATCATTCATGTATAGTAGAAGGTAAATAATAAGGAACAGAAGTCTATTCAAAAGGGAGGGAGATTAGACAGTTCCTAGAGGGCTTCTTAAAAATGTAATTTCAGGAACTTCAGTATAGCCAGTGTGAGCAAAGAAAGTTATCAGACATTTGCAGAGAGGCTGCATTGGTAGTAGAGGTTAGGTTCTGACAACAAATATTTACATAAATTAAAATTATTTTTGAAGATAATTTCCCCAAGACAGTAAAGTGGTGTTGAATGACCAACACATAAACTGTTTATTTACATTTGGGGCCATAGTGAGTGAAAAATATATACTATATCATTAAACTTTCAGTTCTTCATTCAGTACAATAGTGGATACTGCAGGAGGTATGTGGAAACCGAGACCCACTGATTCAGTTCATATATATATATATTCATTGTGCTCATTGAGTATAGGCATTTGTTTACTGCATAGTGGTTTTTTTTCTTTGCCTTCCATTTTGCAGACTGAATAGTTAATATTTTGTCTTTATCTTTCTCATTTTAATGACTTCACATGAAAAATAAAAGGGAAAAAAATTAAAGATAAGATCCCCTCTTATTTTTTTTTTAATGTCACAGGAGAGTATGTTTCTTCCTCTCCTTGACTCTGAATCCACTCTCTTTTTGACAGCTAAAAAATGCTGTACTAACTTTTGAAGTTGTGTGACCATACAGACTCTTTACTCACAATTTAGAGAATTTGGCTGAACTTGGGTCAGATGTACACTGAAATCTAATTTGATATGCTTAGAGGAAAAGTCTATGTAGTGCTTTATATTTGGGGATTTATGTATCTATCTTTCCGGAGAAAGGGGTTGAGTGGAAGAAATGATTGATATCTCTACCTCAGATGAAGGAGATTCTTTTTTTTCTTAACTGTATCACTAGTTGGCATTTGTACCTAAAATAGTTGCTAAACTACTGTTGCCTGATGATCGTTTGTGAAATGAGAACCTCAGTATGAAGGATTCCTTTTGGTTTTGAGTTCTAGAGAAGTAACATGCAGAAGTGTAATTTAGCCCTATATAAAAAAAATCCCAAAAATAGTAAGATAGGTTTGTACTAAAACTGCTGAAAATTTAAGAGCTTAACTTCTTACCATGAAGTAACTTAATTACCATGAATTAAGGTGCTTAATTGTTGCTATTAGTAATGTTAACAGTTATTTAAATTTTCTTTTCAAAAGTTCAAGATAGTAGTAGTTTTTGAGTTATTTTTCTACCTTAAATTTTTTTCCCTTGGTTTAAAATACCTTTTGCAATTTCCCCTTCCTTTGAGTCAACCATTTTCTTCTTGGTCACTTGAATCTGCTTTGAGACTTCAATACTGTGTCATAAAGAAAGAACAAATGGCTCCTTTGCCTGTGACATTGTGTCACAAAATCTAGGGGACATTTTTCAATCCTGTTACTGGCCTTTTAGCAAATATACTTTGGGGTGACCACTTCTTCCATTTTGAAGCATTCTCTTCCTTAGTTTTTGGTCCTGGTTGTTACTCTACTCCACATATATTCTTTTTTGTATTCTTTTTTTTATTTTTGGTACTGGGGACCTTATGCTTGTTTGCGAGGCAGGCACAATGCCAAGGAGCTATATCTCCAGACCTCTTTTTTATATTCTTTGCTACACAGGTGATGTTAGTAAGAACTGTGCCAGCACCTCTTCTGTAAGTCCTCTTTTGGCTTCAGTGATCTGGCGCCATGCTTTTAGATCCCAAAACTTATAAAAATTGTTGTGTTTTTCTTTATTTTTGTGATAAGAAACATACTTTACATAAACTAATTAAACCACGTTTTCCATGGGCAGAAACTGTTGCTCTCACTAGTTGTTTGTCTAATCCAACTTGTTCAAGCAGTAAATCCAGAAGTAATGTCAGTCATGTCCTTTTAATGCAATTATTTAGTCTTTGCCAACAAGCTTATCTTGAATTTCTGTATCATGCCTGAGTTATTGATTATTTTATAGCTTTTTAAATATGGACTCTGCTTTGCCTGTTTAAGCAATCATTTAAAAAGAAATACAGAGGGCTGGGGATTTAGTTCAGTGGTTCCAGAGCTTGCCTCGCAAAGTACAAGGACCCGAGGTTGATCTCCAGTACCACCAAAAAAAAAAAAAAAAAGAAAAAGAAATACAGTGATTATAGCTAATAATCCCTTCATTTATTTAATTCCTAATTAAGACATAATAAATATAAAAGCATAATTCACTATTACATTATTACCTTATTTTTTTTAAAGAAAACCTCATTCATAAATTTGCATTTGTAGCCGGCCTGAGTGGCACACACCTATAATATCAGCTACTCAGAAGGCTGAGGCAGGAGAATTACAAATTTTAGGCCAGCCTTAGCAATGCCTAGTACTTTAGGCAGCCTAGTACTGAGATCCTGTCATAAAATAAAAAAGGGCTGGGGGCCGGGGATTTAGCTCAGTGGTCCCGGCACTGCTTCGCAAGCGCAAGAACCTGAGTTCAATCCCCTGTACTTTAAAGGGTGGGGGGCCTGGGAATGCAGCTTAGTGTGAAGGCCCAGTACTGCCCTCCCCCTCAAAAAAAAGCTAGGTAAAATAACAGGACTGAGAATCTAGATCATATTAATCCTTACTTAAAAAGAAAAACATACCTCCCCATAATGAATTACCTTTAATAGAGATTTTTAAGTAAAACCTTTATTTTATTTTCATCTGACAGTTTGTGTCAGAAATACAATGTTTTATAACTTTTAGTGATAAACTATTTTATCAATTGAAGCATAGTAATTCTTTTACATGGAAAGGTTGTTAATATGTTTTATAACTTTTTAAATGTTTAGATTTTAAAGTATTTTAAGTGCATGCATTGAATTTTGCCTAAATACCTCTATTTATCTGAGTTTCCCAAACTGCAAAAATTTACATGTATTTTTATATAATACATAAATATGCATAATGCAAAATTTAAATATTTCTGTACCCCCCACCTCCATACTACAGATCAAACCCAGAGCCTTAAGCCTGCTGGGCAGACACTCTACTACTGAACTACTTTCCCAGTACTTTTCATTTCACTTTGAGACAGGGTCTCAGTTGTCTACACTGACCTTGAACTTATGGTCCTCCTGCCTCAGACTCCCAAAATAGTTGGGTTCACAGTGTACATCACCATACCTGGCTCTTTCTGAAATGTTTGTAAAATTAATTAAAACCAGCATACATGTATGTTAAACTTTCAGGCAATGTCAGAGTAATATGAGTTCCCTAAAATGCACTTTAATAGAAAGCTAATGTGATATTATAGTTGTATATAATATCAACCTAATAATAAATGCTATGAAATTCACATAAATTAAAATCCTTTTAAGAATTTGGTTAGGACCAAGGATTTAGCTCAGTGATTCTGCTGCCTGTATTGCAAGTGCAAGGTCCCAAGTTCAATCCCTGTTACTCCCACCCCCAAAAGACTTTGGTTTATAATTTTTGTTTGTTTGTTTGTTTGTTTTTGGTACCAGGAATCGAACTCTGGTCCTTGCGCTTGCAAGGCAGGCCACCGAACCACTGAGCTAAATCCCCAGCCCCCTGCTTTATAGTACTTTAAATTGAAAGTATACAACGTTGCCAGATATTTAATCTTTCAACATCTGGTATATATAAGCTATATATATTACTATTAATGAACCTCCTTTAGAAGATTGAATGATAAGAAAGTGTTTGTGGACCAAATTGCATTGCATATTTATCATCAACGTACTGAAGTTTTGTCTCAATGTCTTATTATTATCTTTGCAGGTAATGTCTCTCTTTTCTATAGTTACTTTTAGGATTTTTTTTAATCCTCTGTTTTCAGCAGTATTATAATACTGTGCCTAGGTTTGATTTTCTTTATATTCTACTTGTGTGTTTCTAGGAGATTTGGATCTGTGGTTTGATGTCTTTTATCAGTTTTGGGAAATTCCTAGCAATTTTCTCTTCATCTTCATTTTTTCTAGCCTAGGCTTTGTCCACTCAGATTCTAGTCACATGAGTAATAGACTATTTCACCATGTCTCATATGCCTGTTGTGCTCTTCTTCTCTGCTCTTTGTCAGTATTTTCTGACCGACCCATCTCTCATTTCCCCAGTATTCTTTTCGCTGTGACCAATCTAAATACATCTTCATCTTGTTTATTTTATTACTTAGATCTAAATTTTCATTTGACTCATTTTATGATTCTCAGCTGCTGATTTTTTGTTCTACTTTTAAAAAATATTAGTACTTTTTACTCTTATTTTTAACCTTTTGCAAGCCCCCGCCCCTTGTTTTTGCAGTTTTTGGTCTTCCTTCATGTTTAGTAGTGAACAGGGAAATATACAGTGTATTGAAAATAATCTGAAACCCTGGATGATTTTTTTCCTTCAAAAAAGATTTTTGATACCGCACCAGCATCTTCTGTTTTCTTATTATCAGAACTGCATTATACAGTTTACTTAGCCGCTGTCCTAGCTTCAAGGGAGGCTAGAAAATGTTACATTTGCAGGGGGGAGACTTATCTTGCTACAATGCACTTGTATAAGATGATGACAGATATAAGGAGAACTAAAACTTTGTGTGAAAATAGGGAGACTAAATTTTTCTAAAATGTTCATAGACACTAAAAAGCAGCTCCAAATAATTTTAAATTTTTGTTCATTTTGCTTTTCTAAAAATTACTAGAAAATAGACACTTTGGTAGTAAAACTTTAAGATTCTAAAGTAAAAAAGGAAATCTGAAATTTTACCTACCAAAGGTAACTTCATTATTTTGGTAGATGATCTTGTTTGTGTGTGTGTGTGTGTTTTGTTTTACAAATTGACATTATACACTCTATCTTGTAACTTGTTTACTAAGTATCATACTTCCATATTAAAATATGCCGTGAGGTAGTGTTTTATAGTTGAGACATTATATAATTTCTTTAACTGACAAGCCTTGTAATTTTAGTGTTCCACCGCAGAAGCATGTCTTTTGTCCCTACACTTTTGTCCCTGTTCTGTCCCTACACTTTTCTTGGCCAAGTTAATACACATTTATGTTATCATTGACATACTACCAAAGGAATGTTTTTGTTTACAGTCAATAGGAGTAGTAAACATATTAGGTAGGCTCTTTCTCAGTAATAATGATTCTGGTAGAATCTCGTTATATATCTTTTTTTTTTTTCCATTGAGACTTGAGAGCACTATGACATTAGTTGTGAATAAAGTGATGAGACTTTTCTTTTTTCTACTCTGCTTTAATAGTTTTTATTGTTTTAAAAATAGAGTAGATCCTAGACATTTTCTAAGAGATAGTTGGGAGTGCTTTGTTAGTGTACAATTTCTACTATAAAATGCATACATTTAAAAATAGTAAAATTTGGGCCAGAGATTTAGCTCAGTGGTTCCACCGCTTGCCTCACAAGCATAAAGACCCAAGTTTGATTCCTGATACCAAAAAAAAAAAAGTAAAACTGCTTTGAGATGTAAATGTTTGTGCCATTGGATAAGTTCCCTTGCTAGCCAAGTAATAATACACATGATGGCATGACAGATAACGTGACTTAAAATTATAGTTGAGTAGTTTTACAAATTACCACATGTCATGAACCTTCAAAGTCACTCTGGAAGAATAGAGTTTGTGAATATTAAATGTAGGAGTAACATGATATCTATTTTTTATGTAATATAATTTTTAAGAATATTCATGCCTACATTTTTAGTGGAAAATTTACTTAATTTAGTTCCAGCTCCACCTAATTGCTAATTTGGGGGGGTACCAGGGATTGAACTCGGGTCCTTGTGCTTGCAAGGCAGGCCACCGAACTGCTGAGCTAAATCCCTGGCCCCTAATTGCTAATTTTGCTACCACTGATAAACTTAACTTTTACATGTAGCCTTCTATATTAAGCTCTGTCAGTATTTATTGTTCCTCACTTAGTATGTATGTAACTCTGAACTCTGTAGCAGGTGGACCTTAAATTCATTCTTGTATGACAAGCTCTAATAAAACAGGGTGATTCCAGTTAGAATTTCTGAAAGAATGGTGGGGTTGTTCTAAAGAGGAACAGTGACTAAATAGTAAACTTTTTTTCACCTCTGATGAAATCACTCACATCATCAGTCTCTAGACATTATACCCCTGGAGTCTCCACTTGGCACTGTGGGAATTTGTCTTGTCAGATGGGTGGAGATAATGTAGCACAAATTTTTAACCAGTTTAAAATTGCTCATCAACGGAAAAGAAGAGATACCAAGCTCTAGATTACATTGTTCCTAAACCTACCTACCTACCGTCCTTCCTTCCTTTCTTGCTTGCTTGCTTGCTTTTTTTCTCTTTCTTTCTTTCTTTCTTTCTTTCTTTCTTTCTTTCTTTCCTTCTTTCTTTCCCTCTCTCTCTCTTTCTCTTTCTTTCTTGTTTTTTTAGTACCAGGGATTGAACTCAGGACCTTGCACTTTTGAGGCAGGCAGAGCCTTTGTTTCTTGAGAATTGACAACTTGAATTTCTTTGAATTTGTTTTTCTTTATTTTTTTTTTCTCATTGAGTTTATTGGTTCATTTTAGGTATACAGTACAGTTACATTCATCATTGGGATCTTGTACCTTTACATGACAAGTCTTGGTTCTCAGTTTTTCCCCTTGTTCCTGCCCTCCCTTCACCCCCTCCTTCCTTCCCTATTTACAAATACTTTATTTCCATTTTTTCATTTTCTCATATTTTTTCTGTTCCCTTATGAACTTGTTTTTCTTTTAAAAAATCTACCTATTAATTGCATTTTAACAAAGTACTCTTTTATTATGTCCTATCTTTGCATCAGTATTCTTGTCCACGTTTTTTTGTATGTTTATTGTCTTCCCTTACTAGATCATATGCTTCTGATAAGTAACTGTGACTCAGACATCTGTAGATTCTTACTGACTCCCCATTGTCTCTTAAAACATACTAAAAATCACATAAATTTTGCTTAGTTGATAAAAGTATTAACAAATTGGATCTTAAAGGCTTTAACTTAATTTTATTGTCTAAGATTATATGACTTGTCTGTTTTTAAATGATACTGCCTCTGTCCTTATTGCTGGTTTATCTTTTCTGTAAAAAGTATCCTATATTTTGTAATTAAATTTTATTAAGAATTTCCTTAACGTGTGTTCTTTCTTTTTAATCTATAATTGAGGTATATAAGTATTTCCTGAGCCAGGCATAAAATTCTTAAATTTGAATACCATGTTTGGTACAGGAATTTGACTGTTTTCTTAACTTTCAGAACTTTTATTTAATTATTGATTATTAGTCATTTAATAAGTACTTATTATGAGAAAAGCCATGTGCTTAATGGTCAGTGGATAATTAAATATGGTACCATTTGAAACTAATTAGTATTTTCTCAGCAAAATAGACTACTGTTTGTAATTTTTTTGTGTGTTGTTGTTGTTCTAGGGTAAAGTTCACCTTGAATTAAAGCTGAATGAACTGATAACAGAGAATGGAACTGTGTGCCAGCAACTCGTTGTACAGTAAGCATATTTACCAAAATTAACTAGGAATATATCTCTACTTTGTGTTCTTAAACCAACTCCTTGTTTTAAATACTTCAGAAACTTATTCCATAAATTAAACTCTGGGCTGGAGATGCAGCTCTGTGATAGGGTGCTTGCTTAGCATGTATGTGCGAGGCCCTGGATTCAGTTTCCTCCACTACAAAGAAAAGAAATCAAAAGTTGATATCCAGTTTATTTTTCTCATATCTAATCTAGCCAAGTTATAGTGAGTGATAAACTCATTTAACCAACTTTTATCGAATGTGGGCGAAATGATATATTATATTGGCATTTGGGTACCTACCTGGCAGTGGAGACTTGGAAAGGCTTTCTAGAGAAGGTTCTCTGGGAACATTCTTACTACCAAACAGCTTTAGAAATTTTAGAGCTAGGACTGTCTGCTTTGAGATTACCTGTATTGATTCCCACATAGTTGGGATTTTTTTTTACCTTTTTCACCTTTAGTTTTTTTATCACCAAGATACAATCTTCTGATTTCTGAAAATCTATTTAAACCCAGTCTCCTACTTCTTCTCTCCCCCCTAAATCCTTACTTTGGGTTATCAGCAAGTGAACAGATAACTTTCACCTTGGATACTTTCTATTGTCTTTGCCTCAGTTGATAACTGAGTATCTTCTGAGATTTTGAGGTACTTCTTTAGCCTTCTCAATTGAGATTATGTTCTTCTATCATACCCACATAACCTCAAGAAAAATTAAAATGAATATTGTTCTCCTGTTGCTGCTCCAGATTCATTCTCCTAATTGTAAAAACCCAGCTCTTTTGAGGCAGTTTCTCTGTATATTAGCACATACATATCTAATACTACATATAATATTATTTAGTTAATTTTTGTGAAAACTTTGAAAGAAGTTACATACATTATGCTGCTTTTTCCTTAATGAATCGATGTCTATTACATAAGAATAAGGGTATTCTTTTTAAATCCAGTTTAGTTACCAAATTCAGGAAATTTAATCTGCATTAACTTGAAATCATTTTTAGCCTTTATCTTTCATAGTATTGGCATTTTAAAATAATATGGGTGAGTTACTGTTTTATTTTTGATAGTAAAAATATACTTTATTTTTAATATAGTAGCTGCCAGCAATATATTGGTGTTGATGTTCCAGAGAGAGAAAAGAAAATACAAGCATTCTGATAAGCTTTTATTTGCCTATTCATGAAATTCTAAAGAAAATATTCCAATTCCATTCAACATTATGGCTTGGAGTTGAAGTTTTTGTCCGTGACAAAAATATAATTTTGGTTGTCCCTTGATAATTTGTAAAGGGTGGAACTTTTAAAAGCCTATAAATAAAATCAATACTTCCCTCTCTTTGAATTAAACATCGAATATAACCAGTGTAAGAAATTGGTGAGTCAATTAGTTTGACAAAATGTGTATCAACATGTTCATGAGAAAATAATTTCTAATTCCTGTCATTTTTACTTTGTAGATATTCCCTTAATGGGATTTTTAAATGTACAGAAATAAAAGCTACCTACATGCATTTCTGGATACTGTTTTATTTTGAATGTTTTTCAATTTGGTTTTGCCTACAACAATTCAAGATTTGTTTGCAGCTCCTCTTAACCCCCCACCTAGACTGAGTTTATAATAA
Source organism: Fukomys damarensis (assembly GCF_012274545.1). Lineage (NCBI taxonomy): Eukaryota > Metazoa > Chordata > Mammalia > Rodentia > Bathyergidae > Fukomys > Fukomys damarensis. Next base: position 54,287,466 of record NW_022900949.1, read on the forward strand.
ATGTATTTTGATTAGGCCTTCTTCCATTATTCCCTCCCCTGCTTCTCTTGGCTATCATAGTAATTTGAAATTGTCAGTTACATTGGTTTGGTTTGTTTACATTCCATTTTAGGTCTCTCTCATTGTTACTGGTTTAGTTTTATTTTTGAATATGTATGCAGAATAGTAACATGATTTCAAATTTGAAATTATACTAAAATTCATTACTCACAGGTATGGTTCAGTTGACTCTTCCCACATCCAGCTCTAGGAAACCAGTGTGATTTCTTGACCCTACAGTTTTTCCCTTTTCCAAAATGTCATTGAAATAGAATCATATAATATATAGTCTTTTGTGTCTGGTTTCTTTTTCTTATTGTAATGCTTTTGAGACTCGTCCACATTGTTGCATATATCAATAGTTCATTTTCATCTTTTATGTATTTTTTTGATCATAACTTAATAGATACTGTTATTGTCATTTTATAGATGACAAAACTGATTCGCAGATTGTTTAATTAGAAGTTTTGTAGCCTGGATTTGACCTCTGGCAGTTTGTTTTTAAACTTTTTAATTTTTGAGATAATTTTAGATTACAGGAAGTTGTTAAGTTCGAGGGTTCTTGTGAACCCTTCAGTCATCTTCCCTCAGTAGTTACATGACTGCAGCACAAAATCAAAACCAAGAAATTAACATTGGTACATTGTTTGTACATAGTTATATATCACCTTATTATATATGTAGATTTGTATAATCACTATTATCAATATATAGAATTATTCTGTCACAGTAAAGATCTCCCACCTTACTACCCTTTTATAGTCATGCTCCTCTTAGCACCATCATCCTTAACTCTTGGCATCCTCTCATCTTTCCCCATATCTATAATTTTGTCATTTCAAGAATGTATAAGTAGAATCTTAAAATATTTAACCTTTTCAGATTTTTTTTTTTCAGTTGTGTGTAGTTTCTTGCAGACAGTATAGTTGAATCACTTTTAATTGAGTTTATTGGTACATTTTAGGGATACAATACAGTTAAATTCATTGTTGTAATCTTGTACCTCTGCATGACAGACACTTTATTTTCATCTTTTCATTTTCTCACATTTTTTTCTTTTCCCTTATTACCCTTCCCCTACCCATCCCACCTTCCTTTCACCTTTAGTCCTTTCTTCCCATTTCACAATGTCAGTTATCTCATCAGGATCTTAAGTTGAATCACTTTTTAAAAGTAATTTTTGCCCATCTCTGTCTTCTCTTTGGTGACATTTTACTTTTTTCTTTTTCTTTTTCTTTTTTTTTGGTTTTTTGAGACAGGGTCTCACTATGTAGTTGAGACTGATCTGGAACTCACTATGTAGCCCAGGCTGGTCTCGAACTCACAGCCATCCTTCTACCTCAGCCTCCCAAGTGCTGGGATTACGGGCGTGTACCACCACACCCGGCATTACATTTACTTTTGATGCCATTATTAAGATGTGAGTGTTAAATCTGCCATTTTGTTATAGTTTTCTGTGTGTTCTCCATTTTCTCTTTCCAGCAGGTTACTTGAGCATCTTTTTAGAATCCCTTCATCTATAGTGTATCTCTGTGTAAATTTTTTTTAGTGATTGCTTTAGTTATTATACAAGTATAACTTACTTTTTATTTTTATTGTTAGTGTATCTTTGCCATACATATTAATTACATTCATTTTAGGAAATGGGTACATATATCTATTGCATCTCGATGATTTTTACTGCCCTTCTTCCCTCTCTGATCTCCTCATCTTACTTTCCCCAGGTCCTTCTCATCTTCACAAGATCTATCTCCTGCCATCTCTCTTTTATTTTGTTCTTTCTTCATATTTTGGGTTTCTCATATAAGACAAACCATGCAATCTCTATCTTTCTTTGTCCAATTTACTTCACTAAACATTATGATCTCAAGATCCATCCATTTTCCTACTAATGACTCATTTATCCTGTTATGGTTGAGTAATATTCCATTGTATATATGTGCCATGTTTTCTTTATTCAGTCATCTGTTGTTATGCATGTAGGCTGCTTCTATAATTTAGCTATTGTGAATTGTGCTGCTATAAACATGGGTATGCACTTATTACTCTGACATGATGACCTTAACTCTTTTATGAAGATACCCAAAAGAGACAGAGCTGGGTAAATGGAAATTTTATTTTTAATTTCTTGTGGAATCGTTATACTTCTTTCTATAATGATTGTACTAATTTACATTCCCACCAGTAGTGTAGAAGAGCTCCTTTCCCCCCACAACCTTGTCAGCATTTGTTGTTTTTGAGACCTTGATATTAGACATTGTTAATAGCATAAAAGAATTTCAATGTCATTTTGATTTGTTTTTTTCTTAATAGCCAGAGATATTTAACATTTTTTTCATACTTTTACCTTTTGTACTTCTTCTTTTGAGAAATGTCTGTTCATTTCAGTTGCTGATATTTGATTGGGTCTTTTATGGGGGAGTTCTTTATTTTTTATAAATATTCTAGGTACCAATTCTGTCTGAGGAATAGCTGGCAAAAATGCATTCCCATTCTATAGGTTGTCTCTTCATTCTATTAGTTGTTTCTTTTGCTTTGCATAAACTTTTAAATTTGATACAATCCCTTGTGTTGATTCTTGGTATTATTCTTGTGCAGTTGGGTGTCAAAAAGTCCTTCTTATGCCTATGTCTTCAAGAGTTTTACCTCTTCTGCCTTCTAGTAGATTCAGTGACTGGTTTTGTATCTAAGTCTTTGATCTGATTTTAGTACAGGATGAGAGATATGGGACTAGATTTGTTCTTCTGCATATGGATTACCAGTTTTCTTAGCACCATTTGTTAAAGAGGCTGTCTTTTCTCCAGCTGTTTTTGGCCTCTTTGTAAAAAATTATGGCTGAAGGAACATGGAGTTGTTCCTTGTATCTTCACTTCTAGTCCAGTGGTCAACATTTCTATTTTTGTTTTCAACACATGCTGTTTTCATTACTATAGCTTTGAAGTATAACTTGAAATCTAGGATTATAAAGCCTTCTTTGTTCTTTTTGCTTAGGATTGCCTTGCCTGTTCTGATTCAGTTCTGGTACCATATGAGTTTTAGAATTGTTTTTCTAGTTCTGTAAAAACTGCTATTGGTATTTATAGTGAAATTTCTTTTAAGTCTATAAGTCATTTTTTCTGAGTATCATTTTGACAATATAGGTTTTGCCTGTCTAAGATCAGGGGATGTCTTTCCATTTTCTTATTCCTCTTTAGTCTCTTTATCAATTTTCATTATACAGATTTTTCACTTCCTTGGTTAGATTAATTTCTAGGTATTTAATTTGTTTTGAAGCAATATTCAATGGGGTTGTTTTCTTTCTTGGTAGATTCATTGTTAATGTACAAGGATGATATTGATTTTTGTGTGTTGATTTTGTGTCTGTCTTGTTACTTTGCTATGTTAGTTTATTCTAAGAATCTTGTGGAGTTTTCTTGGATCTTCTGTTTAAGAATTATGTCATCTGCAAATAAGTGTAGTGTGACTTTTTTTCACATTCAAATCCCCTTTCTTTCTTTATCTTGCCTGATTGCTCTGGCTAAAGTTTTTGAATGCTATACGATATTGAATAGGAGAAACTGAATACTCTTCTCTTGTTCCTGATTTTAGAGAGAATGCTTTCGGTTTTTCCCTATTTGAGGGGATGTTGGTAGTAGATTTGTTATAATGGCTTTTATCAGTATAAAGTAAGGTCCTTTGGTATCTGTTTTGCTCAGGGTTTTCGTCATGAATGGATGTTTGATTTGTCAAAGGCTTTTTCCGTATTTATTGAGATCTTGTGGTTTTTTATCCTTCTGTTTATGTGGTATATTTTATTGATTTGCATGTGTTAAACCATCCTTGCATACCTGGGAAGAAGCTGACTGAGTTATAATATGTTATCTTTTTAATGATATGCTTCATTCTGTTTGCAAGGTTCTTATTGAGGATTTTGTATCTGTATTTATTGAAGAGGTTGACCTGTAATTTCCCCTTTTTTTTGTTGCATCCTTGTCTAGTTTTGGTATCCGAGTAATATTCTTTTCAAGGAACGAGTTTGGCAATGTTCTTTTCTTTCACTTTCATGGAGGAGTTTGAGGAGTAGTATTGATATTAGTTCTTTCCTGAAGTTCTGTTAAAATTTAGCAGTGAATCTATCATGTCCTGGGATTGTCTTTTCTTCATATTTTATTACTGCTCTGTTTCATTGCCTATTATTGGTCTCTTCAGGGTTTTATATCTTCTTGATACAATTTTGGTAATTTATATATGTCTAAGAATTTCTCCATTTCTTCTAGATTCTCCAGTTTATTGGAATGTAAGTTTTTAAAATATTTCCTTATCCTTTAGATTTTGGCAGTGTCCATTGTGATTTTGCTTTTTCACATCTAATTGCATTGAGAAAGGTCTTTCTTCACTTGTTAAATTTAGCTAAGTTTCATTATTCTTGTTTATCTTTTTTTAGCTAAGGGTTTATCTATCCTTTTTATCCTTAGCTAGGATTTACCAATCTTATTTATCCTGTTAGAGAACCAGCTCTGAATCATTGATTCTTTGTATTTTTTTGGTCTCAATTTCATAATTTTCTGCATAATCTTTATAATTTCTTACCTACTACAAGTTTTAGATTTGGTTTGCTGTTGTTTTTCTAAGACCTTAAGATGCATGCATCCATCTGCCTGCCTACTGACTCCCTCTCTTCTCCTTCCCTCCACTCCCCTCCTCTCCTCTTTCCTTTTCTTTCTTTCTTCCTTTCTGCCTGCCTGTCAGTCTCCCCCACCCTTCCTTCCTTCCATCCATCCTTCCCCTCTCTTTCCCTTCCCTCCTCTGCCTGCTTTCCTTCCTTCCTTCCTTCCTTCCTTCCTTGCTTTCTTTCTTTCTTTCTTTCTTTCTTTCTTTCTTTCTTTTCGTTCTCTTTCAGCAGGTCTCACTTTTTTACTGCAGGCTTGCCTTGAGCTCACTATGTAGCCCAGGATGACCTCAGACTCGCAACCGTCCTCCTGCCTCAGCCCCCGAGTGCTGGGATTACAGGCATGTATCACCATGCCTAGTTTATATTATTTTTTCTAATGTAGCCATGTACAGTTATAAACTTCCCTCTTAGAATTGTTTTCTTTATGTCCCATAGGTTTTAGTATATTGTGCTGCCATTTTCATTTGGTTCTAATTTCTTCCTTGATATCTTCTCTGACCCATTGGTTATTCAAAAGTATATTATTTATTGTCCATGTGTTTGGATAGTTTCTTTTGTGGTTGATATCTAGTTTTATTCTACTATTATCCAATAATGTGCAAGAGATTCAGTTCTTTTGTATTTAAGCATTCTTTAAGGCCTAAGATATATACTGTTTTAGGAAAAGTCCATGTGCTGTTGAGAAAAATGTATATTCTCTTGTTGGATGAAAGACTATAGTGTCAGCTGGGGTTTTAGCTCAGTGGCTCTGCATGCTTGCCTCAAAAGTGCAAGGTCCTGAGTTCAATCCCCAGTACTACAGAAAGGAAGGAAGGACAAGAAAAGAAAGAAAGAAAGGAGAAAAAAGACAGGCTAGATATTTAAGTGCATTTTTTCTGTATGTGGTTTTGGTTGGGGGAAGTCTGGTTGACCTATTTGTAAAAGTGAAGTCCCCACTATATACTGATGTCTACATCTAGTCTAATACTGTTTTATGAAATTGGGTATGCTTGCATTCAGTGCATATATATTTACAATTATTATCTCTTCCTGATAAATTGTTCCCTGTACCAATATGTAGTGATGTTCTATGTCTCTTCAGTTTTGTCTTGAAGTCCACATTTTCTGAAAACAAGATAGCGCCTCCTGATTGCTATCAGGTTCCTGTTTCACGAATTATCATTTTTTACTTTTCACTTTCAGTCTGTGTATTTCTTTGTGAATGAGCTCTGTCTCTTGTAGGCAACATAAAATTGAATTTTATTTTTTGATCCAGTCTGCCGGTTTGTGTCTTCTGATTGAGGAATTGAGGTCATTACATTGAGAATAATTGTTGAAAGATATTACTGATTCTTACTGTTTCATTATTTTTCCATTACTTATTCCTTTACATTTTTCCCTTTTGTTTATATAGTTTCTTAGATGTATCCTTTCCTTTGTGCTCTTTGGTGATCTTGGCCTTACTGTCTTTGTCTAGGATTCCCTTGAATATTTTCTGCAGTGCTGGTTTGGTGGCAATGAATTTCTTTAGATTGGATCTCTTTGTCATAGAAAGTCTTTATTTCTTCATTAATTTGTGTGTTTGTGGCACTGGGGATCAAACTTGGGTCCTTGTGCTTGCAAGGCAGGTAGCGGCACCACTGAACTAAATCCCCAGCCCTATTTCTCCATCAGTTTTGAAAGATAATTTTGCAGGATATATTAATCTTAGTTGGCAGCTGTTTATCTTAGTTGGCAGTTGTTTTAGGGCTTGAAAAGCTTCACTCCAAGTTCCCCTTTCCTTTAAGGTTTATGCTGAAAATCTGCTGTTACTCTGATGGACTTGCCTTATAAGTTACCTGTTGTTTTTCTCTAAAAGCTTTTAGTATTCTCTCTTTGTGCTCAGTTCCTGAGATTTTGACTATGAAGTGTTATGGAGAAGCTATTTTCTGGTAATGGCTATTTAGGGTTCTATGTGTCTTGTTTACCTAGATACTGAATTTTTTTTTCTTGGTATGGAAAATTTTGTGCTAACTTTGACAAATACATTTAAAAATACCTTTCTGTGTCATCTTTTAATCTTTTCTTAACTCCTATAATTCTTGAATTGTTTTCTTCATTTATTTTTTGAGTCATCTAGTAGCTGTTAGATTCACCTTCCATGGTATCTTATCACCTTCAGTGGTGTCTTATTTTTAGAGTATCATTGACTACATATCCACTACCTAACCTTGCCTTTTAATACACTTTCCTAACATTAATTATTCTTGCTGTCCATACATTCAATTGAATTTTTTATATCCTGGATTTCTGTTTGATATCTTTTCATAATATCTAATTCTTTACTAAAGCAGTCATTTATATCTTGTATTGTCTTAACTCATTAAATCAGCTTTTGGTTTCTTTAAGCTCATTGAACATTTTATTAAATCCTTTATATATTCATATATATTCATATATATATATATATATATATATATATGATATTTATATATCATTGGCCTCACTGAACATTTTATGGTTTTGCTTGTTTTTTTCTTTGATCTCTTCATACATTTTAACCACTTGATTCTTAAGTTCTTTGCATGTAACTTCCCACTTCATGCCCATGAGATCAGCTTTTGGAGAATAAGAGTTTTTGGAGGCAGCTTTATTGCCCTGTTTTTTCATATTTCTAGTGTTTTTGTGCTGAGGTTGAAGATCAGTATCTTAGTCACTTTCTCATTGCTGAGAAACAGTACCCAACAACCACAGTTTAAAGGAGGGGAGGTTTATTTTGGCTCACAGTTTTAGGAGTTTCAGTCCATGGTTGACAGGCTCAAATGCAGAAGCAGCATGATAGAAGTGCCTGCTCTGGAGCAAAGCTATTCATGTTATAGCAGCTATGAAACAGAGTGTGAAGGAAGGAACTGGGGAGGGAGATATAACCTTCTACACCAACACCACCTCCTCTGATCTGCCTCCAACCCTGTCCCACCCACCAGCACAGTATTGCTCCTCCATTATGTAATCACCTTCAAACACATGAAACTTTTGGGGGACATTCCAGATTTAAATTATAAAATGAGTTAGGGTAGAAAAGATCTCTTACTTTTGTAGGTATTCTTTAGTTAATATATGTCTCCCAGTGAAATGAGTTTGGCTTTGATGATGTTGTGGTGATCATGCGACTAATCAACCTATTTAATGTAATGTGATCAGTCCTGGTCATCTTGTTGCAAGGAGATGACAGCTACTGGCTATACTAGCATCTACAGAACTAACCACATGCAATCAAATAATTTATAACTTGTTTTAACAATTTCACATTTTTTTCAGTCATTCAAGAAGACAATGGAATAGTATTGATGACAAGTGAACTGGTATGTAGAAGATGAGGGAAGGAGAAAGGAAGGAGGAAAGAAAGAAAATATTCAAAAAGAAGGGCAGAAGAAAAAGATAACAGCAAATGAAAGAAAAAAGAGATAGGACTTTTATGAAACTATTTTTTTTTTATGTCTGGAATGGAGGAGAGGGAGTTTGAGATTACTTGCAGGGGTAGGCAAAAGTAAGAGAAGAATGGAAAATATAATTAGAGATTGTTGTAAGCTTCCAGAAGCTTACAACCAGTTAACCCTTTTATACCTGGTTTTACATTTTTTGGAGCAGCACAGAACAGTGGAACATAATAAAAATTTTCTCTTCAAATTCTTGTTTCTTGAATTTATCTAGGTAACATATATAAATTTCATGCAGAAATTTAAAAAATTGTAACCATCAGCATAAATACATTAATATGCTAATAGAAAGGTTATGCTTGAATCCTCACGTCTTCGTCGCTTTCTCATCACCAGGACAAAATACCCTACACCCGCAAGTTAGAAGAAAGAAATTCATTTTGGCTCCAAGGCAGAAACACATGATGGAAGGGTATGGTGGCAAAAAGTGCTCTCCTCATGGTGGCCTGGAAGCCCAGAGCAAGGGAGGAGCTGGGGAGGGAGATAGATTCTTCCCAGTCATATCCCCAGTGACCTACCTCTTCCCTGACCAGGCCCCACCTCCTCACTGCACATTTTGCTTTGGATTCATCAGTGAATTAATGTCCATAATTCAATCACCTTCTAAAAAGCCAGCCTCTGAATATATGAGTCTTTGGAGGGACATTGCAGATCCAAACTGTAACACCTTTATGCATAGTTTTTTGTGAGGGTTAGTCTTAAATGACTATAAAAGGCACTAAAGCACCAATTAACTCTTATTCTCCATCTTACATGTGCGGATGGATACTCATGAATATCAAACCAGCAGAGAAAAAGAAAAGAAAAACACACATTCAAAGGCATAATGTAGAGTCTTCACATTCCTATTTATACTTAAATCTGAGTTCTACCAGTATGCTCTTCTCCCTTAATTCAGAAATGGCAAGACCTTGTCTTGAAGCAGTTGTGCAGGCTAGACTCCTATCCTCTGTGGTCGTGGCAGAAGACTGGTGCTTGAACTGGTTTCCTTCCTACATTTGTTTTCTTCCCTACCAGTGAGTGAAGGGGCTTGGGGGTCCAGGTAGCTGCTGATCTGCTGCTTGTTCTCTCTGCTAGCAGGTCTCTTGTTAGATTTTACCTGTGCTCCTGTGGGCCTGAGTGTCCTGAGTTTTTTGTTTTTGCCTTATGGCCAGATGCCTTCAGTTGCATCAGAGGTGGGGGGTGCACAGCAAGACTTGTCAAGAACCTTGTCTCCCACTGATCTCTGGAGGGACTTGCTCTATCTCTTATCCTTCCCTCCATGATGATCGTACAACTGCTTTTATGTGTTCTTTCTGTGCATCTCCATGTGAATGCTCTGTTCAGTACCTTCTGACTTCTGTGCTCCTCTGTGGCATTCCATCCACACCAAATTATGCAAGCCTCTCAAGTAGTCCCTCTCTAGCCTGCAGATTCTGGAGTGTTTAAGGATCTATGGAGGAGGGCCTTTCTGTGTGATACTCAGTTGGTGGGGAGCCAATGGGAGGGAACTCACATGGCCACCCAATCCAACTGCTTTTGGTGGGCAGTGGGATGGACCCAACATAGGTGCCAAGCTCTCTGCAGCATTTGGAGGATGGACAGCAGGCGGAGGTACCACATGGGTGCAGAGGTTGGTAGCATTTGGGAGAGGAGTGGGAAAGTACCCACTCTGTCACTGCTTCAGTGTCTTTTCTCCTCCTCCTGATCCCACCAGTCACAATTCCTCCTGTCTCCAGAGATTGTCCCATGGATCACCTAGTGCCTGGCTCCAGGTCCCTATCTATTCAGGACTGTGCCTTTGTTCCTTTCTGTCCTTCAGCTTCACCCATACAAAATCATCCCCCTCGGTGATTCCCTGGCCTGTTCCTTCCCTGCCTTAATCTAAGGAGGCCCTCTTCGGCAAATATCTTGCTCAGTGGGTTCTATCTTCCCATGGAAAGAGAGAGAGGATAGGTGGACGCTGGGCAGTAGCTTCTAGGCTAGGTACTAAACACAGCAGTCCTGCTGCTGCTGCTTCTCTTAGTGGGTTAATTCTTTTTCTAATATGACATGTTCACTGGATTTGGGCTGTAAGCAGTACTAGGATCAAGTGTAGGCCCTGTTTCTTTCTCCAAACACCACTGGTACTAGAGTTCATCTGTTGGACTTCTCCTTCAAGTTGCCTTCCCACATTTTGGGTTTTTGTCATACAATTTCTGTTGTTTTATTTTCAAGTCACTGATTATTGCCTCTGTCTTCTCTGTTTTTCTTTTGAAGCCACCTGTTGAAGTTTTTATTTTGGTTGTGTGCTGAAGTTCTAAAATTTACATTTGATTTCACCTTTATATCTGTTACTTCTTTATTGAGACTTATTTTGGTGAGACTATTTTGTCATTTGTTTCAAATGTATTCATAATTGTCCATTGAATATTTTTAGGTTGGCTACTTTCCAGTCCTTGTTAGATAATTCCAGTGTTCATATGTATCATCTTGACATTGATAACTATTGCTTTCTCGTTTAGATTGAAGATTTTTTGGTTGTTGGTATGATGAGTGACTTTTCAATTACAGATAGTTCTTGACTTAAAAGTGGTTTGACTTAATAATTTTTCAGCCTAATAGTGATACTAAAGTGATACACATTCATTAGAAACTGTACTTTGTGATCAACTAAAAGTGTAAATAAGTGTCTAAATGTATAATTTATATTTTGTAATTAGAAGAAAAGGTCTAAAGGTATTGGGCAAATGGGAGGGGTAGGGGAAAGGTAAAAAAGGGAAGAGAAAAAAGAAAAGGAAAAAATGAAAAAGCAAAGTCTTTGTAAATAGGGAAGGGTAGAGCGGGGAAGGAAGCTAGGGGAATGGGGAAAAAAATAAGAATCAAGATATGTCATGTAAAGGTACAAGATCCCAATGATGAATGTAACTGTATTGTATATATAAAATGTACCAATAAAAATATTTTTTAAAAAAGAAACTGTACTTTGAATTTTGATCTTTTCCTGGGGTAGTGATATACAGCATGATAGTCTTATGCTGTCAGCCACATTATCACAGTGTAAACAACTGATTCTCTAAATCACTGGTACTTGAATGTTGTCATGCTGTGCTGTTTAATAGGTTAGGAATATCACATGCATTTTCAACTTTAGATATTTTCCCTTTACATTGGATTTATTGGTCTATAACCTCTATATTAGCTGAGGAGCATTCTGAACTTTTTTTTAAATGTTGTAAGGCTCTGGATCTTACTTAAATCTCCTTTTTAAACAGCTTCCTCTGACCTGTGCTGGTAGAGGAAGACTGGGAAGTGCCTACTCATTTATTGTCACGTAGAGGTAGAGGTCTGGTTACCTAACTCAATCTGTATTGACATCTATGAGGGAAGAGTGGGAAGGGTTCCTTGTTATTGGAAAATGCTAGCCCTTGCTTGAGACTAGACTGGCTGAAATGGGGAGGGCTGTTTCATCAGTATTCCCCACGTAGCCTCCTCTGACACCATGGGTGGGAAGGCTGGTAAAGTAGGTTAGTCTAGCTTCACACTCATCCAGCCTTCTTTGACACTGTCCTGGCACTGAGAAAGGGTGCCTTATTTTTGCTGAGAGAATAGGTACCCACACTCCCTAATAGATAGAATTTACTGAAACCTTACCTGTTATATCATCTGTGGAACTCCTAGCACACAGGCTTTTTTTTTTTTTTTCCATTTTAAATATTCCAGACTAGGTTCTATAGAAGCCAGCACCCTGGGAATAGTAGGAACAAAGCTCCAGTGGTAGTTTTGTGGAATTGTTATTAATTTCTCAACTTTACAGGTACACTTAAGTTTGTGATATTCTCTGTTCTTATTAATGCTGAAGGCAGGTTTCATGTATGGTTTTCTTTGTGTTTCTTGCTGAACTTTTGATTTGGAGGGTAATGTGTACAAAGATTCATATCTTAGTAGTTGCAAGTTTTTTAACTTCATAAGATTCCCGTCACCCCTCCATTGATATTCACAGTGTTCTTACCCACTCCTATTTTCACTTCCCTCTCTGTCTTTTTTCATGATTTATCACTGTAATCTTGCAGGTTCCCTCTTGTCTTCATGCATCCTGTAGAAAAATACTAATATAATTGTGTTCAATCAATACCCAGATGTTGCTGGAGAAAGTTGTAGAGACTCATTTGACTTCAGATTTAGCACCACATGAACTCTTAAAATTACCCTGGAATTTTACATGCGTCTTTAATACATTTACAAGATTCTCCATCATAGACTTGAAATTGGTTTTGCTTTTCTGAATTCAAATATGTGAACCTGTATTTGCATCTGCCTTTTTGAATCTTATGTTTGACTCTTCTCTTGATGAGAGTAAATTCTTCCATATTAGGTCTAGATTTCATATAGTTTCCCTACTCAAGTACGTTGTGCTTTCAGTTATGCCTCCTTTCTCCTGTTCCATCAGCTTTTACCCGCCTCCCTAGATAATTCTCACTAGTATGTAAACATGTTCTGGTATCGACTGTACTTAAAAGCATGTCTTCCCAGACCTCATCTCTTCTTACCACATCCTGCCCCCAGCTATTCCACCCCCATTTCTCTGCTGTCGTTTGAATGCAGACTCTATAAAGAAAAATTGTCTAATATGTATAGTGTGTGTGTGTGTGTGTGTGTGTGTGTGTGTGTGCGCGCACACTAGCCCTGTTCACCAAGGAGGCCTAGAAGCAATGATATCCATTACAGTAAGTATACTTAGCACCTGTGACTTGGTTTTTAAATACTGCTCTCCTGTCAGTACTGGTCAGTAGATCTTTCTGTGATGAAAATGTTTTGTGTCTTCATTGTACAATATCATACACACTTGGTATGTGTGGCTGTTGGGAAATTGAAATACAGCTAGTATGGCTAACAAGCTGATTTTTACAGTGGTGTACTCCTATAATCCCAGAAACCTAGAAAGGCCGAGGCAGCGGAAAACCAAATTTGAGTCCTGCCTGAGCAATTTAATAAGACCATGTCACCAAAATTAAAAGCTGAAGATGTAGCACTTTGGTAGAATGCCCCAGGCTCAAAACTGAGTAATACCAAAAAGCAAAATACAAAAAAGTCCTGATTTTAAAATTTTGCTAAATTAATTTAAATATAAATAACAACATGTTGTTAGTGGCTGCATGATTAGTATAAAAGAATCTGCTTCTTTCTAGCAGTGGCTGATTTCAGGGCTTGGGTAGAGAAAATTCGAGTCTGAAGTATCATGGAGTCAGTAAGTAAGGAAGTGCTCAAATAATAATGGGGATGTATAGAAAGAACACTGAAGGCAATCTGAAAAGTCACCACATGACCTAATCTGGGACAATTTGAACCTCAAAATAAATAATAACGATGATTAAAATCTGCAGAAGAAAATAAATATCCATGAGCTAATACTGATACAAATAAATACATACATAGGGGAGAAATGATTGCTTTTCCTTACAGTAGAATCCTATTTAATGAATGGAGGAGGAATGACAGAAATTAAAGATCAACATTGGCAAACACCACAATAACGGTGCAGGTAGAAAAACAAATACCACATTTGTCACTTACATGTGGAAGCCAAAAAGTTGATCACAGGGAAAGAGGGGAGTAGACTAGTGGTTACCAGAGCCTGGCAAAGGTGTCAGGAAAGTATCAGTGGAAGGAAGATGGTTAATGGGTACAGAGATGTAGTTGGGTAGGAAGAATAATTTTCTATGTTATATACCATAGTAGCATATTGCTTGTTAGTGATTAATTGAATTTTTCAACATAGCTAGTAGAAAGGAGTTGAATGTTCCCAACACAAAGAAATAATCATGTATGTCTGAGGTGATGTACCAATTAACCTGATCTAATTATTACATATTATATACACGTATTGAGATGTCACATTGTTCTCATAAATTATGTGCAATTACTACTTGTTCATTAAAAATAAAAGTATATTTCCTCAGTATGTTGGCATATGCCTATAATCTCACCACTTGGGAGCTGCAGCAGAAGGACCACCACAAGTTTAAGGCTAGCCTGGGCTACCTAGGGTGTTCAAGCCCAGCCTGGACTACATAGCAAGACTGTCTCAAAACAAGATGTATATTAAAGAATAATTTGGAACAGGGATTAAACATCTGTGAATACTAAATGAGTGAATATAAATGTGATGATAAATAGTATACTTGTATAATCTCAAAGAATCTCCTTGTTTTGTTTTTTGTTTTTGGTACCGGGGATTGAACTCAGGACCTTGCACTTGCAAGGCAGGCAGTGGCACCACTGAGCTAAATCCCCGGCCCTCAAAAAAATCTCCTTGGAAGAACCCTTAATTTAAGATACCACTTTAACTGACTGATCAAAATTAATATCACCAAAAATAAGACATCCAGCACATCTTGATATAATGTATTGAGAAGGACATCAAGATTCATAATCCCGGAGTAACCATGAGCAAACCTCAGCCAGACTTCAGGCATGGTGGCACATACCTATAATCTCTGTACTCTGAAAGGCTAAAACAGGTTGAACCCCACCTGGACAATTTAGTGACAGTGAGTCACAATCCTAAAAACTGACTTAAAAGGGATGGAGATATATATAGCTCAGTGTGAAGGTCCAGTATTGGCAAGATAACTATACCAGAAAGGAAAACTAATGAACTGTCTCAGAGTGGAGGAGATGAAAAAAAATGACAACTAAATGTAGTGTGGGATCATGTATTATATCCTGGCTAGAGTAGAACACTGGTGGAATTTGAGTAAAGTCCACAGTTTAAGATTAGTTAATAGTATTAATTAACATTATATCAATGTTAAATTTCTGGGTTTCAGCAATTTCACTGTGGTTACTTGAAATATTAATATTGGGTGTTAGTTATATATAAACTTTTTTATAGCTTTTTTATTTAAAGTCTACAATTGCTTCAAAGTGAGAAGTTTTAAAAAATTGTCTCTGCTTTGTGCATTCAGCTCAGGTTTGTCTTCTGAGTTCCCGACTTATATGTCCACTTTGGTATCTCACATTGCAAAATATTTTACCTAAGGTTCTGATTGTTGTGCCTGTCCAGCTCCTGTCACACTATTGTCAAATGTTTGATTCCAATCCATTTGTTTTTAAGGTCAGACTTTGTATTTTTCCATCTCTAGCCTTTCAGTTTTTAATGTTTTCTATCTCATGGAATATGTGAATTTTAAATGTCTTTAAATGCCAGTTCTTTTTCTTTGTCATTTCTAGGTTTGTTTTGATTGTTTTTTAATTTATGTCATGGGTCATATTTTCTTGATTCTTTGCATTTGTGATTATTTTCTATTGGATGCCAAACCATGTGAAGTTGCTGCATATTTTTATGTTAATATGAATATACTTGAGTTTTGTTTAGGTTTCAGTTGTGTTACTTGGAAACAGTTTGATCTGTTTAAGCTTTTCACATAGATGAAAGCAGCCTATATTTTAGGGCTTATATTTTCTTACCAGCATGGCAGCACCCATGAATTACCATGTTTTTTACTGTGACTGGTGGGATCTCTTGCTTGCTGTGTGTGGGCTGTGCAAATTGTTCCCTTCACTCTTTTCAAATGGTTCTTTCTCCAGCCTCATGTAGTTTCCTCACATCTACATGATTATTAGCACTTAGCAGAAGACTCAGTGGGTCTTCTTGTATCTCTCTGGAGGTTTTTATCTGCGCTGCTTTCTTCTCCAGCACTCTTTCCTGGGAGTTCAGCCACTTGGACTTCCTGCAACTGACAACTTTGTCTCCTCTTCTCACGGAGACTATATGGCAATAAGCTGGGGTACTTAAAGGACTCACCATCTTCTGTATTCCCACCTGAGGGATCACTGTCCACTGCTGCTGGTTTTGTCTATTTTTAAAGTTGTTTTAGGTAGAGGATAAATCCTGGTTACTCTGTCTCAGCTGGGTATAGAATTTAACATTTATCTTCTAATTTTTTTTAAAAATTCGAGGAAAAGATTCAGATCAATCTGTATTATAAACATGTTTGGATTAAATTTATATCCCACATAATTTCTAGATAATGTATTAATATAAATATTTTATGTGTCACATAAAATATATTCGGTATACTGAGGTTATTTTCAGTATTTGTTTTCTGTCCATATTTATGATGTGAAATTGTTTGACATACATATTAGCAGAGCAGCAGAGTCCTAAGTAATTAGAAAAATAGTGTTTCAGAGTATATGTAGCAGGGCTGGGGATTTAGCTCAGTGGTTCTGCCTCACAAGCACAAGGACCCAGGTTCGATCCCCAGTACCAAAAAAAAGAATATATGAATATATGTAGCAACTAATAAGTGTCTATATGAAATAAATTTGATAATGGGAGGAGGCTAATACAGTATTTTCAAGCACAGTAGAAATGCAGAACACTGGACTTAATGACAGTTAAGAAAGTGTAAATTGAATGTTGGCTAGCTTATAATTAACATTACTTCTTTGTGTCTTTATTACTTTCTCACATAATCTCTTTGCTTTATTAAAATGGATTTATAGTATTTTTCTCAAAGGTAATTGTGAGAATTAAGTGCATTTTGTGAAAGTGCTTAGTAAACTAACTACAAATGTAAACTGTTCAGGTATCATTTTGAGGTTTAGCCTGAGAAGTGTAAGTTTCAAACAATATGTACACTGGAAAAATTTGACTGTACCTGTGTACCTGAACCTAACATTAAAAACCAGAATTATTATCTTGGTCTGTGTTTGGTTAGTGTTAGAAATTCTTGAATTTGAATTTTGATACCCAATTTAGCAGAAATGAATCATGTTATCATTTCTCTCCTTATCTAGCAATATACCATTTGCACTTAACCTACATAGGTGATCTAAGGTTATGGAGAGAAATAAGGATGTTGCTCAACAACTTTCATCTTTAAACAGAGAATACAGTTCAGCAATATGCATGAGTTTTTATTATGCATTGGTAGAAGATCCTTAGATATTAAGCGAGGTAACTCAGTAATTAGAAAATTTGAGGAACAAATCATTAAGTCAGATTCTGTGTTCCATGTAAATAACAGCTACAATCCATAGAGTGGATTCGATGACCTTGTTTTTTATAGTCTAAAACATTTTCTACAGAGCAGTGCAGCAACTCTTACTTACAGTCAGAATAAAAAGCTACAGAATAATGTGAGGCTTGCTGTATATTTATGAATCAGAGTTTAAGTGAAAACCACAATTATTTCCTTGTATGTCATTCATGCTTTAGCAGAGGATTTGATACCGCAGAGCTGGGTTGGTTTGTAGTTTCTCATTTAAGGTTGCACCATTTTCTTTTCCTTTTTAGAAGCCACAGCAGTTTTGATGTATTAGCAAACCACAAAATGTACCTTCTTGAGTATTTAGCTGGAGGAAATGTATTAGTGTTATTTGGTAGTCACAGTACTTGCTGTATCATTCCTGTTTAGTCCTGTTTTGAAAATGTAGCATAAATAAATGTTTATATACATATTTGGGAGGTTGGTGGTATATAGGCAGACGTGGAAGACAATTTGGAGCCTTTTGAATATAATTATTTGTGTTTAAAGAATGTTTTAGGGTTTGGGTTGTAGCTCAGTGGTAGAGCACTTGCCTGGCGTACACGAGGCCCTAGATTTACTCTTTAGCGACACATACATACAAAAGATGTTTATGCTGTTTAACATGACTCTAACATTTTAAATCTCTTATTTTTCTTTAGCATCAAGGCATGCCATGGATTACCTCTCATAAATGGACAAAGCTGTGATCCTTATGCAACAGTTTCTCTAGTGGGTCCTTCTAGGTAATGTTTATTGTTACTGGATTTTTGAAGCTTAAAGTTGGATTTAAGAATTGTAAAATAAAGGTTCTTAAAGCAAATGCTAACTAACTATGACACAAAATAATGAATGCTTTGAAAAAAGTGTCTTTAGTGAGCTCTTATACACACTTTTAAACAACCAAGTCCTGTTTTTACAAAAATTGAATGGCCTATTCTTTAGGCTAGAGAAAAGCCTCAGTTTTATGCTTTTAAAATGTACTTTAAATATAACATTGGCCTTCTCATCTCATCAGCAGTCCTACTTCCAAATGTCCTAAATTTTGTGCTGGTGAAATCCTGTTTTAATAAATGCCAACTCAGAATTACAAGGCATTTTCCACATTGTTTTCTGAAAAGCATCTCAGGCTGAAAATTGCCTTTTGTACTCATGTGATCTGTCAGTGCTCTACAGAGAAAATTCCAAGCTGCTAAAGTAATAGAATGTGGAAAAATGTATCAGTATCATTGATTTAAAGGATTTATAAGTTATTTAAAAACATGGCACTTTATGATATTTTATAACTTTTTCATTATGGCTTCTTTAAGGGACTTTCTGTTCTAAAATTTGTCTAGTTTGTATTTTTAAGGTTTAGAATTAGGAAACAAAAGCAAAGTTATTTCCTGTGCACACACAGACATACGTACACAAATGCATCCCTTCACCCCATCCCTAAGAGCTCTAGTTACTTGTTTTAAAACAAAATCACTAATAAGTCACTTCTAAAAACCTATTTATGTTTGTATATAAAGTACCTGATATCATACTATGTTTAGTATCGTGAATGCTCAAATAATGGTATACTATTGTTACAGAAGGTTTTTAATTTAAAAGCAAATAATGAGTGCTGTTATGAGTTTATTTTTGTGTGTTAAAAAATGTTCAACCTAGTGGAGCTTTTCATGTTTAATGATCTATACCTGATTTAATGGCATATACCTGACAAAATTTTTGTTTAGTAACATACAGCTAGAAACTAGCATTAGTTTTTATTTTTGAAAGTCACTTTTGGTTTTGCTGTTGTACTGCAGTTGTTTAAGGTGTTCATATGGGGAGAGGAGGCTGGATAAAGGCACAGGACTTCTCTGTACATTTCTTTGTAACTTCATCAGAATCTAATTATTTCCAAGTAAAAGGGTTTTTTCCTTTATAAAGTCACTATGATAGCCGAAGCCCAAGGAATAAACTGAATTCAAGTTTTTGAGGTATTTCTGGGGTATTTTCTCAACATAGAAAAAAGGCACTATAAATCTCATTGCTTTCCTTCTCAGCATTGTTCTGAGTTGCTTATATAGTACAGTACGTTTTAAAAACCCCTAAGAGAGCTTACCAGCCCACTGTAACCATAGAGGGAATAATAAAATCTTGTCATACACAGGATTTTCTTTTATTTGAATTGTGGGAACACCTTGGGTTTTTTTTTGTTGTTGTTTTTTTTTGTTTGTTTGTTTTTACTCCTAAGTAGTATTTAAAATTGTAGTCTTCTTTGGGTCATTTTAGCATTTAAACAGAGGTCAGGCTCCCTGGTTGGAAATAGCGTCTTTTATAATTGTGTACTATTAAGTTCTACAAGGTAAAACTCTACCACATTGGAACAGGAATGACCAGAAGAAGACAAAAGTAAAGAAGAAAACAAGCAATCCACAGTTTAACGAAATCTTTTACTTTGAGGTAATTTCTTGTTTTATGTAAATGTTGACATTGAATATTCAATATTGAATTCTAGTTGATTTCTTTTTTCAAACCTTGCCCATGGTAATCATTTTAACAACTAATGTAGCTAAGCATTTCTATCCAGAAAGCAGTAGAACCATGAAATAATGCACATAAAACAGATAAATGCAGAGCTTTCATTGGTCTAGAAGTAGGGAGGGCTAGGGCCACACACACCCAATCTCATCATATTCACTGTCATATTGTCCTCCATATCCTCTCCTCCCCATTCAAGCCTCCACTGCTGCATAGTGGCTGCAGAACTATTCTGTAGTGTACTGTTTGAAAACTCCTAGTAAAGTATGATTATGACTTAGCAGATCTAAAATCTATTCCCATGTGCCTTTGAATAAGTCACAGTAAGGTTCAAATTTCTTGTAAGAAGGGAAAAGGGAATACAGTGGCAGCCCAGCCTTACTCAAAAGAGTTTTTCTTGTATGTCCAAAGCATGTGAGAATCCTTTGAAAACATAAAATGTTACATAGTTACAGTTATTATTACTTTTTAATCTGATTCGCTCTGTAGACACATATTTATTTTCATGGAGATCTTCATCTGCTTGAAATTGTCCCTCAGTTCATCACTTGGGAGTTCTTTACAGTGTTAAGACCTTCTTCATATTCATTGAAGACTACAGAAAAAAATCAAAAGCAGACTATTTAAAAGATTCTGTAATCATGGAACATGTTGCAGTTGATACTGGTGTGAGAAAGGTTTGAAAAAAGGAGTTACATTTTGTGCTTTTTCTTCTTTTGCATGTGTGTGTGGTTTTTTTTTTTTTTTGGTTTTTTGTTTTGTTTTGTTTTGTTTTAAAGTGGAAGGAGTACTAGAGGACTGTATCTGCCTGATTACTATACTTAAATAAAGGAACACAAGCTGAAGAAAATGCCAAAAGTGAAATAGGAAATTGGGTGGGTGGAAGCAAGGCAGAAAGAAAATATACTAATGTGTGACTTTTCCATTTTGTGGCTAAGGACTTGGTGCAGATTTTCTACGTTTGTTAATAACTTACATCTAAGCTGAAGAAAACAAGGCAGTAATTTAAAGGTCTACTAACCAAAGGCATACACACTACCCATTCATCCATATACTGTGACCTCTACTGTGCTTTATAGGGCCTTGCAGCAAGCTGATGGCTTTTTGGAAGTCAGGTCCTGACCTGCTTGCAGTATTTAGTGGGCTCTTTGTTGAGTTGGTTGTGAAAATAGTTGAGTTGCTATCTCTGTCCTCTAACTAGAGCAAGAGACAGAAAACACATACGTGCACACATATACCCAGTAGTAAAGTGCAGGAGATACTTTTTTTGGTACCAGGATTGAACTCAGGTCCTTGCACTTGCAAGACAGGCAGCAGCACCACTGAACTCAATCTTCAGCCTCTAGGAGATAACTTTTTGAGCTAAGCTGGTCAGGAAAGACTTGAAGAAAGACTGTATTTTCTTAACTTAGAGGAAAGAATATAGAGAGAAGGAACATTTTGGGCATAGGGACACAAAAACAGAGTTAGTTATGCTCAAAGAAGAGCAAACAGTGACTTAACTAGGTTTCTTTAAGAAAGTAATAGGAAATAAGTTTAGAAAGATAAGATAGGACCAGCTGATGAAAGCTTTGCAGTGCCTGACTGAGGCACTTCAATTTTAACTGTTGAATGTTTTTGATCCTGGAAGCAATAGGAGGTAAAGCAAAGCAATGTTTCTGGAAAGAATTAACCATGATCTGTGTGTTAGATGACTTAAGGAGAGAATACAAAGCTCAAGAGACTGTTATAGTGTAGGTATAACAAAAGATCAGATGTGTTCAAAGAGAATAATAGGGAAATAAGAGGGTGCACATAAGAAAGAGCAAGATAACAAATTAATTATAGAAGAAAAGAGAAGGAAGTTAAATTTTGCCTCCATGATTTTACATCTGGAAAAATAGATAAATTAGTGGTTTAGTTTGGGGCATACCAAGCGAGATCTGACATGTAAAACGCTCTAATTGGCTATTCGTGTCTAGTACGTAAGGTGGAATGATGGTTGTAGATGAAGATGCAGGATTTGTTTACAGAGAATCAAGAAGGCCAAGTGAGTAGACAAATAAAGGAGAAAAGTGAAGAAACGCAGTACTGCCACTTATTAGGGATCCAGTTTTGAGCATGTCACTTCATTTCTGTATTTTAGCTTCCTCATTTTTAAGATGAGGATAGTAAATCTAGCCATGCCTGCCTCAGAGCAATGTTCTGATGAACAAAGAAGACAATGGATGTGACAGTACTTTGTAAACTGTGCAGGCCTGTTCAGCTCTGAGATGTTTTTAGAGCAAAATAAAAGATAAAACCTTTGAGAATACCCCTGTTGTTTCTGAGGAAGAAATAGCATCTGAAGAGTGCCAGGATAAACTCAAAGCAAAAAGTGGTTTATAGAAAGAAGCTGTGTGTTGTATTGATCACTAAGTTAGAGACCAAGGTCAGTGGTGAAAGTAAAAATTGATCATCAGATTGTGATGCAGATAGAGATTTTAGAAGGATGATCTGTGAGGAAGCCAGATGTAAGGAGTTACTGTTGTGAGTGGGTGGTGAAGTACAAGCTGTGGGATGAATTACAGTTTTAAGATATTTGTCTGAGAAGAGAAAGAGGTAGAAAGACCATAATTTAAGGGGAGAATTTTTCTGACTTGAGTGACATGAACAAGCTAGTAAAAAAAAAAAGGCAGTAATTAAAATAGATTGGATGCTTTCTCCATGCTTATTACATACTGTATGTGGGTAGAGTAGTCTTAGAAAAGATGAGAATCATCTTATTCTCTTGTTGAGAAGAGGTTGAGAAAAATCAAATAGGCCTCTGTAGGGGGTGGACATGTTCGGGTGGAAAGTAATATAGGTGAGAAAGTTCCTGCCAGTGGTCTTGATGTCTTCATGAAAAATGTAAGAAGGAACGTGAGCACGATTAGTATTTTGGGAAATGTGAGAAAGACTTTAAACAATTTATAAACTTCTTTGAAATAGGACATTTTCTCTCTTTGAGTTGCTAGCAGATAACAGACATGAGCCAAAGAGCCTAATGTTTGCTGTATATTAAGTTGATTGGAGATAAGACGGTTTTTAAAGTTCTTTTATTCCACTTCATTCTTAACTTTTGCTACTTCATAGCACACTTTCCAAACTTCTGGGCAAAATATCATCTCCGCATGTTTTTCTTTTTATAGTCATAATCAAATGTTTGGGGATTGGTCATTTTAAGTTCATGTTTTAGGAGGAAAAAAAGATACTTCAAAAATGTTTTTACTAAAATATTTTGTCTATAGGTAACCAGATCCAGTAGTTACACCAGAAAATCCCAGTTCCAGGTAGAAGAGGAGGACATTGAAAAGCTAGAAATTAGGTATGTGCCTTGGAATTTTACAGAATTGCTTTTTTCTGTGCCAAAAGAAAATCCTAAATTTAACTGAGAAAGATGAACCAGTCTTAACAGAATTTTCTGTAGCAAGTTGGTTGATGACACTTAGAGAAACATGCATCTAATTTAAATGCAAATTATTTTTTCATAATCTGATGTGTCTGTAGAAATAAAGTATATTTATTTTATAAACAGATGACCTAAATTTCACTTATTTCATTGTATTTTTAATTTTTTTCTTAATTTAATTGCTCCTTAAATATCTGGATCATAGCATAATGAATGAAAAATCAATGACATTTAAGCCAATTTAGAAATAATTGTTTTATTCTTCTTAACATATCTGCTGACTATCAGAAATTTCAGTGAGGTAAGAAGATAATTCATCAGGTGCATGTGTTTGAAGTTTGTGATATTTCCTAGGTCTTATTTAGACAGGAAAGTTTTACAAATGCATGTGTAGATGTGGTGTTAATAGTGTGTCATCTAGAAGATATATTAATCATATGTTTGGAGTGATCAGGTAGTATATATTTCGTAAGTCATCTGTTTTTTTGGATTGGTGATAAGAGAGGAACTGTGTATCTTGTGTTGGTTTCTTTTCTCAAATTCAACAAAGTAACTCTCCTGTCCTTATTACTATGGGTTAAAATAAAGTCTAGAGTTTTCAAGTTTTCAGACTAAGAAACTTAAGTGCCTTCTTTTAGATTTTTTAGAATTAATTTTTGTGTGTGTTTTAAAATAAAAGCCATTGTATTTTGCTTCTTCGTGTATGTATATATATAAATATATATATATGTGTGTATATATATAAAGCGAGGTACATGACAATGCTAACATCTCTTTTAAGCATGTAAAATTAATGCTATAATATAAAGACAGTAATTTGGTCTGCATTCTCAAACATTTTTTGCATAAATAAAGTCAATTTTCAATTTTCAGGATCGACTTGTGGAATAATGGGAACTTGGTCCAAGATGTTTTCCTGGGTGAGATTAAGGTTCCTGTGAGTGTGTTAAGAAATGACTCCTCTCATCAAGCCTGGTAAAAGAAAATTCTAGTGAATTACATAGATTAATCCTGTTTGATACAATGTACATAGAAATAAATACTAGTCAGAATGTTTTTAATTTGCTATGGAATAAAGCAAAAGTCATTAACATTAATTGATTTGGTTATGAATTCATTATTGTAGATGTATAAGTGCTTTAGTAACATGATTTGTGCTACTGACATAAAAGAACTGGATTATCTAAGAATATTTTTCTGTTTAAAAATGAAATCAACACTAAGGAAATGGAAAACATTTCAAATAATACATGAGTTGCCCAAGTGGGCAGATATTTGGTAATAAACCAGTATCTACGGTTCAGAAGCTTTATTGTTGATCGTAAGAACTGTGGATATTTGAAAGCAAAGAGTTTATTCAGGGGACTCAGTTGTTTATGGGAACTAAGCAATGGTTTTCCCTCACCGTGCTTCATTGACATGCACCGTACATGACCCTGATGTTATTTTTTGAGTGTGTACAGTCTTGATGTTGTTGAGTCTGTTGATACATGTTTCAGTAGATCTGGGGCTCAATAATGGCTGCAATGTTATTTTATCTTTTCATGATTCTATAGTGACATTATATTGATGTTAAATTACACCCAATGTTCAGATAATATTTATGCTCATTTCCTTAGCAGAATCAGTGTGAAACTATTGTTTTTTCTATCTATAGCATTTAAAAGCATGTGTGTTCTCTTCCTTCCAGTAGGTTTTCCAGCAATGCTCTTGCTAAACTTGGCTCCAGCTGAGTATAATTAAACATGAGTTTCTCATTTGCCTTTCAAAGTCCCCCTTTTTAAAGTGACTTATAATCTTTATACTTATCTATAGGGTACAGTATTATATTGCAATACAGAAATATATTGAAGGGTAATTAGTAGTTAATTGTTGTCTTCTCAAGTATCATTTCTTTGTGTTGGGAAACCTAAAACTCTGCTGTAGTTATGGTGAAATGTGTAATTTATTGTACTATATAGCATTGTACTATATAGCTATACTCTATTGTACTATATAGCATTAGAACTACTACCCATACCATCCACTGCATTTTGGTATCCATTATCCACCTTCTCTCTCTGTGCCCTCTTCCCTCCTCTTTCTGGTCTCTAGTGACACAAATGAATGAGAACATTCAGTATATTTTGTCTTTCTGTGCCTCACTTCACTCAATATAATGTCCTCCAGTTTCATCCATGTTGTTGTAAATGACAGGATTTCATCCTTTTTATGGCAGAACTTCCATTGATGAATGATTGGAGTTTCTGAATGTGGCATATATACACTGTGAGATATTTTTTAGCCATAAAACCACTTTTTAGAACTTAATTTATACTGCTTAGAAGAGGAGTTGACAATAAATATTTAAATATTTCTTTTGGGTGTCATATGTCCTTGAAAGAGCATCCCCTCCTGGCCATCAGATACTCTTCATTTTGGATTTTTGCATCCTATAAGCAGTTACTTCTTTCAGACTGATTTTTTTTTTAATTAATACATCTTTGCAGTACATCATGGGGAATGGGTACTTGTAAATAACACATTTTAAATCTTTTCTGTTGTTCTTTTTTCCTCCTCCTTCTTTTCATCTCTTGGTCCTATTTCTTTTTGCAAAAGTTCTCTCCCTGTTTCCCTCATCTATCTTTTATTTTGCTCTTTAATTTATTTGTACTTTGGGTTTCTCATATAAGAGAAACCACGTGATATTTAAGCTTGTATGTCTGGTTTATTTCACTTAACATAGTGGTCTCAAAGTGCAACCATTTTCCTACAAATGACTCAAATTTATTCTTTATGGCAGAGTGGTAGGTACTTCATTGTGCATAAATGTATTTTCTTTATCCATTCATCTATTGATAGATGTACAGATCATTTCCAAGATTTAGCAACGATGAATGCTATAAACATGGATATGTCTAACACTATAATATGATGTCCTTAACTCTTAGGTCTTTGATCCATTTTGACTTGAGTTTAGTACATAGTGAGAAATTTAGGTCTAGATTCAATCTTCTGCATATGCAGAGCTAATTTTCCCAGTAGCGTTTTTAAAGAGATTATGTTTTTGGCCCCTTTGTCAAAGATAGTTGGATGTGCTTGGGGTTGTTTCTGCAACCTGTATTCTATTTCATTGATTTGCATGTCTGTTTTTGTGTTAGTACTGTGCCACTTTTTTCATTGTAGCTTTGTAATATAACTTGAAATCCAGGATTGCTGTGCCTCCTACTTTATTCTTGTTGCCCAGGATGCTTTTGCTCTTCTGGGTCTCTCTGGTTCCATATGAATTTTGGAATTGTTTTCTTTAGTTCTATGAGGAATGCTGGTGGTATTTTTAGATTGCATTAAATATATATAGCAGTTTTGTGAGTGTGGCCATTTTGACAATATTGGTTCTTCCTACTTGGGAACAGGGATAGCTTTCCAAGAATATTTTCTGATGTCCTTTTTCAGAATACTGTATTTTTCATTGCAGAGATCTTTTAGTTCCTTGACTAGATTAATTCCTAAGTATTTAATTTTTCTTATGCTATTGTGAATGGTATTGTTTTCCTAATTTCTTTCTCAGTGAGTTCATTATTGACACATAGGAAGGCTAAGAGTCTTTTGGTGAAATTTTTTGGGTCTTCTATGTAAAGCATCATGTCATCTGCTAATAATGACAGTTTGTATTCTTCAGTTCCTGTATATACCCCTTTTATTTCTTCCTCTTGCCTGATTTCTCTAACAGATATTTCCAGAATTATATTGAACAGGAGTGGTGATGGTAAACTACAGACCACTGTCTTTAATGTAAACAACATGCAAAATTCCTCAATGAGATACTGGCAAACAAAATGCTTGTTCCTGATTTTAGAGGGAAAACTTACAGTTTTCCCAATTTAATATGGTGTTGGTCGTTGGTTTGTCATAACTTAAAAAATCAGATTGAGATAAGGTCCTTCTATACCTATTTTCTTCAGGTTTTTTTTTTAATCACAAATGGTTAGATCTTGTGAGAGGCTTATTGTGCATGTTTTGAAATGATCATTTGATTTTTGGCCTTGCTTCTGCTTATGTGGTGTATTACATTTATTGATTTTCATATGTTGAACCATCCCTGCATCCCTGGGATGAAACCTACTTGGTTATAATTTTCTATCTTTTTGATGATTTTCTGCATTTTGTTTGCCAGTATCTCATTGAGGAATTTTGTATGTTGTTTACATTAAAGACAGTGGTCTGTAGTTTTCTTTTTCTTTCTTTTTTTAAATTTGAGTCCTTATCTGGTTTTGGAATCAGCATAATGCAACCTTCCAGGAATGTTTTTTGGGAATACTCCTGCCCTTTCAATTTCATTAAAGAGTTTGAAGACTACTGGCATTAGAGCTTCCCTAAAGTTCTTGCAGAATTCAGCAGTGAATTCATTTAGTCCTTGTCTTTTTTAGTTGGTAGGTGTTGGATTTTATTATTACCTCAGTTTCATTGTCTGTTATTGGATTAGTTAGGGGTTTTTTATCTTCGAGTTCATTTTTAACAATTCATATTTATCTGCGAATCTAACCATTTATTCTGGATTCTTCAATTTATTAAAGTACCAATTTTCAAAGCAGTAATAGTAATCTGGATTTCAGTAGTGTCTGTTGTGATTTCACCTTTTTCATTTCTAATCGTATTAATGTGGAATTTTCTTGCCTTTTTTTGGGGTAAGATTGGCTAAGGATTTGTTTCATTTATTCTTTTGAAGAACAGCTCTTCGATTCATTGATTCTTTGTATTTTTTCAGTCTCAATTTCATTAATTTCTGCTCTGATCTTTATAATTCCCTTCCTTTTACTAGTTTTGGATTTGAGTTCTTGCTTACTGGAGATA
>NW_022900949.1:54315575-54352957 GCF_012274545.1 Fukomys damarensis
TTTTTTTTTTTTTTTTGGTACCAGGGATCAAACTCTGATCCTTGCACTACTTGTGAGGTAGGCGACAGAACCATTAAGCTAAAACCCCTGCCCTAGGGCTCACTTTTTCTTTTCTTTATTTTTTTTTTAATCTTAATTGAATTTGTTGGTAATTTTTAAGTATGCAGTGTAGTTACATTCATCATTGGGATCTTGCACCTTTACATGACAGATCTTGGTTCTCATTTTTCCCCATCCCCCTGCCTTCTCTTCACCCCCTCCACTCTCCCCTATTTACAAAGATTTTGTTTCCATTTTTTCCTTTTCTCATATTTTCCCT
Organism: Fukomys damarensis; assembly: GCF_012274545.1. Taxonomy (NCBI): domain Eukaryota; kingdom Metazoa; phylum Chordata; class Mammalia; order Rodentia; family Bathyergidae; genus Fukomys; species Fukomys damarensis. Next base: position 54,315,895 of record NW_022900949.1, read on the forward strand.
TGTCCCTTATTTCCTTCCCTCTACCCTTCCCACTTCCACTACACCTTTAGCTCTTTTCTTCCTATTTCACATTATCAGTTATACAATTTGGATCTTATTTACACTTTTAGTTTTTCACACCAGAGAAACTATGCGGTATTTACACATGTGTGTCTTATTTATTTCACTTAAGAATATGGCTTCAGTGTGCATCCATTTTCCTATGAATGACTCTAGTTTCTTATTCTTTATGTCTAGTAGTATTCCATTTTATAGAAAAAAAAAAAACCCACATCTTCTTTATCCAGTCTCCAACTGATGGACAGTTGGGCTTTTTCTGAGTTTTAGCTATTACAATCTGTGCTGCTATAAACATGGATATACATATATCACTGTGGTGTGATTCTTTTAATTCTTTTGGAAAGATACCCAGCAGAGGGATAGCTGGGTCAAGTGGAACTTCTAATACTAATTCTTTGAGGTATCTATCTCCATATTGATTTCCACAGTGCTTGCAACGGTCTGCACTCCCACCAACAATGGAAAAGGGTTCCTTTCTCCCCACAATCCCACCAACATTTGTTATTGGTTGATTTCTTGATAGCAGCCATTCTTGCTGGGGTGAGGTAGAATCTCAGTGTTGTTTTCATCTGCATCTCTCGAATGACCAGTGATGTGGAACATGTTTTCATGTATTTATTTGCTGCTGGCTCACTTTTTCTGATGTGGTCATTCAGAACTATAAACTTCTCTTAGGACTGCTTTCATTATGTCTCATAGGTTCTGTTGTATTGTTCTGGCATTATTGTTTGATTCTCAGAACTAATTTCTTTTTTATTTCTTTTTTTTAATTTAGTTTATTGGTACATTTTAGGTATACAGTACAGTTACATTCATTATTGGGATCTTGTACCTTTACATGACAGGTCTTGGTTCTCATTTTTTGCCCTTGTTCCTGCCCTCCCTTCACCCCCTCCTCCCCTCCCCATTTACAAATACTTTGTTTCCATTTTATCATTTTCTCATATTTTTTTCTTTTCCCTTGTTACCTTTCCCCTATCTTTTTTTATTTCTTTTGTAATCCATTGATTATTTAAGAGTGTATTACCAGGTTCACAGTGAGGCCATAATTCGCATATATCACTGCTGGAGGGTGCTGATTTAAGTTTGATTGTACCGCAGGCATGAACCACTAGTGGGGGATACATGTATGACGACCTGAAAAAAATGGGGGTCACTGTGGTCATTAAAAAAAAACAAACACATTATAATGTTTTGTGCACTCTGTACAAATCAGCTGCTTTTATGTATAAAATGTTTAAAAGAAATTAATGAAATAAATTTCTTCTAATGAAATAAATTTGATTATTGAAATTATTTTAATTGGTTTGAATAATATTAATATTTATATTTGGGTGGTAATTATTCAAACTCAACTAACTAGATTCACTCCATTTATAGACTATTAATTTTATTAATGAAAAGACAGATAAAAGTGATGGATTATATCCATTTGTATTACTGGTGGTTCGAGCTGCCTGATTAAATAGTTTTGCATGTACCTCATGGGAATATGCCCAATAAGAATGCGTGTACCCAGTGGGACTGCATCTAGACACTGGGAATGTATTAATCTCCACGTGCTTGCATAATTTTTGTGGTTTCTTTTGCCATTGATTTCTAGTTTTATTGCACTATGATCTGCATGAGGTACTTTCAATTTTTTTTTTTTTTTTTTTTACTTAAGCATGCTTTTAGAGGTAGTTTGTTGTCTATTTTGCAGAAATTTCCATGTGCTGCAGAAAAGAATGTATATTCTGTTGTTGGGTGGAACACTGTAGAACTCTCTTTTAAGTCCATTTGTTCAAAGGTATATGGTTCAGCTCTGATATTTCTTTGTTGATATTTTGTCCACTGTTGATCTGTTTGTGAAAGTGACATATTAAGCTCGCTCACTGTAATTGTGTTGATGTTCATCTGATCTTTTATGTCCAGTACTGTTTGTTTTATGAAGTTGGGTGTGCTGGTGTTCAGAGCATATATATTTATAATTGTTATCTCCTCCTCTTATTCTCTTATCCAACACAGTTTGTCATGACCTCCTTTGTCTCTCTGGTCAGTTTTGGCTTGAAGTTCACTTTGTCTGAAAATAAGATATCTACTCTTGCTTGTTTTAAGAATTTTGTTTCATGAAATATTGTTTTCCATCTTTTTTAGTCTATGAATTTTGGAGGGGATTAAATGTTTTTCTTGTATACAGCATACCACTGGGTTTTGATTTTTTATCCAGTCTGCCAATCTGTGTTTTTTGAGTGGGGAATTGAGACCTTTCATATTAAGAGAAAGATATTGAATTATCCCAGTCATTGCATTATTTTTCCTTTATTTTCCCTCTGCTTAACTGCTCACTGTGATACATTCATTTCATTAGAATTTTTTTTTTTTTTTTTTTTTTTTTGCATGGTTGATTTTATTGTCTCCCTTGAAGATATTCTTGAGAATTTATTTGAGTGCTGGTTTGGGGATTGGGGGAATTCCTTAAGGTGCTTTTTGTCAGGGAAATATCTCATTTCTTCATCAGTTTTAAAACAGTTTTTTAGAATGTATCTATGTGGGTTGGGAGTTGTTTTCATTCAGAGTTTGAAACATTTTCCTCCAAGCTATCTTGGGCCTTTGAAAAGTCTGCTGTAATTCTAATGGGTTTACTTTTATTAATGATTTGTTGCTTTTCTCTAATGCCTTTTAAGAGTCTGTCCTTGTATTGGACTCCTGGAATTTTGAATATCATGTGTCATGGAGAAGTTATTTCCTGATCATGTCTATTTAGGCTCTATATGCCTTACCTGTCTGTTAAATTCTTTCCCCATACTGGAAAGTTTCCTGTTATTATTTCTGTAAAAAGAGTTTTTTAAATGTCATTCATGTAATATTCTGATTTTCACTAATTCTAGTTAATTTTAAATTAGTTTTTGCATTGTTTAGCACCTGTTGAATCCATGTTTCATGATTTTTTGTTGCTGCTGTTGTTTTTAAGGTATCTTGTGGTTATATAGTCACCTTCATCAGCCCTGTCTTCTAATTCTGACACTGTGCTCACGTTGATCACTTCTGCTGCCCATACTTCCAATAGGAAATTTTATCTCCTGTATTTCTGTTTGGTGTCTTTTCATGGACTCTTCTTCTTTGCTGTCATTTTGTTTAGCTCAACTAGCTTTTTATTGGTGTCATCATTTTGTTTATAATGCCCATTATGTGTTTAGGTATATGATCTTTGAGCTCTCTGAGCACTTTTTTTTTTTTGCTCTCTTTCATCCTTTCATATAAGTCAGCTGTTTGGATTTTAATTTCTTCTCTCTTGGTGTCCCGTGGATTGGCTTTGGGAGATTTAGAAGTTAGTGTTCGGAAGCATTTCCTTGCCTAGTGCTGTGTGTGTGTGTGTGTGTGTGTGTGTGTGTGTGTGTGTGTGTGTTACTAGTATGGAGATTTCTTTAGTTAGTATTTGTTTTTCGGTGGTACACTGTCAGCGTGCTAACTATAGGCCAATGAAGCCAATGATGATGGACCTTTTAGAGACCCAGTGCTGAAATTGCAACCCCAAACCCACTTATTTATCACAAAGTGCCAGTTCTGCAATTAAATCTGAATACTGGGGTTTTAGATTAGAAAAAAAAAAGTGTTATCCAATGCTTGGCTGCTGGTGCTGCTTGACTCATATGCCAAAAAAGTGGGCTCTGTGTGCCTGCTGTGGCATGTCTTAAGTTTGCCACCACTGCTATAGGCCTTTGTCTTTGTGCCAAGATCCAACCACCTTCATTAGTTCAGGAGGAAAGCATGCAGGGTAATTGGCCCAGCATTCAAGTTCTCCAGAAATGAACTGCAGTATTATTTATGATGCAAAGACAAATCAGATATTGGTATATAGTTAAAACTAATTAATAGAAGCAACCATGCCACCCTGGCAAGAGTAACAAAATCTGCAATAATAGTAGAGTCAAGGGCAGCATGGATATTGACACACCATAAGAACTAGTAGATGTTTTCACTGGAAGTTAGACAAAAAGACAAACCAAGTGTTGGCATGCAGTAAATAGCTAAGTGCAACAACTATACCACTACTAACAATAGCAAAAAATTCAATAATAGCACAGGATTCTCTAAATAGCTAAAGATTCTTAAAGCTTTATGGTTATGCTATTAAAGATGGAGGGTATGGGGAATGGTAGAAAGAATGAAGTAAAATTTGAAAAATAAAGCAAAGGAGGGCCAGGGATTTAGCTCAGTGGCACCATGCCTGCCTCACAAGTACAAGGTCCTGAGTTTGATCCCTGTGGCTGGACAAAAAAATAAATAAAGCAAAGGAAGATAAGTAAGAGAGAAAAGTGAGATAAAGGATCTTATTACGAAGTAAAAGAAAATAGAATTTGGGCCAGGGTTTTAGCTCAGCTGTTCGGTGGCCTGCCTTGCAAGCGCAAGGACCCGAGTTCAATCCTCAGTATCAAAAAAAAAAAGAAAGAAAATAGAATTTGATAAAAGTAACAGGAAATAACAAGAAAAAGAAGCAGGGGCTGGGGATTTAGCTCAGTGGTTCTGTTACCTGCCTTGCAAGCACAAGGTCCTGAGTTCAATCCCCAGTACCAAAAAAAAGAAAAAGAAGGGAAAAAAACCCAACATTTTAAAAAAGAATAAAAGACCCTATACCAAAAAAAAAAAAAAAAAAAAAAAAAAAAAAAAAAAAAAACCAAAAAAAAAAAAAAAAAAAAAAAAAAAAAAAGATGAAAAGAAGGACCCAAAACAATGAAGTAAAAAAAAAGTCCAAAAAGTTCCTCCATGATTTTGAATGGGTGATTTTTTTCTATAGTCTGCAGTATTGGAATCCACCAGACATAGGGGAGATTAATGAATCACTCTTAACACTTATTTTGTTTATACACTTGCTTTATTTGTATATGAAGACAGGGTCTTGCCCTTCCTTTCCCACTTGGCAGTGGTCAGTCAGTGATTTCCATCTGAGGGTTGTAGTTACTTTGGCAGCTCTGGTTTCCATGTTCCTCTATGCACACCAAGTCACAACTTTCTCTGTCTGGGATTATGGCCTGTGGGTTTGTGTGGTGCCCACCCCAGTTATGTTGGCCCCTCTGTCTGTTTACTCTAGACTGTGCCATCCATCCAAGCTGAATTTATATCCCTGCTCATTTTGGTAAATGGGGGAAACAGACCAGTGAGTTCTATCGTAGATGTAGGCAGTGAGGCAGAGGTTCAAACAGTCCACTAGACTTAATGCCAGCACTTGTAGACCTTGCTCCCTCTGAAAGCCACACATGAGGGAGGGACATCCTGTCTATCCCAGCCTGAGCTTAAGTTTCTCAGGGGGTCCTATGTCTAGCTCGTACCTACGCTGCAACTATCTCTTGCGGTCATCTCATAACCAGTCACTGTGGTAACATCATAACACTGGTAACTCTGAAGTATAGTTGTTCTGTAGCTTGGTCGTTGCTGTTCTTGTTCTTGTTGTTCTTGTTGTTGTTGTAGCAGGGATCAGACTGAGGACCTCATGCTTCCGAGGCAGGTGCAGTGCCACTGAGCTAAATCCCCAGCTGTAGCTTGGTCTTTGTTTTGTTTTGTTTTTGTTTTTTGGTACCGGGGGTCGAATTGGGGACCTTGCACTTGTGAGGCAGGCAGTGGAACCACTTGGTCTTAAACAATTATCCCTTTTCCAAAATGGCTCCTTATTAAAACACTCTCAAATATAGCAGGTGCTGCACTGGATTTCTTCTCCAGCTCTACCCTGCCATGTGGAAGGAGGCACTTTCAAAATGAAACCCTGTGCTGTTTTTGTAGTTTACAGTAGCTGAGGGCTTCTCTTGGGGCTAGTGCTATAGCCCAGTCTATTGTTTCTCCTGACTCCAGTCTTACTTTGTGTTAGCAGAAACAGGTCCTCCTCCCCAGGATCTAGGGGACTACTTTGTTCTTTGCTCTGTGTTGTGCTCCATTTCTCCAATTTCTCTGTAATTTAGATTTTTCCTATCAACTTCCTCTTGATCGAAGAGATCTGTTTATTTTGCTTAATATGTGAAAGATCTTTGTGTATAAATTGGCACAATAATCCCTCTCCTTGTGCAATGATCCAAAATGTAAAAATGAACAAGAAAATATTTTTTTCATTTTGTAATTTTTAAATGAAAGAGTCAAGTAGTAGATAGTTGATTTTTTTTCCACCACAAACTCTTTATATTTAAAACTGAAATAACATTTTACTAGAGATTATTTGGTTGTCTAGTTTGCCCATTTGGGCACTTCTTCCTCACCCACATACTGTTTCCCAGTTGTTTTGATTCCAAGTCCCAGAGGTAGCTGTATTTTGCTACCATTATAAACTCCCCTAGACTGATTTTTAGACTAATTTTTAATTTTATTTTCACCTTTTTCTAGTTGAGATCAAAGATTTATTGGCATTTTATATGTTAGGATTTTTAAAATTTATCCACATAGGGAAAAAAATAACTTAGTCACTATGAAAAAATGGTAAGCTTTGCAGAGAGGCAGTATTGTAGCAAATAAGGTTTATCCAAGGCTTAACTATTGCTAATTGAAAAAAAAAATTGACAAACATCACCTTCCTCTCCCACCAGGTCTTCTTCCAACTTTGCATACGTTTTAAAATGAAATTTCTAAACTCAATTTGTGAAATCTTAAAAATTATATTCCATGTCTCTCAGAATGGAAGAAAAAAATGAATTGTTTTGCCTCCCAAGGCCCCCCAAAATGAACTTGAAACATGCCACATATAGCCTATATTTTGAGTGAGACTTTCTCCAGCCCTGCTTTCCAAATTTGACTACTTTGGCAGGATGTAGGAACATTAATAGATAGAAATTAATTTTATTTTTGTGGAATTTTTGTTAGTAGTATATTTTGAATTAATCTGCCAAAAGTATAGGTGATAAAATGTGTGCAGCATAAAATAAAAACATCTCCAATTCATTTATCTTAACATAGATGTAAGGAAATAGTATAAAAAATGAGAATACCATTTCCTTTTAAGTAAAAAAGGAAACAAAAACAAACCAACAAACTTTAAAAAACACTTCTTGGGCTCCATCATTGTAGAGCTATAGCATCCCCTTGTGGAATCCATGGTAACTGAATGAAAGCTGGAAAAAAAAAGCTTTGTTTACTTTCAGGATATTAGGCATATTCTTTGTAATTTTCATATTAGGAAAGGGTTAGGTTAACTATTAGTTGTATGGTTCTGTTGTTTCAACATTCTCAATTTGTTTTCCATTTCCCAGTAGTTTCCATTAGTATTTGTCTCTTTTCCTAAAAGTTTATTTTTGGTGGTTCTAGGGTTTTTTTGTTTTTTTGTTTTTTGTATCATGGAACGAACTCAGGTCCTTGCACTTGTGAGGCAGGCAGCAGAACCACTGAGCTAAATCCCCAGCCCAGTTCTAGTTTAATTTTATTTTCAAATGACTATCCAGTCACCTTCCCCTTTCTTTCTTGGCCATTCAGTTCCCTAGTAATGCTCAATCCTTTAGACAGTGCCTAATTCAGATTATAGGAGTACCTCATTGATGTTACTATTAGCTAGTTTTTACTTTGCTCTTTGAGGATGATAGAATTTTACTTTGTTTTTGTTTTTTAAAAATAGGTAATATAGGGCCAGGAATTTAGTTCACTGGTGCTACTGCCTGCCTTGTAAGCAACAAGGTTCCAAGTTCAATTCCTGGTTCAAAAAAAAAAAAGTATAACCAAGTAAAATAGGTAATATATTCATGTTCCGAGACCAAAAAATAAAAATCTATCTCCTGCCCCCCAACTATTCAGTTTCCTATGTCTGACGCAGCCAGTTTCTAAGTTTTTAAAAATACTTTGTGTTTATACAGATGAATACATGTTTTCTCCTTTACACAAATATATACATACTATATCCTGCTCTGCATCTTGCTTTTTAAAATTTAACACTGTAGTAGAGTATCAATAAATATATGTTGACACAGATTGGTTAACAGCATGGACTCTGGAAGCAACCTGTTTATTGAAATCCTATTTTTGCCATTGTGTGACCTTGGACAAGTTGCTTAATCTATTTCCTTTTCCTTTTCTTTGGTTATAAAGTGGAGTTGGTACTAGTAGTACTTCCCTCCTAAAGTTTTTAAGAGGATCAAATGGGTTAATATAAATTAAGCAGCAAGTATTTTGTTAGTGAGTATAATTTAGCCTATCATTGTTATAGTGATTGTTACTTGTGTCATCGTTACTCCAAATCAGTACATACAGAATTTCTGCATCTTATCATTGGAGTTCATTGCTTGGATGTAAATAAAGACAACCTTAGCGATAATCTCCATCAATCTTGTTCCACCATTTACCTTGGTGTCAGAGAACTCAGTATGTGCAAAATCTTTACGTATAAATTAATGAATGATCTCTCTCCCTGCACCATTGTTTCAAAATGTAAAAATGAACAGTAAGAAAATATTTTTTCATGTTGTAGTTTTTTTAATTTTGAAAGGTCAAGAAGTAGTTTATTTTTTTCCAGCATACTCATTTTATACATTAATTGGCTGGAGTAATATTTTGCTTGAGTTAATTTGGTTGTCCAATTTGCCAGTTTTTGCATCTCTTCCTCACTTTTTTGGTGGTGAGGGACTCTTTAACATACGTTTTTACTGCTTGAATTTGGAAAATAACAAGTCTTCTGTCTTTACTAAAAATTCAGATTATCTTTTATAGAACCAGAAATAACATTTCTAATATTAGTAAAGCTGCCTCAAAGCAGTTATGTTCTGTCTTATGTAGCATCATGTAGAAATAATTGTAGTTTTGGTCATTCAATCTCAGTTTTAATTGCATAAACTTTATAGTCAGAATTTCTCAAATACCGGGGATTTTTTCCTATTAAATGCCTCCTAACCTTGCCAACTTTTGATAGCATAGGATTATTATGTCTGTAGTTATGAAGGAAAAACATGTATAGAGTAACAGAACACCATTTAGAGTTAACCTTCCTTTACTTCCCATTTCTTACTCTTTCAAACTGAAATACTTCTTTCAAAACTATAGAAAATATATCTGAGAGGTTTTTTGTTGTTGTTGTTGTTTGCCTTTTTCTTGTTTGTTTTGTTTTGCTGGACCTTAGACATGTAAGACATCCCCTAATTTACAACTCTTTTTTTTTTTTTTTTGGTACCAGGGATCGAACTCGGGTCCTTGTGCTTGTGAGGCAGACTACCAAACCAGGCAGGCCACCAAACCGCTGAACTAAATCCCCGGCCCTAATTTACAACTCTTGAAGCTTTGTCTTTAGCTCTTACTCATGCAAGTTTTCTTAATTCACAAGAATCCATCAGGTGGTTTACTAAATTGAGCTTTTGTAATATTTCCAAATAATAATAATCACATGTATTTATTCAAATAACTGTATTTATCAATAGTTATTCATACATTAAGAGGTAACAGTTTTTGCTGTATGTATAACATTTGCATAGCATTAACTGTGTGCCAGGCACAATTCTAAGTGCCCTATATAATAAGCCTCTTTAGGGCTAGTGTAAGGGATAAATGAATAAAGTACTATTAATACCCTGTATCTAACAGAAGAAGAAACAGGCACAAAGAGATGTGACATGCCCAAGGTAACACAGCTCCAAAGTTTGTGCTCTTACTCGTGTACTATAATAAATTTATACCTTGGCATACTTTTAGTATGTTTGGAACAGGGCTGGGGATTTGGCTCAGTGGTTCTGACACCTGCCTCACAAGTGCAAGGGCCCAAGTTCGATCCCTGGTACCCAAAAAAGAAAAAAAAAAAATGTTTGGAACACAAAGATGTTCTGTTTCCAGCAAAAATTTGTGTGCCCCTTGCTTCTAAAGTATTTTAAAAGCAAATCAGAGAGATTTCTACTCATTTAAAAAAGTGGTCTTGGGCCAGCTGAGTAGCTCAGTGATGCTGCACCTGCCTGGCAAGCACAAGGTCCTGAGTTCAATCCCTGCTATCACACACACGCACGCACGCACGCACACATACACGCACGCACACACACAAGGTCTTTTTTAAGGAATAGGAAGAAACAATGCTTTTTGAGGTTTTATATTTGTTTTTCAAGCAGAATCAGATAAGATACTTTGTCTATAGGGATTTTTTTATCTGCCAAAGAAAACACAAAGGGACAAGTGTTATGAGTGTGGCTTAAGGAGTTTCTTAAGGAATGAACAAGCCCTTCTGGATGTCCTGAGCATGCTAAAACAACAGATGCATTCAAATGAATAATTGATGTCACACTACCCTAATCCCTCTTTTTAGAACAATGCTAAGTTATGAGTATAGACCTGGTAGTTTTATGAGAATAACAGAGGTATAGGTCATACCCTTCCCCCAGTAATCTGAAGTAAAGAAAATAAGTTTGCCCTCAAAGTAAACCAAAGCAGAGTTTGTTTTGACTGTAGGGTGTGGAGTAGAATATGGAGAGACTAAGATGGGTAGATACTGTGCCATTCAGAGACTAATAACCAGTTGTAACCAAGTAGGCAGTAATGCAGGTAACATTATTATACACTAATATGGGAAACACTAGTTAAAAAATAGAAGAGCAACATTAATCAAGAATAATAAAAAGTATTTCAAAGAGGCAGATATGGGCAAAGCTCATTCAAGCAGTCTAGAAGGAAAGAGTTCTGGCCCAGATTAGTTTCTTTGGTAAGACTGTTGTCCAGGCAAGAGAATCTTAAGACTTTTCAAATCTCCTTCATCTCTGTACTGCGCCATGTTCTGATCATTCCTTTTCCAAACAGCTTACCAAGATACACACACACACACACACACACACACACGCACGTGCATGTGCACACTAGTCAAAATAAGGGATACAGATGAAAACACTGTAGTAAATGGTGATGATGGTTGAAGCCAAGTGATAAGTACCTGGGAGGAGTGGTAAGGCTGTTTTGTTACTATTTAAAAAATGTTTTTGAGATATTATGGATTAAATTCAGGGCCTTCACACTAAGCTAACCTCCAGTCCTTTTTAATTTTTTTTTTATTTTGAAACTCAGGCATGGTGGTGCATACCTGTAATCCCAGCACTGGGGAGGCTGATGCAGGAGCATCACTGTGAGTTCGAGCCCAGCCTGGGCTACATAGTGAGACTTTTGTCTCAAAAAACAAACTGATATTAATTAACAATTTTTTTATTTTGAGAAAAAAAATCTCGCTAAATTCCTCAGGCTGGGCTTGAATTTGCGATCCTTCTGCCTGAGTGTTGGGATTAGAGTTGTGCACTACCACACCCAGTTTCTGGTTCTTCTCTTTACTTTTGTAAATGAACTTTTCCATAGTAAATTATATTAGTTGCCAAATAATGCACATGCCTGTGCCTCTTGGCTCTTGTATTTCTTTTGATAAATTTAGTTATTGGCTTACTTTAATTATATTGAGTTCCTCAGACATTGCAATTCTGGTTTACCTTTAGATGTGCTGATAAAACTAGGGTCTGAATTTTCAAGTCTGCAGAACCTGTCCTAGATTGTGGAAGGATGACCAAAGTAATGTCCTTGTCAGGATATTTGGTCATCAGCCATTGGAGTAGACATACTTCTGAATCACATTTTACTCACAGGATTGTTTCTAGCTATTTAGTATATTTAAATCATTTTTCTCAAATCAGAGAGTAGAAGTTCTGAAGGTTGATCTTCCAAGATAGGAATTCCTCTATTGAAGGGTAGTGACACAATTTCTTATCCCTCTGTTACCATTTCTCAGTCCTTTAAATTTTGCTTTATTAATTTTCTAATTCTCTTTTCTGTTTTTATCACAGCTCTCTTAAAGAAAATAAATGTTGTATTAAACCCCTTTCTTTTCTATTTTTAACCAAGTTTTAGCCTCTTAGAGGAAGCTATAGCTGGTAAATATAAAAATTAAATATCAAAACAACTGATAATCCTTTATAAAAAGCATTCTAGCTAATAATTGAAGGAAGAATTATAGAAATATATAATCATGATTAATTGTAATGATTAATAGTTCTAGGCAGTGATCATTAATAGCTTCCAAGTTCACAAAAAGAAAAACAGTTGGATGTTAGTGCTTCTGAGTGGAACTGCACAATACTATGAATGAAATATTCTTGCCAGAGCAGCAAATCTGAATCAGCCAAGCTTCTAGATCTAACTAACAATATACAAGAAATACAGTATATAGCAAAAAAAGAGCTGACAAAGGAATATGATACATCACATTGTGGACATATTTTTAATGCAGTCCCAAATGTGGACAATGCTATAGAACAGATTACCTAATTTCTTAGGGGTGTGGCTAGAATCTGTTAATTAAAAGAGTTGTTAAAATACTGTCGACCAAATTATAATCTGTGGACTGTATTTGGATTTCAACAAATAATAGGTAATCATTTATAATAAGTTCAGAAAAATTTGAATATTAACTGAATTAATCATCATTTTAAAGTAGTATCTAGAAATTGTTTTTAAAATAGTGCAGGAGTAAAATGGGAGCTTGTTGAAACACAGTTAGTCTTGATAATTATTAGGGGATTTAGCTCAGTGGCACCGCACCTGCCTTGTATGTGTAAGGTCTAGAGTTCGATCCCTGGGACGAGGGGGGAAAAAAGTTACTTTCTTAGCCTTGATAATTACTGAATTTAGGTAATGAATACATGGGGTTCAGTATTTAACTCTTTGTGTCACTAATTTTTTTTATAAAATAAGTTGAAATTTTTACATACAGAATTTATTTGAGAGCTAGGTTGCAGGGCTGTAGGTAAAGCTCAGTAGTAGGACATGTGCTTAGCATGAAGAAAGCCACAGGTTCAGTCCCCAGCACCAAAAAACAAAGGCAAAAAGCAAGGTCACTCATGCCTTCTAGGATGTCTTATCTGTTTCAACCAAATGCTTTGTAAATTACATTGGTAAAAATTTAGTAAGTTTCACCATTTTGTCTCTAAACCTACACATTAATAGATCTCTTGTTTAAGTCCTTGAGATCTTAATTTTTGTATTACGTTATTTCCACTTATAGCTTTTTTTAAATTATAGTTCAATATATAACCAGTGGTAAGCCTGCTGCATATGAAATATTCTAATTTTAAATGCTGGGGTGACTTGTTGGTTTTTTAATTGGTTTGTTGGTTGGTTTATTCAGTCATTTATTTATTTCTTCATTTATTTATCCAGTATGCTAGAGATTGAACCCAAGTCTTCATGTGTGCTTAGTGCACACTCTTCCTCTGAGCTATATCTCCAGCCCCCAGCTTATTTTTTTCAGTAGCTTAATTTTTTTACTTATGTCTTAGATGCTTATCACTGTCATTGGAATTGATTGTATTCTTACTTTAGGTACTTGCTGCAACCAAGAGACAATGGGAATAAGTCATCTAAAACTGATGATCTTGGATCTCTTCGATTAAATATATGTTATACAGAAGATTATGTGCTTCCTTCAGAGTACTACAGTCCTTTGAAAACTTTGCTGCTAAAATCACCAGATGTTCAGGTACTTAAAAAAGTCTTAATGTATTCAATATGGGTATTAATATTTAATAGTCATTACATTAAATAAATGTAATAGTATTTAATATGAAAAGGATAAACTAATTGAAGAAACAATTTGAGTGTCACTTTTTTTGTTTGTTTGTTTGTTTTTTTGCGTTTTTGAGACAGGGTCTCACTATGTAGTTGAGACTGACCCGGAACTCACTATGTAGCCCAGACTGGTCTCAAACTCACAGTGATCCTCCTGCCTCAGCCTCCCGAGTGCTGGGATTACAGGTGTGCCCCACCACGCCTGGCTTGAGTGTCACTTCTAATTAAGACAGTGTGCATGTATATTTGATTTATCTGATAAAGAGTACTGATTATGGTGAATACTCAAAATTTCATCTCTGAAAAGAATTTTTAAAATTAAATACTACTATATATTTTAGTTATTTCTCTTGTTGCTGAGATAAGATACTAGCACCCAAAAAGCTAAAGATTAAAGATTTAGTTGGGTATAATGGCGCACAACTGTAATCCTAGCATTTGGGAGACTGTCAGGAGGATTGCCATGAGTTCAAGGCCAGCCTGAACTACATAGGGATACCCTTTCTCCAAAAAAACTTAATAAATATAATAAAGACGTAAAAGAGGAAAGGTATATTTTGGCTCGCAGTTTCAGTCCATAGTTGGCGGGTTCCAGGCAGGGTAGCATGGTAGAGGGCCATTACAGAGGAGAAACAGTTCAGAAGGCATCAAAGCACTGACGTGGCAAAGCAGCAAGCAACTGCAGCAGCCCTCCTTCTGTGCATTATATTCTATCCAGGCTACATGCCATTAAGGTGGGTAGCACTCACACCCAGGGTTAGGCCTTCCTGTTATCCACACTCAAAACTATGCCAAACCAGTCAGTGAACTAATTTCGTAATCATACACCCTTGATCCCAGCATCATACACTATAGATCCAGCCACCTCTGAAAAGCCCCACCTATGGTTACATGAGGCTTTGGGGGAACATCTAGACATAAGCCATAACACTGTATAAGTTATATTTAATGAACATATGTGAATTACTTTTACAGGTTAGTTATTCAGCATTTAACCATGTTTCCTTGATTTTGTGCTTGTTTTTTGCCTTTCTATATTCTAGCCAGTATCTGCCTCAGCTGCTTACATTTTGGGTGAAATATGTCGAGATAAAAATGATGCTGTTTTGCCCCTTGTACGACTGCTGCTGCACCATGACAAACTTGTTCCTTTTGTCACTGCAGTGGCTGAATTAGACTTGAAGGATACCCAGTAAGAATTATGTTTTATTAAATGTTAATTATGTGTTGTTGAAATTAGGCCTTTATTTGCCAAATTCGGTAGCCTAAGTTCTTTTGTATTGACTAGCCTATCTGAAAAGAACTGTTTGGCAAGTAATAAAAGGCAGTTTTTTAGGTCATCAAACAGTATCCATTTGCAGTGAAGATAACAGTGACAGATTTTTTTTTAAGTCCAGGATGAAATTTTTTTGATGTGTGATGTTATAAAAAGCACTCAAGTAGATTCCCATTCCCATTATAGTCAACACTGTCATTTTGTGTGTGCATATACATGCATGTGGACTTAAACACACATGTACACACAAAGATTTTTTTGTTCCAAGAAAGACTTATTTAAAATTATTTGTGGCCTATATGTGTTAATCCAGGTTAAAGATGACGCTTCATAGTGCTGTTTTTATTCAATGCATTAGCCAGCTGTAAAACACAGAGCTTTATTAGTAGCAGGCAAAGAATTTCAAGATAGCCTATAAAGTCATAATTTGAAAAGCAGTTTCCTTTTAAAAGAGCTCTCAAGTTGCTTGTAAAACTAATCTAATTAAAAAGATGTAAATGTTCTTGAAAAAATGATTTTTTGGTTCATAAACATGATTTCTTTTTCTGTTTCTTTGGTTAACTACTTTTTCACATTTTTTTGAAAAATATTTTTAAGTTTGAAAAATCTATTGGCAGTAAAGTTTTTAAAATAGATTATAAAAATTGTACAAGTCAAATGTGTCATATTATTGTCTTCATAGCCTTTTCATCTATTTATATTTCTTTTTCAGAGATGCAAACACAATTTTTAGAGGAAATTCCTTGGCAACCCGATGTCTGGATGAGATGATGAAAATAGTGGGAGGTCACTACCTGAAAGTAACATTAAAATCTATTCTAGATGAGGTACAGAATATGCCCCCACTGCTGGCAATTTGTGGCCTTGTTATAATGCCTCTTTCAACAAGTAATCTATGATAGGAAGATCTGTCCATTCATGTATTAGGGAAAAAGTAAGGCTAAATACTTCAGTAGTATTTACTATTCTGTCAGTGGATTTTTACCCAAAAGGCACATTGTTATATAATCTACATATATTTCTTAGCTAGAGTTTTAAGTATATGAGAGATACTTTTGTTATACTTCTTTAGGAAAATTCAATATGTTATCTTTGAATGAAAGTTTTAAACTTCATTGCAGTTTTAATTTTTATAGTTACTGTCTTAGTTACTTTTCTCATTACTGAGACAAGATACATAACACCCAAAGTTAAAGGAGGAAAAGTTTATTTGGCTCACAGTTTGTGGAGGTTTCAGTCCGGAAAGGGCTGGCTCCAAAGCAGTCTGGCATGCCAGACTGGCATCAGATGGGAGAAATGGTTCATGGTGGGCAGAAAGTAGCAAAGCAAGCAAACAATCAACTACAAGTAACTAGCACCAGGCCTCTTTCTGTCCCTTATATTTTACCCTATTCACACCCTAGCATTGCACCATGAATCAGTCACACATTGTAGATCCAGCCACTTCTGAAAAAGACCTACCTATGACTACTTGAGGCTTTGAGGGGACATCTAAACACAAGCCATAACAGTTAACTTCTCAAATACATTACTGTCATTTTGTCAATTTAGGAAAGAGCATTAACTAAAAAATTCATTTATTTTCCAGATATGTGAATCCTCGAAATCTTGTGAAATTGATCCTATTAAATTGAAGGAAGGAGATAATGTAGAAAATAATAAGGTAAGTATTTTGTTGTATTTATAACTGCATTAACATTGGTCTTAATAGTGTCCTAATCACCCATTTACATTGTAATGATGCTTTTTGGAGGGAATGGTGCTGTTTATTCTTTGCACTGTCTTCACTGTTCACAGTGTTTCCTGGTTCTGGTTTTTAGAATATTATTCCCTCAATGGTTTCACTTTATTTTGCTTTTGATTAGCTCTTTCTGGCTGTAGTAACAATATAAGATTTAGTTAGTTATCTAGTTGAGACTTTCATTCTGTTTTCTTCAGGTCAAACTCATCATTACTTCTAGGAAACTTACAATTGTTTTAGGGCCACAAATTTTCATCGCAATACATAATAGTATTACAGTGTTTTGGTGCCTGCATATCTAAATTATTTCCTTCATTTCCCTTTTCATCCTTTTATCTTTTATTGCTTCTTATGAAGTTTATTCACATATTTTCACTTTATGACAGACACATCTAAAATGAATATATTAAATTAGATCAGTGTTAATTGCTCTTTGAATTTGGAGAAAGTAGGGATTTCTAATACTAGAGACTAATAAAACTTATTTTCATTACTATTTTTTAATAAAGGTTGTTGAAAATGTATGAAAATCAAGGTCTTAATGTTTACCTGTTTAAATCCTGCAGGAGAATCTGCGCTACTATGTGGACAAGTTATTCAATACAATTATAAAGTCAAGTATGAGTTGTCCCACTGTAATGTGTGATATCTTTTATTCTTTAAGGCAAATAGCTACTCAAAGATTTCCAAGTAAGTGCCTTGTTTAACCCACTGCCGTTTCATTTTCTGTATTTTTGTGATATTGTGTGTTTGTAGATTTGTGTGAAATGTTCAGTGGTATAGTCTTCAGTTTTTCAAAATGGTTCTAAAAATTTTCTTATGACATCTGGTTTATTTTTCTTGTAATCTCAAAATGTGTAGTCCATTTTATATCAATATGATAACTTTACACACAAAGAAAATCAAAATCAACATTCGTTTTAACAAACACAAAAATTTAGAACTATAATATTATTTAAACATTTATATGCTTATGAGATTTTTAAATGTAGTAAACACAAAGAACTTTGTTATTTGTACTGTCCTTTCATATTGCATATATTCAAATAGTGATAATCTTTACAATTAACTAGATTGTAATCATACAATTGACTAGATTTGACACATTGAGAATGCTAAAACTTTGGTGGTCAGATGCTTTTACAGAAATGGTTTTTGAATTAGAAATATCTCAGTGAGCTGGGGGTTTAGCTCAGTGGTGCCGCCACCTGCCTCGCAAGCACAAGGATCCGAGTTCGATTTCTGGTACCAAAAACAAAACAAAAAGATCATAAGGGCTGGGGATTTAGCTCAGTGGTGCCACCACCTGCCTCACAAGTGCAAGGTCCTGAATTCCATTCCCAGTACCCCAAAAAAGAAAATAGAAATATCTCAGTGACATTAGAATCAACTCAGTTGTTGTAGGCATACTGGTGCATGCTGAGCTACTCTAGAGGCTGAGGCAGGACAATTACAAGTTTGAGGCCAGCTTGGACAACTTAGCAAAACCTCTCAAAATAGCATTAAAAGGGGCAGGTGTAGGAGAAACATCTCAGTCACAGGGTACATAGAATTTTGGTATATATATATCAGTAACTAGCATGCTTTAATTTTGCAGAAGTAGCTATGTTAAGGTTTTACTTGGAAACATTTCATAAAATGGTAAGTTGCTATCTCTTCCTGTCAGTACTTGGAATTATTCTAATACATCTTATATATAAATGAACTTACTATAGTTGTCTTTCTAAATCTACTTATAATGGCATGGAAAGATAAGGCAGCTACTTAAATTGTCAGTCTATCACAACTATATGAAAATCTATTTCTGTAACTATTTGAAGAAACTTTGCTATTTTGAGTTGTTTTAAATGTATGCATTTATCTATTCCTCTGTTTTAATTTACCCAATACTAAAGTGGAGTGGTTGTCTAATTTGTAGATAAATTCACATATAGTTATCTTGGCTAATCATAATAAAGGCAAACATTTAACTTCTAATATGTATACTAAATCAAGTCTTCATAAGAGAAAGAGTAGAAACAATATATGGAAATAAGACATGCTGGTTAAATTATATTTTTAAGTAGTAGATTGTGATAACTACATTGAGTACTTATTGAATGGGCACAATGCTAACCTACATCATCTACTTTCATCTTCTCAACATCTGCTTGAATTAATCATTGGTACCATTAGTTAGGTAACACTAAAGTCAAGAAGTTGAAAAACAGGCCGGGGATTTAGCTCAGCGGTTCGGTGGCCTGCCTTGCAAGCGCAAGGACCTGAGTTCAATCCCTAGTACCAAAAAAAAAAAAAGAAGTTGAAAAACTTTAACAAGGCCCATAATAGGCCACGAGCAAAGCAGACAAGCAGCATCTCAACCTGGGCCTGGCTTTCTCCAAAGCTCTACTACCCAGTGACCTTAGCTTCAAATTTGCTTTAACTGTGTAATTCTTATTTCTATAAATTATCCAAAACTTACTTTATAGTTTTTAAAATAAGTGTAATGGTATCTCAACTGTCTTTTGGTGGCTTAACTACCATTGTATCTTCATATCACAGTAAGTAGACTTCAGAATTGATAGATTTATTACTATAAAATATTTTCATTCTCTCATTTGTACTCAGTACCTTGGGAATATGGGGGTGGAGATAGCAGGTGAGAAACAAATACTAAAAACAACAAATTAATTTTTTTATTTATTGAGTGATTAATAAGTGTTAAAACTCAATCTAAGCTCAGAGATTCTCCCCTCACCACTTGCTTCTCTACCATCTGATCGTTAGGTTAAGTGTTGACTCCAGTCTGAAAGAAATGCTGGTAGGTGAGTGACCAGTGCTGCAAGCAGTCCAGTTCATCTGCATTTTTACATGAATTTTTAGCTTTTTGAAAGTAAAAATGTCTCCCAGCTAGGCATGGTGGCACGTGCCTATAATCCCAGGACTTGGGAAGCTGAGGCAGGAGGATTATTGCAAGTTCAAGGCCAGCCTGGACTACATAGAGAAACCCTGTCTCAAAACAAACAAAAAAGATGTCTTCTCTAATTGTTTTTATTGCATAGCCTTTGATAGCATCAAGATTTTTAGAGGGATTCAGTTTTACCCCTAGGTAGTGCTATACACTACTTTTATTTTTATTGGAATTTCAAGTGTCTGTTCTTGTAGATGAGGAAAGAGGTATTTTTCAAATTAAAATATTTCTAAAAACCTAACAACTTTGCCTTTCATTTTCTTTATTCCTTTCAGATTTTTTTCATCATAGTATTTTCATTTAATTTAGTCATAACCATTATCATTTCATCAACTCAATACTTACAAGACAAATAATATTGCTCTCTTGCTTAGTTCACATTTCTTTTGGTATTTTTTACTTTATCATCTTTGTTTTCCAATTCAGTGTTTTTGTGCATGACATTTCACCATTTTTTTTCCTGCAGATGACCCTCATGTTCAGTATTCTGCAGTGAGCAGCTTTGTATTCCTTCGTTTCTTTGCTGTAGCCGTAGTATCACCTCATACTTTTCATTTGCGACCTCATCACCCAGTAAGTGTTTGTTCTTCTCAAAGCTTTATTCCATTTTATTTATTTTTAGTAAAATGAAGAAAAGATAAACCAATTTCACTTGGCTATTTTCTGATAACTGATATATAAATTTACTTAGCATTTTTCTTGGCCATTTTAGTTCTTTAGATAAGACTGAAAATTCTATTGTTGAGGTATTTCACAAGAGTGATAAAATGTTGATAATTGTTGAAGTTTGGTGATGACCACAAATGGGATTCATTATATTCTTCCCTCTGCTGTTGTATAGGTTTGTAAATTTCCCTAATAAAACTTGTATGCTACACACACACACCCACACCCCCCCACACACACACTCACCATTAGGTTTAGTTTTGGTTATGGTGGTGATGGTTGGGGTGGTTATTACCAGATTGGCTTTCCTGATTTATTGAAATAGTTTAACCTTGCAGATACTCTGCAGTGTCACAGAAATTTGAAGAAGCTCATTTCTGAAAATTATAGGAACATGTATTAAATATAATTTGCTTCATATTTCTATATTTTTTTACTTTTTCATTCACCTAAGGTGATATTTTTTAAATTTTAAAATCATGTAATCTTTTTGTTCTGAAGTGGTATTCATTTATCTAAATCTCCACAGATTTACATGTTTATTTCTTAATATTTTAAAATTCTTTGTTATTTTTGCTATGTTTCCTTATACTGTGTATTTTTACTCATTCTTTAACCTTGTATGTTCCAAGTATTTTATAACCTTAACTACTTTTAGTACTGACTTGTATAACAAATAATAACAAGCAACATTTATTTAGTGCTCACTTTGTGCTAGGCTTTCTTTAAGCACTTTATCCTCGTAGTAACCCTAAAAAGTTTTTATATTTTACACTTAGAAGTTCTTTAAGTTTTGAGAAACTAATTTAAATAGAGCAAAAGAGAAGAAAATCAATTTGCAGAATACTAAAGAAAAAGTAGGTAAATACAGTTTATCCTAGGAAATATATCAGAGCTTTTCCTGCTGCTAAAAACTTATAAATTCGAGCACATACATGTGCATGCATATACATACATGAATGAGTGGATAATTTTTGTTTTAAAAAGATATTCATGGGCCAGGAATTTAGCTCAAAGGTTCCACTGCCTGCCTCGCAAGAGCAAGGTACCAAGTTTGATCCCCGGTACCAAAAAAAAACATTCATGGTTTTTTTATTAACATTCACATGGTAAGCTGGGTATGGTGGCACACGCCGGTAATCCCAGCACTTGGGAGGCTGAGGATCGCTGTGAGTTTGAGACCAGCCTGGGCTACGTACTGAGTTCTGGGTCAGTTTCAACTACATAGTGAGACCCTGTCTCAAAAAACAAACAAACAAAAAAATTGACATGGTAGAGCACTCTTGAGACATTTCATGTTAACAAGAAAGGAAAAAAAAAAAAGATTGTACCATCTTTTTTCATTATATTCCCTCATGGTCTTCTTGATACCTGCTTTTAAGACCCAGCCAGGGCTGACTTCTTCAATATCTTATTTTGGTTATATGCCTCTGTTTTGTCACCAGTTTGGTGAGGTTCACTTGAGATATGGGTAGTCTTAGTCCCCCAACTGCTACTCACTTTTGCAGCAGTCCTTAGCCCCCTAGCCAGCCAGCCATCCAGCCCTTGTGGCAGTCCATATTTATAGCAAAATGCACAGTAGTGGCTGTGTGTCAGTATTGACCTATAAGTTACTTACACGGAGACTGCACGATACACCTATGCTGGAATTCTGCTGACTTGGACTTAATGTCTGCCAGAACCGTGTCCCCCCTCGTCTCGCCAGTTTGAACCATAGTGTAGCCATCTTCGGCTTCATTTTTCCCTTCAGCCTCTTATTTGTTCCTATAGCATCCTTTGTGTATGTCTCTGTCTCTGTATCTCATATGGAATTTTCAGTTATACATAACTTCTTTAATCTCTTAACTCCTTAATCAGAGGAGTTGTGCCCAGCCATAGCTAGATTTTGCCTACTATTTCTTTGTGTGGAGGGGTACTGGGAATCAAACTCAGGACCTTGCACTTGTCAGGCAGGCTTGGTTCCACTGAGCTACATCCCTGGCCACTACATTGGTGGTCTGAATGAACATTTTTAGTTACTATTGTAGAGCCATCTCTATTCTACTTTTTATAAACTTCTGTATCTTGAAAACTTAAGAATATTGGCCTTTTTTACACTTTTTTAGGATGCACAGACAATTAGGACATTAACTCTCATCTCAAAAACCATTCAAACTTTGGGAAGCTGGGGCAGCCTGTCCAAAAGCAAGGTAAGTCTTTGCATCTTTTTTTTTTCCTCGCTTTCTTTTTAATCTTCATTTTATTTTTGCAGTACGTAATGATTACATTCATCATGGGAAGCTGATACATGTACTTTTCACATTTCTAAATATTGTTATATATCCTATGATTACTTCTTTACTTATGTCCTTCCTTATTCAAAACAAACAATAGCACTTGTGGGCTAGACTTGCTTTCAGATGCATAAAGTAAAGTCTCTTTTACAATCCAGAACTTATTGTTCAGTGTGAGTTTTGATACATATAATAAAGAATATTATCACTAGGTGCAGTGGTACAAGCCTGTGATACTGTAACACCTGATACTGTGAGGCATAATGAGACTGCCTCAGAAAACAAAGCAAAAACAAAATTATGATAACCTAATAATACAGATTAAAGTGATGCAAGGTGTTAATTAAAGCTGCTGGGTTTGATCCCTACTGCCCTCCCATCTGTCTGTCTGTCTCTCTGTCTAGTTTTACTTATCTTAATAAACCTGAGAGTGAAAGGGAATCTAGTAAGAAGATATAGGAGCAATCTAGTTGTCTATGCCATAATCACCTAACAGCTTTGAAAGAAATCTTCAGTTCTTACCCTGTAACTCTCTAAAAATATATAATTAAATCCTTTTAGCCCTTAATGCTGTTTAAAAATAATTTCTCAGTACTCTACATAACATGTAAAATCTCTGGTTTTTTTTGTCTTAGTCAAGTTTCAAAGAGACATTCATGTATGAATTTTTTAAAATGTTTCAAGAAGAAGGATATATTACAGCAGTTAAAAAGGTATGTTTTATTTTCCTCTGAAAGTGTTACCATTTTTGTTGTACTGCATGGGCAATATAACATTTCATATTATAGAACTTAGTTTCCAGTTTTTTTTAAAAAAATGGCTCAACTGTCCATCAAAAGGGCTCTTTTTCTTCCTTTCTCTTCTCATACAAAGCTCAATTTTTCAGCTATAAAAATATCTATAAGCAAGTCTTAGCAATAGCTACTTTTGCCAATGCCTTAGTAACAAATTATAAATTTCTGGAGTTGAGGTTTCTCAACAGCAACAGAATCAACTTCCAAGGCCAGATAATTCTTGATTGTGAGGGGCTGGCCGTTATCTTGTAGTACGTTTAGCAACTTCCCTAAGTCAGATGTGAGTAGTATGTCATCAGTTTTGACAACCAGAAATGCCTCCAGTCATTGTCTCCTGGGAACAAAATTGCCTTTGGTTGAGAATTCTTGGCCTGGGGTAAGGGGCTTATAATGGTACCTGTTATATAGTATATAATAGCCAAAGTAAATATTGAATGTCAATGAATAATAATATTTATGGTAATAATCAGAAAAGTTAATAAAAATAAAATGTACAGAAAGCCACAGTATTGAGCTGGGTGGGATGGTACTTGCCTGTAATCCCAGCACTCAGGAGGCTGAGGCAGGAGGATTGCTGCAAGTTTAAGGCCAGCCTGGGCTGTGTAGTGAGTTCAGGGTCAGCCCGAGCTACATACTGAGACCGTGTCTCCCCCCCCCGCCAAAAAAAAAATCTAAAAGCCTACAGTATATAATATCTTAACATGAGACCTATAACATACAAAAATTATTGTACATTAAATCATCCATATAAAATTTAGTATTGTAAATCTGGAAAGCTTGTGAAATAAAGTTCTTTTGAAGTACATCTAAACTAGGCTTGAAGAAAGTAATATATCTTGTATCACAATCCTAATTCTATAAATCCAAAGTAGCAAAGCCAAATTTGAAAGACTATATTCAGTTCCTGTAGCATGATTAGCAGTTGATGGCCAAAAATATATTTAAAGTATTCATTTGGACTTTTTTTTTTTTCTTGGTACCAAGGATCGAACTCGGGTCCTTGTGCTTGCGAGGCAGGCAGCAGAACCACTGAGCTAAATCCCCGGCGCTCATTTGAACTTTTAAAATATATACTTTTAATATTTACAAAGGGATTTCATAAATGAAAATTACTGAAAGAGTAAAATCTTCTGGATTTCATTTCTCATGTAGAATAGTGTAAGTTCAACCAAAAAAATTTTTAAAAACAATCATTGAAATCTTGTGGAAAAAGTTGTTCAAGAGAATAGGCAAAGAAAAATATCTGCCCTTTGTTTTTAGGACATTATTGAAACATTTATGGGATAGTATAGGCAGACTTTTGTTGGCACGATTATGATGTGCTGTCTTTTGGGTATATTTTTCTGTTTTATGACCCAGGCTATGATAGCATCTGATCCCCCCCCGAATGTGGAGTTAATAATATGAGTAGAGAAAAGATTTCAGGGTGCCAGGAGTTCAGTCTTACTGATCTGCCCTAAGTCATCCACTAAAATTCTTTTTTTTTTGGTACCAGGGATCGAACTCTGGTCCTTGTGCTTTTGAGGCAGGTAGCAGCACCACTGAGCTAAATCCCCAGCCCATCAATTAATCTTCTAATGTATTCTCACCCATAGTATGTCTTTCTGTCTTAGATTTGGTTCTAGACTCCTAGTCTGACATAGGGTATTTCACCCTAATATCCCAATTTTCTTGATTGTTTATTCATGGTCTGGATATGTGCATTGCTAGAAATTGCAAACACCAATGTGAAACCCAGGTTCTCATTTCATATTGGCACTCTCACTGTTGACATTGACTATTGTCAGAAATAAAATAGATTTTAACTCTGAATCACAGTAAAACCTTAGTTTGTAAGCATAATTTGTTCTGGAAACATGCTTATAATCCAAAGCATTTGTATATCAAAGCAAATTTCCCCATAAGAAATAATAGAAATTCAGATGATTTGTTCTACAACACAAAAATATTCATATAAAAGTGATTATAATACTGTAATATAGTACAAAATAATAAAGAAAATACAAAATGTAAAGACAAATTAAATTGCACTTTTGAAAACTTGTGACTGGTGTGAGAGAGGAGAAAGGAGAGCTATTGTGTAGGATGACTTTCACAATGAGATCAGTAGTATCTATTTGCTCAGTGAAATCTTTTCCTTTTCATACAACTTTAATAAGGAATCTATCCAATGACAGTTGCTTTTGCCTCCCTTTTGAGGGTTTTGTGGAAACTTGACCAATATTTTATTGTCATTTAACAGAATCATCGCTCTCACTGCTACCGCCACAAGTAGTAAATCCAAAGTAGCAAAGCCAGATTTTAAAGACAGCATTCAGTTTCTGTAGCATGATTAGTTAATGGCCAAAAATATATTTTAACTATTCATTTGGACTTTTAAAAAATACACTTTTAATGTTTATAAAATTTTGTACTGTTTCCCGTATTTTACACATCTCCCTAATCTCATTTGAATTGTGGGATTCCTCTTCCTTTTTCCCATCCTCCTCTATACGTCTCTTCATAACCTCTTGCCATTGGGATACAACCACCCACAATCCTGCAGTGAGGGGATGGGGTGACCATTGGCTTAGGTGTAATCATGTGATGTTTGGCATCATGTACTACTTACATTGCAAGACATCATTCATTTATCAAGTTAAAATTTATTAGAAATATTTGCTCATCTTGCAGAACACTCTTAAAGAACAGATTACTTATAATTCAATGTTTTATTGTATTATTCTACATAGAGTTTAGGAAGGTAATCTGGAGAATTCTTTATATAGGTTGACTGTATAATTTGGTGTCAATATCAGGATACTTTTAAGAATGGAAAGTATTGTTAATGATTATTCTGGGAAAATAAGTATTGGCCTGAACAAACTGGTTACCTATAGTCACTTTCCTAACTTATTGTTAAATAAATCAATGATTTCAAGTAAACACTAAGAAATGAAATATGTAAATAGCTATTATACTCCATTATTTAACAGCTCATTTGTGAGAACTGGAAAATGTGACAGGGCATTTCTTTAGTTCCCTTGGATTCTTGGCACCTGCATCATCACATACAATACAAAAAGAACTCTGTTTTTGCTTTTTTCATTTACCAAGCTTCCCACAAATCATTCATGTTAGTGTATGTAAACACAATGTGCGAATACTCACACTAAGTGGAATAAATATAGACCATAAATAGCTTAATGCCAATTTAATTTAATTGACACCTTCAAATGAAGTTACTGTAGATCAAAGACCAAAAAAAATCTGTGTTCAGAACGCTGTAGATATCAGGATTGAAGTTAAGGATCATAGGTTGAATTATTTCTATAGGAAATTTATTCAGGATTTTAAGTACAGAATTTAAGAATTTCTCAGAGTACTTGGCATTTGTAAATTAGAAACTGCCTATATAGCTGTGTTTTGTTTTCTGAATTACTACAGGATGAACATTTCTAATCCAAAATGCTCAAAAATATGAAATGCTCCAGAATCTGAAATTTTTTTAATGTTGACATGATGCCTCTAGAAAATTCCACAGATGACCTGATATAGTAGGTCACAGTCAAAAGTGCAGGTGCACTGAAAGTACTGTATAAGATTACCTTCAGGGTATAGCATAGTGCATCCTTATATGAAACCTAAACAAATTTCATGTTTCGACATGGTCCCATTCCCAAGATAATCTTACTATATATAAGCAAATATTCCAGTATCCCCCAAAAGAATTTGAAATAAAAAATACACGCATTTTGGATAAAAGATACTCAACCTGTGATACGCATGCTCTTTAATAAGTAAGAAATTCCAATATAGTCAGTGATATGTAAGTTAAATTGAGTTTTTTATGATGTTCCTCATTGCACAGTTTAATATTTGCCCATTTTCCTATTTAGTTCTTGGATGAGATTTCATCTACTGAAACTAAAGTATCCAGTGGAACAAGTGAACCTGTGCACCTGAAAGAAGGGTAATTTAATGAAATTAGACATGAAAATGGTATTTTAGTGTAGGCATTAGTTCAGTATAGAGAGCATAGATCTGAGAGTAAGGAAATCTGAGTTTTTGTTCTGTGCTAAAACTAAAACTGCCTAAATCACATCAGTCAAGTAAGTCATCTCACTACCTTATAAACTGTCAGATGGGCATAATCCTTGTCCATGCAATCTCAGAGTTTTACAGTTGTGATGAAGTAAGTATAAGGATACTTTCTAAAAGTTAACCACGCTATTCAGTTTTAGAGGGCTTATTATTGAAAAATAAAGGGGGAAATCACTTATATGGCTCTTTTTTATCCTATGTAACAGTTTATGAATTGAAAACTTTATTGCCTTGGGATAGCCAAAATAAATACAAGAGTCACAGATAGCACAAACATTTTCATAAATTCAATATAGTCTTATATAATTTTGTATGTCATTTAAAATTAAAAGACAATTCTTTGTTTTGAATGAACTGTTATTAATCTTTGTGGCTAAATGTTTACCTTCATTGTTTTGGCAGTGAGATGTTTAAAAGAGCTCAGGGAAGAACTCGAATTGGAAAAAAGAATTTCAAGAAACGGTGGTTCTGCTTAACAAGCAGAGAGCTTACTTACCACAAACAGCCAGGTAGTTGTGCTTATGCTTTACTGAGGGTTTTTTTTCCTGGGTTCTCAGTGAAGATTTCTGTTTTGCTTCTTAATGTGACTCTACTGAATTATTTCACAGTATTAATAGTTTATAGTTTCACAGTGATACACACATATTTAGAATGAAATAGGTACTTAACAGGTGACACCGTGTAAATTATCTTTTCCTCACACATTGAATTTCTTTTATTTCAAAAATGACATTAATTTTGCTTCCTCAGAATCTCTGGTAAATCCCCCACTGTAGTTAGTATAATGAGCAGTTTCCAAGCCCCGTCAGAGTTGGAAATTCTTTAATTCTCAGAGCCAATTTAAGATTCATTATAAATAAGTGAAAACATTTGTGTGCTTTATTAGACAGTTCCAGCTAAAATTTACCACAGTCATAGCATAGATTATGATCACTATATAATTGTCAGATTCATTTTAGGCTATTGTCTTAAGCTAACCCCAAAATGGAAGATTTGATAGTTTGTTTTTGGAAATGACTCTCATGTCATAAATGGGCTGCCTGAGTAAGATAGCCAGGTATCTGATTTGAGAGGTGAAGAAAGGCAAAGTTTGTCTTTCAGTTGACTAAAATAGTGCATAAAATCTTGTTGAAAGTTTGTTCCTTTGGGATAAAGCATTATCTACAGAAGGCCCTTAGCTTCTTATATTTTAGCAGGAAGAATTTAGTATCACAGATAATAGAATCCCATTTATCCACGTGATCAGGATCCAGAGATGTTCATTTAACCAAAAAATTAGTTAAAACAAGAATGAAAATGTAAACAAAAGATGCATATAAACCCTAAATACTTGTACATCAGTTTTCAGGGTAATTTCTCCAAAGTGAATCTAGAATTTAGATACTTGAAGAGTAATCCAAGTACAGCATCCCTTTAGATCTTTAGAATGGCCACTCTGATCTTTTATAGTTGTCTTGTCCCTACATGAATCTACTTCATATGGATATGGATCTTCCTTTTTTATTTTATGAAAAAAATAAAATTTCATAATCAAATAATAAAATAACAATAGTTAATACACTGTGTATTATTATCTTCAAAATAGTTACTTAGAGTACAGGACATAAACTAGAAAGATTCTTTAAAAAAAAAAGAGGCAGGGACTGGGGATTTAGTTCAGTGGCACCATGCATGCCTCGGAAGCACAGGGTCCTGAGTTCAGTCCCTGGTACAAATTTGAAAAAGAGAGTGACAGTAACACAAATCTTTATTTTCAGTGACCTAAGATAAACTAGCAATATAAATGAACCAATTAGCATATATATTGAAATATTTTTAAACAATGGAATTTATAATTTGGGGAAGTATTTTAACTTCTCCCTACTTCCTTTTATTTTATTTTATTTATTTTTTTTGATACCAGGGATCGAACTTGGGACCTTAAGCTTATGAGGCAGACAGCAACACCACTGAGTTAAATCCCCAGCCCTCTTACTTCCTACTTATCTCTTCTGTTTTGTGCTTGCTCTCTTTCTCTCCTCTCCCATAATAAAGTAAACATCAGATATAAGGTCCTTTCAGGACAATAGTTTAAAGTAGAGTGCTATTCTCAAATTGTAGAATGGTAAGAAAGAAATAATTCCTTTTTTTTTTTTTTTTAAGAGATGAGGTTCTCACTGTGTTGCCCCAGCACATAAGCTCCAGGGATCCTCCTGTCCCAACTTCCCAGGTAGCAGTGTCTACAGGTGTTGCACTACTGCATTGACTAAGAAAGATGATTGATTTCATACTTCTTTAGAAACAGCTTAGCCAGCATATGTCCAATAAGAAACAAAACACAGTGTATTTCTAAGTATCCAAATGATTTGTTATAGTATATCAACATTAGATAACTAAAGATCAGCAGGCTGTGTTTTCCCTTTCAGACATTTTAAAGCAGTGTATTTGAATGTATTAGAAACTATAGTTTATATTGAATTCTACACAAATGTTCTTACCTATGGATAGCCATAGGTGCTTATTATGTACATATAATTATGTGTACATATAAATAAAATTTTAGATAAAAAGTCATTCTGTATGAATATTTTTTTTTTCAAATTGAAAAATTTTTAAATCTAAAATGGTATTCTAAAGTTTTTTTGGGGGGTTATAATCTCTATTAAGAATTAGATGATATCTATAGGCCCTCTTTCCTAGAAAACTACATATACAAAAAATTTTCTGTGTAATTTCAAGGAGTCCATAGTCCCTAAATCCATCCACTTCTCAAGTTTAAACCTCTATGTAGTGATTTAAAGAGGATAAAATTCTATAGAATTAGGCTACATAAGTATAAAACACATGGAAGCTGCATTGTTTTCATGTTGAAGGAATTGAACCTATGAGATTTTGAGGTTATTTAACCAAAGCCTGTAGTTTATGTCTTTCGTTTTAACTATTTTGATGGATTTTTCCAAAATATATTACATGCTTTCCTGTCTTCTGAAAAAGAATTCTTTGAATGTAACATAACATTTTTCTAGTTGATTTGGAGCTGTCATTGATAGTATCATTATATAATACTGTGATTTAGTGATGTTTTCAGGATTGCTTAAGGGTGTATGCAACTGCTTATTCCAGCTAAATGCTTTACTCCCCAGCTAAATGCCTTGGACTGCTGTGTGTTTTGTGTTCCTGCTTTATGTTGTTTTTCTGTATCCTTTATGGTGAGGCTATGACCTTAAATTTCTTGTGCTGTCAACAAACCATTATGTAGCATCTTACTCCTGTCTCAATTATCAACCTTTTTTTTTTACTGCTAATGTGCAGTAAATGAGGGTGCAGATACTGGTTGTTAACATTTTGCATACTGTTAAAAGAGTGAAGCTATCAGGACTTCACCCTATGAATAAAGTGTGTAAGCTTTGTCTTCCTGGTTGTTCAGCAGATGTTTTATTTCCCCTTTTCTTGCTGTTTTCTATATAGCCAACATTGTCTCTTGAGTAATTTTTTGCTACATTTGCTAAATGATCTTGGTGGTGTCTAAAAGAATGCCTCCCAGGGCTGGGGATTTAGCTCAGTGGTTTGGCCCCAATGCAAGGACCAAAGTTACATCCCTGGTTTAAAAAAAAGAATGCTTCCCAAATTTTCTGTAACAGAACTCTAAAACATTTAGTCTTTCATTCACTCCTCTTGCTACTCAGTAGTATTATAAATCAAGTGTTTCTGCCTCTTCAGATCAAATAACGTGGTCTCTTCCCAATTTACTGGCAAAGGAATTAATAGAATTTTTTCAATTTTAGGAATTTTTCCCCAGATTGTTAAAATTTTTAATATCCACTTAGGTAATTGTTGTCAAGCAGTGTTAAGCAATTAATCTTCAAAACAGTTAAATTGGTGTGTGGCAAATGAGTGTCACTCAGTCAACTATCAGACATGATTACCTTAATACCTTTTTATAGATCTCTGTGATGATTATAATTTTATATTTTCTGTAGTATCATCATCTTCGACAAGGAAAAGTTCTTATTAATGTGCCAACCTCTCTTTGTCTCAGCCAACCTCATCTTTTGCATTCTCCATTGTTACTTCACCAAACTAGCTCTTGTCGTTCCTTTAACTTGCTTTTTTACTGTCATGCTTCTTCATATGTTCTGTGTAGACCTCTCTTTCCTTCTTCATTTGTGTAATCTGATGTCCAAGATTTAGATAAGTGTCAACGAAGATGTTTTAAACTTCCGGCTACCTCAGTTTTTTAAGCCACCTAGTGGTAACATCTGGCACACTGTATGGCCATTACTTTCATCTATTACTTCCTCGTGTTAAAGATCCACAGTTATAAGAACCATATTATTACTGGTGGCATAAAGATACAGTATTTAGTAAATATTCTTTAAAGAACACCATGTCTTCCAGCTCTGCTATCATCCAAATTACTTTTAAGAACTACTTTTCTATGTCTCTGAAATTTTCATCAAGCATAGTAGTAACAAATTCATCTTTGAAATTATATTCTGTAAAATTTGATTAGCTATTATCTGCTTTGAGGAGACCTGTTATACATAGATATATGCACACAACTTTCATGTGATATCAAATGTCCTCACTCATATAGCCTATAGACACTATAAATAAATTTCCATAAACATAAATGTTCAGTACGTTTAAGTTGACTTCCATCTTACTTTCTCATTGCTGAGACAAAATACCCACCATCCACAAGTTAAAGGAGAAAAGTTTTATTTTAGTTCAAAGTTTGTAGAAGTTTCAGTCCACGGTGGTTTGACAGAGCAGTGTGGCAGGGGAGAATAGTCCATAGCATGGCAGCAGGAGGCAGTGATTCTTCCTCCTTTCCCTTTTTATTTTATCCAAGCTGCAAGCCTTTTGGTTGCTTCTACCCATATGCATTGTGGGTCTTCTTTCTTCACTAAGTTTCTCGTGTACAACCAGAACTATGCTAAACCAATCAATAGACTAGTGCAATATCACACGCATGATCCAGTCATCTCCCAAAAGCCCCACCTATGAGTGCATGAGGTTTTGGGGAGACATCTAGATATAAGCCATAACAACTTGGTTTTTACCTGCCCATGCATTCAGACATAGGACTATGCTGGGTGTTTTTCTCTGACACCTGAAGAAAAAGTACATCATTGATCATACATTTTCTTTTCTCTTTTTTTTTTTGAATCAGGGTCTCCTTATGTAATTGAGACTGACCTGGAACTCACTAGGTAGCCCAGGCTGGTCTCAAACTGACAGAGATCCTCCTGCCTGAGCCTCCCGAGTGCTGGGATTACAGGTGTGTGCCACCACACCTGGCTTGATCATATATTTTCAGTTCAGTGTATATTTCGTTGAGGACCTTCCCTGTGCCACACACTGTTCATGGTGCAGGAGAAAACAGTAGTGAACGAAGTGTATACCTTAATGGAGCTTATAGTTTAGTAGTGATAGACACTAAGTTAAAGGAAGGGAGAGAGAAGAGTGGGGTGAGTAATCCACAGGAGTGAAGGTAATGATTTGGACCAGTTGGTAGCAGTGGAAGTTGTAAAAATCACATTCTGGATCTATTTTAAAGGTAGTGCTCAGAGGATTTGCAGAGGATTAGATACTAAGAGTGAGACAGAAAAATCAAAGATTGGGCATGAGCAACTGGAAGGATAAATTTCCCATTTTAAAAATAGATACATCCTGAATTCTGATGGAGTTTGTACTAGACCAACTGTCTCATAGATAATAATTGTAAACTTCAGCCACAATATATAAAAACAACTTGCTGAGTAATTCCATTCTTGAAAGAAAAGAATCATGCTAAGATTTCTATTGACCTGGCTTACCCCCAGTCCCCAAGAGGACTTACAGCTTGTGCAGTGTGGTATGGCCAAATTCAAGCAGAAATCTGGGGTTTTATTGGATTGAGGTATCAGAGGATGAAAGTCAGAGCTATCAGAAAGGCTGGAAATTGAGAAGACAAGAGGAATAGCTCTTATTCACAGTGGTATGCATATGAACTCCTTTGAAATCCAAGGGGAAACTCCAAAGAGGCTAATGAAAAGCAATAACTGAAAGCTTTAAAAAGATGAGCAGGGATTTCAGCTTCTGCCCTCCTCAGGGGAGAGAGAGTTTGATTACCAAGAGAGGCTTGTTAAACATTCCACAATTTTAAAATATATATTTTTGTTAGTGCCTGTTAACTTTATAAAATGCTGGGTTTCAATGTACTATTTTCATACACTCCTATAATCTAATCATATTACCATTACCTTACACTGCATCCCCTACCCCTTGAATAAGGGGTTCCTCTTGTCCAATAATGATCTCCCTTCTACTTTAACATCCTCTTCTTTAGATTCCAAATGTTAAGGAAAATATGCAGTACTTGTATTTCTGAGTCTGGCTTATTTTGCTTAGATATTTTGGCTAGATAATACTCCACTATGTCACATTTTCTTTATTCATTTCTTTATGAGCACCTAAGATGGTTCCACATCTTGGCTATTGTGAATCCTGCTGCAATAAACAGATATGTAGATATCATTATAGTATGCTAATTCTTTGGGGCATATAGCAAGAAGTGTTATAGCTGGGTCATATGGTAGTTATATTTTTAATTTTTTTAATAACCTCCATACTGATTTTCATCATTTACATTCCCACCCAGTAGTGTAGAAGCATTCTTTTTTCCCTACATTCTCATCAGCATCTGTTGCTTTTTGTATTCTTGATGATAGCCAGTCCAACTAAGATGAAATCTGTATAGTTTTGATTTGCATTTCTCTAATGGCTAAAGATGTTGAACATTTGTTCAACTTATTAGTCAAATGACTTATTAGTCATTTGTACTTCTTTTAGAAGTATTTTGTCCATTTGATTGAGCTATTTGATTTTTTGGTGTTGTATATTCTAGAAATAAATCCTTTGTTGGAAGAATACCTGGCAAAGTTTTTTTGTTTTGTCTTGTTTTTGTCACATAGGCTGTCTCTTCACTCTGTTCATTGTTTCCCTTGCCGTGCCAAAACTTTTTAATTTGATGCAGTCCTATTTCTTTATTCTTGCTATTTCCTGTGTTGTTGGGGTCCTATTCAGGAAGTCTTTGCCTGTGCCTATGATTTCAAGTGTTTCCCCTATATTTTCTTGTAGAAGTTTCAGGTTTTAGGTCTTATATCTTGGTCTTTGATTCATGTTGAATTGATTTTTATGCAGGGTGAGAGATAGGGATCTGGTTTCTGTTCAGTCTTCTCTGTAAGGATATCAAGTTTCCCTCATTTGGTTTGGTTTGGTTTTGAGGTTTTTGGTTGGTTGATTGGTTTGTTGGTTGCTTGGTTTGCCCAGCCTCAGCCTGTTCTTAGGAACACACTCCATCAACTGCTTCCCAGAACTCAGAGTGCACAGTGCTCAAGACATCATTGACCAAGAGCTCATAGTTACACCAGGAGGAATGTCCCTAAATCTCCTCCTAAGCCTGGCCTCACCTGCTTGTCTTTCACCCCTGATTTCCTTGTACCATATCCTCTGACCCCACTTCTCCTGCCATGTTTTCATAATCGTCTCGGGCTCCTAGCAAGCAGCACCACCTGACCATATATGTGATCATGGGGCCTGATCATGTAAGAAAAATACTGTGGGCTCATCAGGGCTTGCACTTAGGACCTTGGAGCGCCCGTTCCTACTATAGTTTCTTTTCCCCCTTTCCTACCATCAGGGCCACTCCAGCTATCCAGAAACCCACATGGTCTCCCCTCTGTAGCACCATTTGTTAAAGAGACTGTCTTTTCTCCAGGGTATGTTTTTGGCTCCTTTGTCAAGAGTCAAATGGTTGTTGTGTGGCTTTGTTTCTGTGTCCTCTATTTTATGCAATAAAATTTATTTGTTCTGAGTATTGTACATACATACAATTCTCCATTGAATGTCCAATTCATTTAATGATCTAATCATAGGAATGGAACTTGGTCATTAAACAAGGAGCTTGTAGTTAAAATGTCAAATGTATAGAACAAGGAAGGAAAGAATACTGAAAACATCAGGAGAGAAACAGCAAGTTACTTACAGAATGAAATCCATCAGGTTGACTTAAGACTTCTCTGCAAAAACCAAAGGACAGAAGGGCACGGAATGATTTATTTCAAGCACTCAAAGAAAGTAACTGCCAACTTACATTACTCTATCAAGCAAAGGTATTCTGTAAAAATCAAAAAAGAAATAAAAATTTTCTAAGACAAGCATAAACTAAAAACTCATGACCACTAAGGCAGACAGCAGAAAATAAAAGAATCTTACAAACAGAAGAGAAAGGGGCCAGCGATTTAGCTCAGTGATACCACTGCCTGCCTTACAAGCATAAGGTCCTGAGTTGGATCCCTGGTACAAAAAAAAACAGGAAGACAAGATAAGCTATTGAGAATTATGTGAGAATCAAACATTAGAAAAACAACAAAATGATATTTCTACAATAATTTTGAATGTAAATAATCTTAATTTTCCAATCAAAAGACACTGACTGGCAGACTGGATAAAAATCCAAGACCTAATTCTGCTGCCTGTCAGAAACACATCTCACTATGAAGACATAAACAGTTTGAAAGGATCAAACCAACATTCTGTGCAAATGGAATCTAAAAGTAAGTAGTAGGTATACTAGTATTTGACAAAGCAGATTTCAAGACAAAATTAGAAGAGATGAAGGCTCTACACATTGGTTAAGGGGACAATCCACCAATAACAATTGTAAATATATATGTACTAAATATCGGTGTGACAAATCTTATTTTTAAAAAAACTACTTGACAGAAAGGGACAATAAGTTTCAATACATTAATAGTGAGAGGCTTCAATAATTTATTCTCACCAGTAGATCATCTAGATTTTAAAAAATCAAACAAATATCAGAGTTAAAGTACACTATAGATTAAGCAGGCTTAACACATATCTACTGAACATCCCATCCAGCCACTACATAATACACATTCTTTTCAGTAGCTCATTGTTTTCCAAAACAGATCATATTTTAGGCCCTAAAACAAGTCTTAACAAATACAAGAAGACTGATACAATTTCTTGTATTTTATCAGATTATAATGGGATTAAACTACAAATAAACAACAAGAGAAATTAAGAAACCTAGAGATGGAACATTTCACTTTTGAATTGCCAATGAGTCACTGAAAAAAATCAGGAATGAGATAAAAAATTTCCTAGAATCAAATAAAAAAGCAAATAGCATACCAGAATCTCTGGGATACAGCAAAAACTTTTAAGAATTTACATCTCTGAGTGCCTACATTCAGGGAACTCAAATAAATAATCTAATGATGCGTCTCAAGGTCATGGAAAAATAAGAACAAAACAAAACCAACATAAGAGGAGAAATAATAAACATCAAAGCTGAAATGAATGAAACAGACTAAAATAACACACAGAATCAATGAAGCAGAGTTGGTTCTTAGAGAAGGTAAATAAGACTGATAAACTCTTAAATAAATGGTCAAAGTAAACTCCAACTTGATGATTTTGCTTTTATTTGCGTAACTTATATGTAATATTGTATAACAAACCACAGTACAGTACTGTACAATATAATCAGCAACATTGCAGTACTGTCTTAACAAGATGTGCTATACAAAAAAAGACATTGAGGCTCTATAATTACAATGTATAGGGCCAGGGATTTAGCTCAGTGGCGCTATGCCTGCCTCACAAGCTCAAGGTCCTGAGCTTGGTCACTGGTATCAAAAAAAAAAAAAAAAA